>NC_085052.1:8949806-9549806 GCF_963662255.1 Cinclus cinclus | reverse complement strand
TTTAATGCAGATTAAGGTGGGGAACCATTTAGTGACACTACAGCTTTTCTTCTGGCAGTAAATTGTTGACGATGAAGTTACTGTGGCTTTTGCTTGAGCAAGTTTGACCTGAACAGAGTTTATACTGATGATGTATCCACTGGAACTAAACTTCCTTCCTGGACTGATGAAATTTTTAATGGGATCTGGAGATCCCATTCCATCTGGAGTTTGCATCTAACTTACACCATTCATAAGTACAGCCTTTATTTTTGTTGCTATTTTGTAAATATTGCTGAATGTTGTTTTACATAACACTTATGTGTAATGTATGTGTCACATTTAAGGAGTGAGTTCCGTGGATAAACTGTTAATTATGGGAAAAATCCTCTAAGCAAGTGTTAGATTTCCATATTCAAGGCTTGTAGACTAATGCTGTTAATTCCTGTGCAGAGTAGTATGATTTACTAAGTTGTTTAGTGCCTGGTAGTCACTGAACTTCTCAAAGGACCAGAAAATCTCACTTGTAATATGCTGCAAGACTTTGCTGAGAGGGAAAGGTCTTTGGGTAGGAGAGACACATAGTTATTAGGCAGTTAAGTCACTTGTGACTTGTGATAGGAAATTGCTCACTCTGCAGTCAGGATAATTTGCATTCACCTATTTCTTCAGAAGGTCCTGTAGGCTTAAGTGGTTTCTTTTGAGTCAGGTTCATACCTGGTTGGACTGGATTTCTATTTTATTTAAATTTTTCCCTTGCCTTGTCTTTATAATGTTTAGAAGTTACTTGCTTTTAAATGTTGGTAGCTGTCTCTTTACATGCTTATCTGAGCTGAATATCAATGTTTTAGATCTCAAGAAACCACCAAAGACAGCTGAATAATGGTAGGGGCCAGCAGTGAGCCATCGTGTCGTTAACCTTACTCTAGTTCAGTTTTTGCTCCACTGGACAATCTCCCTTGCAAACACTAAGTTTAAAAAAAAAAGTATTTAAATAAGAACTTAAAATAAGAAATCCGTGTTCATGCCTTATGTGGTTTGCAAACAGAATTTAATAGTGAAGGGAAAAATTTTAGGTTCCATCTTAAATGATAATGATCAGCCTACATTTATGCATGTTGCAGAAAAGGCAGCCGTAGCCAGTTCAGCAACATTGGCTTTATTTCTTAGTCATCACAGTTATGGTTGAACATATTAAAGCAAGCTGTGGCATGATTTTTAGATTACAGCTTGCTTTGTGGTTGGGGTTGTTCAGCAAGAAGCTTTGAGTACTGAGAAGAAGCCGACGAGTCAATGGCGCGTGTCCGCCCGCGAGCGCGGCTGGGGGCGGCCCTTGGGCCTCTCCTGCAGTTTCTGTCTCTTCCCTGCTCCTGGGTGTCTGCCTGGTGTTTGCCACCACTGCCCGTTCTTGCAGCATTTACCTGCTTCCAGGTATCAGGACACTCACAGTAAGAGTGCTGTTAATGGTTCTCTGTTCAGTCAAACTCTGGGTTACAGACCAGGGACAATACACACCAAGCACATCTGCTCATTATAAATATTTGATGTTCTGTGAGCCCATGAGCCTCCTGTTATGGACCAGAATTTCCATTACTGCCGGGTCTGTCCCCTCCTCCCCCACTGGCACTCTTTTGATGGAGGCCTCATTTTTTTCTTGGAAAGGATGGTTTTGTCATGCTGCTTTGAAAAACAAACAGCCCCCTTTGCTTTCTAATTCTCGCTCTCCTCAGTAAGGACCCCTTTCCTTGCTCTGCATTAAAAAACCCTTCAAAAGTAGCTGTTGGACTATGTAAACAAGTTTTGATTTTACCACAGAAAAAAATCAGAATCTGCCAGATTTTAAAAAAAGCTTGTTTGGTAACTAGCAGCATTTACTGAAATGTGCTGGAGCAGTGAGAAAGGGACGAGAGGGTGACATGCAGGGGAGTGGCAGGGAAGGGATTATGCATCAGCAGTGATTACAGAGGTAACAGAGCCAATACACTCTGTAAAAATACCAAGTTCTTCTCTCAGCTAATGCTTTAGAAGCATGCTTTTGTGCAGTAACAAATGTCAGTTTTAGATATTAGTTGTCAGGAAGTGACCTAATGCCTTGCTTTTTAGATACTGGCTTAAAACATTCATATCTGTATTTCTGTTGATTGAAAATTGTAAAGTACTTTTTATATTAGATCACTTCCTGTAAGAAAAATGAGCTTTGTGGAATGGCTTAGCACATTCTGAGAGTCTCAAGCCCAGAATCAAAATCATAGTGGGATTGTAACTGTTTAGTGTTTTCATTGCAGATTGCACCCCCCTCCCATGTTGTGGTGGGATTTTTTTGTTCTTTTGGAGGGTGGTGGAATTGTTACTGACTTTTATTTACAGAGTGTCTTATCTCTGTATACGTAGCTGGCACGCTAATATATCCAAAAGTTATATAGAAGAAGGTGATCAACATGCCATTTATATTAAAATTATTAATTGAACTTTTGAGACTGAAGACAAATTTTGGGTGGAGTAAATTGTTTCTTAGGATTGCAAGATAACTTAGATAATTTTGTCCTGTTAATACCACGTTGTGAGTGTTCCCTCATTGAACTTTCAGTTGTAGCACTCTGTACAAATGTGTTCACAATTTCATATGTAAAAGTGTAGAAAAACTTATTTGAGAAAGAAATATAGCAGAAAGAGAGTTAGAGGTTTAAAAAAATACCAGCTTCTTAATCTGTTTTGTAATTTTCTAGTTTTGTGTGCTTACATGTGCAGCTTGATTATAGTCAAATGTGCCATGTTTACAGACATCTAAAGCAACAGAAATTTTAATAAGAAAAAGAGTAGTCAGTTGTAATTGTTCCAAAATGATACTTTAAAAGCAGAAAAGGTTCTGTCAATGGACACACTTTCCAGTGTCTGATGTAGCACTGTTCCTAAGAGATGGTTAGGAAAATTGGAGGTGTATTTACAGCTCTACTCTACCCCCTGCCCTTTGCTATGGCACTGTAGCTCAGAAGCTGAAATGACAGCTTTCATGAAATTATATAGTATTTATTTATTTATTGGTTTTGCTGGTTGAAATTGTGCTCCAAACCACGCTTCTAACCTTTTTAGTCCCAGTGTACCTCTGAGAGCACTACTGCACTCTTTAAACCTGCAGCTGATAAAAAATGAAGCGCTGACCAAAACCAGACATATGGCATTGGTGCAGGTCAGCTCATGCAAAATTGTGGTTGAGAGCTTTAAGTCCCTAGAAGTAAAGATATTTCTGAAGAAATGTGAAACCACTTTAAAAGGGTATTTTAAATTTGGCAGGTTTAGCAAAAGCAGGAGTCTTGTTCTGAAACGTCTGAGCACCTGCAGCTCCCTCAGTGATCAGGGACAATGTTCAGATGCAACTGATGGGTTTGATGTTATTAATTACTCACTGTCCTGATGGAGCAAAGTGTAGAGGCTTCTGCCCTAGCTTTCACAGCAATATTTGTATTCTCAACATTTAAGCATGACCTTGTGCTTTGGTCAGTGAGCATTCTGTGCTTTGTGGTATCAAGCCTGTTTCCATAGGTTCTCTTTGGGAGAGCTGATCAACATTCTGTGCTTTGTCCAAGGTTTTGTTCTTGGACTATGCTGTTA
This sequence comes from Cinclus cinclus, assembly GCF_963662255.1. NCBI lineage: Eukaryota > Metazoa > Chordata > Aves > Passeriformes > Cinclidae > Cinclus > Cinclus cinclus. The sequence goes on along the minus strand of NC_085052.1, from coordinate 9,546,218 downwards.
ATTAAAGTTCTTTAATTGGATTCTGCTAGCATTGGGCAATTGCAATAAGTTCAGCCTTTTCTTAATCTGGTTGAAAGCAGTGGCTCCCCCTCTTGTACCTTAATTTTTGTATTACTTTAAGCCCTGTCTAGTTCTCATGGTGGTCTCATAAAGGAAAACTTCTGGTTGCTGTTGCCTTCAATTCTAGACTTAGTAAATGTAAAGTAGCAAAATTGACTGGAAAATGTCAAATAAATGGAGGGTAAATGGGAAGTGACTTGCTCATTTTGTCCTCCAAGTTGAGAAGGGCAGGGATGAGGCTGGGAGGTGTTCCCTCACTAGTGAAGATCAGACAGTACTGCATGTGATGGGCAGGGGACATTTGGGTCTCAGTGTTTGCACGGATTGATGTAGATGCTAAAAGCTCACGGTGTGACATGGCAGCTGTGCAGAAGAAAATCATAACAGGTACTTCTACGTTTGGGAAGTCACTGTTGAATCTTTCCTCACTGTTCAGAAAGTTTCAGGGTGTCCTTTCTCCTTTCTGTGGGTCCGTCTCCCAGTACCTGCTGTTGGACAGCGTTCAGCTGCAGGGAAGATACAAAGTGGAACACTGGTCTCCATAAAATAATTCTCACATTGCTTAATTAGCTAAAATTGTAAAGATACATTAGTGTGTTGTACATTTTATATGTTTGCTTTATATAGTAGGGCAGACTTAAAAAATTAAATGCATCTTTCATTTAGGAAAGGTTAATGTTTTTATTGCATTGCCAGTTAGGTATAAACTGTTCATACAATATGATTCACATTTATATAAATCTTTAATTTCACAGAAAGACTTTAAATAGTCATTTGAAAAGGAAAAATAAAAGACTACCAATGAAAAATTAAATAATTTTCAGTTGCTTTTTCTTACTGTATGCAGCATGAATTGACTAAAATGCAGCGCTTTTGCTGATAGCTCAAAATAAGGTCCAGCTGTTGTTTTTGTCTCTGTTGCAATGTGAAGTGGTTTTGTATTTTTGTATCACTTTCAGCTAATTATAATTTTATATTTTAATTAATACATTTTCAACGCAAACCTGATACAGTTAAATACATGTGTACTGCTTTCATTAAAGGTTAGGAAAGCTTCTAGTGGCTAATTAATTCTGAGTTGATTGATTCAATCTCTTTATGAAAATATTTTTTATTTTGTATTTTGGTTGGATATTCATCCTGGTAAGACTAGAGTGGGGACAGTTTATTTTAGTGAATGCATGTACCATCACACAGTAATTAGATGTGGAGACCAGTGTGTAGGGCTATATTATAACTGCAGCTCAGCATTTTCAGGATGATTAGTATACTGCAGAAAGAGAAAGCCTATAATCTTATTTTCTTTCTGTGAGAAGCAGGCACAAGGAAAGAGTGATTCAAAGGAACACATCAGAATTGAGATGAGCAGGTCTGTGAGTTACATGCATTTTGATGAACACATATTAAATGAGTTTTAAGTTGAATTTTCATTGCTTAGATAGTTTCAGAAACATGTCACTAGGAGTTTGTGCTCTCTAGTCTTATGCAGGTGGTGTGTGTGGTGCATGTTGGATACCTGAGCCTCTGTTGCTCAGGTTTTGCAAGTATCTTGTGTGCATCTTTCAAACAGTCAGCAAAATACAGTCTGGAATCAGAGCTGGAAAATAACTGACTGCCGATATGGTCACAATTTAATGTTTTAATATTGAAATAATGAGGGAAAACCCATCTTTGGATGATACCGTTAGACTGAAAGTAGAGAGAACTCTCTCTTCTCTTCAGATTTAAACTTGTAGGGGTGGTAGAGACTAATTTTAAATTAATGTTGAATAGCTTTTGTAATAGATACATCTTCATTATAACTCCTAGACTTGGCAGAAGGAGGATATTGCGCCTTGGTTTGAGCAGGGCAAAAAATGATGGACCCTGCTGACTTTGGTAACTTGTGAATTTGATTTTGCTGCCTACACCGGCTTGCCTGGTATATCTGGAGGTAAAGGTGGCTGAAAAGACAGACTAAACTACACTAGAAGTCACTGCGCTGTTATATCAGTAATATTGCAAGTTGAATTTTGTTTTGTGTTTAACTACACTTTTGTATTTGGAACAGAATAATTACATTTCATGCTTTGGCTTTGTTACTTGATAACAATGATCAGGTAGGATTCTCTTCTTTTCTGCAGTTCTGCTAAGAGTGGTTACCCTTCCACCATCACCTTTCTGAGTTTTCTTGGGCATCAGCCTTTAGCCAGAGCATATTAAACATTAGGGATGTAGGAATTGTAGAAGGGATTTGCTGTCTCTCAGATGATGATCAGTGACACAAGTTTAGATTCGTACAAACCCACAGGCTTCAGTTTAGGAAGAGGGTACCCCCAGACCAGATGAATAATGACTATGGGATTTTGTTCTTGTTTCCTCTGCAACAAGATCACTGAGATCTCTTTTGGGGAGTCTTGTTGGACCAGTCACTTGGTGCTGGCGCTCTCTGCTTGTGGAGTGCAACGAAGGTTAAAAAACTTTTAAGCCTTTCGTTTTACTCTGCAGCTATCAGGGGAACTAGTTTGCTTTCTAAAAATCTGTTAAACAGTTAAAAAAAAAAGTTGTCAGAGGTTGGCTGACATCTGGAAAACAAGTATATAGTAAGTACAAAGTGTGGTACAGGCATCTTCTGACTCAGAAGATGACCAGGAGCTGCTGTTGAAATATCTGAATGCAGTGTTTAATCTCTGTCCACAGATGCCCATCCCTAGAATGTCTACCATCTCCCATACAATTTGAAATTTACTTCATATTATCATCTTTGTTACTTGTACTGCAAGATTAATACCATATGGTGTATTAAATTTAATTAATGTATGCTTTTTTTTTTAAAGTGACTTCAAGTTTAATTTTTTCTTTTAATTATTATTAATTTTGGCTGTACCTCTTGCTTTGAGTTTGTTAAAAATGACACCTGATATCCTTTGTATGCAACTCAGTAATTTTTCTTAGCTAGGAGAAGATCCCTCAGTGAATTAAGCACATGGCACTCCATGAAGTAACATGTGGCCATGTAAAACATGTTCTTTAATAGGTGACTGCTCATTGTGTGCCAAGTTGAGTCAAATCAAAATCTAAGAATATATATACAAGTTAGGCCATCTGAAATGCTTAATAGTGCCATGTTGTTTGTAGCAAGTTCCTGCAATTTTCTATTGTGTGCCGAAGCTCACGTATATTGTTGATTATGATCTTATGGGGTTTTGATGTGTGCAGCTCTTATAAGTCCAATTTGTGTTTTTGATGTTATCTGTAGAAGTTTTTTCTAGTGAACAGATTTTTTAATTGATCTGATGCTTTTCGTTTATTGAAAAGAAAGCAACTGTTCCTGGTAGCAAATTAGCTCAATGAACTAAGTTTCACATTAATAACACCCTTCATCTAAAGATAGGGAATTTGAAGGATTACTTTCACTAAGGAAAGGAAAGGAAGAGGTGTGGTAAATCACAGAAGAGAGCATTTATCACTCCATTTAAAAAGCACTGATAGGACTTTGAATTAAGAATTTGTATTTCTTTATATTATTCAGCTTAGAAGTTATTTTTTCTCTTGGATTTGAAATACTTAAAGAGATGTGGAGACCACTTCAGGTGGTCTTTCTGAAAAATAGTTTTGTTAGCGTAGTTTCCTGCTTTGTTTCCTGTCTTCTCTTTGTTTTGGGATTGGCAAACACCTGTTTTTCCTTTGATTAATATTTTTGAAGTGCCTTTAATAAGTAAGTAATTTAAACCATCTATTTCACATCCCTTTTATTGTAACAGTTTAATTTAATATTTCTGGATTTGCATGCTTCCAAGGATTTTTAATACACTTCTGTGTAAATGAAGCAGCTAATCCTGAGAGAGACATGAAGTCACTCCAGTGAAGGGATTATTAATTCTGTGCTGAGGTTGTTTCAACCCTGAGAGCTGATGCCTGCTCATGGGTGTGAATACTGTGCTTCTGAGAAAATGGACCTGAGACAAGGTGTCTGTGAAACCTGATTCCCAAGAGTGACTGTTTCTGACAGAAGTTGAACTAAACCAATTTTTCACTAACTTGCTTAGGCCTGGTGTGAGTTTAGGGCTTAGGCTTTGGGCTCTTATTTTTAGAAGTACCAATGAATAAGGCAGTTGAGTTGACAAGGGTTTTCTTAACAGGCTGTCTAAGAAATCAAGTTGGAAGGGGTTTTGCTTGTTGCTTTTCCTGCTGGTATCTGCTTCTTGCTTGTGGTTATCAAACTGTCACGTACATGAACATTTAGTGCAGCATTTTCTGAGTCATTACCTGCGAGGGCTGTTTCAGAGGAGCTGCTGAGGTACGGCTTCAGTGACAAAAGCACAACTGCAAGTGGTCCTGATGACAGTCTGACTGGGCTGATCATGATCAGTTGTTCCCTTCCTTGCCTTATTCCTTAGACCTACTCTGAAGCCCATCAGCAGATACCTAGTGCTATTCCATCTCAGGAAGCAGTAGCTGAGCTGGAAATGATGCAGATGAGTGCGAGCACTGTAAAGCAACTCGTAAGACAAGTATCAGCTAGGTAACCCTGAGCTCAGGGAGCTGTAAGTGGGATCATTTGATGGTTCAGTGCACCAGGTGTGGTCTTGAGCAACTTGTAACAGTTTCTGTGGTAAAACAGTTTGTCACTTGGTTTTCATGTTAGCCAGCTGGCCCCTGGACCATGGAGGCAAACCTTAACATTGTACTGTGCATTCCTGTTAAAAAGAAAAGTTAGCTTGAAGACACTGGGCAGAGGGAAGAGCTGTAAGGGTCATCCTGTTTTGTGAAGGTGGGACTAAGATCTGGCTTGTCCAGCATGTGAAGATAAAACCTGATAAGGGTTTCACAGTGTGATGCATTAGCAATGAGGTGTGCGAGGATGAAAAGATATCTGAGCCTTGTTGACAGAAGACTGTAAGTGGCTATAAGTTGGCTGTAAATAAATTCTGACTTGAAATAAGAAGGTAGCTCCTGTTGCCTGCATCAGCTGGGCCCAGAGCAGGCCTTCCAGGAGCAGTGGGAGAGGTGCTACTGTTCCAGCTCCTGCTGGAATCTTACTGGTTTTGTCCTCAGGAATAATTGTAGTTAGTGCTGTGATGTGTAAAATAATCATAAGGAATGTGGTACACACAGGATGGGTCTTCTGTTATGCCTTTGTGTGCTTTTCCCCCGGAGAAGAAAGATAACTAGTAAAGAAAGAGTGATAAAGTTCTGTTGAGAAATGCTACTTATGATAAGGAGAAATTACTGGGAGCTGCTATTTATGCCTCCTTTCTGATAATGTCATGAGGATCGCCAACATGTGTCATTCTCTTCTTTACGGTACATTTTGAATCTCTCTAGTGGCTGCCTTCTTTCATTTTTCTGAAATGCCACATTGCTGGTAGGAAGAGAGCCATATACATACAGCCTGTGCTCACAATCTGGAACTGGCACAGCAGTGTTGTATTGCTAAGCAACAGTTGGCATCACGCTGTCTGCTCCCCTGGCCGTCCTTTTTGCCTGAAAAATCCAGATCAGCATCTAGCGCATGTTTTAGGTAGTGAAAAGAATAATAGGTTTATATCTTATTTTGTGTAAAGTGTGTTGTTCATTCTTTAGTAAAATATTAAATAAAAAGTCAGAGAATTTTTAGAGAAAAAATTCAGAGAACACAGTCAGAGTGTGCTTTGTTCATCCTAGGATGACAAATCCTAATGATCTTGGAGCCTTGCAATAGGATGGTTTTTGTGTGAAGTGAGGCCAGTTTTTTATTCAGCCAGCAATGTCTGATCTCACAAATACAGCATGAAATAGCTAAGTTACATACAAATCTGTGTCTTTGTACTACTGGACTGTAGCATCAGAGTAGGTCCTAATTATTCTTTTTAGTGTGTATATGCATTGCAGGATTTAACAGGAAAATTTGGAAGATTTTGGCACTGGAGTGCAATGTTGATAACCTTGGATTTTAAATGTTTTTTCTGGTTAAGTGAAGATTTTCTTTGCTGCTTCTATAAAAATTAATTTTACTTGCTTAGAATCCAGCACTTTAGAAAATAGAACTTGAAATCCCAATTGAAGGTGCTACTAGTTAAGCAATGGTATGTAGCTACCTGTTTTGACTTTTGTTTAGTTGTTGATGGTACAAAGTAAAATTTGTTGCCAAGCTTGTTCGGTAATTATCAGATATGCACTGAAAACTCATCCTCTTTCTCTTTTTTTTTTCTTGATTTGCAAGATGTAGATTATTTTTGTTCTATATTAAGGGGTTTGTGGGTTTTGGATCTTTTTCATTTACAGTTTTATGGGGGAGTTAAAGTTTTTCGTTTTCTGCTCTTTTTTTGGTGCTTTTTTGGTTTTACTTTCACTGCTCTTGTGACTTCTCTGCTTTAGAAACTACAGCGAATCATACAACATTGTTTCTAGTTTCAAGTTTTTATTATCTACATTCCCAACTATTTGGTGATGTAGGGGAATTTTTGCTGTATATTTTGACCAGGAAAGAGATATTTTGCTGCTAGCTTTGTTGAAAGTTTTACTCTGCCTAGCAGAAATACTCTACATATTTTTCTTCTTTTGCTGTGCTCCAGTAACCTTTGTATAAATGCACATGCACACTAATACAGCCTTCACTTAATGAGCAGCTAGACTGTACATATTAAGACCCCTTCATCTTTTAAAATTAGTTCTGGTTATTCATTCTACCATCTGCTAAATCCTGTGTTCTCTTTCTAATGTGTCTGCATGATACTTCAATTTGCAGAACAAAGGTGTTGTGCCATGGTGGTTGTAAAAGCAAGTGTAAAACAGCAAATGTTTTGCAAGGAACTGATAGTGTGAAGCTGTTCACAAGCTCCCCTGGTGTGATGTCCACACCTGCACAGACACCTTTTCTGACTGTAGGGATGATCCAGAGGTCAAGTTTCTTTGTACAGTTTGACAGTTGGCTTTTCAGTGAAGCTCAAGGCCTTGCTACCTGCAGGAGAGGCTAAACTGCAGCACTCTGTAGATCAACACCATCCTTGAGCAGTTGGTTTTGGTCTTTAGTACTTGTTAGATGGTAGAAGATGGAGCTAAAGGGAGCTTCAGATGGGAAATTTTCAAGTTGCGAGTTTCTCAAGATTTTTATTCCCTGACAGAAAGACGTATCAACTGGGACCATCAGCTTAGCAATATTCAGAAATGTTTTTACATACACTACTGTCCGGTTTTTTGTAGATTTCCTTCAGACTTTTCCTTCAGTATCACTCAAAAACTTGGAAATTTTGGGGTTTTTCCTATCACCTATTAAAGGCTTTCTTGCTGTTGGAGGATTGTAAAGCTGTGGGATTTTTTTTTTCCCTGAAGAGGAAATTGTTTTGCCAGGACCTGAGTTGTATGATGCATGCCTGGGTTCTGGAAATATGAGTCATGGCATTGAATGATACTGTCTGTAATTTTAAAAAGTAATTTCGGGGACATCTGGAAAATGATAATATATTTTGTTGATAGATCAGGATAGAAGGACTTTTATAATGGGATCTAAGCCTTGCTTGCTTATATTATGCAGAACTTCAGAATAATATTTAATATGCACAGTCTACTTCTGCATGGTTGACTTCAGCATTGGAAATCTGTCTATGTCCTGTTTTGGGATGATAGCTCCATTTCACCATTTGAAATTCTGAAGTGTAGAGGGAGAGGCAACAGAAGCATTAGAAGTCACACCTTGTTCTGTGCATTTCTGTGATTCTCACAGTATATTAACACATGTTTTCCACCCATAGGAAATCTGTCCAGTCTAAGTCGTCTTGGCCTGAGGTACAATAGGCTGTCAGCAATTCCTAAGTCTTTAGCAAAATGCAGTGAACTTGATGAGCTGAACTTGGAGAACAACAACATTTCTACTTTACCAGAGGTGAGGAGCAGAGGGAGTGGACTGGGGAGGGGATGCTGCTGGAGGGCATCGATGTTTTGTAAAGGGAGTGGAACGCGGGAAATTATTTCATCTTGCATCTTAACTCTGAGGAATATCCTTTGTTTTAACCTAAAAGTAATGTAAATTATGTCAGTTGTGTAAATATTAGGTATATTTAATCAGTATAGAAGGCATAATGTCATGCAGCTTGAGTCAAAACTGGGAGCAGCACATGTGGTTGTATTTGCTGTCCTGTATCTTTAGAAGACCTTAAATAATGAGTTCAGATTCCCACCCTTCAAGCCAGATAAGTGTTTCTCAGTGTTTCTGCTTCGTGAAGCATTAGTGCCTGAAAGTAATTGCTCAAATGACAGAACAAAAATATGATGTGATTGCTTCTTATTTTGGATATTTATTCACTTTCTTTAGAACCTTTTAAGATGAGGACTTCATGACAGAACATAAAGTTTATAGTTCCTACTGTTTTAATGATGGTCAAACTGCTTTCCTAAGCTGTCATCCCCATGACCCCAAGTAGTCAAAATTACTAGTATAAAATGAGTTTAAAGGTTATCTAAAGATGCATATAGCAAGCTATAAATAGAAGAGAAAAAAATGCGCTCAGAATTAGGTGAAGTATTTACAGTAACAAAGGGCAGTAAGTAACTAAATTTCCTCAGATAAATTTCTGAGCTCAGCAGTGATAGACTAAAACAGAGAATTGAATAAATGTTTGGGCAAGACTATAATTTAAGAAAATGCCTGAATGAAAGCCACCAGGCTGCTTTTAGGGTGGGAGCTAAACTAGCCCACTCCACCCAGACATGTTACAAAAGCAAAAATGGTGTAATTACAAAAAGCTAACGTGATGGATGATTACTGGCTTTAAAACATATTCAGTCATAATACAAACCTTTTTGTGTCTGTGCTGCCTTCTTCAGGTGTATTTGCCAATGATATGTTAGCACTAAAGTTTGCAGAAGTGTATAGTTTATAGTGAAATCTGTTTAAAATAAAACATGCTGTGCTATAAGACAACTGTATTTGTAGAAGAAATTTCTGAATTTCAAAACATAGCTGAAGCTGCTGACACAATGCCTAATAAATATTTTATCTTAAAAGGATGGGCTGGAGGAAGGCAGCACTGCCACAGCTCTCATAGATGTAAGAGCATTGTTCTCTTTGTACTGCCAAGGCTCTCTTGCTTCTCTTCAAATGCATTTAATTACTCTAGGCTATTAGAGTGAATTAGCTAACATATTTTAGATGCTTCTTTGGTATACAAGCAGACTTCAAAACCAGCTTTTTGAAATGCCAAGATGCATCTGAGTCAATAAAGTATGTTAGCACTCGGGGACTGCCTAACCCTAGGACTGATATGTTAATTGAAGTATACATAGAAACAATATTTCCTAACCAAAGATTATACTAACTAATGATTAGGCTAGATTAACACTGATTTGAAGATCCATTATTTTATCTGTAGTGGGGAAAATGCTTCTCTGATATTTGCTGAGATGCCCCCAGTGTCTAAAGTTATAGACAAGTCCCTATTAGATCCTATTTTATTTACAATAATGTTATTAAACTATTTATAAAAGCAGCCAAAGCTTTCCTGATGGAACAGCAAAGCCATGTTCTTAAAGCATTTACAGTGAATATGGAGCTCACATCGCAATTCAGAAATACTGACATTAGGAATATGGTTGGAATCATTATCTTGTTACTGCTCATTCCTGATTGCAGATGTTGCATTATTTATGGTATGTAATGCCATGCATAAATCTCCAGTTTCTGTAATACTTAAGCAAATAGGGCTGGATTCAAGTTGGTGTAGTAATAAGCAAAGGTGACACTTCAGCAGTAATTTAGATCTCATTATTCATCTCCACAGTTCCAGCAATGTGCTTGGCACATAACTAACAGATAAACTGAAATATGAGCTGCTGGGGTTTTGGAATCTAATTAGATTGTCAGGAGAAATGAAACTCTGGATTCAATAGACACCCGTTGCTATCCAGTTTAACTGCAGGCTTCGTGCTTTTCATTTTTTGAGGGGGGAAAAAATATAGTAACTACTTAGGAATATTTTAGAAAATGGGAAAAAAACCTGAATTTTCAAACCCATCCCATGCTTTTTCTCTGTCTGATTATCTGAGACTATTATGGTATAATTACAAGACACTGACAAGTTGTGATCACAGTATGGATTTTCATGAAGTTACCAGTAATTTGTACTGGATTTGTCGAATGCCTCTATTGGGAGCCATTGTGTGGGGTTGATATTTCTTTGGGCACTGCTTGGATGTGGGTGAGCTGTTGAAGCCAAAACAGCTGCTGGGGATGGGATGGACATGCTGCCCCTGTGCTCCTGAAGCAACGTGTCATTAGGAAAGTTGCTTTCAGAGGAGACAAAAGTTACCAAACCTCCCAAACCTGTGCTTTTAAATGTGGTATGTTTGCTTTTTTTGTATCTGTCAGCATTCAGGGAGGAAGGGGGAAAATAAGGTAGTGGCTGTTGATGGTGAGCAGAGATTGTTGCTGGTGGAAGTTTTATCAAATTTAACACTGGTTTGTGTGTTGCAACACTTCTTCAGGGGATGGACTTGAGGGGAGAAAAACATTTCTAATTAGACCCATAAGGGAAAAGAGATGCATTCACATAAATCAGTCCTAAGTTCATGGGTGGTTTTCTTCTTTCTACAGGGTCTTTTATCCAGCCTTGTCAAACTGACTAGTTTAACATTGGCCAGGAACTGCTTCCAGTCCTATCCTGTGGGTGGCCCGTCCCAGTTCTCCACAATCTACTCTCTCAATATGGAGCACAACCGCATCAATAAAATCCCCTTTGGAATTTTCTCTAGAGCTAAAGTATTAAGTAAGCTGAATATGAAGGTGAGGCACAGAAACATGTTACTGTGTAAAATCAATGAGGAGCACTGTTTGCTGCTCCATGAATTCTGGCAGACTTAATAATGTAAGGAATTAATTTATCATGCTGACGTGGATGCTGCTGCTATCACATTTATAAATAATTCTGTATTAGTCTAAAATTGTGCTATCAACATATTGCTAATTTGTCTTTATGTTTGTTAGTTAAGATTTGGTCACATTTTCTGAGTTTGAACAATGAAAGTAAGAAAGCTGACTGCAAAATTCTTGAATATTCACATGGGACACAAGCATGTAGAGTTGCTTATTTCTCCCTCAGACACTGTTACAGTTTACATTATAAACAGAATTATGTAAATTTTTTTTTTTAAATACAGTCTTTTGAAACCTAAGTCTAGAGACTTTTGGCAGTAGTTGAAGAGCACAACAAAAGAACTTCTAAGTGTGCTAATACAGTTAAAGTAGGGAAAAGAGGTTATTTTTTTCTATTAATAGATTTATTTCAATAAATGCTTGAGCAGTAGCTAAGCTCAGCTTCTGATTTAAAATAGTTTGACACAAATGCATCCTCAATTTGCATTTAGTCCAGTTTTCATCACATACCCATTTGTAACTTTGCCTGTTTACCGGAACTTTGTATGACCATTTTAAAAGAGATTTTGTGGTGTCTGTTCTAAATAATATATTTTAGAAACATTTTGAGCAGTAATATGTTCAGAGTGATTTCAATGGCTTTTTTTCTGAGCCAATAAAGTATACAGGGGTTTTTTGATTTTTTTTTTTTTTTTCCCCTCAGTGGGGTTTGATATGTGGGTTCTGGTGGGTTTTTTTAGTGGTGGTGTTTATTCTCTTGTTTTTTTTTTTTCTAAACTCCATGTATTTTTAGGATTCAAACATTTGCTGATAGCACCTTTGTAAGTTATAGTGAACTTTCTGTTCTTTTTTTGAACCCACCATCCATTGTATCCAGCAGAAATAGGACAAAAAAATGTTTTAACCACTCTGTGAGATCTTGAGAGCTACATACTTTTACTTTCCACTTCAGTTCATAATAGTAACAGAGAGCAATTCTGTGACTCTAGATTGGTACCACTAATACTTGGTGGAATTTGAAAAAAATTGGCCAATTACCAACATTTTATTCTTCTGATTTCATTATTGAGTATGTTGTTATGAAGTATTTCTGTTTGTTTAATCTGTCAGATGCCTTCCCAACTTTTTGCAGGGGCAGACCCTAAATGTTTGATATGTTAAATCACAGGACAATCAGCTGACGTCTCTCCCCTTGGACTTTGGGACTTGGACAAGTATGGTGGAACTGAACTTAGCGACTAACCAGCTCACAAAAATCCCTGAGGATGTATCTGGGCTTGTTTCTCTTGAGGTGAGAGGAGTATAAATTAACAGCTGAGTGAATATTTGCAAAATGGGGATTCTCTACTTTAGGTTTAAGTAATATTACTTTTGGGTCAAATAAAGCTAAATAAATATGTGTTTCTGTGCTGTTTAATCCCTTGTTGCAGCTGTGGTCGTTGTCAACAGCTATTTGAATGTTGTTCTTTAGGCTCTCAATGAGTGTGCACAAACCACTATATACAGGTGTATTTTTAGCCACGTAGAAACAGGAATTAGTGTTGTAAATGCAATGTTGCTGAACTTGGTTCAATTCCTGGAGACCAGCATGGAAGCAGCAGGGATCAGAAAAACATAATGAAACATTCTACAGCCAGGGGTGGCTTGAGTGTATTCTGTGAACCTTGTAGGCAGCCTGGTGGGAATTCTCAGCCTTTGAGGGGAAAGAACTCATAGGTTAAAAGCATGAACTAAACCTGCTCTGTCCCCTCATCCTGTTTCTCAGGGTATCATCAGTGGAGACAAATTATTGCCTTGGAGGGACAGAAAGATTAGAGGTACTTGTTTGAGCAGTTGAGGGGACTTTGTAGGCTCTGTGAGTTGCTGGGAAAAATCTTTTAAAGAACTATAACAAATGGCATATTTGAAATTGCAAATTTCCAATGTGACTTCTCCTGTGAATATTTAATTATTCCTGTAGTGTGGGGCAAAAATTATGACAGAGTAATAGTTACTTAATAGCCCAGTTCCCTTTTAATATAAGGCCGTGGTCGATGTGATTGGGAAATTAGTAACCTCTGAAGACTGGGTTTGCTGGTGGTCTGTGGGCTGCTGAAGCTGGAGAGCTGCTTGGTCTGCTGACCTCTTACCACTGTGCTTCTCTGTAATTAAAAAATCAAATACAAAGGGCTGCTTGGGCAGTGTTTCTACAAAAATGAAGGTTCCCACAGCAGTGCTAAGTCAGCTGCATCAGTAATATTGTCTGTTCCTGCCTATATTTCTTGAGACATGATTAAAACATTACTGTTCTCACTGCTCTGTGCATGTGGAGTGCATAAAGGATGGTCACTGAAATGCTGCTTGTGCTAATCCTCAGGCAGTGGCTTTAGATTTTCGCGTTGATTCTCACCATGTCTTTATTTTGTTCCTGCCTGTGGTGTTCTCACATTACCTGAAGCCAGTGAGAGCTGGGATTATTGGTAGAAGATAGGCTCTTGCAGCCTTGGCTGGTTGTGTGTGGCTGGCATGAGGGTCCATGCTGGCTGCTCTTTCACATCTTCCTGTTTCAATGTGCCTTCTTAAAGAACTAGATAATAGCATTGTTTAATCAGTAATTAATTATCTGACTACTTGTGGTGCTGTTATGAGGCTTGATTACTTCCAAGAACTGCAGGGTTTCTTGGGAGGAAAAATGGTGTATTAGTGTAACCCCTGTTAACTTGCTTGTGGAATGGTGAATAACTCTGTTAACTGACCCTGCAAATAAGCATACACTTCTTGAACCTGTGTATGGGGTATTTATAATTCAACTCAGAAAGGAGGAGGAAAACAAGAGGGCAGCAGTGTAGTAGGGGTGGGTGTGTGATGACAGCCTGTTTTGGAAAGCCAGTGCTCTGCTTAGGTGCTCCCATCTGTGTGTTTATTTGCTGCTGCTCTTAACCAAAGGGACGCAGGGAGAAGAGGAAGTACTAAGTCTTTTATGGAGAACTTGGCAAGCACAGCAAATAACGTAAAACATGATTATGAGATGGCTATAAGGAAGCATAACAAAATGATAGGCAAATTCTGGAAGAAATTGTTTTTCTTTGGTCATTTGAAGAAATAAGGTTACTTTTGGTTTTGCTTTGCATTTATTATGTATAATATTTGAAAGTAGTATATCCTAATTGTATGTATTTGTATCATTAAAGATTTGAAAAAAATTGTGAAATCACTGACATGTTTTATTTTCTTTAAATTTTCAGCTACTTCCTTATGTAAGTGTAGGGTAATATTGGACTTCATTACTTGCAAATATTAAAAAAAAGTCTCTTCATCTGTTATTTACTTATTGTGTTGCTGAAAGTCTATGTTTGGTTGTTGTTTCTTTTTTGAGGTTCTTATCTTGTCAAACAATCTCCTAAAGAAACTTCCGCATGGAATTGGAAATCTACGGAAACTCCGAGAGTTAGATCTAGAGGAGAACAAACTGGAATCCTTGCCAAATGAAATAGCTTACCTCAAGGATCTGCAGGTGAAACAATAATTGGTCGAGATGAATATCTTGCATCCTTTATTTATACCATGCTGATTTAATTGCAGCTTGTTGGATGAGTGGAAACTATTTGAGACTGGACATGGAAACAAAAGTTAAGAGTCTTGTGCAACTTCACCCACAATTAACTGTTCCCCAGCTGTATTAGTTAATACTGAACAAAAAATTTTTGAAGGTTTTAACTGTTGTACTCATGAATGCAGTACCACCCTAGGAATTATTTTAGTCATGTTCATGAAATCTTCTGTTAGGCACCTTTTTATTTTTGCATGCAGGGATGTTTAATAGAGCTTTGAATTGTTGCTGAATGGTTGAAGTCGTTCTTATTCAAATTCAGGAGTGTAGAACCCATTTGTCAGCTACATATCTTGTTACTTGCTGTCATTCCAAGGAAAAATCTTTAAGTTAATTTGTAAAAATGTGTTTTTCTTTTAGAAATTGGTTCTGACTAACAATCAGCTGACCACCCTTCCCAGAGGAATCGGTCACCTTACCAATCTGACGCACCTTGGGCTCGGAGAGAACCTTCTCACACACCTTCCTGAGGAAATTGGTAAGATCCTGTTGTCTGGTTTGATGCAGTGTGTCTGGGCAAAGCACATATCATAGCCAGCTATTCTGCTCAACAGTAAAAGCCACAAAATTAATTTGAAACTTCTAAATATGTACAGCCCGACATGAAGCATGTGCCATGGGAACAGAGCTAGAGTGTATGATCTTTATCTTGCTGAGCTGCAGTGGAAAGGATGCACTATTTTCTTTCAGTTCTGCTGCAGAAAGCTGCTGAACACACACCAGCTTGTAATGGTAACATTCCTTACCTCCAAATTCTCCTACAATTTTTGTGTTATCCACGACTCAACTTCATAAATCTGTTTCTTGGAGACAGAAATGAAGTGCACTGATCCTACTGTAAGGCCATGGTGTACACAAAACCCTTGTGATAAGGTGTAGACTGCTAAAACAAATATTTCTCCTGGTAGTCCTTCTGCACACACTTTTGTTTATAGGCCCTCATACAGTTTTTCACCTTGATGAGGTGAGAAAAGGAAGTGGAGTAAATCTACAGAAAGAAAGGAAGGAATAGGATTTTTCTTTTTTTTTTTTTTTTGGCCTACCTGCGATATTCAGTCTAGGTGTGTTTCAGAGCATCTGAAACTGAGAGCCCGTTTCTTCTGTAATGGGTATCCATGATATTAATCCTGAGCACAGTTCTGAGCACTTAAGTTAAAATCTTATAGTTCTGGCTTATTATGGAGGAAAAAATGATGGGATAAGCTACACCAAGCAAAATGTGGTCAGAAACAGTGATGTACAGATGAAGAAGGCATGGTTTGTCTCTTGCATCATCTTTGGTGATGAGCTATTACAGCTGCTCATCTTGTATGTGCCTCAATTTGAGAAAAACCTAAAATAATCTAAACCTGGAACTTCGTAATTTATAAGCTAGTGGGGAGAGTTTGGATGCTGTGGAAACAAACCATGGAATTAAAATCAGTAAGAAAATTTTAAATACCATTGCAGGAGTACAGTTTGGTTATTAAAGCTGGTTGTCCTCACAGATGAGAGCATAGTTACTTGTTGTCAGGTGTGACTGTTTCATGTATCATGCTATCAACTGTTTCTCAGTATTTTTTTTCTGTAGCTTCTCTTTTTGGTTGGTTTTCCATACCATGAGTCCTGCCTACTGCTTTCTCTTGTGAAAGATTAAATAACCTCTTAGGTTATAGGAGATGTTTATGGTAGATAAGATTGGAAAGTGGGGAATATTTTTGGAGAGGACTTCTATGTTTTTGAAAGAAGGAATGTAAATCTCAAGAAAAAATTACTCTGTTTTCCAGCTTCTGGTTAACTTGTTAACTTGTATTGCAGTATCTGTAGTAGAGGCAAACTGTAAAATTTGAATTCGGGAAAAAATCATCACACTTGTTAGTTCCATTTAATAAATCATAAGTTAATCTTCCTGTGCGCAGAAGTTACAGTCTTCTGCTTGTTTCCTGTGACACGACAGTTATGGCTTCAGGTCTTTTATATATGGATTCTAGTGACATAAAAGGAATGGCATAGATATTTTTAAAGAGACAATAGATCCTGTATGGTATAAGTATTTCCTAGGTCCTTTTCACTAGATAGCTGTTCCATGTTCCCTGCACTTGCATAGCTCTTGAGTGACTATGGTGAAGTCCCTCTCAGTTCTCTTATTCTCTATATTTGCAGTTCATTTACTATCTAAAGGAGATGCACTAATGGATATTTTTACGGGGAAACTAAAGCAGATTGGTTCTTGCTTAGGTACTGGTGAACAGAACTTGCTGTGCTTGAGAACAGGAGTCTCACTGACTCAAGATTCTGTATAGGAAAGAGTCCTCAAGTGGACTCAGAGCCTCTGTCTCAAAGTTATAAACTGTATAAATTGAAAAGATACTACTACTTATTATTTTATTTTAACCAGGTACACTGGAGAATCTGGAAGAACTGTATTTGAATGACAACCCCAATCTGCACAGCCTTCCCTTTGAGCTGGCTCTTTGCAGCAAACTGTCAATAATGAGTATTGAGAACTGCCCGCTCAGCCACCTTCCACCTCAGATTGTTGCAGGAGGACCCTCCTTCATCATTCAGTTCCTAAAAATGCAGGGACCATATCGTGCCATGGTCTGATGCTCATCGACTTGTCCAATACACTGTACAAAATACAAACTGCATTAATGTTGTAATTGTCTGTATATGTATATATAATATAATATATGTGGTTTATATTATATTATATATATATAAATATATAAATAATATAAAGAGGCAAATTTAAGACTGCATTATGTGTTTCTGCTAATAGAGGAATCATAGCCATTTAGATTTTTTTTTTTTATTCTGTAAAAATGCTTGTCTAAGTTTTCTTTGCAGAACTTGATGGAAGTTGTCTGAATAATCTGAAAATGCCAGTTCATTTAAAGCAATTGCCAATGAACTAAAAGTTTAAATTTAAGGGAAAAAACAGTTTTGCTTAGATATGCTTTCAGTTAAGAGAAATGTATAACCTTTATATAATGAACTTTTCTGTTTTCCTCCTCCCCCTCCTCGCCCCTTTTTTTTTTTTTTGTGTCAAAACCTGAAAGGGTCATGTGCCCTGAGGTTGGGATTTTCTTTTAACTTATTTTGAGATTTGAAGCAAATGGTGTTTTTATATTGTTTACAGTCAGAGTAAATCACTGGATTTAGTTTTATTCTGATTTGCTCTGTTTTAATCAATCATATCTAGAGTTTATATGCCTCTGCTGATGAATTTTTATCAACCAGTTTGTATACTAAAAACATACTCATCAGAACAACTGGCAGGTGAAAAGGATGCAGTCAAAACAAAAAGAAAAGAAAAAAAGCTTGAATTCCTTTAAATCTTGCTTCCCTGAGTTATCAGTTGCAGGCATAACATATCTGAACTGAGCCTTTTGCAGTTGGTCTTTTCTAGCACAAGTAAACCTTTTCAGATTGGTAAAAATGTGGAGTATCCTCAGTGAAGAGCGGTTTTCATTGTGTGAAGTAACAAGTCCATGAGGTCTAACAGTACAGTTAAGTGACAAGGAAATAATATATATGTACATTTTTATTACAATGTTGAGTCATAAACTACAACAGGCAATTTTAAGGATTCCTTATAGACCTTGTACAATAAATGAATGTGTCTTACTTTTAAACACTGCAATATATGTAAGTTTTAAGGTTGGTTAACAATGTACTATGGTTTTATATCTTGACTTGCCTTGTACCTCCTTCCATTATGGAACTTCTGTGTCCAAGCACAATATCTTCACACTGTGCTGTTTTGCTGCTGAACTAAATGCACTTTTCCCCACAGCTGGGGCACTTGCTTCAAAATATTCAGTTCAGTATCTTGATTATTCTTTTTTAAACTTCATCCTATCTGTTTCAGTATTAAACCGATCTATTAAAAAAGAGGCACCTTTTTCATTTGTGCAGAGATGTTGGTAGCTCAAGAGAAGCACTGAGAAATAAGTAGTGGACATTCAGTTTTATCATGAATTTCTTGGCTGTTTAGAAGGCAGAGGATGCTTCAGGGAAGATTTACACTATTGCTGCACTTGCAGGGCCAGTTGTCCTTTTTCAGGAGGGTAAGAACTCGAGGCAGTCACATTCCATGATTACCCAAGAACTGTTCAGTTTTTATTCACTGGAATTGCTGCTGGGGTAGAGTGACTTACAGGACTGTACCTTTTGGACAAAATCAAATCAATGGATGCCATGGGAAGTCTGTTTCACATGCAGAAGTTTGGGAATATTATTTCTGGCTTTCAGGCATGCTTATTTAGATGTATTTCCTCAATCTACTTGCATTTTGTTTTGTTGTATGTCTTTTCATTAACAAGGAGTAAGTTTTAAATGGAAGGCAGGTGGAGATATAAAACCTTAGAGGGCTTAAACGTGCTGTAAAACTATTGTAGATGTCACTGGATTTTACTAAGTAATGTTCTATTCTTTCTCACACACTCTCTCTGTCGTTCCCCCCTCCCCATTTTTTTTTTTTTACGTCTACTGTAGCTTTTCAATTTAGACTTTAGTTTATAAAAAGCTAGTTCCTTACAGTTCTGCCTGAGTTAATCTTTCTCAGCTCTAAGGTGTTAAAATATGAAGATGCTGAAATGCTTAGTATCCAGACTGTAATGTAAGTTCTGAATATACTGCAAAGTCCATGTTTGTGCCCTCAGGTCACTAGGGGGAAACTGATTTGATTATTATGGTTCCTTAAAGCAAAAGTGGCGACCCCTTGTGCTTCCAAACGTCTTGGTCTCACTCCCTGTCTGCTCCTCAATCCCGTTTTTATAAGAGTTCAAGGGATTGAATTAGTTTAGTTTGTAAATATGTTGATTATTCACCTTGTTAAGGTACATGGTTAATGACTGTATGATTGGAGCTGACCCTCTCTCACATAAATTCCTGTGGAGAAGTTGGCTACCAGAATAGTGCTCGTTACACTCCCTTAAAAACAAGCTATTCTTTTCAGTACACTTATAGGAATAAACAAAGCTATGTTTTAATTTGTTACTATATTAAAAACAGGATATTTTTTTCGAACTGTCTTTTTACTAGTATGGTTGTTGCAATGCCAGATAGTCCTGAGCCCTGTTTTAGGAGTTTAATTTTATACACTTTGAGGTGGATGCTTATTTTTTCAGTGTCTCAAGAGAAGATTTGAATAAGAGCAGTGTGAGAGAAGTTCTGGTACAGGAGAAATTATGTCAGAAGAATCTGAAAAGTTCTTTAAAATTAGCTGAAGGTTTTTAAAGCATTAAATATCTGGCACAGATTGGGAATACATGCATATAAATCCATGTAGGTACAATACATGGATTTATATCCAGATCTGTACATAGATCCATATAAATCCAGCCATTTTGCTCATTCAAAATAGTCTTACCTCCTGAAATAACAGACTCTTGCATTTCCCAGGATGCTGGATTGATATAGATTCTAAATGGTTTTATTGCTTGGTGACATTCAGTTGAACAGACATACTGGCTTACATTTAAGAGGTTTAGGATTAAGAATTTTATTAGCCCATATGAGTTAAAGTATGAATGGAAAGAACGTCATTCTGACAACTGTATACATAAATACAAAAATGTATTTGTGTATCTGTACATGTATGAAAGTGTAGACAAGGCAGAGAAATAAATTATTTATAGCATTTTAAAAAATAAGATTGAGAAACAAGTGATTTCCAATACTTGTTTATTTCCAAATACTTGTTTATCCTCCTTGCTATACCGAGGGAAATAATTTAGAATGGTTATTGAAACATGTGACAGTCTTTACTTTGTGTGAAAATCATGACCTTGATTGCTTGTCCATAGCCAAAATATCAATTTTGTATTTGTCTGTGCCTGTGTACACACATACTCATGTCCCACAGACACTATCCTGAATCATGCCTTGATTTAATAAGCTAAATTATTACAGACTATGTAGTATTATGGAAGTCTGGAGAGGTATAAAGCAGATAGCAGATTTGCTAAACCTTTAAAAGAAGGAGCAGTTGCTGTTGTCACATTGGTCACATATTGCATTTTAATTTACTGAATAGGAATTTGTTTGATAATTCTTTGCAAAACTTTTTTTAGCATAAGCCTGTTGAAGTTGTCTCTCTTGCTGTCCCATGTTCAAGTTTGACACCAAAATTGTCTGGTATAAGTTCAGTGGAAATGCTGCTTGTAAAGTTGGGTCACACAGTTGTAAAATGGGGACGTTTCATTTTGGCAGATGCCAATGGAAATGTTGCCCTTCATACACCCTTTTTAGAAAGATTTGGACTGTAGAGTATTTGCTTCAGTGCCTCTGATTTAGTACTTTTAGGAACATGCATGTTTAGACATCTTGAAGGTTGTGTTTGCTCATGTACATGCTTTAGACAGTTTGTACTTAGATTGTCTCTGGTTAGTGCTTAAACCCATTGTGTCACCTGGAATTCAAGTGTCATCTTCAATCCTCAGAGTCTGAGAAATATCCTTTATTTAAAGATTAGAAAAAATTTGAGAGTTTTTTTTTTCCCCTCTCTCTCTTTTTTTTTTTTTTTTTTTTTTTAAATCCCCAAAAATAAATTAAACTTCTAAATCAGCACAAATCCATGTCAGGAGACTTTTCATATCTGGATGCGATGAAGAATTTTCCTGTCAGTGTCACACCTCAGTTGTATCAACTAGACATGCCAGAATAGCTTCTAGTTAGAAATGTGCAGTTGGCAGTAATTTGCACAACACAAACTTCAAGACACAGTAAGGACAATTACAAACAAATGATAGGATCTACGAATGGGTTTGTTATCACATTAGCAAATATAAAAAAAAATTATGTCTATTATTATTATTCTGATTTCGATCTTAACCAGGACTGCAAAGGACCTTTGCTATGGAAAAATATCAGACCACATTAATTTTGTGGTGAAAAGCTAAGTAAGAGTGTAAACAGTCCACAAAAATGTACTTTTAATCTGAATTATTGTAATGTTGTTATGTCTATATAAAAGATTGCCTTGCTTTTTTAAAAGAGTCATTCTGTATCAGTGCATTCATTATAAATAGTATATTTGTAAATAAGCTGCCACTGAGTCTTTTCAAAGTTTTCTAGTATTTCTAGTCTGACATTAACCTGGATATAAATTTACTTTTGCAGCACCTCAAATTATTAAAAAC
Source organism: Cinclus cinclus (assembly GCF_963662255.1). NCBI lineage: Eukaryota > Metazoa > Chordata > Aves > Passeriformes > Cinclidae > Cinclus > Cinclus cinclus. The sequence goes on along the minus strand of NC_085052.1, from coordinate 9,524,614 downwards.
TTATTTCTCATTATATACTTACCACTCTTCAAAAGATCTCAAAATAGAGATTTTTCATGTGGAGCAATTACAGGAAACTTCAAAAGTTGGATGGTAGTCACTTCTTTATTCAAAGACATGTAGACTGGAGACCTAGAAAGCAAATATTTAAAAAAAATTATATTCCTTTTCGTATGGTTTAATAGGGCATGTAGTAAAAAAATCCCATAGCTTTCTCTCTGATGGGGAAAATCAATCTTGGATTTTAGTGCAAAATGTATTTCAGCAGCAACAAAATTAAAGTAGGTATAGAATTGTGATGCCTAAAAGACAGACACCAGTTTTTAATCTTCAGGTTTAATAAAAGACTGTATTGCTAAGCTGCCATGGCACTGATTAAACTGCTATCTTCCAGCTCTGTGAAGCTCATTGCACAGACTTTCAAGAAAGTCACGCTTACGTCGTGCCCTACCAGCAAACAAACAAAAAAAACAGTGTCCTGGAAGTCAGAATAGAAAGACCTCAGGAGTTTGGACATGAGGAAAGAGGAAGAGGACTGTAGCTGGTCACTTAAAAAAGCTGGAACCAACTCTCATAGTGTGCAGCAGTCACTTGTGCAATGAGTGCTTCTGTCATTTCATCAGATCCCTGCTGATTAAAATCAGTAGAGGGTCTGATTAAAATACCTGAATTTTGATCCTGTAACCATAAGAACAAGCCAGTCTCCTCACCATGGCACTCCTGTGCTGTGATGTTGGACCACCTCCCATCCACCCCTGTCTGACAGGGCTGTGCAGATGTGCAGTTCCTTTGCTGTACTGCTCCAGACCTCACCAGCCACAGTTTGAAGGGTTTGCAGAAAGGAAACAGCATCTGCATCACTGCGTTCAGTAGCCTTGATGGATAAAGCAAGTTCACAGAAGAAACTTTACTTTTTCTTTTTTCTTTTTTTTCCCCCAGTTTTACATCTCTGTGTATTTCTGGCCTCTGTGACATCCTGTGTCTAATAATTCTACAATATCATTATGTGCTGGGTGAAAAAGTACTTCCTTTTGTTTCAAACCATGCCCACTTATTTTATTTGGTAACTCCTAGTTCTTGTAGAACTAGAAATCTATTAACAGTTTTTTCCCTGCTCATCTGCTTTTTACCACTCTTGAAGGTTTTGGGTTTATTTTCATAATTTTTTTCTCCAAGTCATGGAGTTCTAGTTTTTCAGCTTCTCTTCAAGCTAAACCTCTTCCATTCTCTTATAATTCTTGCTGCCTTTCTCTGTGGTTTTCTAGTCCCAGCTCTAAGTCTTTTTCCTAGTTTGTGGCCTTTAGCAAACTCTTTGTTCTTTGTGTACTTCTGCTTTGTGAAATTACAGTTCTGTTAAGAAAATTAAAGTTGAGTGGGTAATAAAGTTTAGTACTAAGATCTGGTGAGGAATAATCCCACTAGGCAAGGATCAGATTGGGATTTGTACTTCAGAGCAGGCCACCCTCTGCTGTAGATAATTGTTTGCTCTGATTAGCTATAACTGTCTTCCATCATCTCTTGCAACTAGGTATAAAAAACAACTAATAAAGAGTTTTTCATAGTGTACTGATTTAAATAATGCCAGGATTTAAAATATTCTCTTCATGCTAGTAAGAGTTCATTGTTTTGGAAGATTTTGACTTTTGAATATTTCAGATGACCTTTTAAAACTGTCAAAGCCAAACATTATCTGAAAATACTGGGAAATTTCTGTTATTACTGTTTTTTTGGAAGAGAAATTGGAGACTGCATTGGTTGGGTTTTATTTTCTTCCTTTAAGTCTTTGTAGAGTGAAGAAAAGGAACTTTCCCTGACCCTTCCATGACAGGGAGCATCCTGCTGACAATTGATAGCATCCAGAGCTTGGCAGCCACCTGGACTGGGGGGCAGCTTGCTAGTTGAGACCACTTTTTGTTCAGATGGTTGAAGTGAGCATCCCCAGATGAGCCTGGCCACAAGAACCTTTCTATTTGGCTCTAATTCAGTGAAAAGTGAAGAGTGTCCTTAAGGCTGTACAAAAGATCTCAAAAATATGCAGATGGTGTCTTGTGTGTCTGTGGCAAGACAAACACGACATGTTTGTGTGATTAATCCAGCCCAAGTGCTCCAGGATACCCAGTGTCCCAGCACTGCTCTCCAGTGACAGGTGCTGCTCTCCACTGGTGGAAGTTGAGTATTTTAGATGCCCACTGTAGGTTGTTTAGTATACAAATACTGCATAAAATCTGAGCACTGGGCAGCTCTGTAGAGCTTACCTGATGCTGTGAACTCTTTGTGATGGCCATGGTAGAAAAAAAAGGTGTTAGAGGGCTGGAGATGGTTAGCTTTGATACAACTGGAACAGGCTGAGTGCATTGAAAGCTAATTGGTTTCATTTTTGCGATCCATCTCAGTCAAACAAAATACATCATCTCTTCCTTCAACCCTTGCCTCACTTCGGATTGTAAGAGTGGGAGATAATTTGATTACCAAGATCAAATGATGATGTTTTAGAGGAGGAGCCATCTGGAGTTTCTGAGTGAGCAGCTGGCAGCCTGGGCTGCACAGTTAATGATCTGACAATGTGCCTTGCAACTATTTTTTTTCTGCTGCAAAACCTTTTAAGAGTCTTCAGAGCTCAATCTATCCCACTGCCTCCAAATAAGATGCTATCTGCAAAATTGCAGACAAGTGTTCCCTTTCAAAAGCTCTTTCCACAATACCCTCTTTTTCCTTTCTATTAGTAAAGTATTTCTTTGTTAAGACTCATAATGAATCCTTAATTTGTTGTAGTTTGGTACTTGGCTTTGCTTGACCTAGTAGTAGCTGGTTTGCATTTTGTCCTGCATTATTACAGCTGTACTGCCTGAAGTGATTTTCAAACTTCATGTGGTCAGTTTTAATGAAAATACATTTTTTCCTTGAAAATCTTAAGATGCTGTTTGAAAACAGCAGTGGTAAAGACAGTGCAGTAAAACTCTTCTCCATATGACCCAAGCTTTTTGGATGCCCTTCATCTTTTTTGGTCCTGGACAAGTAATGTTAACTGAGTGGGAAGTTATAACTGACTTAGAATTATCTATCCTTGCCAGAGCAGTAATGGGCAAGAAAGTTAACTAGGTATGGAACTTCTGGTTAGTGAGGCAGCTCTGATTTCAGGCTTTTTAATCATCTCTAAGTCAAGCACTTATTTTTAGGCCTGCCAGGCATTTCCAGCTTCCCAAAAAGCTGTATCAGACAGTGCCATGGGGTTCTGATCTGGGGACCAGGAGAGAGTCCCAGCAGCTCCACAGAGTCAGAGGTTTGCCTGGAAAGACTGAAAAGCACTGGAGGCAATGCCCTATAAGCAAATGGAGCCAAGCTGAGAGCGGGTGGTAGCCTGCCAGCCTCTCCTGATTGATGCTATTGGTAGCCCAGACTGCAGCTCCAGGCACAGCCAAGATTCTTGTGTCTGTAGCTCCACCAGATGGATGGTCCTGAGGCCACGCCATTGCTTTTTCTGTAGACGCTTTTGAAATTTGGGGAGGGTTGATGTCACTTTAAAACAGAACCATAACTGTTTCTGTTCCAACATTGCTTTTTTTTTCCCCTGTGAGCTCTTCAACTCCTATCCACTCTGATCTCAACCTCTCCACTTGTGCTCTTACCTGCCAACTTTCTAACTTCAGATTTACCTCTTTTGCCAGCAGCCAGGTATCTCACTCCCATGCCTCCCACACTGCTGAGCTGAAGCAAGTGGAGGAAGGCAGGGAGAGCAAAAAGATGGTGTAGGACCAGTGACTTCTGCCCCATGTACCTGTTGGTGCAGCCAGTTCTTCTGAACTTGCTTTGTGTTGGTTATGAGCCCCTTTTCTCCAGTTCTATTGCAGAATGGAAACACCAAGAGAAAAACAGGATTTGGGAACAGATGGCTGGGAGAAGAAAATAAAAAAAGATGGATCAGCTGCACATGGCACAGCTGTGCATTGCTGTACAGCTTCTCTGTTGGCTCCTTGGACACAGCCAGGTTTTTATGTTGTGTCTCAGAGTCCCTGTAAAGGGATGCATGTCTGAGTACCTGCCAGATAAAAGATTTGGCTTGGGGTACATGTCAAGACCTAGAAAGGAATGAATTTTGATTAAACGGCAATTCTGTGGCAAATCTGTGCTCCAAAACATTTAGGAAAAAGGATGGATGGTTTAATTTTTGAAGTGACACAAAATGCTTAACAGTCTGGTAAAGAGTTCTGAAATATGTTTAATGCTTAATAATACCACTTCTGCTTTAGGAAAACTCACATGCTCCCACAGTTAAATTGTTAGTGAAGTATTAATAAGAAAATGACATTCTCATTTCATACAGATACGTAATTCCCCAGAAATGTTTAAAAATTTACATTTTTAAAAAGTATTTGTTAAATTTGCCGCAATTGCTTTGTATAATTTTTGTCTTTTTCTCTGCTTAAGGAAAACTGAAATTGGATTGTAGTGAGGAATCAGTGGTGATCTTCAGTGACTTCAGAGGACTTTTCAGGCCTGGCAAGGTGTCCCAATGCTTAGGGAAGCACATGAGCCTGGTGGCTGGGTAGGTAGATCGGAAGGGCTCCTCAACAAAATGGTTTTGAGTTGCCATCAGTTAAAGCCAGTTGCAGTAGCAGTGAGCTGCCTTTCTGAAGATTTGGGGGGTATTTTTAGCCTAGCTAGAATGAAAGGGTGCTGAGTTTTCACTTGTGTTTTTTCCTGTGCGTGTCTGAGGGCAGTGGTACTATGCCTCTGGGAGTGCTTGGCTGCTGTATGGCAATTTCCACTTTGTGGTTGTTGCCCAGCAAAAGGCTTGGCCTCAACAAGTGGAAAGAAAGAGTTCAGGATGGGTTCAGTTCTCCCTGTCTGGGGAGCTCCAGTGTTTCTCATGGATTGCTTTGCCGCTCGCTCCTGCCCTTGCTTTTCACTGGGTCTGACAAGCTGAACAGCAGAATATGCACGAAGTAGCAGAGATTGCTCCTTTCCCTTCCCTCAGCTATGGCTCCTGTTGGTTTTTCTTGAAGTGGCGGAGGGTGTTAAAGACATCAAGCCTTGTGAAAATGGGTATGGTGTCCTGTGTTGATGGGAGCACTGACCTGCTGTATCCTTCATCAGAGTGCAAAGGCAAAGTTGTGGCAGAAGAATCTGCTGTTGTTCTGTTCAGGGTTGAAAATGACTTCTCAGGGAAAAAAAGTAAGAGTTTGAAGCAGCAGAGATTAATGCTTACTGACATGTGCTCAGTTTTCTGTTACACTTCAGGGAATGACATGGATTATTTTGCTCTTGAATTTTGTATGGCAGGAATTTCCCTTGGTACCTAGGATGCTTCCAGGGAAAGGGAAAATCTGAGTTGAAAAAGTGCAAGTGGAGATATAGTGTTTCACTCATCCTGCCTTCTCTAAGTGCTTTGTCCTCATTACACATTACCACCCTTGATTCCCAGATAGGATAAATGTTTCCTGGGGAGAGAGCCAGTTTGTGCTGCTGAAAAGCAACTGACAGTGCTGAATAAGCAAGTATATCAAAAGCTGGTGTTTAAACTTAATTTGAGCCTCTCAGGGAGAAAAACAAGTTGTACCTTGCTATCTGTAATATCCCTATGCAATATGTATGTGACTGTGTCTTGCAATCTGCAATATCCCTGTGATTGTGGCTTGCAATCTGCATAGGGGTAATTGTCTTGTAGGCAGTGTGGGAATGAGTGCAGTAATGATGATGGATGCAGAACCTGCATGCCACTGTGAGGATGGAAACTCTGGCCCTGGAGAGAAGAACCCTTCATTCTCTGCCCACCAGATGAAGATGGTTGCACTCTGTTTTTGGCTCACCTGACTACCACCTCACAGGCCAAGAAGGTGGTGGACCATGGACCAGCTGGAGTTCAAATGTGGAGCAGCACTTGGCCCTGGTCTGGGGGCTGAACTTGCTGTGACCTCCCCATTATGGGTGGTCTCCCTGCAGAGACAGGTGCCCTCTTCTTCCCTCTCATGGACCAGATTATGTGCAAGCATTCCTGCCATGGCCAAGTGGGTGGATTGTGGCTGGGATGTGGAAAGGACCTTGGTGGAACTCTCCCCTTTGGCATGGCCTGATGGCAAAGGGCAGCACAGGGAGAAAGCAGCTCTGGAAAGTTGACAAAGACAAGCTCTCTCCAGCGCCCCAGGTACTTGTAACACCTATCTGAGTCCACAGTGAAGGTTTTTCCTTGGAGCTATGTGTCCCTTGCCACCTTTTGTCCTCTACTCACTGCACCCCTGGTTAACAGTTCAGCTGAGGTGGGGAAGGAAAAGTTTCAACTTGGAAGGGCTGTGCTCACCATGACATCTCTTCCTGGGGGCTTGGCTCAGCCTGGACTGGGTTTGGTTGCCAGCAGACCTGGGTTTGCTCTGCTGCCTATGCTTGCTATCCCCTTGGGAGCAGGGGCCATTCTGAGGAGAGGCTGGGGTAGGAGCAGGGCTGGAAGAACTGCTGCCTGGGGGAGGAATTACAGGAGCCTGTGGACTGCAGCTGGCATGGGGACAGTGGGGACACAGCAGCATGGGGTGCTCAGTGTTCCATCTGGGAGGGGAGTGAGCCTGTGCAGAGGGGTGTTTTTACAGGGCCATGATTTAGGACTGGGAGACTTGCAGGGCTCTGGATGTTGCCTGTGTCCTCCTCTGTATCCCCAGCTGAGGCAGCTGATCTAAGCAGGAGGAGTTGGTGCAAAGCACAATCTCCTTCCAGAGCTGCTGCAGTTCCTGGATGGCTCCTCAGTGTTATTTGCTTTTGCCACTAGATGGTGAAGTAAGGAATAAGGGAAAACGCGGGAAGTCTCGCTATGTTCTCTGGTGGCCTCCCTCCCTGTGAAACCATGCTGACGTGCTCTGCTTTCTGGGAATCCGGCAATTTCAGGCAATTATTCCCTGGACATTTTATACAGCTCAGCCTTCAAGAATTGCTGCCGCCCCCCTGCATTGATGTAGCCGTGGCAAGCTGTGTTACACACAGATGGCAAACCTGCCTGACGCAGGTCAGAAAGCTGTCTCCTGCTGTAGCAATTTACTTTGGTCTGGTTTTGGAAGAGGGTGTATGATCTGCTTCCCCTTTCCCACTAGGACCTGAACCTGCTGTGAGACCCACACCTTGGCAGATGGGAATTGCAGTCACTGCATGGCTGCTCTCTGTTGTGCCATCTCTTTTCAGAGCTGTTTGCTTCACTGGCAGCTTTTCTCTGGCTGTGCCGGAGGAGTTAGCGTGGGATGTGTGATGGACCGGAGAGTTACAGCTCACCTGGGGCACCCCTGCCCTCACAAGAGGGATCGAGGGAATGTTGATGACGGCAGCCCCTGCCACAGAGGTAGTGAAGTAGATGGTGGAGAATGGGGAAGGAAAGGGCAGGTGCACACGTGTGGGCAGTGGGGAGTGGGACTTGAAAGAATGAGTTACTCCTCATCTGAGTAACTGAATGCCAGCGTGTCCCAGCTGGGAAATTAAATGCTTTATAGGGATGCGGTCTCAACTTTGTCTTAAACATAGGCTGACTCTGCTCATGAAGGGGAACTTGTTGAGCTGCAGAAACATTATTGCTTTCGTTTAGCCAAGGTTATTAGGTGCCCAACCTTTTCTGCTCTCTGAATACTGCCCTGGGTACCACTCTGCCCAGGATGACCTGCTTTTCACAGAATCATACAATGGTTTGGGTTAGAAAGCATTTTAAAGGTCATATAGTCAAATCTAGTTCCCCCGCAATGAGCAGGGACATCTTCAGCTAGATCAGGTTGCTCAGTGTCCCAACCAACCTGACCATGAACACTTTCAGGAATGGGGCATCTACCACCTCTCAGGGCGAGCTGTTGCAGTGCAGGCTTGGAGAGCCATTCCCTTTGTGACTGGCTGGAACACTGACCTGCTTGCCCTGGTTCCAGGAGTGTTGCAGTGCTTCTGGCTTGGTTATTTCTTGCTGGGCATTGTTGCTGAGGGGAGTCTTGGCACAGAAGCAGATCAAGGAATGCCCACAGGAACAAGGCTGTGTGTGGGCAACCTCCAGGCAGGAGTGGGGCCAGAGGTTGGGGAGTATCACCTACCCTAGGTCTGACTATGGCTGGAAGGATTTGGCTGTGTTTTCACTGTTTTGGCAGTGTGGTCCTTGGGTATAGAAAAGCCCATTGTAATCTGGTACGCAGTTTTATAAGAGGCAATGACTCAGTTCCCTGAGTGAGATAGTGAGCAGTATGGAAGGTTCCTGTAGTGTATTAGGAATGGTCCAGAGACAGTTTGGTTTATTTTTTACTATGTTTCCACTGCTCTTGGCTAATTTCAGTGGGATCTATCTTGTGAGCTGGCACACTGGGAAGCCTGGGGAGGGGAATGGAGCTGCTCCCCAGCACTAAGGGATGGCCCCCTGTTGTTTAGTTCTGGCCATGTTGCAGGATGGAGTGAGGAAGAAGTTCCAAACAGGGAACTGAATAAAGAAAACAACACTTCACCAAAACACACTCACTTTGTGCTTGGCACAGAGGTACATGTATGTGTATGTGTGTGTGTGTGTGTATTTGTGGGTCCTGCAGAGAGAAAATGCACATCTCACTCTCCCTTCTCCCACAGGCATTGAAGTGCCTGAGGGGCAAAAGCCAGTAACATGCAGACAGCCAGGGAGGTTTCTTATGCATCATTCCTCCTGCAGTGCTGAAACAAGCTTTTTATGTTCCAGAGGCCACCGTGACACCAGGCAGAAGCAAGAGGGGAAAATACTGAACAAATAAACCAGAGGCTTGCATGAGCACAATCCCCATGTCAGCCTCACCCCATACTCTGCCATGCTATAATCTGTAGCATGGAAATGTTTCTCTTGGCTGTTGGTTTAGGGCTGTGCAATCAAATCTGGTAGTTAAAATCCTGCTGAACAGGGCAGGCAACCCGAACAGTAGAGGAAAGGCAAGCAGAGCTCTCAAGTTGTTTGCAAAAAAAAAAAAAAAAACACCTGAGGAGCAGGTGGTCACACAGCATCCATCTTGTGCTGTTTTGAGCCAGCTGTCTGCGTGGGGGGAATGAAGAACTGCCACTGTAGGTAATATTCAGTGTGTCTCCTTTCCTTCCTCTCTAAACATCTGATACCATGGCAGCATCCCTACTCACAAGGGGATTAGGTGTTAGCACAGACCACTGCTGCAGCTATCCCTTTACTACTGATTTATTCAAAAAACTTGGAAAAGTACATCCAGCAGCTGAGTTCAGAAAAACTCTGTTGGAAAACATGCCTGGCTCTGCAGGAGCTATTGCTGTGAGATCTGTGAAAAGAGCAAACCCCAAACTCTCATGTGCAGCAGTGGTGGGAAATGGAAGGGCTGTGGCTCTGAATGTGTGTAGGAGGAAAAGTGCCTGGGATCTCAAAGCAGCTGGAGGGGTGGCCACACTAGACAGTTTTTGAATTTAATTTAGAAATAGAAGGAAAATAGGAATCACAACATTTGAAACATCTTCCTGGAAATGGTTGGTGTGCTTGCTGTATTACTTTGCAGTGACAACATCATAAACCCAGCAACGCCAGGTTTGCCTGCAGAATGTCTGTGCCTCTTCCCTGACAGCTCCTATGCTCTTTCTGCTCCTGGGGTTAACACAGTAAAAGGGAAAACCAATTTTTTGTGTGACTTGGGTGCATCTCTGCTGGCTTGTCCTGGACCTGCAGGAAAACTGATCAAATTGAAGCTGCTATGAAGGGCTACTCAGTCATTAGTCCACAAGGTGTCACAAGCCATGGGGTTTCAGTGCCTTACACTGAACAGTTAGTAAGGCAAATCCTCCTGAAAGACACCCTGCTTTGAGACATTCGGATAAGCCCAGCAGCATGATCAAAATACACAGCTACAACAAGGGCTTCCTGCCGTGGATATGCAAATATTGAGATCAGTGCAAATCACAGACCTCATGCAAAGCAAACTGACTGCTGTTTACCTCCACAGCTACAAGGCTTCCCTCTTTTATGCTTGTATCAAGTTGCTCTTGAAAGCTTCTGCTGAGCAATGATTTGTGCACCTTGTTCCGATGTTTGCCCCTTTCACGTGGTTCCCCCCAGGAGTCTGTGCTGCTGTGCCTTGGCATAGTCTTAGGTTTGTCCAGTTTCTTAGGCTTGAACCTGACTCTCTAAAAAGCAAGCCTTGGTACTTCACCAGTGTTTTTTAAATTTTCCCCTGCCAGAATCTCACTGCTCTTCTGGAAATAAACAACTCCTGGGGCTGGTTGCTCAAAACACACATTTTTCAGCCTTATTACCACAGCGATTCTTTCCAGAGATTCTCTCTTCATATGTGGTTTGCTTCATGCTCTGAGCAACTCTGAGACCACATGAATGTTTCTCAGCTCCTTCTCCTCGAGAGGCAATAGGGGAGGGTGGTCTCATTTCCCTGCAATGGAGACAATGCTGGAAGCGATGCTGGAGTCGAGGAGTGGAAGAGATGTGTAAACATGGAAGCAGCATGCCTAATTAATGACCCGAAAGCAGCCGTAAAGGTCAGTTTGTTTGCGGGGCACGCTGGAGGCACGCGAGCTGAATGCCAACTTGGCGGCCGTGCCTTGGAAAGGTCACTGCTGCCCTCCTGGGATGGCAGCAGGTGCAGGGGGAGCCATCACAGGAGGCTTGACAGCCTTCAGCCTCACTCATTAGCGTGCACCCAGGCCATCCCCCTCGTCTGGCGAGCCCCATTCCTCGTGGGGCTCTGCTGAGAAACCAGGCTGCTTTCTGGGGAAAGGGCAGGTTCCTGCAGGTCTTTGGTGTGGGATGCTGCAGAGAACAGGCTGTTTTCTGGGCTGTCTTGTCAGGCACTTGTCGACTGAGTTTGATCTGCAGAGTCTTATTACTCATATTAATGTTGTCAGAGGCACGCAGGCAAAAATTGAGTGTCTGGATGCAAATGCCAGGGAATTGTTATAAAAATGTTCTCTTTGGTAGCTGTTTTTTGTCCCTGTGGAACTTTTCTCTACAGTCTTCCAGGAGCTAAAAATTCAAGTTTCTTGCCTAATCCCAGGACTCTGGGAATTAAGGCTTTATGAATATTACAAATTATCATCAAGTGTAGTATAGACTTGTAAAGACAGCTGTCCTATAGGACAAGGCGTGCCATGGGTTGTCATGTGAGATCTTCAGGGTACTTGCCAGCCCTTGCAATTTCTGACCAGCCTTCATCTCAACAACTGAGCAGAGTCATGAGATAACCTGCAGAGAAAATCAAGGGGAGACTTAGCATTTCGGAGTCACTTTGCAGACAGCGCTGAGCACTTCTGCTGTCAATAAAATCACAGAGATGTCACATGCACACAATGGTGGTGATGAGAGGAAAGTGCCTTTGATGAGGCAGGTTTTTCCCCTCTCTGAAATGAACACAATGACATCCCAGCTGTTCCCCACTTGCAGAGAGCTCTCTTTCTAGTGGTTTTTCTGGGACAAACCTTTTTTTTCCAGGTCTTTGGCCTCGTGCTTCCCTTGAGCTCTTTGTCCCAGAAAACTGATCAAAGCTGCTTTTGCCATGCAGTGGATCAGGAGCAAGGTTGTTGGTTGTGTTTAGCTTCAGGCAGACTGAGGGTGTCTAGCTACAAAAAGAGACAAAAAATCAAGGCAGATGGTCATGCTTTGTCATTTAAATCAGCATTCTGTCTGTGTTGGGAAATTCAGAGAGCATGGGGAGAAGGCAGGGTGTTTCCAGAAAGGCACCATCTCAGGTCTGAGCAAAGCATCTCAGACAGTCCTTGGTGGCCTTAGTGAAAGTGAACTGTTAGAACTGGGATGAACTGGGATGAAGTGTTAGAACTGGGATCATCACAGAAGGGGTTCATCATGCAGGCCTGCACCCTTCCCTGTCTGGGTGCTTCCGCCCAAGCAGTGACCATGGAGGCTTCTGCTGAGAGTGATGAAGACTCCTTATCTGAGGAAGACTCTGCCAGGCAGAACAAGGCACCCTGCAGAGCACAGTGGTCCCCTGCAAACAGCAAAAGGCAGAAGGTGTTTGCCAAGTCCAGCATATCCTTGACCTCTCACCTGGCCTTGCCATAGACTTAGGTGACTTGGTTCTCTCATCCTTGCACTGAAGTATGTGGTTGTATGTCACATTTATTCCCAGAGATCTTTTCTGTGGGCATGTCAGTCCTTTTGGGTTCAATTTACAGGTTTTAAATTACTGTCTGCATTTTGCCCTTTTTCCAGACACACCAGTGCAGTGGGCCCTGCACTCACGTGCTCAGAGAATGGGATTCCCCCTCGTTTTCCCTCACTCAGCCCTATGCCAGTCCCAGAGGCTGTGCTGTCTGGCTCCCAGACCCTGTCTCTCCCATTCCTGTTCCCTCTCTTGGGCGTCACTGCTCCTGGGCCTGGCTTATAACACAGTGTGTGGCACGAGGACAAAGATGACAGGCCTTCCTCCCTGAAGGCTTTCCTCTTGCAGAGGAAATTGGTTCATTGGCCTGAGCATTCAGCGCAGCGATTGAGAGCAGCCTGAATCTGGAGCACCAAGTGAGCATCACTGTAACCATCTGAAAATGAGGAAAAAGAGGCCGCGAGCAAAGGGGATCAGGGCCGGAGGCCGTGTGCTCCGGGGGTGAGTGATCTGTCCGTGCTGAGGGCTGTCGGCGCCGGGGCTGGGTGGGTTACCTGGAGCATCACTATTGTTCCTTTGCTGTTACAGAGCTCCCACGCTGCTGCTGCAGCCATGGAGTGGGTGATGCCAGCCCCGGTGCTGCCGGGGAGCGCCCGGGGAGGCTTTCCAGGTGCGGGGCACCCCAGGCCAGGAGCGAGTGTGCTGAGCCTGTGGTGGGGCGTGGGTGCCCCGTGCAGCGGGGCTGAGCCGGGCTGCGGTCGGCGCGGCAGTGCGGGGCTGCCCCATCCCCGGCTGCTCCGCCAGCCCGTCCTCCCCTCGGCCGTCGGGGGGATGCTGCAGCGGGGCGATGCCGCCGCTCGGCCCGGCGGCTGCAGTGATGCACCGCGGCCAGCAGGTGCCACTGCCCCCCCGCGCTGCCCGAGGCCGCCGGCAGCGCCCGCCCGGCGGGGACCCTCCGTGTCCGGGGACCCTCCGTGTCCGGGGACCTTCCAGCCCCGCAGGGTCCCCCGCCCTCGGGGCCGGCAGCTCAGCCCTCCACGGCTGACACGCGGGGCCGTGGGGAGGGCGCTGTCCTCAGGGCTCCCAGCGAGCACGGGCGCACAGTCGGAGAGGAGCCCGTCCGTTCACCGGAGCACACGAGGAACGGGGCGGCAGCTTTCACTGCCTCGCTGCCCGGCTTTGTGCACCCCCGGCCGACCCGCGGAGGCCGCGCAGCGGCCGCACGGCTGTCGCCTGCAGCCGCCCCTCGCACGCCCATCCCCGGGGATAGCGGGGCCGCTGCTCGCTCCAGGCGGGGCGGAGAGCCGGGCTGGGCGAGACCGTGGGACGGAGACGGCGTGACAGTGGGTGCTGGTGTGTGCCCGGAGGGGCCGGGGAGCGAGCGGGTGTGCGAATACAGGCAGTGCGAGCGGGTGTGCGAATACAGGCAGTGCGAGCGGGTGCGGTGTGTGCGCGGAGAGGGCTGAGAGCGGAGCGAGGGGCGTGCGCGGGGGACGCGCGTGTCCGTGTCGGTGCAGGGGTGCGCGGTGTGCGAGTGGAGCCGTGTGTGTCCGCGTGTGTCCGCCTGTCCGTGTGTGTCTCTCTGTCTGTGTCTGTGTGTGCGTGAGCGCGCACCGGGGGCAGCTCCCCACGTGGGGCTGACGCGGCAGCCCCGGCCCGATACGGGGCTATAAAGCTGCTCGGCGGCGAGCGAGGCAGAGCAGCCGCGGCCGGCTGCAGCTCCAGCCTCGGCCCCGCTCCGCCCGCCCCGCCGCGCTCGGGGGTCCCGGCGGCAGCGCCCAGCATGCGCCGTGCCCGCCCGCAGCCCCCCGGCTCCCGGCGCTCCGCTCCGCCCCGGCCGGCGCTGTAGGACGCGGAGGAGCCGCGCGGAGCCGGGCACGGCGCGGGTGGAGCCGGGGCGAAGGGCGGGGGTGTCCGCGCAGCCGGGGTTGATGTTTAACCTGGAGCGCCCGTTCACGGAGAGGGGACACTTCTTCTCCTCCATGGAGTACCAGCGGCAGCTGGAGGAGGAGGAGGGCTACCCCCCTCCCGGCACCAACGGGACCTTCAACGACAGCGGGGCCGGGCCGGGCTGGGGCACGCCGTACCCTCTGCACACCACCATCACTCTCATCAGCCTGGCCGGCTTGCTCATGCTCTTCACCGTCTTTGGCAACGTTCTGGTCATCATTGCTGTCTTCACCAGCCGGGCGCTCAAAGCCCCGCAGAACCTCTTCCTGGTCTCCTTAGCCTCAGCTGACATTCTGGTGGCCACTCTGGTCATCCCCTTCTCGCTGGCAAATGAGGTGATGGGGTACTGGTACTTTGGTAAAGTCTGGTGTGAGATCTACCTGGCCTTGGATGTGCTGTTCTGCACCTCCTCCATTGTGCACCTCTGTGCCATCAGCCTGGACCGGTACTGGTCCATCACACAAGCCATCGAGTACAACCTCAAGCGTACCCCGCGACGCATCAAATGCATCATCTTCATCGTCTGGGTCATCTCAGCTGTTATCTCCTTCCCGCCACTCATCTCCATCGAGAAGAAGAGCGGGCAGCAGGCTGACCAGGGGGTGGCAGGGTGCAAGATCAATGATGAGAAGTGGTACATCATCTCTTCTAGCATCGGCTCCTTCTTTGCCCCCTGCCTCATCATGATCCTGGTCTACATGCGCATCTACCAGATAGCCAAGAGGAGAACAAGGGTCCCGCCGAACAAGCGGGCAGAGCGCCCCGAGAAGAAGCAGAATGGCTTGACTGAGAAGGAGGACCTGCCAGCCACAGCACAGCTCAATGGGGAGAAGGCAGCAGGAGGCAGTGGTGGGCAAGAGGGAGAGGTTAATGGCATAGACATGGAGGAGACCTCTTCCTCCGAGCACCAGGAGAACAACCAGTGTAAGAAGTCAGAGAGACCATCGAGGGGAAAGACCAAGACTAAGCTGAGCCAAATTAAGCCCGGGGACAGTTTGCCCAGGAAGACAGAGGAGGAGAGGAACACCAAAGGGTCCCGCTGGAGAGGCAGGCAGAACCGGGAGAAGCGCTTCACCTTTGTGCTTGCAGTGGTGATCGGGGTCTTTGTCATCTGCTGGTTCCCCTTCTTCTTCACCTACACGCTGATGGCCGTCTGTGAGAGCTGCTCCGTGCCCGACACTCTCTTCAAGTTCTTCTTCTGGTTCGGTTACTGCAACAGCTCCTTGAACCCTGTCATCTATACCATTTTCAACCACGACTTCAGACGGGCCTTCAAAAGGATCCTCTGCAGGATAGAGAGGAAAAGGAGTGTTTGAAGGACCCTTTGCTACTGGCAGGACTAATCAAGACTTTGTAGGAGTGTAAAGTGAGTCTCTCTCGGGCTGTGCTTGTGTGGGATGGTTTCCTTCCGCTTCTGAGTAGGAAGCCTTTAAAACCTGAGATGAGGCTGTGGGAGCCCCGGGCAGCAGCAGAGAGAAGCAGCAGGCAAGTGGAGGTCCGAGCCGTGGCATTCGGCTTGCCGGGGAGGATGGCCTTTGACTTGCTTGGTTTGTTAGGGTTTTTTTTTTTCTTTCCTTTTGCCATAATCTCTCAGTGGATATTCTCATGACTGCTCAGTTTGACTCTTTAAAGGCAAACATCGTGCAGCTCTGCCAGATGAAAAACAAAGAGGGATTATGCCACACCAGAGGTGTTGGCTTTTTTATTTAGTTGTGTCTTTTTGCCCACCTATTGTGTATGTAATGAATTTTGACCCCCTTGTAAAATACAGTATTGTATTCTTGAATTTGAATGCTTAATTTTTGTAAGGCAAGCGGCTTTGAAACTGTGAATGCTTTAATTATCTTTGATACCTTGAAAGTTTTTCTTTTCCTACCTGCAAAGTCCTTCACTCAAAATGACTGAACAACTAGAGCCATCCCCCTATGTTGAGGGTTAGTTCTTTCTTTTTTTTTCCCTCTGTGGAATTTTCCCCTACCTGACAGTTTGATAATATTACCAAAATTTCCAAATTCCTGAATATTTTTTTTTTGGTTTTTGTTTTGTTTTGTTTTGGCTATAAAGCTTGCGATCACAGACCTCACCAGACTGGCTGTTTTTGTTGCTTTTTTTTAATGTCATACATGTTTGTGTTTAATTTCTGTGTTGCCTGTGACATGACACATGAGATGGCAACAGCCACCTCGTTACTCATGAGAGCAGAG
Organism: Cinclus cinclus; assembly: GCF_963662255.1. Taxonomy (NCBI): domain Eukaryota; kingdom Metazoa; phylum Chordata; class Aves; order Passeriformes; family Cinclidae; genus Cinclus; species Cinclus cinclus. The sequence goes on along the minus strand of NC_085052.1, from coordinate 9,508,419 downwards.
CCTGACAGAACGGTGGCTTTGCTGTGCAGGCAGGGATGTCCCAGGCAACAGGGACTGTCTCCCTTGCAACATGAGCCTTGGGACCTGGCCAAGCTCCCCACGAGTTAATCTTGTTTGATATTATACCACTCTGCAGCACTGAAATGTGTTCGATGCTCACTCGCTTCCTCCACCTCAACTGTAAATAGGTAACGTTTCAAAGCAAACAGCAGGGCTCTGCATATCATGTTATCTCATCTGTGCTGATTTGTAATAGTTTAACTTCTGCAGAATTTCCTGCAGAGAGGAAGGGATTTGTGCACAGTGGCCATTCATCTTTCTCAATTAAGAAAGAGTTCAGTTTTTAACCTGCCAGTCTCATCTTTCCTAGGAAATAGGGAAGCATCCCTCTTTCAGTCTTATACAAGGCAAAACTCTGAAGTGGGGAACTTAACTTCCAGTTTCCCCATTATTTTATAATGTAAGTAAGCTTTTTTTTTTTTTAATTGAAGTGTAAATATTGTGGGATTGGAGCAGGAGAGAGAGTTAATACTGCTTTTACACTCTTTCCTGAAATGGCTTTCAGCTTTTTGTGTTAAAAAAACAAACCCAAAACAAAAATGGACATAACAAATCTAACATTCTTGTGCCATGAATAAATTTCTGGAGAACATTTATAGGAAAAACTTTTGATTTATCATAATAAATAAATGAATCTGCAATGTTACGAAAACAGCTTTATCAAATGCTGACAAGTCACAGAAAGTGCTTGGAGAAAGCAAAGTTTGTATACATTGAATGTATAAATGAATTTGCCTTCTCTGGAGTTGTATGGTACACAGGAAGAGACGTTAAAAATATGTTTTTACTTTTGGGAAGTGTTTTGTTGATTTTGCTCTCTTCTTTGACTTTCTAATTAACTCCAAGTGTCCCCAGATGTATCTTGGGACTTGGAGAGCAGTGTTTACATTCACTTGCATTTTCAGAACTGAATCCTCAAGAGGTGAGGAATGCAAATAAACTGTGCTTTAATGTAAAAAAAAAACAAAAAAAAACAAAAACAAAACCAAACCACAAGCAGAAGTTGCTATAATGGATGATTATTTTTATTAAATAAAAGAGCGTTTACAGATCAAGTGTGAAAATCCTCTGAATAATGTTAGCTGGTTTATTTTATTGTGTTTTATTTTCTGAACTGTTCACTGATCCACCAGTAGCTTTGTCTTGCCATTTTTTGAAGAACACACTGGAAAAGCACTTGTGTTGTCTGAAAGGGATTGTTAGCCCAGGTAGGAACAATGGCTCTGTTCATTGTGTAGTGGCATAATAACAAATGAGTCCCTTATATTTCTTGGGTATTTCCACCCCTCCTCTTTGTGCCACAGTAAAGGATTAATGTGTTTGTTAAAGAGAAGAGTGTAGGGTTTGAGGGTGTGATTTGCACCCTGGGAGTGAAGCCTGACACTACTGCTGGGGATGCCTGCCTGGTGTGGCATTTGCAGCTATTGTGAGGGTTTGTTTTTAATAATCAGTTTGCAAATGGGATTAGAAACAATTAGGCTGGAAAGCAACACTTGGTGATATATGCAGGAGTGTCCACCTGAGTGGGCCTTTGTTTCCAGCCCCCAGGAGATAGAGCTTACCCTTCCAAGTGCTGCCAAGACCCTCCCTGAACGAGGTGACTGGGGAATGTTCTCCCACTGAATGTGGAACTGCTTGTGGTGAGAAAATAAATGACCAGAGCCCTGTGCGGGAGCTGCTGGTCCAGTGGCCCCACTCTGTCAGTGCCCTGGGTTGCAGTTGGAGGTGCTTGGAAGGTGGCAGGGGGCCAGGGTGTGTAGGCAGCATCCCTGCTTGGTGTAGGGCACCTGATGGTGGCCCAGAGATGAACATCGTGGTGGCTTTCGTATGCCAGGGGAACTTGGTTTGGGTACAGTGTCCTGGTTCCCCTCTGGTCTTGGCTGACCCTGATGGCCTTGGAGGGTTTTACAAAGCAGATCCCATGGGAGACTCTGGGTCAGTTCCTGGGACACGAGGTGATCCAGAGCCATTGACTGCCCTTGTTCCACCCCTCTGGCTGTCAGTTGTCCTTCCTGCCAAATCGCTCGTGTGGACAATATAGAGTATTTTGGTGGGTTTGGGGCTGGGAGACTGAGGCTCCTCCCCCTCCTGACTCCCTCCTGATCATTGCTTCCAGGTCATTCCCTTGCAAATGACCCATTAAGGGATGTAATGAACTTTGATTATTTTTTATAACCTTTTATTTTGGGGCTGAAAGGTTAATGGTGTGAGGGGAGGGAGAGGGACCTGTCTCCCCAGCTGAGTTGGAGCCAGCTAGGCTGGCACAGCAAACACCAGGCAGAGTTGCCACTGCCAGCTGTGGCCTGGGAGGTTTTTCTCCATCACTTTCCTCTGTGGGGTTACCCTGCCCACCACCCCTTGTATGGGGACCCCGGTGGAGTGCACAACTGTGCCAGATGAGGGATGTGCAGGAGAGGCTCAGGTGAGTTGTTCTGGTGGAACAAATGTCCTAAAATGCTTCTGGGGAGAGCTGTATGAGCAGCAGGGTTGCCCTTGCAGAGACCTGTGGCTGCCTGCCCAGGGCTTGTCCCTGATCCCCTCAGAACTACTGATATATTCATTTGTTTCCATGGGGTTTTGGTCCACGTTCTCAGGGGGCCAAGGAGCTGGTCACATAAAGGAGCCTCTTTCCAGTGTGAGAGGAGCGAGGGAGGGACTTGGCCTGAGTCACTCTGCTCGCACAAAATGATTTTCCCAGACCCAGAGGAGCCTTGGCGGATTTCAGACAGTGTCCATCAGCCTTCCTGTAAGTACCTTCCTGCTGTAAGAACCCCCAGTCCCACCCTGCATCCCCGTGCCCAGGGGGAGGTTCCTTCTGGGTTGGGTGGCAGCCCTGCTGCCTGTGCAGCTTTCACCAGTTGAAGCTCTTTTTCTTATTTCTTAACGTTCTCTGTTCACTGTAAAAGTTCAAAGTCTGTTGAGATTGTTCCTTTATTACAGCCAGTGTCCTGGCAGACAGCTCCACTTGCAGCTCTCATCCTCTCTGGTATTAACTGCTCTTTGCAGCTGGTTTATAGGAACATCTCTGTGACTTGTGAAATGTTTGTAATAGCTGTGATTTCTGTGCCTTATCTCAAGTTGTAGAAGTGAAGTGAAGAGAAAACCGAATTTGCATCAGCCCAACCCCTGCGGTAGCTGCTGGTACTCACTCAGCTCACAAATGGTCAGGACCAGATCCCAACCCCTCTGGGAACAGAAAGTGTCATAGTCTGAGCCCTGGGAAGTCCAGGTGAAATTCCATCTGGGGGTCATAGTGCAGGAATGCATAGTGCAAGGGGGCTACAGCACAATCCCAAATATCCTCAAGGCTGTGCAGAGGGGATGGTGAACAGGGCTGTGGAGGGCACAAAAATTCATGCCTTTTTTGTGTCAGACCATGGCTAGTCCCAGGGGGGGAGCGTGGGGAGGAGGAGGAGGTGGTGGTGGCGGCCGCCTGCTGTTGTGGAGCAGGGGTTGTTGAGAGGTGTTGAATGGAGATACTGATGTTTGAGCTGGTCATTCAGCATCCTTCCATCTTGGGAGACCTTCTTGGCCATTTCAGTTGTCCCTAGAAGAACTCATTTTCCTAGGAGGACCACGAATATTGAGGAGTCATCCACATCCAGGAGTATGGGGCTGTGAGGTGGGTCTCAGCACCCAAATCCAACAGAGAGACATGAGGGCAGGACATAAAAGGGAACAGGAGGACAGGTCCCTCACTTGAGCATAGGTGTCATCAACAAAAGTATAAACTTGTCGGTTTAAATTAGCTTAAAACTGGTTAAGCTGGCTCTAGTTTAGTCTGTTAGTGTGATCGTCAATTCCATGTTGGCCAAGTTCAGAGGGAGCATCTGTGCTGCCTTGGATCTAAGGTCCTGCTTTGCTTCTGTGGCTCTGAGAGTGGCCTGCAGCAGATTTTAGGGAATAGTGAAGAGTGATGACCCTTCCCAGGAGGCTCGGGGGTCATTAGGTGCTCTGGGATTTCCTGGGGTCAGCAGTGCCTTTTGCACTAGTGGAGAAATTCCACTAACATGTGTTTCCTGTCAGCAATGCTCTGCAGCAGGAGGTCTGGATGGCTTTCAAAAGCACGTTTGAGTCAAAAGCCAGCAGTTGGGTCTGTGTGAGAGTAATGGGGTGAATGGGTTTTATCAGGAGGTGAGAGGAGCTGACCTGAGCATCCCTGCTTTCCTGCATGCAGTGCCTGCAGCCTTTGGTCCAAATTGGTTTGGGCACAGCTCAGGATATTGCATTTGCAGGAGCAGCCTTGAGGTCCTCCAGGACTCTGTGACCTGCTGCAGGGTTCACTCACAGACATGAGAAACATTTGCTTTAAGTCAGCTGCTACATGGAGGAATAGATTGCTCTATTGTTGTTTGAAACAGTTGTGTTTTGTTGGACTTTATGGCCTTTCTTCTTGTTTGTTTTTCAATTGGTCTCCACAGAAAAGAAGGAAAGAACAAGCTTCTCACTGCTGGATATCTCTGATAAAATAATTCTGGTGAAGGCTGCCTTTTCTTCACCTGTGCATGTGGCATTGCTGCAAAGCATTCATCTTAATTTTGAGATCTTATGGTCTTACTGAAAGATTCCCCAAGAAAAAACTGAAATAAATGTATAGATAAATATTTAGAACACTGCTCCCAAACTTCTTTTCTGAATTGACTAAGCTTTTTTGAAGAGTGAAAAGCTGAATTCTGGTCTTTTGCTACCAGGATAACTTTCAGCACTAAAAAAATTTGGACTAACTCTTCCTCCTGCAGGCCAAACCATGCAGGGCTGGACCCTGAGTGTGGCAGACCTGGCAGCTGGGCTGCTGGGATGCTGATTTATACCCTGCTGGAGCCCCCTCTTTCCTAGCTTACTCCTGCATATTCCTGGATAATCTAATGATAAGTCCTGTCCATGTAAGGCTGAGTTTGTTCTGGGTTCTATGATGCAGATACTTGACCTAAAATGGCTTCTTGAGCAGGGTTTCCCAGAATGAAATTCCTGTTAATTTAGGCAGCCTTTCCTTGCCACAAACACCTCCCCATGCTCGTTGTCTCTGCTGTGCTGTTGCCCAGACAGGGCATGTGTCCACGGGGGACACCAAATGCAGCACTGAGCTCTTCTTTTCCCCAGGGAGTACCCAAAACACAGAGAAGTGGCATGACCCCAGTCAACCACAATGCCAAAATGAAAAGGGAGTGGAGTATCCCTGTTTTTTCTCTTGGCTATGGGTTTGACCTGTAACCTAAGCACAACCCAAAGATTTATACTTCAGAGATGTTAGTTAAAAGTAATCCTGCATTTATTATTTTAAAACAAATATCTTGTGGCTTCAAACCAGCCTCAAAATTTAGTGGGGACAGAGGAGTAAAAATGTCCAGTTTGAATGAAATCATCTGACTTGTTTACATTGAAAGATTTACCATCTAGGGCATTTGGCATTGCTGTCTCAGGATAATGAAGATACATCTGATACGTTTTGAGAAGCATTATAATTGCTTTCACCAACACCAGTCAGTGTTTGGGTGGGATGGCTTTTAAACAGTGCAGCAGGGAGGAAAAGAAAAGCTAAATGTGCTCTGCAGAGTTGGGCATGCACCAAGGAGAGCAAGGTAAGCAGTGTTGGATGCAGGGCAATCTTTCATCATTGTTGGCTCTGTAGGGGGTAATTAGAGAATGTGTTCTGGCTGGTGTGGCTGGTGTGGATGGGATTTGGTCCAAACAGGGTTTTCTGTGGTGAAATAAGATGGTTGTAACAACAGATCCAATGGTGGCAACTGCCTTTAAAGCCCTGTGTTAATTGGCTTAAACCTTTGCATTGGAAATGGTCTGCTCCTGTTACAGCTGTTGCTCATTGCTCCCAGAAATGTCTGCTCCTGCTGCTGTGTGATGTGAGAGATGTGCAACGGTGTCAGAAGGGTGGTCAAGGACTAGGAAATTATTCACACCAGGGATGTCCACCTGTGAGGGGCTTGGGTTTTATTTGCCCTAAGTCCAGTAACTGTTTTCATCACCTTAGCTTCATGGATTCCCAATGCTGAGGATGTAGCAGTGTTTGGGAGTGGCACGAGGACACACACTTGAGGGTGTAAAAATTAAGTCCATAGAAAATGAGACACAGTGAAGCTCGGTGTGGAAATGGCTGGTGTAAATCAGGTGATGCTATTGTACACCCATCTGCAAAAGGATTCAGCCTGAAATGTGATGGGAGGCAAACAATCCACTGCAGCAATTCCAATAATAGAGAACATAAAGATAGGGCCCTCCCCTCTTATTAATTGATATCTCACTTGGGATTGCATAGACTGACATCTTCAAGTTATCAGATGTTTGGAGGGAGAGGTGAATTTTTAGTTGTTGTTTATTCAGACCAAGATTTAATTAATATTAAATAGATTAAATATTTGATGAAATGGACTGAAATTAAATATTTAGATCCCTCTTTCCCCCCAGATAGCAGACCCAGTGGATGTTTATGTGGGCAGTAAAGCTAGAACATCTTCTGAATGTCAGAGTGTGTTCAAAGACCAGAATTACATGGGAGTATCATCTGTGGATATGAATTAAATTTCTCTTGGATCCTTGTCTTTGGCAGCCCATGTGGGAACGTGATCTTCCTCTGGGATTATTGAGCCACGACCTGCTGGGACTTCAGGTACCACTTCGGTGAAGGCTGTCACCCTGTTCTCCTGCCACATTCATCTTCAGTGGGAAAAGAGGCCTCATGGGGAAGGGTTTTCTACTGTGCTTCTCATTTATCAGGGCAGTGGACACAAACTGAGAAGAAAACAGCCTTGCTTCATAGAGATTAATTATGTTCCTGAAGAAGAAAATGTGGAAAAGTAGCATCTTGCCTGAAGGAGGGCAGCTAATTCCTCACCAGTCATGCAGGCTGGTGCTGTGTATCCCCCACCAGAGCAGGAGTGGGACCACTGTCCCCCAAGTCAGAAAACTGTTTAGCCTTTAGTGGTAAATGCTGAACTAGAAATAGTCTTGTTGTCAAAATCTACCTGCCAGTGTGTGGAGACTGCAAAAATGACCCTTGGTTTGGTCCAACCAATGATGGCTTGGAGCTACAGTCCCTGCCTGCCTGTCATGTATCCAGGGCTCAGGTGATGATGGACACTGGGAGGGGTGGGGATGGGAATACATTTCCTTCAGTGCCCAATTTCTAGTGCTGGTGTTTGGCCCCTGTGCTGGCACTGGCAGTATTATAGCCAGAACGTGTTTGGTTTTGGCTGCATTGAGCTTGTTTTAAAAGTATGTGCACTGTCCTAGCAGGAGTTTGCTAAACAGAAGTGTTGTCATAACCCAGCAAAAAGACTTGTGTGTTTAGATAAGACCTCTCATCAAGAGTGAGGCCAAACCCAGTGCTCTTGTTGTCCAACAGACCTCTTTGGTCTACTGGAATATTTCAGAAGCAGTAGCAGAGTAATGGCTTGTCCCTCTCACCTCTGCCAGCGTCACTGCATGGGGACGAAGCCAGAGCCACCCATTTGGAGTGGTTAAGTGACTTGCTAGAGATTGAGTGAGAAAAGCTGTGGTAGATTAATAAAAGATGGTTTTAAATAATTCAGCTTGGGCCAGCTGATGAAGCTTAACAGGACCAGAAAGCTGATCTCATTCAGTTTGGTGTGCAGCAGTGCCTGGGAGGCTTTTTGACAGGAGGCAATAATGGATGTTGAGGACCTCTGGAAGGGGAGTCTCATGCTGTGTGGGCATGTTTGCCCACTCCATTACTAATCTCACTGTGGTTCTCAGAGGTTGGTTGGGGATGGGGAATTTGTGTTTGGTGTGGTGGCAATTGTTCTCTGTGTCCTTTGGTGTCTTCAGGGTCCCTTTGGGTTTCCTGATGGGAAGAGGCATCCCTGGTCTGGGTGGGCTTGTGAGTCCATGCTATCCATGATACCTGGGAAAGGCAGCTCTACAGTTTGCTGGTGGTGGACAAGGGAGCCTGGATTCCAAGGTCACAAAGGCCCATGATGATGGTCCTTGCTTGAGGTGTGTGCATCCCCAATGCTCCCAGCATCACCTAAGGGACACCTGCAGACCCCTGGGGAAGGATGCAGACTGTGGGGCTTCCAGCCTTACTCTGCCCTCCTGTTCCTGTGGCTGCAGGCTGACTGGCGCTCTGTTTCCAGACACCAGCACTCCAGGCTTGCCTTGCCTCTGGGTGCTGCAGCAATACTTCATTAAATCCAGGTCTTTTTCTAGGAATCTGCTGAAGAAAACCCAAACAAACCTGTATGTGTTTTTATGGCTTATCTCTGTGCTGCTGAATTGCCCTGAGTTTCATTGCCAGCAGGCAGCAGAACCCCCCACAACCATCAGGGATGTCTTTTCACTTATCCTGCCAGGTTTTCTCAGAGCTGTAAACAGAGCCAAGCAGAGAAAACCATTTCCAGAGCAGATTTCTGAGGGCCCCCACAGGACCACAGCCAGGCAGGCAGGTCAGCACCTGGGAAAGTCAGCCCTTGCTGGCAGCTCTCCTCTCCTTTTGGTGAATTGCACCAGGCCCTTGAGCTCCATTTTCAGCTGTGAGGGCCTGGTGAGGGCTGACTCCCCACGGCTGGGCACAGGTCTTGAGAGGCTGCCCCCTTGATGCATGGATGTCAGTGGCACCAGGCCAATGCTGAATGGACCTGCTATCACTCATATATGGGACTTCCTCTGCTGGGGAAGAGAATTAGGTGATAGCTGAGCTGATTGTATTTTCGCCTTGTGACACAGAGAAAGGCACATTCAATAGGAGCCCAAAGAGCGCCTGATTAATGTGCTTCTGGAATTGGATTGTTTAATGCAAACAGCTTTAGAGATATGACTAAAGTAGGAAAAGAAACTTGGAAAAGACCCCATTTGGGATAAAAGCAAAGAAGGCTATTTTTTGCAAATACCAGTATAGCTTCTTCTAAAAATAATATCTTGGATGTCTGTTTGAAAATGAGGACCAAATGTGATTCTGAACGGTCTAATGCAGCCTGTCACTTCAGAGGAGCAGGGATGGAGACCTCTCATTGGAGGCAGGGGATGTGCTTGCAGGCTCTCAGAGCACAGCAGAAACCAGACTGTGAGGAATCCAAAGCACAGTTTTGGAAGGAAAAACAGTGATGTGAACGAGTAGCATTTGCCCACAGGCTGCTGAATTCAGGGTCACACTTCGCTGTGTTGGCAGCCATCTTCAGTCATGGCTCTGGGAAGATTTTTCAGAATATGTGAGAGTTTCTGAGGATCAGGAGAATGGCATGTGGATGGCCATGCTTCCCATCAACAATGACATTCACATAAGAAAAGGAGTAGCCCACTGTTAACTTCTGGTGGTTTTAATTTTCTACAGAGGAGCAGGAGCAATATCAAAGGATGGGGTAGAATAAGGAATGGTCCTTGCAAGAGAGGCCACATCAGAGATGGCTTTCTCTTCAGTTATTTCAGGCCCTTTTTGGCTGTCCTTGCCTCTCTGGTGCACTGTTCCTGAGAATCTTGTAGAAGCAGCAAGGTAGGTTTATCTTCTTTTTGCAGTCTTTGCCTTAGCATCTCAAGCAGATTTTTTTTCATCAGCCAACAGCTGAGAACACTGTGTTCAAAGTGAGTTCAGGATGCAAACATCAATGCTGGTGCCAAAGCCTTGCAAATGATTGAAAACCTTCAGGGTACCCTTCAGAACTAACTCAGACAGCATACAAGCAGTTTTGGGGTGTTTTCATAGACTTCTCACTAATCTAATATTAAGCGCTGCTCCTACTTTGCCCTTTCCAAGAAGTGATCCAGCTGTCCTCTGGCCTGTCTGTGAAAAACTTAGTTTTTTCTTCCTTTGGAGCTGATGAATGTGTTTTATTTGAAATGTACTGATCAGAGCAGTCCACCTCAGGCAGGGGTAGAAGGACATGCACCCTACAGAGTGCACAGTCCTGCCTGATGGCTTCACCTGACCTTTGCAATTTATGCTGGGGAAAGGCCTGCCTGTTTCCTTTATGACCAGCGTCTATGAAGAACACAATGGCAAAGCACTGAGACCACCAGTCTGTGGAGCATTTGTATTGGGTAGCACTGGACCTTTCCTAAGTATGAATCAGAGTATGTCTCTGGATGGAAAATTTTCCCTTGAATCTCCTTAAAGGGATTTAATTCATCTGCCTCTGCCTGTATGAAAATGTAGATGATGTCATGATGGGACTGAGAAGCCAAGATCACACCAGGAGTCAGCAATAGGTGATCTAATGGAAAAGGTCAGTAGGTGTCAGCTGTACTTCCCCAGGGCTTTATAGCTGCCTCAGCTGCTCTCACCTTTGTTGCCCATTAGACAAATCATTTGGCATGATGCCTAAGGCCAAGAGAGCTGCCAGGTGGCTCAGGGAGGGCCAGACAGTTGTATGCCAAGTCCCTTGGGCTGAGTGTAGTCAGCAAGCTCTCCACCTTGCAAGCTCATCCTCTTTGCCCTTGCTTGGTAACCCTGTCTCCAAGATGACTTGCCCAAAAACACACTAACCTTCATGGGACTTAAATAGACCCTGCAAGCTGGAACATCCCATGTCCTGAAAGCTGGATGGCTTTGAGTCCTCACTACTAAAGAGAGGGGCTACTTCAGCCCAAACTGTACCTGAACTATCACAGGGACAAAGCTGCAATATTTCTTTAAGCTGTTTTGAAATTGATTGAATGACTGATGGCAGTGTTGGGAGCTTTTTCAGGGATGCCCCCCTCAAAACCAAAACAACACCAGAAGGTGTTTTTTTTTTGTGACATGTTTTGGTTCTGTCACTGTGTGTAGTTTTTGTGATCACTTTGTTTTGCCCGACTGCATTGCTCTGGGCATGATGGGAAGGAAAATCCATCTTTCAGTAAATATTCCTCAAGCCACCTGCTGTCACAGCAGATTGCTGCATGTCTCTGTTCCCAGAGAAAAAAACCATTGTAAATCTGAAATTTCAGGTCATGTTCCATGCCTTCTGCTATCTGATCCACCTCACAGTGCAAAATTTTCAGCATGTTTTGGGTGTAACCTGAAATATTATGTTATAAGCATGAAACATCTCTAATATAGAATGTGAATTTCATGTGCAAAGACTTAGAGGATTTGGATTTCCAGGCCAGAGGAAGAAGAACATCTTGCAGCAAAAACCTTTTTGTGTCTCTGAGTCTCCCCTCGGAGGGGAGACTTTTGCACTTGCCTGGGAAAAACTCAGGCACTGTGCACTAAGTGCTCTGACACGCACCTTAATCATTTTGCCATGGTACATGAAACTTGAGTGTGTTTCTTCATCCCCAGCTGCATCAACAGTCTTTGGAGGCTTTATAATTGAACTCTGGGTTTCCACTATTCTGGATCTCCACTCTCTAGCCTTGCTCTGCAAAGACAGTGACTAAACCTTCTCGTGAGCTTCTCAGTGACTGTATCTATGCATGAAGCAGCTGGCTTTGTAGGCAGATGTTTGCCCATCTTTATGCCTGTCACAACTTATTAATGTGTGGCATGACCACAGTGCCTCTGGAAAGAGCCCAGCACTAACTGCTCGCTTCCTGGCCTTGTCATCCATTCTTTCTGCCAGGTCATCTCCATTTAAGATCTGCTTTCTTTTGGATGTAATTTTTTTTAAGTGACAGTGCCCTCAAGGATTTTGGCAGAAGAAAAGCAAAATGGAAAAATCCTCCTGGCAGGACCCATTCTTCTGACACAGCGGCAGCTGCTGTGGAGGAGAGCCAGCAGCAGGGATCCTCTTTGGAGGAGTTTACAGGCTGAAGATCAGAGCTTAAGCTTCTCTCCTTGCCTGGTAGCACAAGCTGCCTCCCTGCAGGGAGAGGTGGTAGCCAAATCAAGCTTGAAATGTGACATTCACAGCTCTAACTAGATATATATGTGGCTTCACTTTGACTCCAGAATCCAGCCCAAGCAGGTAAATATGAGTGTATTCCAATGCTTGCCAAAAAGTAGTCTAGGAACTTTCTCAGTGCAGTGACCAGCCAGGACTTAATAGATTCAGCCTGTTTAAATGTCTGCATTGAGGCAAGCTGAGTCACCCTGAACACTTACTTTCTCTTGGTCCATGGTGAAGGGAACCTCCTGGCCCTCTCTAGGAAAATGCTTGCTCTAGAACTGCAACACTTGGAGAGAAAAATCTGGTCAAGGAGGGAATAACGTGCTTTCCTTCTACGTTTTGCTGGTGGGCTCCATCCAACTCAATAGGCTGACCATTTGCAACTCTTCATAATTTATGAAGCCTTTACTGAATATTTTAATAAGTACAGCCACAGCAGAAAAAGAGGAAAGCTTGACAGTCATTTCTCATGAGTCTAATGTTAGGATATATAAGCTTGGAGTGGGGCTCTGGACAGGGACTGGATGGAACTGCAGAAGATGACAGCAGTCCATCATGTCTGGATTTCATGGGCTGAGGAAGCTCATGGGTGCAGGTACATGATGCTCTCAAGGGTTTGCTGCCCTCATAAGCCAAAAGCAATGTCTAAGTTTTAAAGAAAGGTGTTTTTGCTTCATCTTCCCATCTCTTTCCCTTTCCCACTTCACATTGTTAATCACACTGGCAGGATGCCCTCCAGGCTGAGACTGTTCTGAGAGCAGGGTGAGAGGAGGATGCTGAGAAGGAACAGCAGGCTGTACATTTTTCTTCTCTAGCATGATTTAGCCATGATTAATGCACATGGAAAATAATCAGTGCATTCAGCCTAATTCTGCAGAATTATTGAAGGGATGATAGCAAGGGGAGTGGAGATATTTTGCCACTTTTAATATATTTTTAGGAAGGAGGCCAGGTGTCATGTGAATCTGATTAGGTGACGTCAGCATCTCGTTTTAAGGCAGGGAGAAAAATTTACCACTGTGGTTGTTTTTTGTGGATTTTTTTTTTTTGTCTGCAAAAGGCATTTCTGGCCTGAGTTTTAGGGATCTCCTGTTATTTCCCAAAACCAGGTCAAAAGAAGCTCATTCATCATTAAAACAACACAGTTTGTATTAAAGGGAAGAGGGATTGTAAATGGGGAATCTTTGAAAAATGGGATTATTATGCCTTGCTCTTTTGCTCTGAGCTGGTGATCACCTCAGCCTTTCCACTCCTCCTTTCAATGTGCTGCCAGTGGGGTTGGGTACAGCAAATTGCTCCTGGTTCCTGGGGGAATGCACCATGCAGGAGCTGGGTCAGGCAGATGGCTGGGACCTGAGCACATCACTGCAATGTGGTGCTCATCTTTACACACATCACCAAAGCTCTTGTGTTTCAAATTAGGTCAGAAATAGCTACTTCTAGTTTGCTTGCTGCCATGACCTCTCTTTATCCCATTAGGAAGGAAGACATCTTGTTTTATAAGCCAGAGTTCTTATAAAACTCTCTTCCCCTCATGTGTTAAAATGAAATAATAAGACTGGTTTACTGGAGAGATTTTAATATTTCTTCAGATTTTATAATGCACTAAATAGTACACAAAAATGACTGATATGGAAAATATTAGAAAAGCCTATTTTGTGGTTTCAATTGCCTTTCTGGCCCAGGTAACCATGTCAGTTATTTCTTCCAATTGTGTTTTTTGTGACTTTGAATTTACATATTATGTATTTTCCATTTTCATGTAATTGCCATTTACCAGCACAAAATTAACACTTCTTGTCCCTGCTGAGCTTACCGCTATTGATTTTTTTTCATTAGTTTTCTAATTATGCAAACTTTTATTAGTTTTTTCCCCTCTGTAGGTTTCTATAGGTGTCCATGCCTGTTCAGAGAGATTGTGCTTAATTTCAGAGTCCAAAGACATATAATTTAAGACAGAGCTAGAAGTCATGTGGTCCCTGAGTCAAACTGCAAAGAGCAATTGGATGCCATGGCAGTTAAGTCAGGCTCTTGGGTGTTGTCTCATCACAGGCACAGCAAGGCTGAAGCTGCCTCCTGCTTTGCGTGGGTGTCTTGCAGCCTTCTGGGCCCATTGGAAGCAGTGGATACCTGTGGCTGCCCTGCATGGCAAAGCCTTGGGATTGGGACATCCAGGGAATACCCTCACTGCCTTCCTGCCTGCCTTGGTGCTGATGGTGCCTCTTGGGGTCTGCAAGCACATAGCTGGGGCCTGGATGTGGCACTGGTGCTGTTGATGTGGGGATGTGGCAGCCCCAAAGGGCTGGGGCACAATGCAAACCCTGCTGGGGTTTGTTTCCTGGGGGCAGTCTGACCTCATTAGATCAGTTTGTCTCATCATGGTTGGGTTCATTCTTTCAGATGCTCTGCAATGATGCCTTTTAGTAGAGGAACAGGATTTGCCTTTGCATCCTTGCATATCAGGGTACCCAGGTTTGGGTGGGAAGGGTGCACAGAGAAACGACACCATCTGCAAGAGAGATGGATGTTCTGTCCTGGCAGGTGGGGAGCAGGGTGAGGGGACACAGGTGTCCTGGTGAGCCTGAGCAAGCTGGTGCACACAGCCAGGTGTTGGGTGTGCAGCTCTGTGCTCTGTACCAGGCCACCAGAACCTTTGGAGAGGTACTGGGGCAGGAGTCGTATTCCACTGACCATTTACAAGTTGGCTGAATGTTCTTCCTGTAGATCAGCTTCAGGAATATGCTGTAGGTTTGGAGATTAGAATGGAGATTATAGCTAGTCATTTTAAGCTTTAAGAGGTAAGAACTTAACCTATGCTAGCCAGACCTGAATAGTCTGCTGTAAATGAAGAGGACAAGCCCATATGTTCTGCCACTTGATGAGAGTTCCTCAGAAGGTCCAAAATGCTCAACAGCTCAGGGAAGAGCAGACAGATGTTGCCAGGGGCTCAACCCTAGGAGTTATTTTGCCTAGATGAACAGTAGTGATCTGTCAGGTGGTGTAAATTGAGTGGCCCAGTGCTCCTTGATACTGAGGTGTCCAGCCAGTAGTGGGTGCATTTCCATGAGACTAGGAAGAGACTGGGAAAAGGTTGGAGAGAGATGTGGCCTCCTGGTGCAGTCTTTGGGTCTCGACTCACAAGAATAAGCACAAAGTTCTTCATGCAGATGCTTTTCAAATGAGTGAATGTCAATTGCCTTGGCCGGGTATGTTAGTCTGGTACCTGTCCAAGGTATTAAGGAGGAGATTTGCTTTACATAGTGTAGCCTGCCCTTGCAGAGAAAACCTGCTGAGATTTTCTTTTTTCTCCCTTTCATGGTAAGCACAAGAGCCTGTGGTGGTCACAAGATCCCTTCAGCAACATCCTGACTCAAGCAGCTTGTTGCATTGTTTGTAAAAGTCCAATTTTCTTTTTGAGGAAAATCAATACAGCTCATTACTTAGCCGAGCAAAGATCCCTGTGTCAGTTCTACTGGAAGGCAGGCCTTGAGCAGGCTCAGCCACTGTTTGTAAGCCAGACAACAGACCGATAGCCTTTGTCTTAAATTATCTTTTCCAAACTAAAACTGCCCCACTGAGAAGACTGATCAGCTTCCCGCAGACCACCAAAAAGCTGCTCAACAAGTGAATACCACCAGCCTTGGGCAAAATGCACACTGGAAAAAAAAAGTAACAGCACAGAAGATACTTTTTTACACTTGCTGTGATGACTGTAAGCTCTCATGCTGCTTCTTCATTATATCCTTTCTTCTAGGCTCTGGCTACATCATCATCAAGTCTTTTCATTTCAGTGCTAAAAAGAAAGATATAGTGCTACAAGGCTGACAGATACCCAAATATTTTTTGTTGAGCCTATTTTGAGTGGTGAGAAGTCAAGTGCTTGGCCCAAACTTATGAGGAGTTCAAGACATTTATGTAAGCACTCAAAGTATTTTAAAGCAGCTTTGGAATCTGAGACGAGTAGGCACAGTGGGCAGTGCCCTTGCCTACCATGTGTTTGTGTGTATGGCTTTGAGGACTGCACTGTTGGTCATTGTGTCTATGCAGGATCTGGACTGGGGGCGTCCTCACCTACATTCCCTAGTAAATATGTATTTTGGCCACTCATATGAATATATAGGCAGTGAAAATTGCTCCTTGCAGGCCAATTTCAGGATCCAAGACTACAATCCCTTCTCAGAAGGGAGGACAAGTTTGCCAGTTCAGAAAGTTGGAGGAGGTATCGATCCTTTGTGAAATGGAGAATGCAGAGAAAAAATGCATATTGTGGCTGCTGAGCAATATGATTGGGGGCTAAATAATCATATTTTGATGGTTTTGGTTTGAGATCTGAATGAGGACAATGAATGAACAGAAATTTAGTGGAGACATTTCACTGCAGTTAGTTCAGTGATGAGGTCAGTGAGATTAGAGGACCAATTGTGCATGGAGAATTACAGAGGAGGTAACCTAATGGCTGGGGTACTTACTCAGCCAACCAGAAAGAGCTATAAATGAGGATACAAAGCTGGTAAATTATGTTAAACAAATTCCCTGTTTTGGCTATTCGCAGGCTGCTTCAAAACCAGAGTGGATAACAAAAGGAAAACTGAGGTTTATTTTAAGGGAGCAATCAGCCAAGAAATCTGTCTTTTCTCTCCAGTTCACCTTTATGGTGGTCGCTCTTGAGAGAAGATTTTGGATGCATGGAATGCTGGTGAGCTTGGCCCTGCTTGTCTCTTCTCCATTAGGTGGTGAGGGATGAGCAGCATGCTCGGGGCTGGGGGAATGTGTCCTGTCCCAGCAGCAGGGAGTGGGGCAGTGCTTGCAGCAGCATTTTGTAGTGCACTGACCTCTTGACCAGCTCCTGTCTGCACATGTGTGCCAGCAGGTCAGGAAAAACAAAACTGAAAGAGATTTGCATCCTTGTCCCCACATGCTGTTCAATAAACCTCTCTACTTTTGGCTTCCACAACTGGTCTGTTTCCAGTCTTTCTCTGTACCAAGACTTTGATCTAATGAGCTGTCTTTAAGAATTTATTCCGGATTCTAGATAATTTCAGGTTGTAGAGACCGTGAACAGATGACATTGCTTACATTACCAGGCTCCTCTGGTGTTTGATGATGGCTATGATTGCAGTACATATAACATTATTATTTGACTGCAATTACAATAGCATGGGTGGTGTTATGCCTGACTAGCTGATTAATCATCTGGAGCAATGAGTAAATCTCCCCCTCTTTTGCAATAATTAATATGTACAGCAGGATTGCAGTTGGCTGAGTGAGCGTGGAAGTGATCAAGGCAAACAGAGAGGTGTTTGGCAGCTTTGGGCTGTGGGAAAGGATGAGCATATGGAGCTCTTGGGGCAGTTATTCCCTCTGCGATGTAAACTGTAGCTCGAGCCAGCTCTGATCCACCTCAGGGAGCTGCATTTCTCTTGTGGGTGGCCAAAGTGCTACAGACAAGTTGGTCCAGTCAGAGTTATAAGGTCTGGCTTTGAGGGTAGGGCCCTTTAAGACTGTAGGATGCTTAACTCTTTCCTCCTTGCAGGGGTCTGAGAGCCCTTTGCCAGTGTGTTTGTAGCTACCTGGGAGTGAAGAGGAGAGAGAAATTCATTACTAAAATTGGGTTAAATACCTGCTGTTCTGGGGACCTGCCATGATGGCTTAGGGCCACTGTTGTCTCCAAGAAGGTGCAGTGGCTTTTTGGTTCTCCCTGCAGTCTGGGTCACGTACATTCATTCAACAGCAGTACATATTGTCTGAAACTACCTCATGGTTTTGCTTGTGGGCATTTACAATTCAAATCAAGAGGCATTGCAGCCTTTCTCTTCCTCATATTTTGATTTTCTTCGCTCTCCTGATAGAGCAAAGATCAAGCTGAAATATTAAATGTCCTCCACAATGCAATTACATATGGCTGGTTGCAATCAATCCCCAATGTCTCATGTAGTTTGCTATTGCTTTCCCCTTCCCTCCCCTTCCTGTAAAATACTTGAGGCTTTAATTTGACAAAAGATAAAGACTTTGCTTTCCACCTCTATCCAAGGCAAACTGAGCTCCCAAATTTTAGTTTTCACAGAGGTGAATTAGAGGTGATTAAAGGTGATGGAGGCAAGAAGACTGAATGGAAACACAACCCTGCAGCTTAGTGGACACTGCAGGACAGGGAAGAGAGGACGGACCTTGATGCCTGCTACAGTGATGGCAAACCACTTGGTAAAAGCAATGAATCAGCACCTCTGGACACCTTTTGCCAGACACTTGGTTTATCCCTGCAGGACACAGCAGTGTTCCTGTCCCTGACAACCTTGGGTTATATTAAGCTGAGCATTTCATCACCGTGGGCTGAAACTCTGTGAGTGAAGAGTGCTCACACACCATCAGATTGAAATGGAAGAAACCCCAGAGCACAGGGGGAGTGAGGCTCCAAACAGCACCCCCACCCATGGTCCCTCCTTCAGGGCTCTGCCCAGAAGCCCTTCTGCCACTCCTGTGGTACAGGTGTGTTGAGACCACAACACATTTCTTCAAAAATCAATCAGTATTTTCATTACACTTTAGTCTTTGTCTTACCTGTCTGAGCCTTACACATTATTATGTTGGTGGCTGCTCTCAGTGCTGGTGTGGCTTTGTTTATGATACAGTCATTTTTTTACTATCTGATTGCTAATATCTCCTGTTTTACATTCTTTCCACATCAATCTAGGAGACCAGAGATAACTCAGATGAAAAGGAGTCAATTATGTGGTGCCTGGGATACTCGTAGTCTGGACTTTATGACCCAGGAAGTTTCTCTCTGTACCATGCTCCCAATTTGTTTTTTTTTTTTTTTTTCCTTCATTAATATAAACAAATGATATATCCTGGATTCTCTGCAGTCAACAGCATTTGCCTTACTGGCAG
This sequence comes from Cinclus cinclus, assembly GCF_963662255.1. NCBI lineage: Eukaryota > Metazoa > Chordata > Aves > Passeriformes > Cinclidae > Cinclus > Cinclus cinclus. The sequence continues at coordinate 9,489,694 of NC_085052.1, read as the reverse complement.
TAACTGACTTGGAAGCTACTATACCTCCATGAATTTTAATATATATACATATATATTTTCCATCAGCTTTCCATCAGTTAGGAATATTTTTTTAAACTTTGCTTCTTATTTTCACTTCATCATCAAGTTGAAAGCTTGCTGACACTAGATTCTTGGACAATTTCTGAAATTAACCCAAACTAGGAATTTTACATTGCTTTCCATTTATGTGATGGTATTTTCCAAAGCTTTCCTTCCCACTTCACCCTTGATTGGCATGATACCGTGGATATGGGCAGGAGATGAGTGGGGTCAGCACCGAGTCCCAGGAAACTCTCTGCAAGTGACTGCTGAGAGTGTCAAACTAGTGATGCAATAGATTAAAATTACCAATGATGTATTGCTGTTGTCTTCAGGGAGGTCTTCTCCACGGACAAATAGCTCCTGTTACTGTGACTGCAATGCCCAAGTCTTCCCTTCTGAACAGATTTCTCCCTAAAACAGCAAGCAGCCAAGCAATAATGACAGTGCTTAGGTGACTTTCAGATTTTTATGATTTTGTAAAAAGGGATGAGTGGAAGCTTATGAATTTCAGTGTGAGAATGCACTGAGAAGCAGAAGGTTTGAGTTAAAGTCATCATACTTTTTTGTCAAGTATTTGGATTTTAGGTGTGGGGACCGTGTAAGGGAAGAATATACCTCATCATAAAGTGCTGGAAAACAGTTCTTGTGAAGTTTTGTTTCCAGACACTGAAAGCCCATTGAAATATCATATATATCATGCAGTATAACACTGTATATTTTATTGTTTCAGTACCAGATGAGATTCTAAACAAGCATTCTTCACTCTCTTATATTTGAGAGAGGACTGTTTATTATTTGTTCTTTATGACATTTTACCTGGCAGAGGGTTCATTTTGAATTTCCCTGTGTTGAGTTGCCTTTGTGTCTCTGCCAAAGCCTGGCAGGGGTGAAGCAGTCCTGGACCTGGAGAAAGCACCTTGCTTTCCTCCTAGAGGCTGCTCCTTTGGCAGTCACCCTTCCCAGGGGACACTCAGAGTACTGGTGAGAGAGAGCTGGTTGCAGATGTGAGCCTGCAGACTCCAGGACTGTTACCCAGCAGACTTCACCAGAAGGAAAAATTACTGGGGAAAAAAAATATAAATAATGCAAACACAGGACACAACAGAAAGAGTAGCCTTAAGTACCTCAAACTGGGAGAATTGAAAATCATCTAGCTGCACCATGACATTTTAAGAAAAGTCATTATAATTAATCTTGTTTTAATATAGAATAATAGTCCAAGAAAATACAACACAAGCCATACTTCTCCTGCTAACACGTATCCAGGAGACAGAGTGGATTTGAAGTAAGGTGATCTTTGTAATATGGTAGAAATAAATTCCTGAGAGCAGCAATTGATCGATATGGAGAGTGGCAGGTAAAAGCAGTATAAATACCTTCTCTAAAAGCATAGGATATAGTAATTCCCACAGGAACCAGGAAGATGTTAGCTAATCAGATACACCATAAGCTTCACTACCTTGTTAAAAAAAAAACAAAACAACAAAAAAAACCCCCCAAAAAACGGGAAAAAGAGAAAATCTCTGAGCATATGGTCTGTATGTGACAAATGTGTATGCTGGGACTCTGGAACAGGGGAAAGCCATGGCCATGGCTGTGACTCATTCCTGAATGACCAGGGCTGAGTGGCACCAAGGAGGCTGTTTTCTTTCATGATGCAAGTGGCTGTGTGGCTGTGGCACCTACCCCAGGCCAGTGTGGAGGGCAGCTTGGCAGTGTGAGAGTGTCGAGCTGGTGTTGAAGAGCCAGCCTGCTCTTCTTGGTGCACCTTTGAGGCATCTCTCTCTCACTGACTCCAGGTACAGTTAGTAGGGAGGCTGTCTGCGGGGGACTCTGCCATTCCCCTTAGCAGGCAGGAGATCAGGATTAGCACAGTCCTGCTAAGCTGGTCCTAGGGAGACCAGGTGTCCTCTGTGAAGACTGGAGGAGAGCTCTGTCCAGTACACTTGGCTGTAACCAAAGGAGCAGAAAATGGCAATGGCTTGTACTTCAGCTAGAGCCAACCCCCCAGATATTAAACAGACTTCGGGGAGAATCCATGCACAATTCACAAGTGTCACTGGTCCTGCAGGAGCAGCTCCTCTACATAACTTTGATCACTGCTTTTCACACCCACCTACCAAATTTATTGTAGAGATTATATTATACTCCTATGTAGAGGTGGTGGTGTGTTGGTCATAGTTTATTCTGGTTGTATTATTAATTCTGTCTTTCACAGATGTAAGTACAGATCAAAAAGTGCACAGAAGTGCTTCTTACCAATTTTACAGACTAACAGTACCCTCAGGTGGGGTAAGACCTCCTTGATGCCTGCTGCTCACTAAGTGTCTTTTCTCTCTAGTACAACATTTAAGATTCTGCCATTTATCCAAGCCCTGGCACTGGTAGGACCCTCTTTATGCTGATTCAGCTCAATAATGTGGCAGAACAAATAGTACAATAGAAAATAAGATGGTTTATGCTGAGTTAAGGAATTGAACTCATCCCTGGCTTTGTTTGCATAGGCCAGTCAGAAATCTCCTTCCCCAATGAGATGGTGCTAATTCTCATCTCCAATTTTAGCTCATCTCCCACATCATTCTCTTCTAGATTTCTTTTGATGCAGGTAAGTAATCTGTAAAGTGTAATGTATACCTTTTCCCCACCTCTGCCTAGAAACTTCTTTTGTCATTGCAGGGGGAGCATGGGCTAAATATTTTCTCCCCAGTACCACATGGAGCTGTGCTTCAAGGGTGCAAACTGCTTGAAAGGTGGAAACAATCCACAGCATAGTAAGTGTTGGGAAGGACAAAACTGTGGTTAAATAATGAAACCAGTTTTTAGTGATAGCCTGACTGTCAGGCTGGCCACCAGTGTGTTGTTTGTTTTTCCTTAGATTTGTATCTCCCAGAGCTGGTTCGTTAATTTTTTCATTAAGCAGCTATCTGTCAATGTACTGTGTTTTAATTATGCCTCCTGCATGGGTGCTGGTCTGATCTAATGATGCAGGGAAAAGCTTTCCCTGTAGGACATTTCCTATACTCCAACCTCTGGGCTGCCCCAGCCTTGTTGCAGGGGCTTAGTCCCTGTGCAGGATCAGACCTTGGTGTGCTCAAGCAAGACTCAGGTAGGGAAATATCTCTGTCAGTGCACAGCTCCTGCTGCTTTTTTAGGAGTGTCTTGAGAACATGGAAAAACAGATTATAGTTTGATGCTGACTGCTGGGCTGTGAAAATGTTCCTGACAGTGGTTGCTTTCTCTTTTTTCAGCTGTCACCTGCACATCTTCTCTGTTACCAAACCTTTCTCTTCTTTCTATCTGAAGCTCCTCTGAATACTTTTTCTGAATTATTTGACTCCATTCTCATATTCTACCTCCATCTCTCTGCAGAGATGCCGGGAGCAAACTGCTTCTCCTGGACTGCAGCTCATGAACTCACCTACAATCTGATTCAAGTGCAGTTATTAAAGGGTAGTGCTGCTCCATTGACTTGAGTTGTATCTATATTGCATGATGTAATGGAGATTTATCAAACCAACCATGATCAATTTAGTTAGCACAATAAGAAGTTTAGCCAGGCTGCCATGGGGCTGCTAAAGGGCTCATTTACCCCTTTAGAAGATCACCAAAGACAAATGTTAATTTAGTAGGTGCAATGAATGTTCATTCAGATGTTTCAATGTTCATCCAAAACTCAAGCTGAGCTACACTTTCCAGAAGAAATAAAAAAAAAGAAAAAAAAATTCCATAATTCCATAGATTTATTAATATTTTACCAAACACTCTCCATAGATTTATTCATATTTTATATCCATAGATTTTATTCGTGAAGCAGGGAAAAAAGGAAAATGTGAAAGCCCTTGTTTCTTAATTCTGATTTTACTAATTGCAGTGCTGAAGGGATAGTTTGCATCTGTGTTAATCAGCAGGGTCTGTTTGCTGTGGGCACAGAGGTGTAAGAGAACCACTGGCAGTGAACATGCCCAGTCTGATGCTGGAAATAGGAATCTCCATTTAAGTGTGAGGATACCTGAATTAACTTTACCCAAGGAAAGGCACTGTGTGTGTGAGAAGCACTGAGCTGGACAGGAGTCAGTGCACGACCAGTTTGTGGGAGGAACTGTGTGTGCTCATGACTGCAAATGAAGTAACTCCTGTTCAAACACCCAAGAGGTACCTGGGATGAAGGGTAACTCAGCAGTCAGGTATTCCCAGTGTGAAGGGTCTCTTTCCTATCCCATTTTATTGCTATGCTTCATGGTTCTACCATCTGTCATAGTCTGTATTAGACATGAAGGGATGAAATCACCCTTATCATTTCCCCTCCCACCCTAGGTGAGAACTATTTGTGCTTTGGTTGATTGAAACCTGCTGTGGTTGTTTTCAGGACTCACATATACCAGGATTAATCTGAAGATTAATGTCCAAAAGAGTGCATTCTGGCACCTCTGATGATAGACATACTGTGACACTGGTCTCAGTTGGTGTGGCATCCAGCCTTGAGTACTCTGTGGTAGAACTGTACCCCTATGCAGTATCCTCTCATCAGATAAAACAGTGGCTTGTCCTTAAGTTGTTCCATAAGAAAGGAAAGATGGAGCACTGAGCCTCTTATGGGTCAGCTTGCAATAAGCATTAATGAATTTTAGAAAAGTCTTTCATGAGACCAGAAGCATTGGGAAGGACAGAACCACAAAGCAGAACACTGAACGCAGTGCTAAATGCAGCCTAAAAAGCTGAAAGGAGAAGAGCAGAAATACCACAAATACAGCAAGTCTCCTTTGCCGGGCAGTGGGGCATCATAGCAGCAGATGCACAACTTTCCTCCAAATACATAAAAATGAGCATGATGAAAACAGGGGATAAAGGACCACAGGGCAATGCTGGTAGAACCTATTCCACCCTTGGGCAGGGGCAAAGACTATGTTTGGTTGTAAAATGCAGAGACGTCACCGCATTCCAAGTACTGAGTGCAGTTATGGATGCAGTAGATCCCTTTCTAGGACGTGTGCATGGGGAAATGTTTCCCAGAGACAGAGGGATTTCAATGTGAAAATTCCTTCTCGTCTCATGGACTGCGCCAAGGAAAACAGCACTGGAGCAGGGCAGTCTCCCAGCAGGAAGGAGTCCATGAATGAGTCCACTGCAGCACCATAATGGGCATGAATGTGTGCTGGCCCTTTGCACATGGGAGGGCTGCAAAAGGCCTTGGGCAGAGCCCTGTGCCTGGTTGGTGTTAATCTCATCTCAAAATAGAAGATGGAGAAAGCAGTAATGATCTGCCAGGCTTGGCAGTACTGGCAGAGAGAAGGGAAAGGAAGGGAGGATGGAGCAACCAAAGAAGGTGAGGAATCACGTAAGTAAAATACATTTTAAAGAAAATCTTACATCAATCCCTGTGTTACTGAACCAAGACATTCTCAAGTGAGAAGTTATTAGAGTTCATTACTCCTGGCAACCTATGGCCATTAATTCTCTCTGGCAGCAATACCTAAGGGTGGAGGAATATCCAGACTGTCTCTGAGTGCTGGAATGCAGAGGCACGATAGGGCACAAATATTTTCCTCATAGATGTCAAGGAAGTTGAAGAAGATAAAAATGGTGCCACGGGGAAAAGAACAGTTAAGCGAGCAATGGGAACCACAAATCATTGACAGGTATTGCTCCTTCTGGCACCAGAGTTCAGTGATCCACAGGAAGAAACACCTCTTCTGAGGATGACAGACATGCTCCATCTATTGTTTCCTATCTCTTTACTTTTCCTATATTGTCACATGTTTCCTCAGTCATAAAGCTCCTTATGATCTTGGTCTTTAAATGATCCAGTGAGGAAATCAACCCAACTAGACACTGTTTCCTGTACTGGAATGGCCTGAGAATTGCTGAGTCTGGTTTAGACCAAAAACTCTAAACTTTTCCTCACTACTGCAAAACAGGATGGTGGTTCTTATGTAACACCCTGGACAGGGGATTTCTCACCAAGTTTTCTCTGTCTTTGCTTTCAAGACCATTCTGGCTGTCTTCCTGGGAAAAATAAATATCTTAGCACCTACAGCTATCAATTCCTGCCTTTCAGACCCTTTTAGTCCCTAGAAGTACCGTGTGCCTTGTAGTTTAAGGGTTTTCAAGCCAAATCTGAGGTCACAATCTCAATGTCAGTTACAGAGGATCTTCAAAGGTAATGCATAATCTTTCTCTCTGATGCTCATGGAAATCCCCTTAATGTCCCCCTCTACTCTCAGCTCTGGTTATGGAGGCTGAGAGAGGAATGCTCTCTCACAGAGTGTACCTGTCAGCCAATCTTGGTCAAAGTCGGGATCAAAGCCTGGCAGCTGGTATCCATCCAGGAGCAGAAAAATAAGTACACAGGTGGGAGAAATGAGGGTCTGAAATTTGCCCTTGGGTAGCCAACCTTCTGTATCAACACTGTGAGTATTCTCAGCTGTTAAGTAAAAGCTGAGAAGATAAAGCCCAAATATAAGAAATTAAAATCAATAAAGTCACCGAGTCCTCCATGTCACAGTTCAGACTCATAAAGAGATACAGCCACTAAATCCCCACAGTGCTCCTCTTTCACAATTGCACACATTAAGAAAAGGGAGGAAAGAGTTATATGAAACATTTGTCTGGGTATAGGAATCAGTTATCTTAATGATGCAATATCAAAAGGAAATATTGTCTCATTTAGACATCTACCAGCTACAGTCACTACAATGCTCCCAAAAGAATGGTAATTATTCTCACAGATGCCTAGAAATTAAGAATTATACTTTCACTATGTTTAATATCCTAGCTGTGGTTTCAAGGATCATCTGTCTTAGCAAAGCTTTGGGGATCTAATTCAATTGCTTTTTCCCTGTCATTGCTTATTTATAAAACATGTATCTTTCTGGTGATACTGTGTTCCAGTGGATCTCTCAGAAGCTGGAAAAATGGGTGAACAAGATAGATGTGATCTGTTCACCATGCCTCTAGGACTGCATCCTGTCCTTAGCTGTCTTGTTTTGCTAAACAAAGGACATACCTAAAAAATGCATCAGCCTCGAGCTCATTACACCACACGGTAGGGCAGAGATATAACCACCTTTTGGTACTTTGTGCTGGCTGTTCTGCTAAAACCAACAGCCAGCTGGTGATTTTTCAACTCAGCTAACAACATCTGCAAGGTGTGAGACATTTGCTTACCTGTGTGCAGACGAAGGATAATTCATAATGGATTATTTACAGGATCACACTATTATGGAACGGTTTTACCAGGAGTCCCAGAGTAATACCTAAATTGATAAGCTGTGCAGAGACAGGGGAAATGTAGCCATTCCTCAAGAGAGACACTGTAGTGCTTGGGGATGGCACATGCATGTGCTAATGATAAAGACAAAATATTAGTGTAATATCAGAGGATGAGAAAATAAGTAATCTATGTAAAACTTCTGAACCAAATCTCTGAGGTGTGTTGGCCACTGTGCTTTTTTGAGCATTTTCAGCAGCTCATGCAGTTTGTGTTCTGGGCCAAAACTGCTCAGCTTGAATTTTCTGTCACTCCTTATATGGTTAAAATTAACCATATGTTTAAGTGCTTTCAGGTTAGAAATGTTTATGGATAGGCAGCTTCAAATTCCAGGCTAACCAATGCATGTCGTCTTATCATCTTCCTTTAGGAAATAGCTGGCAGAGCCTTTCAGCCCTGAGAGTTCTCTCTCTCCGTAGTCCAGATTATATTGTTCTGATTAACAGACCACAAGATGGATTTCTTTCCAAACATCTGATGCCATGTGAATAATTTTCTTAATTAAAAAAAAAAAGGCAGAAAACAGAAAACATGAGCATGTATATTACCATTGTTGCTGTGATAACTGCGAACTATTACATATTTTACTTGACTGCTCCTGTGGTTTTGTACAGTTCTAGGAACATGAAGAAAACATTGTGAAGATGGTTTTAATGCAATACTATAAAAGTTTGGATTCAGCTGACTACCAGACGCTGAGTCATAAAGAGAGGAATGTTTCAGAGGTAATGGATTATAGACAGTTTGTAGGATTCAGTATTTATCCTTACTCGAAATCATTGATATATATCACCAGTGATTCTTGCTTGTCCAGGATCAATGTCAGTTATAACTTCTGGTCAATGTGGGGCAGCATCTGACCCTGTCACAGCAATAACCTATGACCTGGTGCAGGTCTTAGGGCAGGAGAAAGCGAGACTAAAAAACTAGCCAGTGCATGTAGGGGGGAAAGACGTGCTTAGAGTCTGGAGAGTGAATAAGGGAAAAGACAGTCGGTTTTCTAACATTTATTGATTAAATCCTACCCAGCCTCTTCATGGAGTGCAGCTGTCTGATATAAAAGTAGGAAGCCAGCACAGAGGATCAGCAGCACCGTGCAGGGGGAAATGCAGCTGTACGGCTCCAACAAATCTGGTGGTAAATGTGCATTGTGTCAAGGCATGGAGCTCTGGGCTCTCCCAGGTGCTGCGGGGCTCTGAGCTTGGTCTTTGTCACCGAGCTGGAGCTGCTGTTCTCCAGGGAAGCAGCTGCTGTAAGGATGGATGGAGTGTTTGGCTCCACCTGCAGTCATTGTAGGATTCAAACCGTGTCACTGCCTGGCTGGGTTCCTCTCACAATCTCCATACATGCACACAAACAAAATGACAACGATGGCAAAACACAAGATGGGAAGTGCAGCTGTCAGGAATTTCTTGGTTCACACAAGGAAAATGGAGAGTTGCCAAGAGAACTGAGAGAAGGAGGGCAAATCCCTGATAAAGGAAACCAAAGTAGACAGAAATAATAAAACAGGAGGCCTTTTAAGGCTTGAGAAAGTGTAAGGAAAAGAAAATGGTGTGGAGGCAGAGGAATAAAAAAGAGGAGCACCAGAGGGAAGTTATGGAGTTATTGTTGCTGCAGGACCACAGACCTGATGCCTGTATGCTAACTGTACTTGGTTTATAGTAAGCATCAAACCTCAGCATCTGTATTCAGATGAGCTGAGAGCACATTCCATAGATTCCATAGCACTTGTTAGGGAATGTTGTTTTCCTACTGCGACATTTAGTGACACATAGGAGATGAGCTAGTGGTCTCTGTCTCCACCTTCTAACAGAAGTAAATTTCTCCAAAACCAAAAGTCCTGAAATTCCTGGCTGATCTGCTCAATCTCTGTTTTAATTTCTGCTGGAGAGTTGTGAAACCAGGCCCTCAGAGTAAAGTGAGAGTGAATTTGTGTGAGGCCAGTAGTTGTGGGCAACTGGAGGGATAGGAAGGAGAAAATCACTCTGGTGGCTAACTGTGGGCACGTGCAAAGGAAATAATTTTAAACCACAAAGTGTTGTAGTGGCCTCTAAAATATGTATCTGACAAAAAGGCAGTTTAAAATAAAAGGCATTTGCTAGTTCTGGAACAAAGCAGCAATTTGAGCTCAGAGACACCTGTGAGAAGGTTTCCCTTGCTATGCTTCCATATGCAAAACACACGCCCAAAAGGAAAAAAAAGGACTGGGGAGCTGCAGTTATTGCTGTATGGGGCTGCTGAACTGCATTCCTGAAGGAAGAAAGGTGCAGAAGACAAGAGTGAAAAAGAAGCAGTCTGTTTTGAGCAAGAGGTCAAGGACCTGATTTGCAGCGTATGTCTTTTTATCCCAAAATGTCTCACCTAACAGAGATAGCCTCATAGGCTAAAATAGATGGCAGTGTTGTTAGGAAAAAACGGGGAGATTTAAAATGGGACCTGATTCCTGGTACTCCAAGATCAGTTTTGAAGAGTAAAATGTAAATCTATCCTCCACAAGGTGAGCCATTTCTGTTGCATGAGCATGAGATTTGGAACCCCTTATCTGTACTGAAATGCACCCTTCTCCCTCCTGTCCTTCCTCCCCTGAGTTCTCAATCCCAGATGCCGGAGTTCCTTCAATCACTTATCTGGCAGGTACATGAAATGCAGCATTAGTTCATGTGTTAATAAAATAAACTATCACAAAAGTCAACACCTGCTCAATATTCTTAACCCTTTCTACAAGAGTTAAGCTTGGAAGAACTGATGAAGCAACATTTGCTGTTATGTTTATAGAGTAGTTACATGTTACTGAGTGACTCAGATGACAAGGACTCATCCCTGGTCAGTCCTCTTTTGCTGTTGTTATATTCCAGGGAAGTACAGTGTTATGCAACTGCCTGTGAAACCTGGGGTCTAAAGTGCAACAAACTGGCCATTGTTGCACTAATTATTAAGTCCTATTAAGAGGCATAGGTGCATGTTGCTCATTTTATAGTCTGTGTGTAATTTGAGCCTTTCAAATTTTTCTTGAAAGCCTCAGCTTAGTTGCCTATCATCACCTGAAGCAAAGGTGATAAAGTTCAGGGGAGTTTTGCTGTTGGACTGGTCGCTGTATGCTGTTGTTGGGTCTGGAAGTGTATGTGCATTTAGGAAAAAAACTACCAGAGGCTGTGAAGGTGTGTTGGGGAAATTTCAAGGCTGTTGGTGACAGTCTATTGTGTTAGATGGACAAATTCTCCAAGTCAGTTTGCCTGTCAGCTCATGTGGTGGCAGCATATGGCAGCTTCAGGGAAAAGCAAGACCTTTTATGAGGACATAAATACCTAAAATATATGTCCTTGGACTATGGTGTTCAGTTTGCTCTCTTCATCTCTGGCTATACAGATTCTGAGGACTCTGATCACCTTGGCATGTATTATTGTAAAGAACAGAATGACTGCGTAAAACCAAGAAAATGTGTCTGTGGTCCAAGATCCTTTTCAATCATCCCATTGTTTCCTTCTTCACTGTATTGCCTGCTGCCTCCCAAACACTGCAGATAGCCTCTAATTCCATTAGCTCTGCACATGAGTGCTTAAGCTGCCCACTAGCATCCTGTCACTAGGCACAAACTTCCCTAAGGTGAATTATTACCCAATTATGGAAGTTTTGTAACCTTTTCTGAAGCATTCAGTGCTGGTCACTCAGTGCAGACCAGGCTTTGATTGATCAGGACTAATGGCAGGGCAATGTGAAGGAGGATCTTTTCTTGGAGCTGTCTTGAATAAGATAGCAGTAGTAGTGAGTAGCTAGTACAGAAATAAAGATGCAGGTTTTGCTTTTTGTCTTGAAGAAACTGCAGTTTATTATCACTTGGGATGTATTATATGAAGGTAAAGAAGAAATCAGAGAGAGCAGTAGCATCTGAACAAGGTTAGAGCAAAGAGGCATTGGGCAAATTCTCTCTCCTATTTTCTCATGGGTTTGTATCTCATGTCAGTTACTGACACCATAATTACAGATATGATGTACCAACAGAAGCAAAAGAGGTTTCCTGTAGTATTATGTTACCAGACTGGAAAACTTAAGGAATCCAAGAAGCGTTTTGTGTCTTGCTACCTGTCTTTTTGATCACAATACATCTGGTATTAAAATAGGTCATGGCCTTGCTACACAAAGTGCTGTGCAAACATACCACAGCAGACCTTCACCCAAATTGTCATGGAAAATCAATTTAAAGCTTCTCTTCCAGCTTTGTGATACTTTTGACCCAGGACAGATTTCTCAAACTATGTGGAGATTTGGTTTAGTGAGATGTGGGGAGAAGTGATGTGCAACAGATGGTGACTTGGGCATTTTTTACCTTGTCAGAAACTTCATTAGGAAATGTAGTTTCTACTTGGGATTTGAGGGATGTGGATGATTTGAGGATGTTGTGGAAAGATGTGCTGGAGGCTGGCAGTGGTTTTGCTGCTGTCTGTATGTGAATGAGATTACCAACTCAGATCATTCTGGGTTCATTGACCATCAGTGTTGTTAATATTGATCAGTTTTAGCAGTGGGAAAAAGGGAGGGAAGACCAGTGTTAAAAAAAGAAAGACAAAACTAAAAAGAAAAATAGTTGGAGATATAAACTAGCTACATGTAACTGAGCCCTTTGTATGGTATCCCTTATTATATAAAGTATCAAAAGCTCTTTATGGGTGTTGATAGATTTATGAGAAGGAGTGAGTTGGAAACAGAGCAGGAAGTTAGAGATTGTGCAGTAGTGATAAATTATTGGGGAATATAGTTCACATCTCTTGCTTTCCCAAAGTCCTTTGTGGAGTCACAAACGGCATACTGCTGTTTCTTCTGTTAGAATCTGGTCTCTGTCAATTAAATGTGTAAAGGAAATCTGCAGGGATCCTGGTAACACTGGGCAATGTCCAGACTTGCAATTGAAGCAATGTACATACGAAAGTGGGGGGATGAATATCAATCAAGAGTTCCTCTTACCAGATTTTAAATTACACTTCTGTGTATCAGTTTTCCTGGGTACAGCTAATGTAGAAAACAATGTAGCCTTCATGCCACTTGGACAACAAGAATAGCACAAAGTGAATCTAGAGCCTGAGATACAGAAGTAAAGGACTAAAACATGTGCTGAAGTGCCACATGTACACATCTTCTAAATACCTCCAGGGATGATGACTCCACCACTTCCCTTGGCAGCCTGTTCTAATGCCTGACAACCCCTCGGTGGTTTTGTTAATATCCAGTCTAAACAGGCAAGATAATCTGTTCCATAGCTTTCCCTGGGCCTGAGGTCAGACCGACAGGTGTGTAGCTCCCTGAATCCTCCTTCCAACCCTTCTTATAGATGGGCATCACATTTTCTAACTCCAGACTCACTCTGGACAGATAAAACAGAAAGGTAATCTGGAAATCTTTAGTATTGCAATCTGGAAAGCAAAATAATAAAAAAGGGATTAAAGTGATAATTTTTAGTTGATGGATTTTGTTTGTGAAGCTACAGTAATCTAATGGGGAACCTGAATTTCATTGAGAGAGTCTGTATGCTGCACAGGATTGAATAATTGACAGAAAATGAAAATACAACAGCATGGAGGATGATAAAGTACATGGCCAGTCTCTGGCACCCCAGTTTTTTTGAAGTGGCTCCAATCCCACCAAAACACTGCTGAGGGGAGCTTTGTCTTCAGCCCTGGCTCCTGCAGGAGAGCAGGCTGGTTGGTTTGTGTGAGTCAGACCAATTCTGGTAAGTCAGCTTGGATCAGATATGGGGCAGAAAAAAGCTGCTCCTCCTGGAGCACAGTGTTATCTGGTGGGTACAGCTACATTAAAGAGATGCAGCTGTTCTGGCCAGGAGATTTATTAACTCTTCATCTCCCAGGGTTCGTCTCACGGAGTTTGTGCAGGGGCTGTGCTGGCTTCCCAGGCAGCCTGCTCGTGAGAAGGAGCCAGGGCAGCTGTTTCCTCTCCTGAGGCAGAAGATGCCCTCTCTAAACCTTACAGCCCAGGTTAATCCAGGAGGCAGCATATATGAAAAGGTTTTGTGGACCTCTTCACTGTGTAGTTGTGGAAACTTGTAAATGATAGGTGTGGACAAATGGGGTCATCAAGGTGTACCCCTGAGCATGAAGACCACAGCCAAGGACAGAGCTTGCCTTCCCTTTCTACCAGCCAGAGTGCTCTGAATCATGGGAAAAGCAGAACTTTTTGGTATTGGAGATATTCTACAAGCCATATCAAAATAAAAGTATATGAGATGTTTAATACAGAATAAGCTTCAGCACAGCTGCAGACTCATCAGTGATTATGTTCTTGGCTCTCATTTTTTAGGCAGACCTTCAAAGTCAGCTTTGGTTTATTTGACATAATTGCTGTAATAGTACCCACCAGCCTGTTAATGTAGAAATCTCAGGTGTTTGTTATTCAGGTCAATATGTCATACATAGATATTCCCTATTTTTCCACACTGCTTGTTAGTATAATGCTCAGGAATGAACTAATGTAATGTAAATAATTTAATTAGGGCGAGATCATTAGATCTACTCACCCCCAAACTAACATTATTTTTTAAAAGCCATATTTCAATTCATAGGAAGCAGACTGCACATATAAAAGGCTGCCTCACAGCCAATCAGCAGTTTTTAAAAAAGTAACCCTTTGGGAAGGTCTAACTTAATTTGTAATTTCTTTGTCTCCAGCTCAGTGGAGAATGAATAAAAACCCCAGTTCCTCTCCCAAACCCAACCAAGCACACAGTGGAAGCTAACTCAGGCAAAAGCAGCACACAGCAGTCTCACAGGCCTGGGTGCTGAATGGTGTGGCCATTTCTTGGTGTCCACATTAACAATCCAGTCCCAACCAGGAATCTGATATGTTAGTCAATGCTCATCTCAGTTGGGTTTATAGAGCTATGGAGACTTATAATTGGTTCATAAATTCTTTTCCCTAAGCCATTGTTAAGACTGTTATTGCTAAGAAATTATTTGGCTTTTCTGTTTCAGGCCTTTTTCACTAGAGTCCTGAAATTTTTGGTTGCCTTTACTTAAATAATGAATCTCTTTCCCACAGAATGTCTCTCATTTTACTACAAAAGTATTTCCATCTTTTTTTTTTTTTTTTTTACTTTTTTAATGCATAAACAATTGAGTGGGAATTTTTTCATTATTCTGGAAGAGACATCAATACCTTTGCCTTTTTTGTGCAAAAGGAAAAATCAGTCAAGGAAGAGGTTGAATTCCTTATTTTGGTTTGTGTTACAGTAGTGATGAGAGGGATATGCTGGCAGATGTGACCTTGGAGGCCAATGTTCTGGGCACCCTGGAGTCCCAAAGGAGTAGAGGAAAAGGACCAAGCATGAGAGAACAGGCTGTCCTCTGGGCTTGAGGCTGTCTCAGGTCACAGGCTACCCTATGCCTGCAATGTGCTGTGCACACTATAAGATATTTAAATACTCACATATGTCATACTGCAGGGTAAAGTAGCTTGGTACTGCCTTGATTTCTTCAGTATGAGCTATAATCCTGCTCCAGAAATAAGCCTTGAATTTGAATTCACACTGGGAGGAGGCAAGATGTTGAAGTACAGTCACCTCTGTGTATCTCAATTAAATATGCCTTCAGGATATTCTAAGGGAGTACAGAATATGTGCCCAGAGACACATAAAAAGATATTTTGTTCTTATTATCATTTTTATTGCTGTGGTTATTACCAGGTATTGGTTTATTTTACTTATGAATTCTTGACTGAATTCCTCAATGAGTTCTTTTAGAATACCTCTGTTCCTGTGTAGGTGTGTCCATCAGCTCAGGGCATGGTCAGAGGATTGCTGTTGGGTAGTTCATATGTGGGAAGGGATCAGAAGCTTGGAGAGTGATGAACAAGAAATAAGAAGTCAAGGTAAACACTTCACTGGCTTTTGTAGGCTCCTGACTGAAAACTGGTGTGTAGGGTGAGGACTTTATAAAGGAGCAGATCATCACTATTATACTTCAGTTCAAAATATGGCAGCACCTCAGTGTTTTCAGCTCCCATTAGCTGAACTTGTGATAAGATGATAGCTGACTGTTTAAAGGGACTTGAAAGGCTTTTTTGAAGAATTTGGGACTGGAAACTTTGACTTGGTTTCCTTCTGATATGGACATAGTTATGGGGCTTCATAGCCTGCCTTATTTCAAGATTTGTTTAATACCTTCATAATTACATTAAATTGGCCAGGAAATAGGCTGAGGTTGAGGATATGAAGACCTACCCACTCTGCATGATCCTGCATGGCAGCCTGATTTCAAGGTTTTCTTGGTTTCATTGCATATTCAATATGGGACAAAGGTATTTCTGCATTTTAATCTGTGTTTCTTTTTTTTTTTTTTAATTACTCTAATTCTAATTATGTAAGGGGAAGTTTTATGATGCAGACATGTTACATTATTATCTCTGTAACAGGAGTCCAGAACTATTAATCAGAATGCTCCAAACAATGGTAGTTGTAGTGAGCAGAGGATAGAAAATGGGGAAAGGAACACAGCCACAGCTGCCTCACTGCTTCAGAGAGCATGCAAGTGTCCAAAATATAAAGATCAAACAAAAATATTCACATTTACTGTGATTTGATATAGGCTAAATTCACTTTAGACTTAGATACCCATCAGATTGCATCAGCTTTTTCATCTCTGCTGCAACAGGAAACTTTGATTTTATTTCCAAGGGACTTGAGTTTGGGTTTCATCTAAATTAAGTTGAGTATTAGGGCCAGTGAAAACTGCAACTGAACTCTTCCATCCTCCTCCATTCAATTTCATGCCTCCAATTACTGTGTTTCTAATGAAAGGGATGTTTACTACCAGGCATCTCACTTGAACAGATTTGGCAAGCTGCTGAGAAATGTAAGTCACAAAACATTTGATATGAATGATTTTTTCCCCATCAAAAAGATCTTGTGTCAAAAGTGAAGACAAGTCTCTGCTTTTGCTCTTCCTAATTACGGGATGTTAGACATTAAACATTGAACTGGAAATCCAATTACATGATTATTAATCAGATGCATTTTTTTCAACTTGGGGGGAAAAAAGGCTAAGTGAAACATGAAAGTCCACTGGGAAACACCACCAATTAAAGCAATTAAAAAAGGACATGAAATTCTTAATTTTTACACTTGGCTAGATAGTTGATTGACTGGGCTTGACTCTCCTGGGAGTGGGTGTGCAGGGCAGTTTTTTATTTGCTTCTTGATATCACATGCTTCTGTTACAAAGAATAATACATTTTCTTTGCAGGAAAATTTACTTATTGTGATATGGGTAGATGATCAGGTTTAAAACGTTTGATCAGGTTAAGTGATGCCTGTCATTTAACATTTCCACTCACAGGGAGAAGCACATATTCCCTCCACTCTTATTCTGCAGACAGACTTTCTGACAGCTGAAGTGTAGCCAGTAAATTTCTTTTCCATTAGAAGCAAATTGTACAACAATATACTAAAGTAATTACATCATAAATCTTCTTGCCTTGAAGTTAGACTCTGTGGTACACACTCATAAAATAGTGCAGTAGCAAATAAAATCACTGCATCTGTGTATATTTGTCTTGCAATAATTTTTCTGAGGGTGGTCTATAACATTGAAAAATGGGAATTAAGGAGGAACTGAAAGGAATTCAGTGTTTCTTGCTTTGTATAAGAGAGGGGCTATGGTTCTTCAATTATTAGGGCTACCTTGGAGCTGAACATGGCTCAAAGCAAAGATCATTGCCAGAAGTCTCCTTAGATGTGCATTAAGAACTGATTGTAATATTCCCTTGATCATCCACGGTATGGTGAGTCTTACTGAAGATCTGAGTTCAAGACAGTGTTGAAGCACCTTAGGAGTGTAGCCAGTGTAGATAGAATACCTCTAGGATAAATCTAACCATTGCATGGCTCTAAAATGATTTGAATATCAGGGAGACACAAATGAGAATATTTTCACAAAAAGAAGTAACTGCCAATACACATATTTTAGCTCCCTAGAAAAGAACAGAACATTTAGGTGATGTACCTAAAGCATTCACTTGGCACCTGAATGTGAACAGGCATCATTTAGCATTCACCACTGTCCACTGTGTTGTTACCTGTGGCAATAAAGTTGTGGTTTCTTGGCAGTTTTGTTCCTAAAGACAAGGGCTACCCTGGAGATAAACTCCTGTAACCTTTCTGATACTCCATGAATTGTGCAATAGGAAAGTTTCTTTCCTTTTTTTGGTGAGAAGATGACAGCAGTGGTCCTGTCCCATCCCATCCTCCTTCTCCAGGTGGACTACCAGATCTTCAGTTTTCTATATTATATTATTTATTTCATAGTATATTGCTGAAGAGCTCTGGATCCAGCTCTTCCACTGCCAGGCTGGATTTATAGGAGTGCATGCCAAGTTTAATTTGCTGCAGTGTGTATGGATCAGCAGTCAGAACGTGTGGGCTTTGTCTCTTCCCAGAGCAATGTCAGTGCTGTCATTCACTCCTCCCAAATAAGGGGCAGCTCTTATAGAGTTATTTCCAGGCTATTTGTGGGTCATTTCCAGGACCATATCTTGTGTTTTGGTGGCACAGAGGGAGAGGGGGATTCATGGTGGTGATCAGATTGCTGGAGAAAACAGTACAGGAAAAACATACGCTGAAAAATCCCACAGTGGAGCTTGTGATTCTGCATAACACTGCAGCCGTGGATCAGCCATGGCAGCAGGAGCCCAGCAACCCCAGGTAAATGGGCATTGCTATTCTGTGAACTACTGCCCTCATATAGACAGCATCTCTGGCTGGGTCATGAAAGCTCAAAACAGGAGTTTGACTGATTCATTTGGGAACCAGGCATGTACAGGAGCACCACAGAGATATTTTCCCTGCACGGGAAGTTCATTTGATTATATTCACTATATTTGGTGTGATTTGCTGCGCTCAGATATTCAGCTGCAATTAGATGGTTAGAGATTCATAATTAATCTTGACTCTGTGCTGCCTGTCAATCTGTTCCCTTACATAGCTTATGGCACTGTTCTGAATATTTTGGTGAGGAAATACCCCTCTTTGGAGTGGTTGCTGATGGCAGGAGTTCTGTCTGTATCTCCTGTCAATGTCTCTTCTCTTCGAGGCCCTTTAGAGAATTGTCTCTCAAATGGCAATATGATTACTTTTCTTGTCTTATTCAGAGATCTCTCAAAGCCCTGCTGAGCTGGTGATGTCTTGAGTTTTAGCTTTATACTTTTCATCACTGTTGTCTGGACATCAGAACTGCCCCCCCCGACCCCCCAATTATTTGTTCCTTTTTGCCTGAGCATATTCCTTGATTAAATCTCTTATTTTGTTTTCTTCTCACATTAGGATTTCTCAGAATGTACAGATTCATCTAAGTTAGCTCCTTCTGCTTTCCTCCTTCCTAAAAAGGCCCATATTCTTGTTGCCTTTATATTTAAAATGCTATTAAGTTTATTTTGCACTCACTGACCTTCCTGCTTTTCAGTTCATTCTTTCATAAAGATCTCTCTAGATTCAACATATATTTCTTCATATAGCAGAGCTGTCCAGTCAGTGGAGATCCTATTGACACTCTTCTACTTCCTGCTTAAAAAACAAAAAAAAAGAAAAAAAAAAAGTGCTTCTCAGTCAGGTTATTGGATATTCAAGAATGGGCATGGAGAGATCATTTGAAAATCATATTGTTTCCAGAAATTTGTGGATCTCCCTCACAAGTTATACCCTCCTGTGGATGAAAAAGCTTCGAATTATGCTATAAAGCTGGGTATTTTGTGCAATTTGGTAAAAATGAGTTCTAAAGTTTTCTTTCTCTGAGAGAATCTCTAGGACATCTCTTAAGTTCCCCTGAAGTTCAAACAGTTTTGAGTCTCTGTTTAAACACGTGGGTTGTGCTCTTTTATATTTACGTATAGATACAGGAGAGGTGGGAAACTTGAGATGTCTCTGCTGTGCTTTACTTTGCAGTGCTGAATAGAGAAGCAAATCCAGATTATTCACTGCACATTTTGCTTTGCTTTCATTTACATTTGGCATCAGGATGCAGCTGTTCTGACTCTTTGTAAGATGAGGTCATATTCATCATTCCATGTTTAAACACTCCTTGTGTTTTCAGTGTCTTGTAATACACATCCTACTAGAGAGTTAAACTATAATCTCTGGTATTTTCATTTTTCATTTTTTCCTGCAGCTGCTGAAATGAATGATGATGATGTATTTCTAACCAAAAGCATCTGTCATTTAAACTCCCTAACTTCCCTGAGATTTCAGAACTGTTAGAGGTCAACTTAGAGCCTTTTATCCTTCGGTTCATGAAGTCTGGCAAAAGTGTTTAAGTGGTGTCCAAAGGGTACCTCCAGGTACGTGTTATTTGGGCTAAAATCTGTATTGCCTTGTTAGAAGTTCAGTTTCCTCTAGAGTTCAGGCTTTATGGTAATCTAAGTAAATTATTTGAAATTATGGAAGAGAAAACAAAAGGTTTTTTTTTCATTAGATCCTCTAAAAAAATGCTTATTGGACAAAGAAGTTGGGAAGTTTTGCTTTATGAAATTGTGCTTTCTTTGTCTTGTCCCTTTTTTTGCAACTGCAGAGATATTAAACACTAAACTCAATTTGTTTTCTAGTTCCATGGTGAGATTCAACTAATTGAATAAGTATGAAACTAGTTTAGATTGCCCAATTCTTAAAACAACTAAAAGACTAAGGTGTCATCTGAACTAATGCTGGTATTTATAATGCTGGTAATTATATTTTATAGTACCCAGATGATTACCAAAAGTGGGAAAACCCATAGGAAAAGACTGTCTGCCTGGGATAGGTGGAACTGGGAGTTATTGGCAGAGGTTTTTTTTAGTGTGGATTCACAGCCTCCAGACAGTTTCTAGCTTTGCCAGAAGTTTTCAGAAGGTTATTTCTTCTTTTTCTTTTGAGGGTTCTCTTTAGTTTCTTGATATCATATTTTATGTCTCCTGGTGTTTCCTACAGGGATAATACAGGGGCCTTCTAGTGGAAGGTGACACTTTGGCAAGGACTGAGAGAGATGAAGTTGATTTGTGCAAAGAAACTATAATAATAATAACAACAACAACAACAACAACAACAACATTAAAAGCTGGATTAAGCACATTCATCCTATATTGTGTCTTGAGCCAAAGGACCTACTGACACATTTCTCACATAAATCAGGGTGTCAGGATGTTTCACAGATGGGGTGGTTGGGGCAAGCACTGAGCACTCAAGGAGCACAGAGGGAGATGCTGATTTTCTAGAAGAGACTTCCCTATAGTTTTTAACTGACTCTTGAAAATGACAATCTTAGTCACTAAAAGGAACCCCAGAAGGACAACAGCTGCTTGGTTCAGTATAGTTTGTACAGTTTCATTCTCTGTGTGTTTGTATTTATGTCTCATACTTCTAAGAATATTAACCAATTTCAGCTAATTTAGATGAAGTGGTGCAGGACAGTAGGAATTGGGATAATTCAATTCCCATGAGGTTTTTGTAACACAGCATCTTCAGGTTGTGCCAAAGTGAAAACTAAGCATTCTGAGAAATTGTATATATTCCTTGGTTGTACATCTCTTGCAGGATAGTTTCAAAGGAAATGAGGAGCCCACAGGACTCCCTTATAAACTGATGTACTGGAGGCAGAGAGCTTGTGTTAGCTCTCTGTGTTAGCTATGGACCAAAGTCACCTCAATGGCAGAGCAATGTTACCTGTGAGATTATTTGAATCACAGTTTTTATACCTTGTCTACATTCTGCCTCATAAAATACCACAGAAATGAAGTAAAGGGGGAACATGGTCTCCACTAGAGACATCTCTGTAACATCAGAAACTGAGTATAGATAGAGCAAACCCCACCACGCAGCACTGAAATGAAACCCAGCACAGTCTAACCCGGCTCAGCCATCTCTTCAGTCCTTAAATAGCAGCCAGGGAGATGTGTTGGTCAGTGAGCACCTCCAGCCTTTGTGCAGTCACCATTATTTCTATAGACTGGGCATGTAGGAGCTCAGTGGTTGTTGATAACCCCAACAGTCTGCAATGTGAACGTCCAAAAAAACCCAAGCAGATTCCACCTCGTGGAGATAATACATCGCCCTACATTTTTGTTTCAGTTTTACACGTCACTGTTCCCTCATCTTTACTGCCTCTGGGGAGAAAAAGAAAATACTGAATTCCTCATCTTGGGTAAGAGAGAATAATTCAGAGAGATTTGTCAACTCAGTACAAGCCTTCAGATTTGGTTCTTTGGTGGTATATAGCAGCAGATATCTCAAGGCTTGGAGAAAGATACAGAGACTTGAACTCCTGATTGAAAACTTAACTGAGAGCATCTTCTCCAGCATGGGTGGATTTCAGAGGAGCCATGGAGTGAAGCTGCAGGGAATTAATCTGGTTTCTCTATAGATATGAAGCAGGAATAGAGGAAATGTTGGGGCTGAGCTTTCTGCTGATCCTCCTAGAGGTTGTGAAACTCTGGTCCTTAGGAATCAGAAAGAAAACCTGCAGTAATGGCTGCATGCTGGCAGCTTCCCATAGTGAATAATGTCTTTATTTTGCTGCAGAAAGTGCTTTAGCAAAGCTGTGGAGTGTGGCTGAGGGGTACCACAGCCCTCAAACAGCACTGCCAGCTCAGGCTGTCCAAGGGACACAAAGGAACCAGACTTAAAGGGAGAAAAATTTGCTTCTTCCACCTTGTTCATGTCACAAGAACTCCTGAGTGAGAAAATCTGTGACATGCTGGGAGGAGCCTTTCTTTTTGTTTTCCCCTACACTTTTCTCATAATAACCTCAGTTGTTGTCTGCCACGACCTGGACTTCTGTCTGAAGTGCTGAAAATGTCGAGGCATTTCTGATGTTCCTCAGTATAAGAAACCACAAGCAGCAAATCCAGCCATTCTTTTATCATTATGCAGCATTATGAAAATAATTTCTCCATTTCCATAGGCTGCTGGTGCCATTGATTGTACTATTCTCTGGCAGTCGGCGCCAGACTTATCCTTTCAACCACACAAAGATTACCTTGCTTTCCTCTCAGCTGTGTGATTCTTTCTTGACACTGTCTGCAAGACCACAATTTGGACTACCTGGTTTTCTCCCTTCCTGTACCCTATCAGGCTTTTGCTTTTGTAGGAACTCAACACATCCTTTTGTTATGGCAGAGAACAATGGGGTTTCAAATAGCTAAGATGAAACACGAAAATCTTCTAGAAATGCAAAATGTCACTTTTTCTTATCTTCTGTAATGCTGGACCCTGTTCTAGATGTAAAGAAGTTGGGCCATTCTTCTTTGCTGGAGGTTTCAGGGATCTTGCAGCAGAGTCCCTGGGGCTTTACTGTGGTTAAGCAAAATGCATTTACTGCCAGAGGGCAATAAAATTAAGAAAAAAATCAATAGTAAATAATGACAACTATTTATCTTATTTGAGGCCTACAAAGCAACTAAAACTGAGATTGTGTTCAAGTAGACTCAAAATAGAATTTATGCAATAAATCTCCCAAATCAACCTAAAATCTCTTCCTAGCTGGAACAGCAAGGATCTGGAATTCACTTGGTTATGAGGCACAATATACCAGATTTAGAACAGTGTATCCCAGTCCCAAAAAAGGCCAAACTATGGAAAGCTGTTAGGAATACAGCCTAATCCAAGGATTTAAAACCCATGCAAGTGTTTAAGCAGGTTGCAAAATTGTTAGAAATCAGGAGCTTTCCCAGTTTTAGTTGGTGGGCACTGAAAACTCTGGAGTATCAGCAGTGGCATAGTGAATAAGACAATTTTCTTGAATTGGTGCCTGAAACTACTAAGTCTGTGAGCACTCCCAGGAAAACGATCCAAGGATTGATTTGAGAATCAGCACATCATGAGACCCTCTGGGAGCCTTCCCTCAGTCCTTCATAGATTGTAAAGCTCTGGGCAGCTGAATGTAAGTCATTAAAGCTCCTAATTCTATCCATTAGTACACTCATTAATATTTCTCAGTAACTTGGGATACAACATTTCTCATGACAAGCTTAGAAAAGTTTTTTCTTCCATCTAATTTTAACTTAGAGACAGCTATAAGGAACAAAAGCTCACCACTGAGTGGAAGAAAAACTATTTTGTAAAATTTATGTTTGCAGAATCTGTCCTTCTGGGCAAAGCAGTTAGAAGCATTTTACTTTAGGGATTAAAATCTTCCATGAAGTTGTTGAATGTAGGGATGTTTAACTTTTGTCATTGGGCTCAGTGTTGCAGCCTGGAGCATACTGAACTGCTAACAGTAAAACAATGAACTTTTCACAGCAGGTCCCAAAAGGAAAAACAAAGAAATACAAAGAAAAACTTCTGGGACCTTAGGAACTGGATAAATTGCTGCTGCTGCTAAATTGTTCCTATGCTCCAGAGATGGATGCCATTAGAAGACAGCCAGCTTGAATAATTGCTTTTAGGTAGAAAAATAGAATTGCAGGACCACAGAATATCTGGAATGGGAAGAGAACTCCTGAGGTCTTCTTATCCACCCCCCTACTCAAGCAGGTGCAGCTAGAACCAGTTTCACAGGACGATGTCCAGATGACTTTTCAATATCTCCAACAGCAGGATCTGTTATCTTCCATTGCACGTGTATATTCAAACACATATAGACATATTTATATAGTTTTAAAACTTATATGGATAGAGCTTATATATGCACATTTGTATATGTTTATATTTATGTATATATAAACACTCATATGTATATGTGTGACCATGTATTTTAACAGCAACATCTGGATGATCAGCAGGAATTTGATGATTTGCGTTTACAGAGATATTCTGTAAACTTGAGGGGAAAAGCCTTGAACTTTTTCATTCCAGTGAGGAAAAAAACCCTTCAGTGCTAACCCAGGAGGGTGATAACTGCTGGCTGGAAATGGTGACATTGTTACTGTTCTAAAGCAAATAAATAGTGAGCAACAGGTCCTCTTCACTTTCCATGCTATCATTTAGCCCTGAGTTCAGAGGCTAAACATTTGCTTTTTCATCTTGAGGAAACCTCATTAAACACTTTTTTAAAAAATAATAAAGTTTATTCATTCTTAAGAGGAATTTATGGGAATAAAAAGTAGGGGCAGTGGCCTTAAGAGACTTGGAGGCCTGTAGGATGTATCCTGTGCTGCCAAAGTCAATATTCCCTTTATACATAAAACAAGGCATCGTCAGGCTCCAAGAAAAAATAGAATAACTCACTTTCTGCAGGTTTTTTTTGGTTTAGCTTCTCATACGGGCTGTAGAATTTTGGTTCCTGTGTGCACAGCGACACTACTGTAATCTGACTTTAACTTCCAGTGTTCTCTACCAACGTGGATATTTATGGCACATCCCTGCTGATGTTGGTTATTTCTCCTCTCTCTAATTCCCTAGTTGTGCTAACAGTCACTGAAAGCTCAGTAGACCTTTCTGGGTGAAGTCTGGCTAGGACAAGACCAGAGCAGTGCTGGAGTGTATCTGATGAGCAGAGCTATCCAGTCAAAGACAGAACCACATAGTCAGAGGGAAGAGGTAGAGATGGCCCATGGAGACAGTCTGGCCTGGAGACAGTGCATTGAATACCATGTATTTTGAGCTTTTTGCTTGGAGGACTCTCTTGGGGTATTCTGGTGCCCTGTGGCAGTGGAGGATTTCTCATACTGAAGAGGTGATGTGGAGGTATCTGGTACCAAACCAGGACAGTTTAGGTGTTTTGGCTGCAGCAGCATTTCCTCCTGTGCACAGCAGCACTGGAGATGTGAGCAGAGCCTCTTCTGCTTGATCTCTCCCTTCCTGCTGCATTCACTCCCAACTTTCCAGCCCTATAAGTGTGTGCTCACCCAGTGCCCTTGAGGCCAGCAGAACTGGCTGACAGAGGCTTTGGACAATGCTGAACAGGCCAGACCTGCAACTCTCCTGGCATTCCAAGACAAATTCCCCCTATGGATTCAGTGAGACTCTTGGTACAAGCAGAAACTCAGAGGATTAGAAGACATATCTTCTATATCTGCCCCGTTGCACTCATGTTCCTCCAACACTGCAGGCACCTTTCTGCCTTAGCTCAGAACTCCTTGTTCTGCTGGGATTTCTGCATGGCAAAGGACTTCAAAGCCTTTGCTTAATTTGTGTTTGCACTTCCAAGTACTGAATGAGGTTGTAAGGCAAAGGTAGGTTCCTTCTAAGTACTTGTGGGTAAACATGAAAGTTACAACCTTCTGCTCCTTGCTCCTTTCATCTTTTCAGGCTCACAGATAAAATGCAGTAGGGTTTTTGAACTTCGCTGAAAGTTTTAATAAAAGAGTGACTCAGATGTTCTTCTGTTGAGCTCCTCTTCTCTTTCACCATTCCTTTTGTTTTGGCTTTTTCTGCCCTTTCATTTTTCTTCTGCTTCCCTTCTTACCTTCTCCCATCTAATCCTTTTCAGCACAAGTTTCAGATGGCTTTTGTGGACATCTTTTTGAATTGTTGATATGGGGCATCAGCGCTCTGCACCTGGGGACCTCATTTATTACGGCCTCCAAATCTGTCCACTACCCAGTCCCTGACATCTTGGATGTAGGTGAAAATTTGTGGAAAAGGGATTATTTCAGTATTGTGTTGCCAGTTTACCTCCAGGTTGCCATGGGGAGAAGTACTAAGGATATCTCTCCAGTGACTACAGAGAGAGCACAGAAGATTAAAATCCCCAATTTTTAGATTCGCCTCACTACCCCCTCCTATATTTGGGAGCTCAAGAAATATTTCAACAAAAAGGGGAGAATCGGAACGTGATTGGCAATGATTTATCTCAAAGGGAGATTTCTTTGAATTCTGCCATATCATCCAGCAACACAGAAAAACTTCTGCTTTCTCAGACTCTCAGCAGCTTCCCAGCTGTCTTCTCTGTAATTTTCTAGCAGTTTGGTCTATTTACACTAAGTATAATTTCTTATATTGACACCAACTGGAAAGCAGCATTGGCATATAAAATAGCACCATTTATTTCAACTGTTGGCATGCACATGTCTAGATTACAGTGCCTGGGTAATTGTAACCAAGATGTTAATATCAACATTAGAGGTAGAAGTCCTGAGACATTTTGTGTTTCATCCACTAGATCAAAGATATAGAGCAGCTGCAAATACTCAGGTCAGTGACATGAGATGTTTATTTTGCTGAGCTTTCTGTTAGCCCCAATTTTCTTTTAATCTTCTGAACAAAATCATCATGATGAACATCCCAGTTACAAATATCTTCTTTTAGATATTTAGGCATCAGGACTTCTGTGAGTGAATCACTCCAGTGACTTTCAGGATGAACCCCATAGGCACATAGCTCCTCTTGGAAGTTTTAATTATTTGCTTGACTTGACTTTTGTGCCAGCTGGAATCTGATAATTTAACTGATAATAATGTGTACTGGTGCAGCTGTTTATCTTCCAGTACTTACTCTATGAAGTATTGTCAGATTTGCTGCATCAAAGGTTATAAAGAGCTTAGGTCCTTGAGGTATTCTTTTCATACTATTTTTTCCTAATGTTGAGAGCATTAGCTGTAATTTAACCATTCTGTGCCTGAAACACATCTTGCTCAACTCCATTACAATGCTTCAGTGGCTTGTATGTGTAAACAAAAATAGCCTAATATCCTGCACAGTGATTAGTTCTTCTATGTGCTTGCCAATGTGACATTCAGCCACACATATCCAAACAAAGTTTCCTGAGATTCAGATACTGGCCACAGTGATTAGACTGGGCCAAGAGTACAGGATGTTAGGTGGAATACGCAGCTATTTTTTGGAGAGTATTTTAATGAGGATTTTTCTTGTTCAGATTGTATCCACTGCCTTGGCATAAAGGTGCAAGGCAAGGTTCCTTTTATGGTTCACAAAGAATTCCTTAAAATTATGGTCAGATAGGTGCAAGCAATGAAATTATCATCTCTCAGGTGTGAGGATGCAATTTTCTGCATATCTTTGTGACAACCATCTCCAGAAAAGATTGTTTAAGATAATCCATTTTACATTGCATTGCAGGTTGCTGAAAGCCCAATAGCTTTCAGTCTCTGTGGTTCAGCTAAGGGTAGGTAAATTCTTTAAATATGTATTACTATCAGTGTACATTAATATTAAAAATCATTGTTGATTTCTGGGGACTTGTGACTGTACCTTTGCTAACGAGTGATAGAGGAACCTGAGAGATCTGAGTTTATTGCTGAAAGGAATGCACTTAATATACCTTTTTTCTCCTTTTTTTTTTTTTAAGTTTCTCTTGTTGCACTTTGCTGAAAATCTTCTCAGAGGTCTCTGGGGGATGGTGCAGTGAGGATCTGTAAGCCTGCAAGACAATGTGATGCTTATCTGAAGAACTTTTCCTTCTCATGAAGCTCACTTCCTCCCCAGCCTCACCTGACATTTGGACAGCAGCCACTCACATGTGGAACATTAAAGGATTAAGGGTTTAATGACAATTTTTAAATGCTGTTATTAAAGGGGGACTTCCATCCTGTAGAACACTTGAAAAATAACATTTGTAAAACTGCTTCCTGAGCAGTATATCCCCTTTTCCATTATCTCATCTATTTGTATGCTAATAACAATTGTTTTGCTTTTCTATTCTGTCTCTGCTTGAGCAGTTCAATGCTGAATTTATGATTCTGTGTATTGTGCTCTGAAGATTTTACTTATATTTTAAAAAATGTATCTCAATAATTAATTTCAGATAAATTATTGAGAAAGCAATGGCAGATGCAAAGGAAGAGTGGTCTATATCTAGCAGACTTTAAAAACTGGTATCTTTGAAATATCCTATATTTATATATATACATATACACATATATATATGTATTATTTTCATATTCAGTTATCAGAACACTTTCTTAGCATTTGATGCTTTATGTGATACCACAGAATGCTGACAAAAAAAGAGCATTTTCTCTCAAATTATGCCATAATGAATATCTGAAAAAAATATCTCCTAAGAGAAAAATATACCAGTGTATCTAGACTACACTTCTGTGAAGGAATTCTTGCATATTTAGGAAGAACAGCTCTGCTATCAGGAAACTAAGTGAAGGGTAGACATATAATTTTGAAATTTTCTGCTTATTTGAAATGTTTATATAATGTCATTGTTTAGGTATATTAGTAACAGCCCTGGACTTACTGCAACTTCACTGCCTGCTGAAAGAATTTTTAACCAAAGTTTTCAGTATCTTTTCTGATGTAGACAAGACTCCCACTGTTCCTGTGCACCTCTAAATCTCAGTAAGTGTTTGGATACCCTGTCTTAGCCTGAGATAATTAAGTTATATTAAAACCCCTGTAAGTCACTGGCTCAAGGAGTGGTTGGGGCTGGAAGAGACCTCTGGAGATTGTCAGTCCGAACCTCCATCCCAAAACAAGGACAACTCCCAAGGCAGGTCAGGTTGCTCAGGGCTTCGGGCCGAGCATGGAGAGTACAAAAACTCAGTGGCCCTGTGTTTCAGTGGTTCTTGTGATCCACAGAGAAGATTTATTTCTTTGTGTCCTTGTGGTCTCTGTCTCTCATCCTGCCCTTGTGATTCTACAAGAGGAGTCTGGCTCGTTTTTTATAAAATCCTTTCAAGTAGTAGAAGACAGCAACAAATTCCTCCTGAAGCTGCTCACTGCCAGGCTGAGCATCCTCTGAGCTTTCCTGGAGCACAGAGCCTGTGCTCCAGCCCCAGCCTGATCTCCAGCTGAGCCCTCCCCAGCATGTCAGCAAACTGGTGCTTCTTGTGTGAGCCACAGCACGGCCTTGAGTGGGGATTTTACTGCAGCTCAAGTGACACACCAGGTGTGTCTGAGCTCTGAGCAGCGCTGGCCACACCCAGACACCTCTACCCTCCTGTCTCCTGGTCTCCAAATAAGTCTGTGTTGGTGATATCTGTTGTCTGCTCCTTCACGTCTCTGCAGAGAACTGGCTTTGAAGGACTAAGGGTAGCAGGGAGACTCTTCCTCTATAATGTGGTGGTAAAATATTTTAGAATTTAGACTATGGAAGTAATTTCAGGGCCTAGTTCATCATAGTTTCTCACTCTGGGAAAACCGATCTTCAGAGAGCTGCTCCAAGGCACAGGAATGCTCAGAAGAGTATTTCCATTGACGTTTGTCCTTCTTGCTTTCTATTCTAAAGAAAATCCAATTTTCAACTAAGCTTTCAACTGCATTTGTCATAAAACATGGGCCAATTTCTTTTCTCAGTTACTTCAAGGAGAGCTGATGCCAAGCTGAGCTTCTGTTTTCGTGCAGAACAACATAAAAACCAGGCTCCTTGTTAGCAACACAAAAAGCTCTGTATGGGGAAATGAGCTGTCCTTGGAATGGCACAACTGATATTTTAGCCTCAGGATCCTTTTCTAAAGGTCACAGCACAATTTTAAACCCAGAATATTGCAATGCATTTAAATATCTCAGATGGAGGTTAAACAAGATCTTTTAATGTAAAACAGAAATGAAGAAATCCCATCTACCTTCTTCATGACAGAATTGACATATCCCAGGAATAAACAATTACAAGCAGTGGGAAAATAAAACTGGCTTGTCCATACCATGATCTTGGCTTTCAGACCTTCTTCTTCACTGCAGAGAGGGATGATGATAACCTCTCCAGTGAGGTGGCTGTCTTAGTGGATGAGAGGAGAGAGGCGGATGTTGGTTATCTTAATTTTTGGGACTGACTTTCAACACTGGTTTTCATTAGGTCATCTGAAACAAGCTGATGAAGAAGGGAAATGATAAATGGGAATGACATGGGGTGAAACTGGCTCTGCTTAGAGAGAAATTCAAAGCAAAGCTTCACCGTAGCTGAGAGTTTGTGTTTATAGCACAGAATGATGATGGGTTCATCATAATTTAATTGTTAATCATTCTACAGCAAAATTTATGCTTTTGTACAAACATTTTTACCCTAGGAAAAACATCTTTCTTAAAGTATTTGAACCTTCAAAACATTCCAGTCAATTTATCTGTAAGATGGTAAACCCTGCAAAGCACTCTTGTCCTTACTAAAGGATCAATGAAATTAAAACTATCTCAGTATGCAAGTATTGACTTTTATTCCTAACACTGATTTAAACTGCAAAGGCCTATTAAACTAGAGATCAAAACATCTATCAAAGAGGTCACTTAGCTCTTAAAAAAAATTACAGTATTTAGAAGATAATACAGGGAAAGTGAAAGAAAATACAGGTTTACAATGTAATTAGTGACGAAAGCTTATTAGGTGTTCAGTGTGCTAAATCTTGCCAAAGAGAAAATGGCTTGGACTTTGCCTTGAAAGACAATAGAATGAAAGACAAAGGTTTTTTTTCCACTTTTGCATTATAGAAGATGAAAAACTGAACTCCATGAGAAGCTTGAATCAGTATTGAATGCAAAATTTGGGTGTGAGTCCTAATCCGATATCTTTATCATAAAGCAATTCTTCCTTGTGCTGTGCAGAGATGGGGATAAGGTATTTCAAATAATCCTCAGACTGTGCACTTGAATTAAGGAGCATAAAGGAGGGGGACACCACTGTGCAACCAGAAAGTAGAGTGGCATGAAGATAGATGGTATCTGGGATGAGAGAGGGCTGAAAGAAGAGAAGCAGCATTATGTTTTTTCCATTACAGTGAGTCACTTAAAGAAGAAATGCACACATAAACTGAAGATTTTTTTGTTTTCAACTGCCACAGAGAAGTCATATCAGCAGCTACATAGTTAAAGCAACCTGGCTCCTTTCATGCTCAGGGAGCAATAGTTCCTTTGCTTGCAGAAGGAAATGCACTCACGTGTGCACACACACACTTAAAAATGTTTTAAAAATGTTGTATTTGACTTCCTAGCTAGTTTGAAAATTCTCTTCAAAAATAGCTCTCATGATTGCAGGCTGGCAGAGCTGTTCCTGCCTGGATTTAAATAGGAAAACTCAATTAGAGTTTGAATCTGTTGCACTGAAATGGAATTGTCTCTTGCAAGCAGAGCTCAGTCACGGACACAATAGCATGAATGAGAGGAGAGGGAGAGGAGGAGGTTGTGCCATTGTAGAGGGCAGGTTTGGGGGCTCTGACTAGAATGTTCCATGTCCTGTCACTCTGGAAAGGAAATTTCATTGCACTTCTCCAAGCATGTTCAAGGAAAAGTAGCTTCAATCAGCCTTTTTCCTAGAAGGGGCCCTGCTGGGTCTGGGTGTGGCAAGGATTGGGCACTTAATAGCTCACAGGCACAGAACAGTGACTTGTTCCATGAAGATGACATCCCTTTACTTTACCTCTCTGGCTCTGAACAAACATCCATCTCTACCCAGGCTCTTTCCATCAGGTTTAAGGACGTTTATATTTCTGTAGTCTAGAAATATTTGTGAGGATCTTGGGAAGGCTGGAATTTGGGCACTGGAAAAATGGACTTTTGGTGGCAGGTTCACCACTGGGTTCCCCTCTCCCTCCCTCCTTGTCTCTTCATGTTCCACTGCGGTCTCATGTCTCTCCTGGTGGTTTCCACAGCAGGCTTGCAAGCTGTGAGTGGAGACCCTTCAGTACTGCCTCTGCTCCTGAGAGCCCTGAGATGGCCCCAGCATTTTTCTCATCACTGTGCATTGAGATCTATGTCTAGAAATTACCTCCTCCTCCTGTCCCTCTTATCTGTGATCTTAGCCCGAGCCTTAGTTTAAACTTGCCCTCTAAGTCATCATGTTATTGCTCCTCATAAACAGCAGCTTCCAGCATGACTTATTTTATCTGTGACTTGCATTTGTGTATGAGAGGGAGAAAACAGGTTCATTTCCATCGGAGCAGCTGGCTCCTCTGATCTGCCACCTGGAGACTTGGCTGACAGGGGATGTGTGTCTGCAGGCAGGGCAGACCTGTGCTTCTCCAGCTGTGCCATCTCTGTCATCCTGCAGCCAGGGGGCAAACTTACCCCTTTCTCCTTTGAGACCTGCTGGATGCTGTTAGTGGATGTTATGGGCTGGGAAGAAGATGCACAACTCCTAGCAGTGCAGCAGGCTCCAGGGATCCTCTTGTAAAACCTGCAGTGGAGAGATTCAAGTGTATTCATTGAAGCAGACCAGGATAAAGGTTTGTGCACGTGTGGGAGGGCATGGTGGGCAGGCAGGGCTCAGTCCAGCTCTGATCCCCTGCCCTCCCTTGACTCTGCCATTCCGTGCTACAGACACCCAGCTGGAGATGTCCGTGTGGGCTGTACTGCCCTTTGTCCAGGGGAGAAGGATGACATTAATTAAACGTTTTGTTGTTGTCCTTGGAGAAACTGTTGCAGAAGAGGTGTTTATGTCTTCCTTTGGGCATGTTGTGCAGGTGAGACCAGATGGAGATGATGGAGTTTTGACAGCCACACACTCAGAGGAGCCCTGGGCAAGGGCCAGTGCCCTGCACTGATGTGGTTACAGTCTGTCTATCCTTTGAGCAAGTGCTGATTAATGCTGTAAGGCCCCTCACTGCAGGCTCCTGCTGCTCTTGCCTCCACGGGTGGATGCACCTGCATGGTCTGAACTGAGGTGGTGTCTCATGTGCTTGGGTTACCCAGTCTTTGACATGGGACATCCCATGGATGTTTAATAAACTGTGACAGTTATTGTAACAGCACTCTCCACACTCTGAAGACATCATGCATTTCAGGTTTCTAACTGATTTAGCTTTTGTTTTTTCTTTTTCTTCCATCAGTATGTTGAAATTTTCTTTGGTGTCAGTTTCAAAAGAGGAAAGGAGAGAAATTGGAAAAAATGCCGTCTATGATTTCTGATGGCTGGGAAAAGCAAGGGCAGTGAGCAAGGCAAGAGCCATGGCTCTGTGGTCCAGGGGAATTTTCTGGGGAGGCCATTCATGGCTATGGTTTGCAGGAACAGGGAAAATCCCAGCCATGCCATAGCTGTGATGGGGCCAGCAGCTACCTGATGTTCCTGGGGCTGAGTAAGGCCCTCAGCAAATGTCAGAGCTTGTCAGTGAGAAGGGGATATTTTTCTCACTGTAACAAATCCCAGATTTTTGAGACAAGCAGGTAAGTTTTCCAGGAAGTTCTCCTGAGGAAAACTAGCGAAGCTGCAGTGGCAAAATGGTAAAAATGAAAAAAAAACAACTCATAGCTTGCTCAGACTGTGGCTCCTGCAGCAAAAATGGTGACTGCAGGTCCAGGGATAAAACCCAGGATGGAGATGGGGATGAGATGGGAACAGGCATCAGGCCCAAGAGGGAAATGTTCTGGTCACACACTGCAGACACCATCCACGTGGCCAGCTCTGCCTGCAGCAGGAGCTTCAATGATCTCAGAAGAGAAAGAGCTGAAGTGAAACCACGAGCTTCGCCTGCTGTGAGCTTCTACAGAAAG
Source organism: Cinclus cinclus (assembly GCF_963662255.1). Lineage (NCBI taxonomy): Eukaryota > Metazoa > Chordata > Aves > Passeriformes > Cinclidae > Cinclus > Cinclus cinclus. The sequence continues at coordinate 9,456,074 of NC_085052.1, read as the reverse complement.
ACACTGGGAAGAGGGGACAGGCACTTGCAGCAAGGGCAGGGCTGCTCCTTGCCCTGCCGGTCCCTTCCGAGCCAGAGCTGGGCAGACACCCCCGGACCCGGGGAGCTGGGGGCAGGAGAAGGGAGGATTCTGCCCTCCGGACAGGGGGAGCTGGGGGCAGGAGAAGGGAGGATTCTGCCCTCCGGACCCGGGGAGCTGGGGGCAGGAGAAGGGAGGATTCTGCCCTCCGGACCCGGGGAGCTGGGGGCAGGAGAAGGGAGGATTCTGGCCACCCTGGAGCCGTGGACAGGCGGTGGCAGCAGCTGAGCCGCTCGGGAGGAGCAGGAGAGGAGGGAGGCAGCGCGGGTGCGGGCGGTGGGAGCGGCTCCGCGCAGCCACAGAGCCCTCTGGTGTTGCTGCTGCGCTGCAGAGCAGCCCCGGGAGCAGCCCGCTGCTTTCGGACAGCGAGCAAGGTAAAAAAAAAAAATAAAATAAAAATGGGTGTCTAAGGTTTATTCGTCCCTGTTTAGAAGTTTTCAGCTTGTGGGTGTTTCTAGAAGGCAAGAGTGGGAGGAGCGAAACGATCCCTTGTGGGTAGGAGAAGGAGATATATTCTGTACAACTTCTAAAAAGCCAAACACCAGGAGGAAGAATTTACTCTGGAGCTGTTCCCGTATGCTAACCATTATTAATTGATTGATTTTTCAGATAATATTATAGCTTCTTAAAGAAACCCAAGCTCCAAGAATTTGTTGTTTCAGCCAAAAGAAAACAGTAAAAAAAATGTTTTTATAACAAAAAGCCAAACCAAACCAAAACAAACCCCCCAAAAAACCCTGTTAATTTTTAAAATGCAGAAAAAACAATATATATATATTTTAAGTAAAACCTAAAAAAACACCCTTTGGCTGAACTGTCAAATCTCGGAAGACTTAAAGTTCAGGCAACCTTAGATCCACCTCCCTTCACCTCTGTCTCTCTTTAAGGGAAGCCACCTCAGGTACAGGGACTTTGTGCAGGCTAATGAGGTATCGGGAAGCCCTGCTCCAGTGGAGTCCCCAGGGACATAATTCTGTCTTCCCCTGGCAGTCATATATCACTGGACAGGTTCCCAGAAGTCACAAGCAGATTAAATATTACAGGATCTTTTCCATTGCAATGGCACAGGTATACTTGCCTCTCTAATGGTTTCAGAAAGCATAAAGCCAGAAAGGACTATTAGGTCATTTTAATTTGCTCACTGGTAGTTTTGTGTAATGTTTTCTATTAACTAGAAATTAATCAACAGCAGGCACCACCAGCAAGGAAAAAAAGATGTCATCAAAATTAAGAATGCTTTATAACTACCGTGAGAGGAAAAAAAGGGGCAGAAAGTGATTGCGAAAACATTTTACCATGCTGCAGAAAAATGCAAAAGTTGTCTTTCCCTCTGTTGGCACTGAACTACAATGAATCTGAACAGGGAGAAAATTATTTCCTGCATTCAGATCCAATGGTCTCCAAACCCCTGATAATACAAGCAAAGAATGTACAACTCAATCAGCCAAATACAGTGCAAGGGAGGTCTTGTTCTCAATCATATCCACAAATGGCAAACAGAGCTGTGTGTCAGAATCTGTTCTTTTCTTATTTGCAATCAGTAGAATAGACTCTTCTTGTATATGTCTAAAATGTTCATGAGTTTGGAAACAGGTGGTGAGAGTTCAGGAAGCTGATGTCTGTTTTGAAATTTCCCATTTACTGAAGTTGTATTTCTAATAATTCAAGATGCTGTCACATTAAATAAAATTATTCCAATGATGTTGCTCTGTATGTGTCAGTTTGTGTTTCAGTAATGTATCCTGCATTTTGGCCGCCTAGGATTAATTTTTGGATAAAAAGTTATTTTTCTTTATGTTGCTGCCAGCATGATTCTATTTGAATTCAGTGTTGTTAATAGAAATGTAAGAATGAGGATCTGTTTTAGTGTTCCCTTTAGTTTACATTGATTAGTTTACATTAATTGTCATCTGAGCTGTTGCATTACCACCTTACCAGAATATTTGGATTGTTTTTTTCTTAAAGATTTTCCCTTCAAAGTTTAATTAAGTTAGTTTATGAAAATATTTTTACTCATTGCAGATTTGGGAAATACTGCATTATTTCAGAACAAAGCTCCTGGGTCTCTTATTTCTTGTCATCAGAAAAATATGTTCATACAAGACTGAGAAGTATACAGATTTGAAAAATAGTCAAAAGAGCTGAGTATTACAGCATGAATTTTTGGCGTTGTGTTATGTCAAGACAAATAAGGTGCTGCCCAGAGTGTTCTCTGCTATAGTTTTAGTAATTTATTTTTATTTTTAAGTGGGATTCTTGGCCTGGGTCATGATTAGGAAAGTTATTATGTCATTTTCCTACTGATTCTTTTTCTCATTGTCTTCTTGCAAAGCCACCTCTTCTCCTATCAACTCTAATTGAATTTACTGCCTGTATTAGATTCTTAGATTCACCATATGCTCTCTGTCTAATAATTTTTTCAGATTAATTGTAACAACACAATGAGCAAGTGAATGCACAGCCTGTAGGAGAGGTCACAGAGCATCTTGTTGTTGCACATGGTGTTGTAGCTGTCCTGGAAGCTACCAGGTGGGTGTTGCAGAAATTTATATTCTTCTTTTAAATGTGAGGAAAATTTAAGGAACTGGTACGAGATGGTTGCTAAATGCTTCCAGTCCAGAGAAAGAGAAAAGTGTCATTTAAACAATCAGGGAAAGAAGCTGAACTGCTGTGATTCTCAGCTCAAAGAAAGTCTGTAAAAAGCCTGAATTTCAAGATTTATGTCTGAAATATGAATTCTGCTTCTCTGTTCCCACTCATCTCTTCATATTGGGTACGTTTTCATGGATTACTTAAAAAAAAGGGGTTTTATGTGCAAACTATCTGTCTGTTTCATGTTACCCTTGCCAGAAGGTGTCTCACTTGCATGATCATTGCAAGGACCTGTAGGATCATCTACACTCTATGAGCTATCTTTAAGTGCACTACATATTGCTAGCTTGGTTTAAGATGATGTATTGCAGCCAGCCAGCAAGATAATTAAGAGAATATATTAAGCTAACCTGAGTGAGTGCAAAGCTTGAATAAGCACAGCACATCTCACAAATTCTATTTAGCAACAGAAATATTTTTTTCCAATGTGGATTGTGTTGAAAGGAGACAAAACCAATAAGGAAAAAGGGAGAAAGAGAGAAGGATGAAAGAAAAAAACTGATGAGGAGGTATTCAGGTACTGCAGGGAGTGGAAGAGCTGAAGGAGATGGGAGAAGATGGGAGTTTGTGTATGAGGGGGGAACAGAACAGTGGGGTAACGCAGTCTGGATGGGAGAGGAGATGGCAGTGGAACCAGGAAAGGGGACCAAGTGTCCCAGGCCAGCAGCTCTAGCACTTGTCACATCCCTGGGTTGCACTGTTCCTTTATCCAGCTGGATCCCATCCGTGAGAGATGTTCTCGCTGGGCTGAGACCTGCCCTGGCAGGAGGCTCTGTAGCTCCAATTACAAAGTAATTAGCTCACTTGAGAGCAGGAGATATGATGGAACAAGGGGCAGAGAGGAAAGCATAGCTAAGAAGTTGCTTTAATGAATTTGGCTTTCCTCCTTGAAAGTTTGAAGACATGAAAGGTGTTTTCAAGGAAGCAGGAAAGCTTGCTTAAGGAATGGATTATTCAGAGCTTAAAAAGTGTTGATTGCAAATTGCTCTGTGTATGCTTTAGGTTGTTAAGTGTAAAGAGCTCTTAATAACTAAGCTAATAAACTCCTCAGTGTTTCACCTTGGTATTTTTATTTATGTCTTCAGAGGTACACTAACTTGCTGCATAAATAGCAAGGCATGTTTGCTCTTGGAGTAAATGACAAACATACTAAAAAAATTCTTCAACATAGCAAGAAATTAGGATTTTTCTTTTCATTTATTTTATTGTCCTTTGGTATTTTTTGTGTTTCCTGTTATCCTCAAGTAAACACAAACTTCACCCATGTGATCTTTCTGGAATATCTAGCAGATCTCTGTTTGCATCCAAGTGACACATGAAACCTGATAACACTGATGTGGGGTGAAGGGAGGCCCTTTAAAATGTGGATTAACTTAAAATGCTTTAAGAATTAGGACTTTTTAAGATAACCGTAGCCATTTAACTTGATCTCTCAATTCCTAATGAAAGTTCTTGCCATCTTCTTTTTAAAAACAATTCACAGACTGACTTGCAAATCAGACCTTTTCCTGAGAAGTGAGAGTTTACAGTTGCTTTTGTTGGTGGGCAGAAAGATCTTGAAAAAGCTGTTACCCAGCTATTCTTAATGCCTTTCCCTGAGGCAGGCAGGGCATGTTTGGGCTCTACTTATTGATCTGTGTTATGAAACAATTACGGTAGCATTCATGAGCCTTGAAAGCCATAAGCAAAGATAATATGCACACTTCACTTAATTCAATAAGTTTGGTGGGGGGTGTAATAGGCCTCTTGGAGCGTAGCTTGAGGAAATCATCTTGGTTTACACTGCTTGAGGAGGCTCTGATAATGTATTTAATAACAGCAACAATAAAAATAAGGCTACCTGGGTTATATGGTGTTGCAAAACCTCTGCTCTCAGCTGTCATTCGCACTAGCCTTGGCTGGCCCCAGAGCTCCTCTGTGCCTATGCCTGTGGGAAGAGAGGGAACAAGTGCACCCCTGCCTTTCTTCTTTGTGTTGAGATGGCAAAATAATTCAGGCAGAAACTGCCTCTGTCTGGCTCTGCACAGCACCTGCTAAAGTGAAGTCTCATTTAACTGGGGCTCTCAAATATTGCAGTAGTACAAATAATTTCATGTAATGATTTCATTTTGTTTCCAGTCCCTGGCTTTATCCAGAGACTCACAGTGGAACTATTAGGCATGTCTGGAGTTGTTATGAACCTCTTTTCCCAAAAGTGATTTATCTGACTGAAGATAATACAGCGTAATTGTACGTCAGCCTCTGATTATTCTTCTAGGAAAGCTCAGCTCCTGTCCTTCTGAAAACCATCTCAAACATGAAGACAGGAGCTACTCTAAACCCAGACACTGTCCCTTCAGACTGGGCTGGTCCTGTAAAAAACAAAAGCCTGCTGCCTGGATGTATACATTGTGCAGGCTGCAAGGAGCATCTCTAGCACAGAACAAGGCAGAGGAATGGGATCCAGTGACTGTACAAGGAATATCAACACTCTGAACTACTTTGTGAATAAAGCAATAGAGGGGACCAGCTTTCCTTGATGGAGGGTACATGTGGGCCTGCAGGAATAATTTGAAGGGGTTGGACTTTGAAAAATACTCTACAGCCAAGCTAAGAAAGCCAGCATTGGGCTGACATTCTTCTTTAAAGTCCTGGCTGATGTGTTGAAATGTCTTTCATAACTCAGTTCTGAAAGCCTTCCTGTGCAAGCATGAAACCTCTTTGTCACTCTTACCCTAAGCCATCACACACAGTATATTTTTTGTCATTCAAATGGTCTGCCCACAGGAAAGGATGGGGCTTAGTCTCACCTGGAGCTATCACTAATGTTGCACTGTTCTGTGGCTAAAGCCCATGCTGGGAACACCCTCTGAATATCACACAGCTCATTGATATGGTACAGCAGTGGATTTTGGCTTGCAAGGCTTTGGGTCCTGTCTCCCAGGCTTGCTGAACCTCAGAAGCCTAAGCAGAAACCTGTGGTTTTCTTTCACACGTTGTAGGTTACATGTCCCAAATTCTGGTAGCAAAACAGGTGATTTCAGGTGCTGAGAACGAGTAATTGCAAATTGTCATTCCCTGCATATCTACTGCAAACAGTAAACAGCTATGCAGGAGTACCTGGCTCTTTGACTAGTTGACTCGAAGTCCTGTAGCTTCAGTGAATTTAAAAACAGGGCTTTTCAGGGTATCTTCAAAATACTGGCCTCTGGCAAGCAAGATCCTCATTTGTTAAAATGATCAATAATAATTTGTTGAAATAATCAGCTTATAACAGCCTCAGCAACCTTTTTCCTTTTGCCCCAGCCCTTCACTGAATGAATTTAATGCCCTGAAAAATACCCTGGTAGCTGTGGGGTCTTGCTTCATATAAGCAACCAACAGTGAGTTGGTCCAATAGCTGTGCTGGAAATACCAAGTTATCTCTTTATCCCCTTCCTTCACCGTCATTTTTGTCTGTTAGTTTGCTTTTGTTTTTCCTTCTTGGCATGGGAGATTTATCATATTTCAGATATAGATTTCTGGGGCCATGAAAAGCCAGAGAAACTTTAAAAATGTAATTGAAGGATCAAAATTCAAAATCTTGAGCTTGGTTAAGTAAGCAAGTCTGGGCAAACAGTGAGTGCCAGTGATCTGCTCTTTTGAAATTGAGAGCTATCTTAGTGGAACAGAATCTGCTTGGAAGCAGGTAAAATGTATAAAATGTATAAAAACCTCAGACACACTTCACACTGACAGGCACAAGCTATGTGCAGATTGGTAAAATATGTCTGTGTTCTCCCTGGTGTTTTTCTTGAGCGCAAGCATTTGTTCTACTTTGACTTTAATTAGTCCCTCATAGTGCTGCTCTGACAGACTAAATTAGGTGTCAGTAATAATATACTTTGTAAATGCTATGTCTGTACAGAAATTCTCCATGCCAAGGCTAGAATTGTTTTCCATGTCTATCCACTGCACATAATTATACATTAATGTAGAAATAAATGTGAAACACTGGCTAGATCTTAAATAGTGCTGTTTCTCAGGTACTACTCCTGTTGTTAGTGGCTAGTCCACAGTAATTAAGCTCCTCAATCAAGTGAAAGAAATGTTTAATATGGAGATAAGGTGTAGCAATTAGCACTAGACTCTGTTCAGAGCTGATCTGTTTATTTAGTAGAGCTGATCATGATGTACAGACACTGAGATATTTCTGCAAACATTTTCGCAAACATTTTCCTGCCTATTGTGTTTCTTAAGCTGTGATCTTCAACATGATACCAAATTTTGCTGTACTGTCAATGTGCCCTGGTTTGGGTCAAAATCAGTTCAAGCCAATTCCTGTTATCTGCTGCTGTGAACTTTGCCTGAGTCTCTTGGTCTGTTTCAGATCACAGGCTTGAGCTTGAGCATGAGTTCAAGTTGCAAGGTAACACACAGGCTGTCAACTGAGATTTTAAGATCAAAATGAATCTTTGAGATATTTATAACATTGAATACAGAACTTCCTCTGATTACTCCTGTTTGGAGTCCAGCAGGTTTGGTCTTCATCAAAACAGTGCTTCTAGTGCTGCTTCTGTCCTAACCAGAAGACACCAAGAGGCAGAGATCCTGACATCTCCCTTTGCTGATTGTCCTTATCCCAGGTCACCCTCATTGTTACATAATTTTGTACTGGAATAATGGAGAACCACAAGAAAACAGAACAATATTTGATCCATATTTGTATCCTACAAAAAGCAACCCCCTCCTTTCTATCAAGGAAAAGATGCTAATTTCTACATCATCAGATGTTTTGTAGGAAAACGAGGAGTATTCCTAATCAAAACCATATTTCTGGTTGGATTTTCTTGTAGCTGGCAATGAAAAAAGTAATCACTGTTTGTTGACACTTCTCAGTGACATTTCAGAAAGAGATACAATGTAAAAATAAGAATATTATGTGCTTTTCATGAAAAAGTTTAATAGAAAAGCTTTTTCTATTTTTCTTTTTATTTGATATACTTTGAACTTATACAAAGAATTTAGAAAATTCTGGGTAAATAGCCAGTCAGATGACAAGTCTTTATGTTTTCGTTTTCATCCTTTAAAAACAGAGCTATGTCTTTGTCGGTGTTCACAGTTTCTTTTTCTTTAAGACTAAATTCAATGCTGCAGGGAAATTAGACTGGAGTAACATTTTTCTTTTCTTTTTTTCTCATATTTTGTAATGTTGTGTTCTAAAATTTGAAACTTATGAAATCTTTTCAAAATATTCCATATGAATGGGAACTCTGCAGAAATAACAGACTTTAATTTGTCTAGTGGGCTGTAGCCTGAAGAGAGAGAGAGTCTCATTGTGGCTTCTCAGTGGTGGCTGCTTTCTCAATAATGAAACATGAAGAACAATTTTCTTACCTTGCATTTATACAAAACTTAGGAGTGGAAAAATGGGAAACTTTAAAAAACTTCTCAAACAAGACTTCTAACCATTCTTCAAGCCTCCCAGGGATCAATGAGCTTTGCAGATCAATGCTGTTATTACTTGAATGAGAGGACTTCAGAAAGTCATCACATACAGGCAGGAGCCTATGGTTTGTGGCAAACCCTATTGGAAATGAGCATCTGTTTTTCCCTATGTGACTTCCTATGCTCTTCAAAAGGGAGTAGTTTGAGAGGTGTTTGGAATTCAGCATTTAAAATGGAATCTGTAACAAAACTCAGCATGCGAACTGCAAGAAAGTATTTAAGCAGTTTGAGTGAGACTCAGAAACTGGTTTAAAAAGCATTTCCTGAAGGTACAATCACTTCTGGCACCAGAGTAGAAACACTTATGCATATTTCTGCACCCTGGGGCAGTTTTCAAGAATGTACCTAATGTTAAATCTGAACTCAAAGGGCTTTAATTTTTCTGTTTGATGGGGAGCACTCATTATGCAAATAAGATAGCCTTTGGTCAGGTGACTATATTCCAAATTTTTTTCTATTTTGAAAGGATGCTAGTTTAAAATGGAAATTTCCACATTGAAGCTAGCTATTTTGTCACAGCTTTTTAGTGTGCCTCGAAGATGTGAAGTGGAACACAATCAGACACAAGCATGATTAGTAAAGCCCCATCCTGGCATAAAAGGAGTCCTGTCTCAATTTGGTACAGCCACTTTTATAACTCCTCTCTGACAGGGAAATTGCAGCAACCTCCACTTGTCCTTGACTTCATGGCGCAGGTAAAATATCCTTGCTTGACTCCATGTCTGGCCTCTGGTGGCCAGCTACATCCCATACTTCCTCACCTACCTTCACACTGGGTTTCTGGGGCAGAGACAATTTGAGCCAGGGTTATAATGGTAGCTATTTTCTTTATTCTGCTTTACAGTATTCTTGCTTTCCCCCTGACATTTGATGTCTAAGAGGGACCTCAGCCCAGTCTTCCTGGCCAACATCTCCAGTGTGACAGACCCACGCTGAGCAGTGAGAGATGTGGCCATGTGAGAGGTAGGTGGATGTTTTGGCCCATGGTGTCCATTTCTTCCACCTGGTGGATTCCTTGGCTTTCCTGGGTGTGGACAAGCATGCAGGCATGCTTTGTCTGGTGGCTACATGAGGTAAGCAAGGGCCTTATTCACTACCAGCAAAGTCAAGGAATGAGCCACAAGAGGCTCTGATCTTTGCTTGTAAAGCTCATATGCCATGACAGAGGCAATACAGTGAGGGGATTTTACATCTGCAAGGATTTTTTTTTTTTTTTTCTGCTGATACTTTCCTTCCTCCAGCACTAGCACTTCTAGCAGTCCCAAAAATCTTATGGACAATTCAGGGGGTTTGACCCCCATCAAGACGGTGAAATCTGAGGGCTATTAGGAACCAGGCTTTAACCTCTAGGGAAAAGGCAGTCCATAAGGAACATGAAAAATTGAAAAGCAAGAAAAACCTTTATGTAACTTTAAAAACCCTATCCCCCATTGACTACTCTGCTTCAGAACATGGAGGCAGGAACCTGGACATGAATCTCCAGGAGCTCAGTGAGGGTCTGGTGGAGCCCCTCCCTGGGAACAGTGAAGGCAAAGAACCAGCCTCCCTTCTCTGGTGCCTCTTGTTCAGAAGAAACCATTAATTATCTGACCTAGTACCTGTGATACATTCAGATATTTCATCCCTAGCTTGAGTTTCCTTACAAATAACTCTCATTATTTGTGCTGGGCTGGTGGTAAGACATCTGCTTTCTAACATCCAAAAGGGATTTGTTGTGCAGCTCTGAGGAGAGCTTCCTCTGCTGAGTTTGGCTTGTTTAATTAACAGTTTGCAAAATGCTTTGGATCCATCTGGAGGAACGATCTTCCTGAAATGGGGCTCGTTATTCTAACAATACAAACCAACCTGGGTGAGCAGGGGCTGGGGGACCAAACCTTGTCTATAAGGAAGATTCGTGACAGGGGATGGGAGGCTTGCTGAGGGGGAAGCAGGTGGCTCTTGTAAGTTGAGTGGGAGCTCTGATCTCCTGGGGAGGTGAGCAACAGCAGCACAAGTGCCGAGACTGACAGGAAAAGTTACTGGAAGTGCTTTCCTATGTTGCTGGGCACAGCTGCAGCAAAGTGCTTTGCTGTGTTTGAATACTTCGTGTTGCTGAGCTTGCAGCTGGAGAATTACAGAGCCAGGCAGGGAAAACTGTACACAGTGAGCTTCACTTTTCAGCCAACAATGTAAAGTGATCAGGGTGCATGATATCAGGACTCCAGGCCTTCAGGAGTTTGGGGATGAAATTAAACAACTTTGGGACTTTTTCAGATGAAGAATACAAAAGCAGCTGCTGAGCAGCCTGGCACACAGATTTGGCTCAGTCTCCCCCTTTCCCAAGCATTCTGTTTGTCACGTGCTGCGCGTGGTTGTGTCTAAGGGCGGTCAAAGCTATTAATTCCCACTTGCCTCTCTTTAATTCTGTGCAGAGGAACATTGGGGCAGGGCCAGGCAGCTCCCAGGGTAATGGCCCGTGGCATTCGCCCTGTGGTTACAACTGCTTCTGCCTGGGGTGCGCCCTGCTCAGCTGTGCCACTTTCTCCTTAAAGACTCCCACTCCCTCCTGTTTTGTTTAGCCAGGAACAGCCTGGCAACAGAGTTCTTCCTGTGTTGGCAAGAACATTTTGGAAGGAAGAGAAATGCTATTACCTTATCAGCAAATCATTTTCCACAGGCTTTTTATTGACCTGCTGCATAGGAAGTAGTGAGCTATGTATGGGGAAGGCTGAAGAGGATACACTGTTTTTTTTCTGGTATCTGGATCATGTTTGGTGCAATGGTAGAACCCTTTGAAACCTAGCATCTTATTTTTCTGACACTTGGAAAAAATAGACCCTGAAAGAAGAACAACAAGCAAACCAATCAAAAACATATTTTCCTAAAATATGCATAAACTTTCCCTTCCAGTAAGAAAATACCCTAAGGACATTGGATCTCAGCACTGAATCCAAGACTTTAGAAACAGGATGCATAAGGCAGGCAATGTTGCCAAGGTCACATGCTGTGTGCTTCTGTTGCCTTCATCCTTGGAGGAAATGCTGGGGCCACCAGGAAGATCCATGCTCCTGTGCCATTTCAGGGACATGCCAGGAGGAGGAGAGCCAGGACCCTCGTTCTTGGTCTTGCTTGGGTGGACGAGTGCCTCCCAGTCTGCTGTGTCCACAGCTGAACAGGTACAATTCCTACACGGGTTGGACCTTCTCTGTTTTTGTCTAGATAAGGCTGTGGGATGTTTTCTGAGCTGGGATTCATTACTGTACTGGTGCAAACAAAAACAAATCTGTGATTTCCTTTTTCAAATCCCATTTTGGGCTTTTTCAATCTCCCTGCTGATTTTGTTCTAAGGGAATACCAGTGAATTTCCTGGTGTCATACCAGAATCAGACATTAATGTTGAAAATTTTAGGACTGGGTTGGTATTTTCTCTTACTTTATTTTCAGAAATGAGTCGACAAAGTGCTAACATTGGTGACCTGACTTTACACAGCATGCTCTGAGTTTCACTGTGCATTTATAGCCTGTCCAGGGAAGCTTCCTTCTGTACAGATGCAGAAAGTTATGGAAGATCACTCATAGACACAAATATATATTTTCAAGAGGCATAAAAGATGCTCAAGGACTGTTTAGGTTTTTTCCTTTTGAAAAGACCCAGATGCTTAATTAAAGGCCCAAAACCAGGCTTTTCAAAAGCTATAGAGGAGTCTTGACCCATCCAAAAAGTACAGTGAAAGAGAAAAGAAAGGACAGAAGCAAGTACCTTCATTCTTTATGCCAAGGAAACATTCTGGTGTGGTGGCTTCTCTGAGGTTATTGGGAAAGGTGAGTTGGGTAGCAGTACCACAGCACCTACCCCGTGTCCCATTTCTGGAGCTTTTGAGTACCCAGGAGCAGTTGCACAGAGGTGCTCAGTGCCTCTTGACAAGAGCTTTCATCCTTCCTCAGAGTCATGGATGTACCTGGGGTACCTGAGGTTGCTCAGCTGAAAATCAGAGCCATGAGGCAAAATGAGATGAGGATAGGAAAATCTGTCAGAGGACAGGAATAAAACACCATAACCTGACTGTCAAAGGGAATCAAGCTCCTGCTCTGTGCAGTGATACAGAAATCTGTGTAAGTCATAGCAGGACAATCTCAGGACACTGTCAGCCACACACATCTGGCAGGTATTTCCCCATTTTTGACTATTTTGCTCTTCCAAGTACCATCAGAGCTTGGCAAATTCTGCTTCCTTGAGTGTTTCTCAGTCTCCACAGTCATAAGTGTGAGAAGGCAGTGGCTGCTGTAGGATGTGCCCATATGCTGTAGAGCAGGTATTGTTCCCAGGCAGCTGGGATAGGTTGCTTATATGCTATGAAGGTTCCTGTCTTTTGCCAGGAAAAGTCAGTTGATGCTTTATTAGATAAAGCAAAAATTCAGAATAAATTTCAGCAAATGAAATAAAACATTACTTGACAAGTAACTTCAACATCAGCTGTAATTAAATACACTACTTTTAAAATGAAGAATCAGCTTTTTTCATCTCTTTGCTATCAGTCTTTATTTCTAAAGTTTTCACAGTTGCAGAAAACAAAAAAAACCCCTCACCTTTGCTTTTAATGCATTGAAAAGTTCAGAGAAAGACTTCAAGATGAACACTTGTAATAATTTCACAGAAATAATTCTAGATTTATAGCTGAGTTTATAGTTCTACCTCAAGTGCTGGTTCTTTTTAAGGTGTATCTATAATTCCAAGAGACTTTCTAAAGAGATTTAAATCTTTTAATCCCTTTTCTTCCCTTTCCCAGGCAGAATTTAGTATTTATGCTAAATTGCCTGCAGTTTAGATGTTACAGACTTTCAAAATCCAGCCAGTATTTTTTGTAAACAACATCACTACAACATAAAATGTTCAAATATCATTGCTACTCATAAGTTAAACAATTAGTAGTTGGGCCAAAAGTAAAGTACAATAACTTCATTGAAGCAAAACAAACTTGGACTAATTTCCTTTAAGTACAGTCCAACCCATTCTTCCCTTTAGCACTATATTATCCTGCTTTATTTTCCATAACACTCCTTATGCTGGCCTCTAAATTTCTTTGCAAAAAAATGGGGTTTTGTCTGCAATCTCTTTGGTCATAACTTCTGCAGTAATTGCTATTAGCACCAGGATGAACTCATTTTTCTCATAATTAAAAAAAAAAAAAAACAAAAACATGAATGCTGCATTTCCACCTCCTCTCCTAATAAAAGCGATAACAAACCCAACAGTAGGCACATTTTAAACAAGGTACAGCTGAAAAATGCAGTGATCTCAGTGGTGTTTGCAGTTTAGGAGCTGAGAAAAAATGCATTCATGGTTTACATAAAAGATTAGTGCTTAATCCTGTTTTCATGGTGTCAGTGGGAGTTCTGCCATCATTCAGTAAAGAAGGGGCAGATCCTTAATCTGTTCAGTGAAATGGCTTGTCCAAGGATTGTAACTTTCAGTGCACAAAAGCACACATAATCTGCGGCCAAAATAAACTGAAAATGAAAATCCAGCCCTGTCTTTGGTGCCGAAGCATTGTCTCAGATCCTGCTCTGAAACTGGGGCTGTTGTGTGTAAATGATTGAGCAGGTTCAGTAAAGAGCACACAGAATGACATTTTCCCTGGGAATATTTGATGTAATATCCAAATTTTGCTACACAAAATAGTCCAACCCACAAAGATTCTGATAACACAGGATGGTACCGGCAAAGACAAGAGACTTTATGTGGAACTCAGTTTGTGTCCAGGGCTCCAGTTGCAAGGCAACCCTTCCTGCACCTTAACTGTTTCTCTGCTATGTTGAGAGGAATATTTTCTTTTCCTGAATTACTTTTTTGATAAATAATTTTCCTGATGTGGTACCCCATGTACTGCCCTGAAAGGAGGATGCCATGAGGTGAGGGTTGGTCACTTCTCCCAAATAACAAGTGGTAGGATAAAAGGAAACATCCACAAGATGCACTAGGGAAGATTTAGACTGACTATTAGAAAGAATTTCTTCTCTGAAAAGGTTGTCAAGCCCTGGAAGTGGTAGTGTGACCATCCCTGGAGGTATCTGTAAGGTGTGTAAATGTGGCACTGAGGGACATGGCTTAGTGTTGGACTTGGTAATGCTGGATAAGCAATTGGACTTAATGGTCTTAAAAGTTTTTTCCAACCTAAAAAATTCTGTGATTCTATATATTGTGACAGCTGATGCTCCTGCATTTCCTCAAGGCGTTTGTGTGCTGCATTGTCATTGCTATGAGGAAGAATGTGTTTGCAGAGAGATCTTGGCAAACTATTTGAGTTCTCAAATTTTAAGCTCCATACCTCCCATGATGAACTGAACAAGAAAGGCAACAGCATAGTTACAGTTTGGTTTCTCCTTAAGTACAAACACTTTTTAAAAATTACTTTTTAAATTTCCTTTCTGAGCTAGAAGAAGAGATGCTTTGTGGCCAAACCAGATTCACAGCAGGGTGATTAAGCACCATCTCAGCCTGGTTGTTAAGGATCCTGCTGGGAACAATTGCCAGCAATTTTTTGAGTGGTCCTAGTATCATGTGAATTCAGTTCCAGTGCAGTCATGCAATGGTATGAATGGATTGTAAAAGTAACTGAGTGCTCTCTCCAGGGACTGCCTTTAGCAGCAGAAATCCTCCTCAGTTCAGTCTAGAAGGATTAGACCACCAGATACCACTGCCTGTGTGATGAGTGTTTTGTGAGAATTTTTGCTCTGGTTAATTGTGAAGAAAATTCTGCCCACATGACAAAAGGACCCAACACAAGTGACAAATGTATCAGGAATGGAAGAGCTCCTAGGGCTCCTTGAGAGCCCAGCTGGACACAGTGGCTGGTGCTGCTATTTGAAGCAAACTATATGAAGCTCATAGCACTGCTAACCTTGTTCTTTGGACAGTGTGTTTCATTTTCTGTATTTGTCAGTTGGATGTGTTCCTTGGAAATTACATTTCCTTGGAAAGAAAATATAGTAAGGGATGGTAAGAAGCTGACAGCAGTGCAATAGGGTTATGCAAAAGAGAATGTAAAGAATATCAAATAATTGACTTTTGCAAATCTGAGTTCTTTTTGTCGTTGTATCTGTCAGCAGCTTAGCATAGAGAGACTCTACAGGAGCAGAACTTAGGCAGTAAAGCTGTCACAGCAAAGACTTTAGCTAGGCAGAAATTATTCTTGTTGAACCCAAGGTCAGTGACAAATACAGAATCTAAAAGGAAAACACAAACCCTAAACACAGAAATTAGTATCCTCACAAAGGGGAATTGCAGTGATAAACCAATTTGTCACATGTATTTGTCATAATATACTGTAGTTGTCACATGTAGTTCCTTCTTCCTCCCATTGAGGTGGCGACTCAGATGTACCAGATATTTTAGAAACATATTTGTAAACACTGTCTTTGTTAAGATCTTCTAGAATAAATTTCTCAATGTGTAAGGTATAATTGTACATATCACTGACTCCATAGGTAGATTTCCACACAACTTCTTCTGCACAAAGATTCTGTACATATTTGAATATTTATTAAACATTGATATACATTTCAAAATGGACCAAAGGAGAGATAATTGGAGAGATCTTTTAAAGTACTTGAGCGATTCCCTTTTTTTTCTCCCTTGAGGCTAAATGATTTCAGAGTCTGGTGCATTTTTGCCTCACTCTAGGGTACCAGTGTGTTATTTACAGTGGCTTTGATTTTCAACCAATCCCGAGTAGTGTGAGGATGGTAATGAATGTAGGAACTTTAATATCATTGAGTCTTGATAAACTTTGCATTCAAGAGAGCTGAAAGGGACTAGATGTGTACTTTCCTGAGAAAATCAGAAAAATTGTCACTTTTTATCTTGAATCTCCAAGAATAACATTTTTGAAAAGCTATTACTTTGTATCTCAGCTATTCCAATATTATCTCTGAATTTATATGTGCATAATTTGGTTTATTATTGTACAAGAAGTCCCATGCTCTGTTTCCATTTTTTGATACTCAGTTTTACTGAAATCAATGTGTTCCCATGAAAGAAATTTAATCTGGCACATTTTCTAACAGAAAGATAAGTTTTTCACAGTCTTTGACTACTTTTAGGCTTCAGCATACAAACGTGATTAATCAAAAAAATCAGTCCAAAAGTTGGCTCTCTGTAATGCCAGAAAGGCAGCTAAGTGGTGTTTGTGTTGTAATTGCAATCAAGCAGAGCAATGAAACTGGAAAATAGGGCAATTACATATACAATGTTGAAATGCATTGAGTTTGCACTGCATGCTCCTTCTTACAGGACCTGGAACAGTTTGGGTGCAAAGAATTCTGTCCATGGGCCTTAGAGAATTAAAAAACTCTCAAAAGGAAAGGAATTCCTATCATATTGTTGCCTTTTGGCTCAGGAGTATGACTGCCAGGTGTGGTGTGGCAAATAGGGTAATCAGAAGTTTTCTGGGAAGTGGCTTTTCCAAATTTCATTATAAGTGCTTCTAATTTGCCTTAGCCTGACAACCACAGGCATGAATTTCCAATGAACATTTGAGAACTATAAGCTGATTCATCCAGAATTGTCTTTGACATGAAACAAATGCTTCTGGAAAGCCTAAATTTTGCTTCAGGTTTAGTGATTTTTGGGTGCCCATGTTCTTAGCTGTATTTTCCAATGGAGAGGGCTCTAGTGAAGCCTGTGATGTACTCCTCAGTACATCAGGATTGGCTTTTAGCTGGCATCCTAGGACAAAATTCAGGAATGCACCAATTCCTTCTGCCCAGAAAAAAGTCCCTTTTGCAAAGATTTTGTTCTATAAGCACCATTAGATGCTGTTTCTTCTTGTTAATTTCTGAGCTCCTGTGTTGTGGTTTTTTTGCTATTTTTGCTTCTTCTCTATGCTGCAAACTAATTATAATAAACGCCTTTTATTCATGTGTAGCGCAGAACAGCTTCCTTTTTTTTTAAATTTCAGCAATGATTATAATTTGTATCATGTTTATAATAATGTCTGATATTTTTTCCTGTTTGCTTGAAGAGAGAATCAAGGAAGATAATGCTGAAAGAAGTCAAATGTTGGTAGGATGGTTTCACACTTTGAAAACATGCTAAGATAGAGAAAGAATGCAGAAAATGCTTTAAAAAATAATTATATCAGCCCAGCAACTTTTCCCATTTTTCTTCAAAATTGATTACAAATCAGTTAAGAACCTTATTGTCAAGAAGATTGCTTCTTCATGAATTCCTGGGTCAGTACAGAAACAGAACTGTGGTTTTCTGCAGGAATGATGGTTACAGACAGACAAACGAGTCAGTGAGGTCCCCAGAGCTCTGTATCCTGTCTCTGATCACAGCCAGGGAAGGGTGCTTGGGAAGCATTTTAACAACAGTACCCATAAGGTCTGGTGCAGCTTCAGGTATATTCTTATTTCTTTTCCAAGTTAGAAAGACCCCAGCTTGTTCACTTTCTCTGTGTACAGAAATCATCCTCTTTTGCTGTTAATTTTTCTAGGGCTGCTGCTCAGTCTGTGAGTTGGGTGGTCACACTGTTTGCTCTTACTGAAAGCACCAGAGAGTCAATTAAAACCAGTGAAAAAGAAGTAATGAATTCATTCAGTCCTTTGATCCAGCTTGCTTTTATGTAATGAAATTGGAAGGTACAGATGATTTTCAAAAAGATGATTAACTCCAATCAGGTAGATAAGCAAACCTGTTAACAGCTATGGCATGTCCCCAAGTACCCCGTGAATCAAGACTCATAAGGACAAAATTGAGAAGATTTTAATTATTACTTTTTGAATTTGTAGTTTAGTTAGGATCTTGAAAATGTACAATGATTAATGACTATCTAGTCAAGTGACTGTAAAAGTGTATTAAGCCCCCTGAGAATGATAAATCTTCTGTAAATGAATACAGGCTGACAGTCAGGGATCACATGTTCTCCAGACCTTTTGATAAATGTTCTTCCTTTTATTTCCAATAAACTTTGATACATGAAACTGGATAATTTATTTCCACTAATTTATCTTTGTTCTCATGGGTATCAGCTCCTCTCTTTCCATATTTTTATCCTAGAGAAACACAGTGGAGGTTAGATCATCATCAGTAGCAACAGACATAATAAAATCAACTGGAGTATATGATGTAAATTTAAATTAATAGCACAGCAGCTGCTTGGTTAGATTAGAAAAAGAGTGGTAAAGAGCTGCTCATTGTGTCTTCTGCACTATGGAAATCCTGTACATTTCAACAATGAATAATTTCATTTTTTCCTGAATTCCAGAATGTTTCACTAGCATATTATATTGCTATGAGTTTCATGGTCCTGTTACACGTGCTCTACATACGAAGAATGAGAGTCCTGCCCTAATACCTTTCTAATCCATCTTTCCCGCAGCAAAAATCTCAAGTTAGCTCCATGCATCCATCCTCTTGTTAATTAAAAAAATCCTGTCTAGAACTATATTCATAGAGTTGTGATAATTTCTTATCTGTAGGGTTTTTTCCTCTCATTTTATATAAAAAATGGGATCATTTCAGTCCCCATATATAAGGGGGATTAAAATTTTGAACTGTACCTTTAATTTTTGATTTTGCAAGTGTTTAGGAATTTACACTAGTCATTCCAGACACTATCCTCCTGCCATTTGTTTCCAGTAGCAAAGCTTTCCCCTTCACAAAATATGATCTGTTAAACTGACAAAAATCCAGTGTACTGACTCACTATGGAAAACAGAAATCCAGGTGAGATATAAGGGGAAACCAGTCCAGTGCCAGGTGCCAGAATAAGAAGAATAGGAAATGAAAAATAGAGGAATGGGGCATTTCCAAAGCAGATGTCTCCCCTGTATAAACAGAAGTAGAAAAGCAAAGCTAATCTCCAAGAGTGGAACACTGTGAGATGCTTGCTCCTAGGAGAAGATCTGGAGATGTATCTTGGAAGGCTGAGGACAGTGCATGCTTTTTGAACATCACTCAGATTCACTGGCAAGGGGATTCTCTGGAGCAAAGAGCTTTAAAATGCTTGTTAAGATGGAAATGGAGCCGAAAGGACCTGCCAGAATGTGAAAATCCTGCCAAGCATGCTGTCCTCAGGTAGAGGAGCAGTGACTTCACTCGGGAGCTGCAGATATCAGGGTTGAGTAACATAAAAAGGATCTGTTTGTGTTGGTAGGTCAAAAGACCAAAGGTTTTGACATGGAGAAGACAAGATCAATCTGAGTCGTAAATTAAACCGAAGGTCAGTTCTTTTCCCAGCTTATGTGTCATTTCAGAGGGAAGAAGCTTGCAAACTACTGTGAACAGGGTATACTGTGTACTGCACTGTACAGCTGGGAAAATTCCACAATGTTATTCAAACTGAAGAAACTAATGTTTATTCCCAGTTTTCACTCAAGCTGTTTCACCTAAATATACTGCAGGATAGTTTGAAAATCTGAGATACAATATAAACCAATTACTTTCTTTCTACAGAGTTAATGGGGCAATTTTAAGTGAATTTTTCTTCTAAGTAATAGATTTGTTTTGGGATTAAGATGGTATTTTTTTGCTTAGGTAGAACATTTATTCCCCAATGATGAAGTGCTTTTATCATTACAATAAGCTGTGACCACAGTGCTATCACAATTTCTATCATTTGTTCAAGGTTGTTGAAATAAGATGAAACCTCTTATGAATATTAAGTATTCAGATGTGGGATTTTTTTACTACCTTCAAACTACTTCTGTTAAGAAAAATGAGGGAACAGTGACCTTACTTTGGTCAGTCCTTCTGGGTGTAAAGTCAAATCTCACCATTGTTCTTTTAGCTCTGATGCCAAAACCCAGGGAGATGAAAATGGAAGTTGTGGGGGGTTATTT
The DNA here is from genome assembly GCF_963662255.1 of Cinclus cinclus. Taxonomy (NCBI): domain Eukaryota; kingdom Metazoa; phylum Chordata; class Aves; order Passeriformes; family Cinclidae; genus Cinclus; species Cinclus cinclus. Next base: position 9,436,058 of record NC_085052.1, on the reverse strand, counting down.
GTAACCTGAGGGGTCTTTGTCTGACTCCTTCATAGGAGAATATCAGCAGGTCAATCTACCACCAAAGAGGAGGGGAGAGGAGAATATGGGCTGCTCTGAACCAACCCCATTAGGGCACCAGTTTTCTGAGGCAAAGTCCACAGCAAAACACAACCACTGCAAAAGACCAGGGCAGGGATGGGCCCAGGATCATCAACTCTGTTTTAAACTACAGCCTGTATTCACTGGGGAAAATAGATGTGCTCAGTCCCAGTCATAAGGAGAGAGTTTATGTAAGTAAAAAGATGCTTTCAAAGTATAATAAATCAATAACTTATTATCAGACAATGAGCTTTACACAAGGAATGAAACTTCTCCTACATTATGTGTTTATGTTTCTAAGTATTTATGTATACAGTATTCTATCTTCACTGCATATCATGCAATGACATTTCCTCAGGCATCTGCCTTCTGCCTGAAAATTTTCAGGATGGTGAGAAATATGTGAAAAGAAGAAATAGAGCTCTGCTGCAGGCCATGGAAAAAAAAAAATGTTGAGCAGCTTAAATCATGTCCCTTAAATCCTAGGTAGTGTAGTGGCTACCCACAGAGCAATAGTTAGTTGTCATGTGGTGAGATGGGAACGGCTTGTTGAAGTGTGTGCTCACCTGCTGTGGCACAGCAAGCAGAGAGTACTGCAGGGTCCGAGAGCATCAGCTCCTGGAGCAATGGTCCCCTGCTGGAAACGTGGCCCTGTGTCCTTGCCAGTGCTCTGGACCACTTCCAGCCAGGGCTGTATCTGAACACTAAGGAAAAGCCGTGGTGATTTCTGTGTGGATGCAGAGGGGTTTGGCTCGTACCTGAACCAATACTGTGCTATTTCTCAAGTGCATTGGAACCCTTTGAGACAGCATATGGTGATAATTATACAAGCTAAATTTCCATACAATATCATCTATTCTGTGGACAGGACATGGGAGATTAAGACAATTGTTCGCTGCTGCAATTTCTCCTTAGTATACTTAAAAATTAATCTTTGAAAAAGGTGACTTTTTTTTATAATCTATGAAAGGGGCTCTGGCACCATTTAATCTATCTGAAAATATTTAGGAAAAATATTTTGGAGTTTTCCTAAATATTCTGTGGGTGGGAATGATCATATTGATAGTGTCTTGTTAGGCTGGCTTGATTAAATCTCTTAATGAGAGCATTATTATTTTCTTTGTAAAACTATGTTTTTGGAGACACAGCTTCTTTGGCAGGATAGTTTTGGATTATTTCCTTGCTCTTCTATGCAACATGTCCTTAAGCAGAGAGTTGAAGGTAAACCACTGTTGCAGTGCACCTTGTCCTAGTGACTCTTGCAATTACTCTTTTGGAAGGGTTGAAGTACAACTCTATGTCCAGGGGGACATCCTGAACTGGGGCGTTATTTTGGGACTAGATGTGGTGCTTCCTTCTTTCCTTCTCCTTCCAGACTTCAGCAGAGCCAGCCTTTCACCCCTCAAGGAGAGGTTTGGGTTAACCAGTCTCCTTCCCCTCTTGTGTTGGCAGAAATGGTGCCACTGCTGCCATGTGGCTTCACTTCGTGGCTTGGAGTGACTTCAGATGTGACTTCTCCAGGGGATCCTCCCTGAACTCAAGTTACTGGTGAGCAATAAACTGACCAGATCTGAGATTTTGGACTAAACCTGTGATGGTTTATCCCAGGTTTTGATGGAGCTCTTATTTGTTCCTACAAACATTCACCTCTAGATTTCACCCCACATAATTGATATAATGTCATTGCTCCAAAGTGTGTCATTTACTCAGTAACAGCCCCAATTACTCAGGGGTTACTGACTCTGGCCTTTTAAAATGCATTAGCTACAGGAATTTCCATTACCCCAATTACAACAGATATGTTCATGGATCAAAGACCTTGCAGCCAGAGTTCTCCTCCTGACTAATCATCAACCAGAAGTATTGTGGAGCTGCCACAGGTTTTTCTTGAGCTACTTTAGTGGTAATACCATCTGGCATGTATCTTGCTCCTTTCATCCTTACAGGAATTCTAGAATATTAGTGAATTAAGATGGACAAGACTTCAGGAATGCTCTTTGATCAACATAGCAGAAATGGAGATGGAAAATGCTTTGGGATGCAATATCTATCCTATTTTCCCAGTTGTTATTGGTTGTTCCACAGGCACAATGTAATGAAGAGCAATTGTTTTTTTCTTTTTTTTCTAATTTTTCAGCAATTTGAGAGGCCTGACAGTGCAGCTAAGTGTGGCTGAGGGAAGGACCATAAATCATTTCTTGTTTTGGCTATGGTCTTTGCAACAACTTTCTAGATAAATTTCGATTATCTAGAGAGGGGTGGGGAAGAGAAAGGTATCTTTGAAGATAAGTGAGATGAAGAACATCTGCCTAGTCTGTGTGTCCTTTCTGTGCCTCTGACTGACACAAAGTCAAAGGTAACTTGAACTCATGGGATCTTTTACATGAGCTGCCCCTAAGAGTTCAAGGGGTAACGACTTTATTTCAGGGTGCAGGCAATTGGAGTGCTTGAGTGCTCCAGACTCCAAGATATTTTTGTAAATGAGGGGGCTTTCTGATGTGATCATCTACATTTTTTTCACAGGTGCAGAGAGCCCTTGCTGCATTTGTAACCAGACCCTATTTTGCATCAGCAGGAAATACATTCCTTTACCCACGCAGTAAATTAAAAAAACACACACACATCTACAGAGCCATTTATATAAGCATTACAAAATTGTGATTGTCAGGAAGCCTTGCATTAAAACCTTCATTCCTGATTAGAAGATGGCATGCTGAGTACTTCAACCCACTTTGCACTTCAAATCAAGCTATTATTAGGGCATCTGTCCGTTCACTCTTTCACTTAATGAGAACTGTTCTTTAGAGATGCAGTAATGATGCTTCAATATAAAATTTCAGCTAAAAGCCTTATTTTGTTAGGCATCTCCTCACAAAATAAAACAGTGAATCCTGCTTTTGCAAAGCTTGAATAACACTGAAAACATTGATGTAAATCTGGATCTTGCCATATTCCCTCGAGCATAACTTTGTAACTCCCACATGGAACTTGGCCCATGCTCCATCCCTGCTGGATTAATGTAATGCTGCAGTGCACATGGAATGTGTGCTCATTTAGACCAGAGGATGTAGCCTTTGGGACACTCAAAGGAGCGTGCCAGAAAATCATAGAATACTTTGGGTTGGAAGGGACCTTTAAAGGCCATCCAGTCCAACCCCTCCAGGAGCATCTTCAGCCAGTTCAGCCCTGCCCATCTTGACCTGGAATGTTTCCATGGATGGGGCATCTACCATGTATCTGGGCAACCTGTGCCAGTGTTTTACAACACTTGTCATAAAGAATTTCCTCCTTCTTTTGGTTTAGGAGGAAGACCAGAAAATGCAGGGTTCTAAGACTGAAAAGCCAGTGGGATTTGCTCATCTCCTTTCTTAGTTTTGGGAAAATAATAATATGCTAAGGGGTATTGCCAAAATAGTCCAGAAAGCTGGGTTTCAGGAGGATAATGCAGACAGCAGGGCATGAAGACAGGGCTCTTCCCCAGACCAGGCTGGCAAAAGCAGCCAGGACCCACTGGAAACAACTTGCATGAGACCACATGGGAGACATCAGCAAGGTTGGACTGAAATTTCTCTGCAGTAGCCCAGGGAATGACCAGTCCTCAGCTTGATGCAGTGGTCACCGAATTCAGAGCTTTTTGGTGAGCTTTAAAACCCTGCAATGATGTACTGGAGGCTACCTTGTATGAAAAACAAAGATTTTCTCATGTTCTTAGTATATTTTATCAGCATTACTACAGCAAGATCTGCTCTCATCACCACAACATCAGAGACCTCCAGCATCTATGACACTACATTTCTCTGCAAAGAGTGTCTGCTCTATTTGGCAGTGGTAACATCCACTACCCTTGGGTTATGCTTGGTGGAGTATTATATCTTATTTCTCCTACCTCAGCTTCTGTAGGAGTATTGCTTCTGTGACAGCTAGCAAAATCATAGGGATTATAGGAACAAGAAACTGTTAAAGAAACAGTATTTTTGTTTATTGTATTCCTTAATTTGGAATATGTAGGGTCCAGAAATGCATGAACTGAATCTAAAGTCTACCATAGCTAATGTTTTATAAATACTAAGATAGAGGCAGACAGATTGAAAAATTGCTGGAGTTAAACTTACAATTAAGGAAGCTCTCTTAGATGCTGTCAGATCTCTCTTGAACATGAGAGGAAGGGGAAATTATAAAGGGAAAACACAGTGACTTCATTGCAGATAGCAAAGATAGTACTGTATAAAGAAATGAGAAATCATGTAATAATATTTAAGTACAGTCATGCAGATAATGCTCATAAAAAAAGAGGAGAGGATTCTTTTTAGTGCAGGTTTTTTTTCTCAGCTGTGACTTGTTCAATTTTATGTCACTTGTATGTGGAGAGTGATTTATTCTTGAGTTTTTTGCAGCACAATTTGCTTTATATTTGAAATGCCAATGATGATAATTCTGTGAAATGCCAGCAAAACAAAATCCAGGGAGCTATTGGGATGATAGAATAAGACCCCTGATCCTAAACCGGACCATGCAGATTAATACTGGAAGGGTGTGCTTTGCTCTGGCTCCTCAGTAAGTGTGGGGACACCTGTGCTAGAGTGAGGTCCCTTCATTTTTGAAAAAAACCACTATTAATCTGCACAGCCCCTTGCTTGTGATGTGACTTAAAGCAGACAGTGCTGCAAGAAGAGTGAGTGTGGAGGACACTGACCTCTGGCTGCCACCTCCCTCTGGGTAAATCCACGTTTGTGTATTAGAGATCTCAGCAGCCCAGAGAGGAAAACTGTCAGTGTGCAAAATTTCATTAACTTGCAAGGCAGCAAGACAGTCCCCCAGGCCAAACTGCAAATCTGCAAATCATGGTTGTAGTCTCCAGCCCTAGCCCAGCTATCAGGGTCAGTGGCTGCACTGAACTCCGTGATTTTATGCAGAAAGAAAATCTGACCCGATTGGGAACTAAAAAGCTTTAATAATAGAAAATAACAAACAGCAAACCGAACAGTTTGTATTGAATGGACCAGGAAAGATGGTCCAGGGAGGCTAACTCCATGCACGAGGGCAAAATGGCAAAAAGCAAGTGTTAGGGCATGTCAGGGGTATTTATGAACTCAGAGGAGGGGAGGAAATAGGGTGGAGTTTAGGGAGGGGGTCCAATAGGGAAGGGTAATTAGGAATAGTAAAACTATTACAGCAAAAAGGAAACAATGCTAACAAGGGAAGCAGAGAACTTTCTGGCAATGATCAACATATTGGAACTGGAGGATTCTGGGGGAGGAGGTGGTGATTTTTTACTCACCCCTACTGCAAAGGGTTTTCCCATGGCATTAAGCCATGGTCCTCTGCACTTCTATTGGAGCTGACTCCAACACCTGCTGTAAGGTAGAGGTGAATAATAAAGTAGTAGAAAAGGAGAACACAGGGAACAGTACTGGTGGTTCCCATCACTCCCTGCTGAGGCTGCCCTGAGCGTATGCTTCGAGTATCTCACTGAAATACCCAGGAACACAGCTTTAGTTTTGGGTGAGTGGGAACACTGGACCCAGCTACTCCAGGCCTCCCTCTGTGCAGGAGATGTTCTGGCATTGTCACAGCCACAGACCCTAGGAAAAAAGCTGCACAAGGAAGAAAAACTTACGCTATTGCAGCCCTGAATACTTCTAAGAAGAGAAACTACTACCTAGCCTGGTGTCTGCATTTCTGCTCTGCTGCCTTAAAAAGGCAGGACTGCAAGAGCAGTACGAGTGTCAGTTTTATAGTACTTTGAAAATATGTCTGACATTGTGGTTTCCTTAGAGGCTATGTTGCTGATTACCTGCATTTTAATAATAATGATTTATTCCGCTAAGGGAATTCTCTATGCTTTAAGAAAGAAGTAGTCTGCAGTTTGCAAGCTTTCTAAGCCTCTCTATCAAAGTCCTAGGGAAACATAAGGATCTCAGCTTGCATGTATGAAAATCAGATGGAAAAGTTCATATATCCTCTGAAAAATATTACTCTAGAACTCACACTGCTTCACACATTGCCAGTGTGTGCAGTGTTTTCCACTCTGAAATGATAATAAATGATAACAGGGCAAATTGCTAAGAGATAACATAGCTTGCCAAAAGTGTGCAGACATAACCAAATTAAGACACCATGCACCCTGAAATTTTCAGGCTACCTTGGCAACGCTAATGAACTTTTAATGGCTGAAAGGGCAAGAACAGTTTAAGCTTTTCTTTCTTAAACAAACTTTGATCAACCTTTGCTCAGATTAAACACAGTCCCCTACTTCTTCTTGCTCTTGCAATAGATTTTTTTTTTCTGGGTTGAACTCAATAATGAATTATTTCCTCTGATTCATGGGTAAAAAATACTTTCACAAGTCTTTTCAGTTAGACACTAAAAAGGAACCCACAGCGTGGAAATCCAGGTTGAGTCAGCCTTTACACCAGTTTCTGTGAGAGAATCATCCTAATTTCCAATTATCCAAAGTGGCTGCTAAAGTATTGATGCTTCCAGTTACAGACTTCAGAAATTAGTTACTGAGGCAAATTGCCTTTCTGTGCCTCCATTTTCAAATGTAATTCCACTGAAGAGACTCTTGGTTTTCTCATTAAGACCTTTTTTTCAGAAGGCTGAGAGCTTTCTTGGACATGCAGTTCTCTGGCACAATGATATTTTATGGGGTAGGAATTAAAGAACTCAGAATATTGTGGTTCTGTCTGAGGCTGCTACTTGATCTCACTCTGAACAGGTCTTCTGCAGGGATCTTGGCTTAACAGGACTAGCTGATGGACCTTGGCAAGTGTAGACTTTTTTTGGCTCTAGTAATGAGTGCACGATGAGCACAACAAAGGGCTGTGATTACAGGCAGGTCTTGTAGTTGCACTCCAGAGCTCCTGCCTTAAAATCAGTGTGGACAGACCAATTCTGGTGATTCTAGAACATTAGGAAAGCAGTGAATAATCTGTAGGTAGGGCCCCATAAATTAATTTGTTTAACCTTATTTGTGTGCTTCTAGCTTCCTGCATTAAGCACTCAATTGTCTGTAAAATGTGTAAGGGAGAAGTGAGAGTTACAAACCCACACCCTATTGGGCAACTGCCATATGCTGGTAGAAACACTGAGTAGGTAAGTGTGGACTTAATTTTTTCTGCCAGCTGCTCAGATGTCAGATGTGTGGCTAAGAAGGAGTTCACATTCTATTTAGCACATGTAGCTCATGGAAGGGAATTGTCTGAATGCCATCTCTTTTCACAGGTGAAATGAGAGAAAAAACGACATCTCTTCTCATCCTGTACCCTTGTCCAAGAATACAAAAGCACCCGGGCCCAGATCCAGCCTCTCACCCTGCCTGCTCTGAATGTAGCCAGGGTTTGAGCCTAACTCTTGAGTGAGAACAGTGAGAAGTGGGAAAGCCTGGGTGAGGTGCCCCAGATGGGAGTGCTGCTCTGAGACAGGTTGGGCAGGGTTCTGCTCATTTGTTCAGCAGCTCACGTGTCCTGAACCAGCATTTAGAGAAGCTTCAGGGCTTCATTTCTGAAGCTTTTTGAACAAACAGGAATGATAAAACTCTGTGTTAGCACTTCAGAGATGTCTTGGAGGACCTGAACATCTGGTCTTACGTCACACACTTTGTTCAACAGCTGTTCTCAAATGTATTAACTTCACTACTGTAGTGAGACAGAGTCCCTGGTGTTGTGAAAATGTACTGCATGAATATAAATAAACATAAAGTGCACCTGCACTGCCTCAACTGCACTTACCCAGACAAATAACACATCCTCACACTTGCAAACCATTTGGAGCTGGAAGATGCTGGTTTGCTCACAGCTACCTGAGTGTGCAGGGGTTGTGTACATGATGCTGTCCTTCCAGAGGTGGCTCACAAAGCAGTGGGAGACCTAAAATCCCATCAGCATTTAGGGAGAAATAACTGCTAGTCTTCTAGGGTCCCCATAATGGCAGCTGCATGGATTCACTCACCCCATTCTTAAATGGACCAGTAGCACTTCCTCTCAGAAAACTCCATGTATGAGTTTAGCACAAATTGAGTGGAAAACATAAAAAATGAAATGAAATGAAATGAAATAAAATAATAGCAACAACAACAACAATACTGACAAAATAAGAGGGATTTTAGGTCAATCTCAAATCAGTTAATTATTCAGAAATCTTTTCTCAGACACTTTCCTTGATCTGTTTTTCCATTTTCAGACATCTTCTTTCAGTGTCTTAATTAGTCCATCCATAAATATGGGTTGGTTATTATATATCAAAGTAATATCACAGTAATCCTTATTATATTAACTTTCACGTTAAGACCATCTGTTTCTTTATTTGGACTTAGTTCTTTGTTTATTAAAGTTTAGCTTAGAACTTATGTGCAATATATGATTTAAATAATTACTACTTTTAATTTTTTTGGCTCTGATTCTTCGTTAGAACTTTTGAAACTTGTTCAGTTTTGAAACATTTAAACTTCAATTTATACTTGATGATTAAGAGAAAGTCAATTTTGCTTGTAATCCAAACACACCTTCAATAAAAAAAAATGTCTTCTGCTCAAGCAGAAAAAATATGTCTCTATGTGTGTGGTCACATTGTTACACTATGAACAAACCGCCTGCAATGTGTGTATCTTTAATATTCAAGACATCAAATATAGAGCAGCATGCAGTTCTTGGTATGATAAAATAACTTTTCTGTGCATCTAAGAAAATCTCTCTAAATATTTCCTTCCAGTCCTCCGAACCTCTCTGATGCTCTTAAATTAGTGAAGAGGTTTCCCAATGGATGGTGACAGAATAAAGCACAGATTTGTTCATCTCTCTGGTATATATTCCCACAGAAAGCTGTAACACAAACTCTGGGGATGAGATGCCAGAGAGACTCTGTCTCTATTTCTAGTTTTTTCTGCTCTTTCATCAAGGATTTGCAACTGTCACATACAAAATAGCAGAAAAAGAAGTTTTGGTTTTAGGTTCTACCTCCATGTAACTAAAGACATTTATATTAATATGTATTTTTGAAAACACTCTTTATTTCAGTCTTAAGAAAATAAATAAAAATAATACAGTTAAACAGAGAAAAAGGACTACGTAATAAGCTTTTTTTCATACATCTGGTAGGAGAAAGTGAATTTTTTTGAGTCATCTGAAAAGCAAGTCTTTGAAAGCTTTTAAGAACTAAGACACAAAAGGACTGATAAAAAGCCTCTAAGAAATATTCTAGGATTTCAAGTCAAATACTTTCAGCAAATAATAGGTAGTCCTACAATAATAGCAAAAAAAATTCAACTAATGATAACCATTAATTGAAATCAAAGGAAAAATGTTTTGAGATATCAATTTAAATTATAATAATTTTTAAAAGAAAATGTTTTTTTTCAGTTGGGTTAATGTGTTGCAATATACTGGCAAAGGTAATTAAACAAATTCTTTTGTATTTCTACTGCCAGGCCCCAGCTCCAGCTGAGAAAACTGTCCAGACAGGATCCAGGGCTAGGGGGATTCAGTGGACTTTTTGGTATGAAGCAAAAGGAGGGAAAATATCAGCTTCAGAGAACAGAAAAAACATTTTAATTGAATCCAGGTGTAATCCCATCAAAGTCACCATTCCTTCTTGATTTGAAGCCCAAGGCTTATTGCTGCTAGATTTCCAGTTCCCTCTGGGAATGTGCTTTGTGGAGACCTTTGAACCACTGGCTTCTAATTCTGAACCAGATCAGGTCTGTTTTGGGTGTCCATCAGATGGGTATGATCCGGTAGCTAATGGAGAGACGCAGGCAAAGCAAGATTTGAGAAAAATCACATTCTTAAAACACCGTGTCTCCTTTCTTTATCTCTGGGCTCTTGATTTTGGCTACAACATTACAATGAAGTACAGCAACAAACAATCTCTGACATTCAAAATTAGGTGATGTAACTTCTCTGGTCAGGAAATCCCACCATAAAGCTTCCCTCATGGATAGAAGAACTCAGGCTGAGATGAGACTGCAGCAATGATGTTGAGATGATGAACAAGCCCTTTGAATCCTTTGGAGGATTTGCTTCTCACACATTGCTGCAGCACATCCAAGTGTTCTGCTGGTTATTTGGAGAGGGGAAGGCTTGCAGCTTTGATGGGACAGATGGAGCAGAACTCAGTGCTTGGATATGTGAGAGCAGGACTTTGTGGCTGCCACCCTGCTCCCCATCCCACCAGAGCTGCTTGGAGCAGGAGGGGTGCCCTGACTCCTGGGGGGCCCCAGGACATTGCAGTGGCCTGCAGCCAGTGTGAAAAATTCCCTCCAGGCAGTGTGGGAACCCAGGGAAAGGGACCTCACAGGGCCAGAATTACAGCTTCAGTTCCTTTCACTCTATTTGGTCCTGGAGGAAAAGAAAGTCCAAGTTAGCAAGAAAAAAGTAATGATGAAAAGGTCATCAATTTATACAAAACCACTCTTCTTGGAGCTCCTGTCATTCTCTCAGTCTTCAATTTTGGAGAAGAGCAATTGCTAGATTTTCTTTAAAAACAGCTGAAGACCTTTAGGGTCAAAAGAATTTGCAATTACACATTTCTAATTTTTTTTGTTATTCTTGTTGGTTTAGGAGAACATAAAAAGAATTCTGTTTAAATGTACTTAACAAAGAAATCCAAGTCACCTCAGGCTGGAATTTCAAAGTCTGAAGTCAATTCAGATGAATTTTAAAAGATCTGTTCATAATGCCTTAAAGGGTTTGTGTATGAGGAATGTTTTTAGTTTTTTTCCACAGCCCTTCCTAGGGTGTATCACATCCTTTTTCTTTAGATTAGTGGTCTATTTTGTCCTTGATATATCTTCTTATTTAGAATTCTAAATCTAATGATTTTTTTTTCTCATGATGACAAAGAAAATAAAAGGCTCTACATTGTTTTCTGTAACATTTTAAAATCTCAAAGGAACATGAAAAGTGTAAGAAGTCATGTTAAAATAATTATATTAAATAAATGCTACAGCAGGATTAGGTCCTTCTCCTGAAAGTAGAACAAAATAAAATGAAAAAAAGCTCTTCAAATAACCATTGAATTTCTCCAGGTGGAGATGAAACACTGACTGTTATCTCCAAGGCTATTTATATTAGTCAAAATGTTGTGCCCAAAGAACTTGAATGTCTTAGTCTTTGGAGATCAAAAATTGGGCTTTAATTTTATCCTGTGCCCAACCAATGGCCCTAGAAATTACCCAGCATGCTGACAGCTGCCTATTCAACCATGATGCCTAGCAATGGAAAAAAACCTCTTATGTCACTGCCTCCAGTTCCTCCTGTTCCTCAGTACCTGTGTCGTGCATGCATCTCATCACAGCCAGTCAAAATGCTTTCCCACCAGTCTACAAATGTATATTCTTGCTTCACAAATCCCAACCCATGAAAAATAGAAATTACTTCCTTGTGATGTCCTCCTTCATATCTGGAAGTATCCCTTTCCAGTAGTTCCTTGGTTTTGTTGTCATTACAACAGTTGCTAACACAAACACAAGAGTGAAGGTTTATAACAGCTTGCATTATACTTTCTTGTTTCAGTATTTTTTTCCACAGAGATAAAACTTTCCCAAATTTCCCATTATGAAAAGAAATTTTCCCAGGCTTGTTTATATTTAAAAGCAAAATTATTTGGAAAGTTTGAGTAAAGTCTCATAAGTGGCTTTTAAATGAGGGGAGAATGAGAAGCATAGGAAACTTGGTAAGGTCACAGGACACGATCCTGCTCCCACAGACATCAACAACAATGTTCCCAAAGTCCTCCCAGAGGATCTAGAACCAGGGACAGGGATTGTTGCTCTGCTTTCCAAAGAGTCTTGGTGTAACGCTGGTGTGAAATACAAATCCCAAACTCAACAAGGTAACACGAGCCTGTACAGGTCAGCACATTCTGGATGAACCAGAATGTTAACTGGTTCTTAACTTCACACATGACCCAAGACTCCTAAGTTATTTAGTTGGTTCTCACTCAGCAAAGCCCTGCCCAGTAAACATGTCTGTTTATCATGGGTGGAAGAAAGCAGAACATTCACCAAGCCCTTATTTTTTGTCTTTACACACCTTTGCTTTTTGCTGATGCATTTTCACTTTAAAAGGAGAAACCAACCAAACACCACCATCACTAATAATATTAATAACAACAACAAATATGTTGCATAGAAGTAATAGAATAGAATAGAATAGAATAGAATAGAATAGAATAGAATATAAATATTTAGCATACTACTACTAATATATAGTACAATAGATTAATAATACATATTGTTAAATATTATTATATGTTCGATGTGTTTTTATATTTAATATATAATATATAAAATGTATATTGCTTAGTAAAATATAATTTTTAAACTATTATTGTTAATAAAAATAACTGATGGACCAAAAAAAATTCCATTGTTCCCAGTGAAGAGATCTGCATTCTTTGAGTCTTTGTGCTGAAACTAAACTTGATCACTCTGTTAATAATCAAGGAGATTAGTTTGTTTTGTCTGTATCGTTGTTACGACAGAATTTTGTGGCAAAGATAACTTCATGTTGTATGCAAGAACCCTCAGGAGTCAGTCCTATGTAAATGGCCATAGTGAAAAAGTTTTGGAAATTTAGTAGTCAGTTTTACTGATGCAGTTATAACCTTCTCTATTTTTGATGCTGTTCTCTTCCTGCAGTAGAGTGAGTTCCTTCTGCCACATTTTTTCTCCATTTCAAAATGGGCTCAACCAGCAGAACTGGAGAGGAACATCACAGGACCAAGACTGCAAAAGTATCAATATATATATGTGTGTAAGGCATATTGCTAAGTGCCCAACATACAGTTCAAGCAAGCAAGTATGCCTGATACGGATTTTGATTAGCTCTTTTCAGTTCTATGGAAATCCTTATTTATGAAAATGAGAAACCTGTTGCATGCAAAACTGTTTATCAAGACAACCAAACCATCCCAGAATCCAGAAGCACAGCAGGAAGGTGGAGTAAAGACAATATCAGTCCAATTTTACATGGAATTGCTCTGAGTTCCCTAAAAATAGCTAATTCAGGAATTACTGGTAAAACCTGACAGGGACAATGCAGGTAGAATGTGAAAGCACTGCATGAAAATCTCTCCCTTTGGTGGAAGGATGCTGCAATCTGCCAGGAAACTAAGGACCTACTTGCCCTGAGCATAATTGCTGCTTTAGCCTTCATTGCTTGGATCAGGATCTTTTCTTTGCCTAAGAAAACCCTTCAATCTCATCACAGTGACCTCAGTGCACAAGGCAGGCTGAACGCAGGATGTCTCAGCCTCTAAAATATATAATGTTTATATCTGTTGCATCTGCTTCTTCTCTTAGATAAATCATTCAATCATCATGAGGAAACTTTGCTTAGAAAACATATATTGTTTTTATTGTAGGCAAAGACTATGTGTATCATACTTGAATATCTTTTCCTCTACACAAACATTTTGAGTAACTGTGATATCAAGAGATTCTGGCAGGTCTCCAATAAGGATTCAGGATGGAAGTTAAACAGCCTGAATTGTTACATTTCAGCAAGCAATATCTCTTATTTTTTTTTTCTGGTGGATCTTATAGTTTCCTAATAATTTCATAGAACAGTAATGTTTCACACCTCGGTGTCTTGGGATTGCTATAAGATCCATCAATGCAGGGGATTGTGTCCATGGACTCCTGATTGGTGTTTCCTTCATGGTTAATAATTTTCCTTACTTTTAAGCCTAAAGCCTCCTTTGTAGTAGTTGAATGCAGTCAAACTGCTGCATTGGGTTGCCAGATGAAAGGATTCTGGTACATAGGCTGTATCTCAACACTCAAAGATGTAGCAATCTTTCAAAATAAAAGTCATTAATGAGCCAAAATTAACCAATACTCCTTCAGAATAATACATCACTTTCAGTCTTGCTTTTCTCTTGCAGTTTCTTCCTTTAAATCACTTTAAAGCAGCTTCTGATGGTACCTTTCTAAAAGGAAGTAAAATTTTGAGTAAGGACTTAAAGAAGTTCTTAATCCATCTGCTAGTGCCCTCTCCCACCTCAGCTTCTAGAGAATTGCATAGCTTAGATTAGTGCCATCTTTCACTGCCCTCCCTGTGAGCTGGGACAGGTCATCCCTCCTCTAAGAAAAATGGCTGATGAAATATTTATTCAGTTAAATTATCTAAGCTGGTGCCCAGCATGCAGATGACACAGATTGCAAAAAAAGGATGGGCAGGTGCTTCTTTGGGTTGCAGGGCTGCATTTAGCTCTTAGTCTCTGAGGCTCAGAGAGGCCTTCCCTTATGCCAGTCATTGAGAGGTGATGATCTGGGCTGGGCTTTCCAAAGTTCAGATGTCTTGGCATAACCCAGTGGAGGTTATGCAGTGGATTTGTCACTGCAAGGGGCAGTTCATGCTTCAGCAGGCTGTGAAGCACAGTTAATAAACTGATGGACTCATCTCTCTCTGGATATGCTCAAAGCACATGCATTCTTCATGAATTTTTGCTGTCACCAGCAGTCATTGAGGACAACTTAATGACCTGGATACTGGGCTCATTTGACAAAATCTTACATATTTTCCTGGAGAGAAATCTAATTTATTTCAATTTTCATCATGGGATGTGAGAATGATTAGGAAAGATGAACCTTTTAATTCTGGCTATTCTCCACCATCATGCTAAAAATGTCTATAAACAAACCAGCCTTTTCCTTAACTCTCACTGACATTTGAGAGACTAAAAATGACAACTTTAGTTTCTCAGTAAACACTAGCTCTATGGGAGCTGGCAACATTCCCCTTGAAAGGAATTTAAATGAAAAAAGAATCAAATAATTTCCATCTCCAAGGGTGTGATATTAAGGAGATAGATGCCCTCTGCAGATAAGTCTTTGGAGCTGCACTATTTTGAGAACTGTCCGACTGAGTTGGTTCTTGCTGGTGTTCAATTAAATATCTGGGGGAGGGAAATTCATGCCACTGCTTTCATCTGCTGCCTTGCAAAGGAACAGCATCTTCCACCTTTGTCTTATTCAGGGAACAATGTAGCATATTACCCAGAAAGTGAATACTCTCCTGCATCATCGTGCATGCAGGAATTTTTCTGCTTTCTGTTTACTACTCTGTCCTCTCATGTACCTAGAGAACCAGAAAAGGATATCTATTCTAAAGGATAGATCTCTGTTCTAAAAGGATCTCTGTTCTAAAAAGAACACTTCTAATTACACTAATGCAATTTCTTCTCTCAGAGATGATTTAGATTTCTGTTTTAACTTGCATTCAGGGAGACCAACCACATCATGCTTTTGGGAAACAAAAGAGCTGTCTCTGCTTAAGAAAGCACAATGGCAGTGTTTGCAAACCTGTTCTTTCTCAGATTTCAGAAAATACAGTCATGTCAGAGCTCACCTTTTAAAACAACCTCCAATTCACCTTCCAAAATAAGGTCTGACCTGAGGTTTCTACGTGGGGAAAGAGGGAACTCTGTCATTCCAGTACTTCAAATGAGCAATCGTTTGGAGGGGCAAGTGTCTCAGGGCCAGTCTCTTTTCTTTGTTATCATTATAGTCCACAGGGGAACTTTTTATTTCCCTAGCAGGGCTTTCAGTTTGCTCATGGAGAGGTGTAAGAATTCATGTCAGACATGATAGTATAACTCTACAGATTGGTCCATCACAGCACAGAGATTTTATCAGAGCCCAGTGCCTACATAACTGTGGATCTGGGTCTGTGTAACTAAGAATGATTTCAGCTATTGTTAACTTCAGCCTCTACATTCTCCCTTTCTTTTGCTAATTCAAGGTAACACTGAGAAACATTTAATGCCTTATTTCAGACCCATGACCCAGTGAAGGGTCATGTCAGCCTCTTGTAATTATTTACCACTGAATGGTGATGTTGTTATTGTTCTGTAAGTCAAGTTGTTTTTTTTTTTTTTCCACCAGCACTCAGAATTGCAGTCCTGAAATCTGCAAGAGCTCCACATGGCTGAGAGATAAACTGGATTTTAGGCACAAATTTTGCTTGTGAGTGGGATACCTCAAAAAATTTAACAAAATTGCCTAAATCACTGTGTGTCTCATGGAAGGAAGTTCAGATCTACTCCAAAACCCACTTATTTTGCTGTCTGTGAGATACAGAAATGCCCATTGCCAGCACCCCAGCTCACTTACAGACATCACATGCCAGCAGCTGACGGCATGTGCTTCCTGATGGCAGCCTTGCTGCAGCCTGCACTCCCTGCTGCTCTCCCTTCCTTCAGAAAGGGACTCCTGCTGGGCTGGGGATGTTCGTCAGCTCACCAGAATCACAGAAGTGATCCTTGGCTGCACAAGGCTGGCTGCTGGGAGGTTCCTTCTGCCAGTGGAGTGCCACAGGATGTTTTGCAAACTTTCCATATTAATGGCATAGGATGAGGCTAAGTAGCGAGGCTGCTGCCTGAGAACCTTCCAAGACACCAGCACTTTTACTTATTTATTCTTCCACTTTTCTTATAAGATAATCAAGAATCTTTTCACTGTTCCTGAGAACTTAAGCTTTGCCTTCTTTTATGAGGAGGAGGAGTTGATACCTCCTGCTGCCTCCTCTGACCCCGCTGCTCCTCCTCTGCAGTCACATCACAAAAGTACAAGTCCTTTCCTTCAGGCATCTTTTTCGCTATTTGTCCAGGTAAATAGTGAAGTCTCTTTGCCTCTTTTAAAATTTTATTTTATTTTTCCAGATTCCATCACTTCAGTTACAGGAGACTGAAGTGGCCTCCAAACTTCTGTCTTCAGACAGGAGATCTCTCTCTACTTTGTGCAGTCACTGAATTTGAACCCAGCTTCCATAAACTGTTCAACCACTTGCCATTCAGGAAGAGGAACCACGCACGCAGACGAGATTTGAGATCAACAGCAATTTGGAGTGGAGACTGTGGATGAGGATAAGATGAAGGTACAGGACATTTCATAAAAACAAATGTCAGTTTACAAAGGACAGACTCAGTATTGAAGACCTTGCTTACACACAAGTGCCAAGTTGAATTCTACATCTGATTCTGTTGCCTTCATCTAATAATCCAGTGTAAAAGAGCCACAGTAATCTGAAGGTATTGTTCCTAGGAAACACGCCCAATTTGTTTTTACCAGATAACTTCCACAGCCAGTACCAGAACCTCTGAAAAGCCCAGAAGAAAAAGCCTCTCAAATCCAAGAAATTTAAATTCAATGATAGTGATTTGGCTTGCATTTAGTTCCCTAGGAAGTAATGAAAGAGGTAATTAAAAGACTGGACAAAGTAAAAGTAAGTAAAACATTATTCATTAGAGTAAAAACATTTCAGATAAACTGTTTTCAGGCCATGAAAGCTAGCTCTATGTCTTTCTGTGCATCACATCAACAATCCAGTTCCAGATGGGGGAATGAGACCTCCTTTCTGAAGGTCACACCACAGCCTGCTTCTGCTTGAGAAGGAGAAAAGCATATTAAAACACATAGAAAAATCCAGGAAATGTTGGGATTTTCCTTAACTCGCTCATTTCCAGAAACTTTATTCCTCTATTGCAAGTTGCAGGATTCCCAGCCTCTCTCACCTAACCTCCTATGCCATCCTCAAAGACCTGCCTTCAACTTCCATCTGGTAAAGCAGTGTAAAAAAAAAAAAAAAATCCCTCTTCCCTGAAGGAGGTGAATTCCTTTGAGTTAAAAATCTGTAGGATGCTGGGAAAAGGGGAAAGCCTTGGACAGTGGAATTTGATCAGCACCTTCGTTTTGAGAAAGCAAGAAATACTGCTGGTGTCAGGAAGAGAGTAAGTCCCAGCCGTGTCTAGGACAGTGCTCCAATGGCAGCAGCAGAGCAAGCAGGAAATTGTTCTCTGACTTGAAATGGGAAAACGTTTACTATTCAGTCAAGGAACTGGGCAATTTGCAACTTCCTAAAAGCTATTTCCCAGGGAAAAAAATTCCCAACCACTTATTAAAAATAATTTAAAAATCCCTTTAAATAAATTTACCTATGTGAAGGTAAATAGCAGCTGAACAACATCTGTGCCTCAGTGCTTCCCTCCCCCCACACACACCATGGTAGTATTTTTAAAGACTATTAAATGGAATTGTGTAACTACATCTCTGTAGTGGGTTTGAGCACACCCTAACTACCACCTGCATCAGTGAAATCAGCCTCCACACTGAGATTTTTTCCTTCAACCTTCTATTTTTACTAGGCGACAGTAAATCTCTTTTGACCTGCAAATACTGATCCTTAGTTAAGATAAAATAATCTGACCCTGGAAATGTCACACCTTGAACAACCCCACATGAAGCACAGGAAGGAAAATATTTGCTGTCTTTTCCTGTGGAATGAGTGAAGGGTTAGGCATTGCTTGCTCACAAAATGCCTTAAAAAGCTTTTTTTTGCTGTGGCGTTGACTCTTCACCCCAGTCAGTGTGAATGGGACTGCCAGTGTGTCCAAGGGATACAGAGACAACACAGGCTTTGCAGGGAGGAATTGGTTTACTCTCTTTTATAGTATCTGTGGGATGTTCCTGTTGCAGATCCTGTGGCTCAGACCTTTGTGGGTTGGCAGGGTCCTTTCCTGCTCCTTTGACTCGAGGCTGATGCAAGAGAGATTGTGCCTTGGGAAGGAAAGGCCTGCCAACCTCCACACTGTGCCTTTAATATCACAGTGAGAGGAATCAGGACTAATCAGGAAATAAATCAGGTTTTCATCATTGTAACTGAGAGACTGTTTCACCTCTGCAGATCAGTGCAACAGTGCGATGAAAGCACAATTAATATCTTCTAGAAATTCCCTGGGTGCATCTTTCCATCAAGATTATAGGCAATAAAATTATTAATGCTTCAAAACAATTAAGCCATAATGAAAATTAGTAAACTTTCCCCATCCTTCTGCCATTATTATTAATTCCATCACTGAAACTTTACTGAGAACATTTTTAAGTAGGACAAACATCAGTAAGGCATAATTCAAGTAGAGTTGATCTCACTGTAATGACCAAGTGACATCTTGAGATCCCTTCCAGACCAGTTTTTCTCCTAAAGCATTTTGAAAATCTGTTTTCTCAGCAATGATTTGTATTCATTTCACATGGGTAGAGATGAGTGCACCAGCTTCTTGAAATAGGGAAGTCAATCTCTTACTCATTCAGATCAGGTCCATTTTTAACTTTTAGACATTGAGGTATTCAAACACCTGAAAAATATCTTACTTTGATAAAATGCATGCTACTTTGCTGATTTTTAACAAGAAAAAAATTGCTATTTGATACATTCTGGTTCTGAAGTACTAATTGATAAGTAAGCTAAAAGCATACAGTAAAATATTCTTCCTGTAACTCAACATTTTTAAAATTCTGTCTATTTTAATTATTCCTTCTTCCCCTTTATTTTGCATTTCGATTGCAGTTCATCTTGAATGACTTAGAAGGAAATACTTTTGCAGAAGGGTAAATTATCATTTTATTTTTGGAAAGCAATTTTTCTTTTCTTAATCAAATGCAAACCAAGCAAAAAGCCAGAGAAAATACCCGTTGTTTTTTTTCCCATATTCCTTCTGACAAGATGAATTTTTTAATTTACTTTCATTAGGACTTTACATAAACAGGAAAGAAAAATATCTTGTTGTATACAAGTTCTTCGTAATCTTTTAATCACATACAAACTAACCTGAAGTATTCTTCTAAATGTCTCTATTTGTAAACAGTAGAAAAAAAATAGTATACAAAACAGTAAAACAAAGCAAGTTATCTAGCTCCTTTTTTGTTTTTCTCTGTGTGATGCTTCCCTTCTCTAGAGGGACTTATGCCTTTGGGTCTGGAGATGCCAGAAGATGTTTGCAAGCATAGGTGGCTGAAACCACTGTTTGGGTTTATGTTCCAAGGACAATTTGGGTAACTTCTCTGGAAGTTCTTCTCTCTCATCTGTAGGTAGAGTTTTGGAAAACTCATGTGCAGAGTGTGGCTGTCTTTCAGTCAGGGTCTCCACACACAAGGAGTTGCATGCATTGCCAGGCAGGACCCCAGGACAGATGGGGATGTGGGTGGACTAAGGAACCACAAGGGAATATGAGTTTGGATCCCTCAGAGGACTTCTGACTTGCCCCTACAAATGTGAACTGATGTTATCTCTCTCTCCTGCATGGATATCTTTACCTTGCATGAAACATATAGATACAGATAGATAAAATACATTTCACTAATTTTTTAAAGCCTAAAATCATTAAGTATTGTAACACATAAAGTGCATCAGGGTCCATTTGACACATTCTTAAGTGAGCTGAATTGCAGTGCTGCCTTTCACAATAGCCTTGCTTATAGATTCAAAGGAGAGAGAATGTTCTACCTCCTTCTGTGGAGCACACAGGATTTCATCATGAATTACACCTGGTACCTACAGATAATTCTTTGTGCTATTGCCAGGTTACATCTTAGGAGGAATTCAAGGCTGAATCACTGCAATTATTAAGGGCCCTATTGTTTTCTTCATGGACACTGGACACAATTATCCCACACAGACTCTGCCAAAGATAAGGAAAGACATACCTTTTCTTTTCAGACTTCCTCTGACCTTGCCCTTCTCTTACAAGGGTATTTTGTAGGGTGATGGTTTGTCTAATTAAATCAAAAGAGGAGCTCTGTTCTTTGGTAGCTAGATACCACTTCAGACAATCAAATATTTTATTTATTTTCATTTTAAACTGGATTGCTATTAAAAAGAGTTACTAGTCTTGAATGTCTTGATTTATGATCATATCCTTTCCCAGCTTTGGAAACTCATAAAGTAATGCAAAATTTACTGGTATCACATGGTGTATGAAGGAGCTTTTACTCAGGGAATGACAGAGCTGCCCAGAATTTTATGAAAATGCAGATACTGAGCTATCAGTATGCCTGATTAATTAACATCTGTTTATGTTCTGTTTCTTTCAACCTTATTTCAACACCCTGGAACTGATTCTAATAAAAACCCTTTGAGACTTCTTTCTCCTTCCACATACTTAACTCATGATTGCAAAAATCATTACCACTTTTGATTATAATCTTTAATTAGCAGGAAAATATATGTGTTGAATTATTTAGTTAGCGTTCATTTTCATCGTGATGTTTTGACAGCCTTTGCATTAATAAATCTTTCATAGACCTGAAGACAGTGGATAGCCTTAGATGTAGTTGTCTAAGGATTCCTCTTAAACACTTTCCTTCCAAAGACCTTAAAGCATGGCATGCTACCCAGGATTTTTCACTCTCAGGTGAATTTCCTGATCACTAGCCTGTCTCTTCTGCTCACTTTAGAGCTTAATGAATTTTTAAGAGCTTTCCTTCTCAAAATGAGAGGAGGAGATAACATCTTGGCAGAGCCTGTCATGCAAGAGTGGTTGTGTCGCCTGAGGCCAAATCCATCACTTGTCTCCTGCATGGCCTCCTGGGTTGGTTCTGGGACTGCTCAGTTGGATTTCCAAGGAGGAAGACTTTGATTTTAGCTTATTCTTTACAATGTTCTCAAAGGACCCTTTACCTGCCTCAGGGTGCCCGTGCTTGATCTGGCATCCCAATTCTGTTAAATCCACGTTTTTGGTGGGTGAGAGCATTGTTCAGATTCTCGGAAGGCTTCAGCATCTCTGCCAAGGCCTTTAGGGTTGCAGACAGCAGAAGTTGAGGGTGTTCTATGGTTTGATCCATTTATGTAAAGCAAAGTCTGTAACTGCAAAGAGTTTCAGATCAGACAATATCTGGTTTCTTGTGCAAAATCACATTAGCCCCAGTGGGGTCCCTGTCAAGCTGTAATGTAAGAAAAAAGCCTTTTAGTCTGGACCTATACTTGTTATTTAAGACATAACACTGTCCCTGCTAGTTCAGCTCTAAGCTTGCTATCCCAGCCAGCATTAAATGCTGAGTACAGCAGACAATGAACTGCAGTTCTGTGTTCTCAAGTTCTCTGACAACATTTGAGTCTATCAAGACTTTAGACTGTAGATAGGATGCTACAGCTTAAGGTTCAGCCTGATTATTGGCTTGATGTGTTTTTCTATTTATTCTGATGAAATGTCTGTGTCTATAATTGCAAGTATCAAGGCCAGTTATTCCTAAGTGAATGTGATTTATTAACTTTAATGAGCAAATAAGCACCTAACCACTATGGAAAGAGATGCTCCCCAAATCTTTAAATAATTATAAATAATACAGACTCAAAGGAGATCTGAGACTGGAGTAATTGCCCCATATGCCATTATGGCCATACAATAAACAATTTAAAGCTGTTTTAAATGCTTCCTGCCATCACTGTGGAGGAGAAATAATTTTGCATGGTTCATTTGCTGCAGTACTTAATTTTCTTTGCTGCTTCTGGAAGGAGTGATTTTTATCAGAAAAAATGACTATAACAATGACTGTGTTATTATATGTTTAGTTTTCATCAGGAAATTCTCAATCCAAATCAAACTAGAATCAATGCAGCAGAGGAGTGCTTGCAATGGAATAGCACAACTTGTTCAGAGCAGGGTGGTGCTGACTATCCATCTGGAAACTGGTGAATTTCAAAAGACCTATGAATTATGCAGAAGCATGTTACCAATAATGAACTCTGTTTGTGAACTTGTTCTGAACAAACCCCAGAACTTTGACGGATAACCTGAGACCAAATCATAAAATTAAAAAAAATTAGCAATGAAAAATAGGGATTTCCTATAGATATTTTCCTCTGAACATTTTCTGATTAACCTTCAACCAAATAAGCAAACCCCTCAAAAAAACCCCCACAAAATAACCTAACTTTTTACAAAAAAATAAGCTAAAGTGTAATTCAGACATTCTGCTTCCAAGAGTATCCACCAGGATTATATTACAATTCAATAACTTCACTTAAAATATTTATTCAGTTGTCCTGGTTGTCCCTACATTTCAGTGTCCTCTACTGCATGCAGAAGTATGAGCATTGATAGGAGAAACAACAGGTGGATAGAGATTCTTAGAGTGTTATGGTGTTAATTTAAACAGTGTCGTTCTTTCCTGTACAACTTGAGTAACATTTAATATTCCTAGAGCCAAACCACTTTTGGAGGCATCCTTGAATACAAGATGCTGCATCTCAAGGACTTATCACCAGACTTGCATGCTGACAAATTAATCTTTTCAATTCCTTTTTCAGCATGTCAACTTTTTATGCTGGTCTTTTCACTAAATGAGTTGTTTATACTCATCACCCTTCATTTAACCTTAATAAGATGTTTAAACTGTGATATCATCTCTTTTTTAAGTGACTTGCAAGTCTGGCATCTCTGTAGGGGTAGAAAGGATTAAAATGGTATTCCTGACAGCAGAAATGATTAATACAAGGCTCTTGAGATGACACTTTTTTGTTCATTATGTTTGCTGAGATGACTCAACACAGCACCAGAAATGCAGAAACTGTGAGCAGCCTGTTACCAGATTTCTTGTGTTTGTTGCACTCTGTGAGCCTACAGAGGTCTGGGAAGGGAAGGAAACATCTGGTCAGAACAAAGATTTAATGGACAAATGTGTGACTTTGTTTTGAAAAAGTAGAAAATAAGTGAGCATAATAAAGTAATGTCCCCAAACCTGGATCTGCCTCCCAAGCTGCAGTTAAGCACTTTGGCTGGTAAGCAAAGCAGATGGAAATCAGTTAACATGGCATCAACCCTGAGCAACATGGGAATCAGAGGACCTTCACTAGAGGAGACAAAAGAGAGCAAAGAGGTAAGAGGAGCTTTTTGTGGGTTGTTTGACTCTTGGCTTCATATAATCCATGTGTAAGAGATGTGAGAGGGAGAATTAGCATTCCTGGGTACACTTCTGAGGAACCTTTCCACTTCTGCTCTGAATCTGACCCTGACTCCCTGCACACTAATCCAGACTAGCATGTCATCACCACCCAGCAGCTGCCCAGCGTGCAGGGAAAATGAGATTCTTACAGCACTGCCTCCCTGTTTGCCTCCCCTCCTTGTCCATCACACCCCACCAAAGGGCCCAGAGCTGCCTCTTGGTGGTATTTGGTGTGAGCCCTTTGGCTGTGGTCCTGTTCTGAGCCTCCCCAGGAGAGCTTTTCGGTGCTCCAACAGGGAAGGTGATCATCCTGCTATGCAGCTGGAGTTGGGAGGAGTGAGAGACGAGAGGACAGAGACACCAACCCCACAGATAATCCCAGCTACCAGCAGCCACCTTGTCCCTTCTCTGGATAACATGGAAAACCCTTCACCCTTCTGCCTGAGCTGGTGCATTTGCTCCATTCTGCTGTTCCACCTATCATATTCCTGTGGTTGAAGAAGGACTCTCCACTGAAAACCTTCATGAAACCCTTGGCTGCTGGGTACAGTAGATAGGATTTGGTGAACAGGAGGGAAAGAAGACAAGTTAAATGTCCAGTCTATGAAAAACAGAGCAGGAAAAATGAGATTGGAGGATGGAGATAAGGAGTGATCTCCTGGGTCATGGACTACACTATTGACACTGGCAAACAAAGTAAAAATCTATTAATTAAAGAGGAAGTAACTAAAACCAAGTTAATGGAAGATTAACTGATTGACAAATAGTCACATATACATAACCTATACTGCTATAATTAGATTAATCGATAAATTAGAACTAACATCTATTTATTAAAATGTAGTAAAATTTTAAGTCTAGTGAGTTTGCTGTCACTATTTTTTTTCTGCCTAATAACTGCAAATCTTCCTAAATTTCAGCTTTAAGTAGTTACTGACCACATTTAGTCAGTTAGTTCTCATTTCCCTGTAGAGATGAGTGTGTGTTTTGTTTGAGTTGGTATGATGGCATTGTCAGCTGCACTTTGTGCACCCCAAGTGCAAAGGTGTAAGGGGTTACCATCTGCCTGTCCCTTCTCTCCCAGGGTGCTTGAATCAGCAGCCAGAGTGAAACCAACAGCTCAACACTGAAAGGGTTGGGCTGCCAACCTCTTATCTGATGTCAGGGCATTGAGTACTGCCTTATATTCCCTCAACCTGTTTCTTTTAGGGACAAATTAACCCTGGACTTATTAGTATGGACATATTAGTATGACAAAATGCAAGAATGTTTTTGACCCTGTTATGGAGAAGAGTTCACCTGCCTGCTGTACAACTTAACTTTCCTAGTTCCTCATCTGACAAGTTGCAGATCCTGGTCTTTAGAGGTGGAAATCCACAAAAGCATCAAGAGGTGGTTGTGATTGTGGCTATCTCAGTAGGCATTTTGCATGAATGACTGCCCAAAAACACTTTGTAGTATTTGACCAGTCATCCTGTGAGCAGCAAGCTCTTACTTATTCAGCTGACACGTGGGACTCTAAGCCTATCCACTGGCATTTCCAAGATATTTAATAGTGACAGTAATTATTATAATCCTTCCATTCAGTAGAAGGCTCAAAACCTACTCTTTCCATTGACATAGTCGATCTAAGCACAGAATAAGTCACGTGTTGACAGCTGGACTGAAAAACCACCCACAGGTGTTGTTTAATAGGAGCCTGAGTAAGTCCACCCACTGCTGGTACATGTAGTCCTCATAGAGAAGGCAGGTGTATAATCTAGGAAATTTTTCAGTTCAGCCCTTACAGGTATGAATCATTATTGTTTAGTGCAAAGAAATAATGTCCTTTTTACCTATGGAGGAAAAAAGACCACAGACATGGAAAAAAGGGAGAGGACAACTGGGAGATATCTCACAAGCAGAAAGTAGCCATGTTTTCTTTACACCAAAGCTGGCTGCTGGTTTTCACTATGAGAAATAACACAGAAGACTCTCCCAACACTCTGAGATATTTTTTCATGTATTACCTGGTGCATTCATGATGTCTGCAAGACAGTGTCAGAGGCATCAGGCTCTGAATCAGTGGAAATAATTGGACACTTCTACTGCTGGTGGCTGTGGGAGGTGTCCTCCTTTAGTTTTTTCTTGAGTGAAAGAGTGAACTTGGAGTTTGTATGTCTGTTGTTGTGTTTCTCTCGTTGTCTGCTGCCTTCCTATCACACCTGGGCAGGGGACAGCCCAGGCTTTGCCTGCCAGAGGGTGGAAGAACATGGAACCAGGGGCAGAAAGAGAGGGTTGGAATTGAGGATCATCCTTACTGAGCAGTGCTGAAAAGAAAAAGGTCAACTGTCTTGTTTTCAGGAAAGAAGAGGCTTCTAGGACAAAGCCTGAAAAAGTCTTCAACACACAGAACCTTGTTTTTATTCCCATAGCCCTGAGACAGTGCTGAAAACAGCTATGTAAATAATAGTCTGAGAAAAAAAGAGAAGCTACCTTTTCTTCTTCTTTTGCATTTTTGCTCATTGTCTTTCTGAACCTTTTTCAAAACTGGAGTATTTTGTAAGGGTAGAGAGACAAAAACCTCAATGAGTCAATCAATTGTGATGTGGAGAGTCCCAGAATAGCCATTCCAAACCTCAACTTTGAATGTGAACTTTGATCCAAAAACCATTAGCATTTTGGCAGTACTGGAACATCACCTGAATTCTGTGACCTTGGAGAACCAGGTTCTTTTGCCTGTGCAAACCTGGCATTTTCTGCTGGGTGTGTGACTCAAGACTGTTTCTTCTTTACTACTGTTCCCACTCTAGGTATTTTTTCTTACTTCAAAAAAGAACATTTAAGAACAGAAACAGAAATAAAAGGCATTTCAGTTTTGATTAGTGTGATTTACTAGGGAGATGACAGGCTGTGAGGCTTCTGGCTGGTCCCCACAAGGTGTGCATTATGCAATTAGTCACAGGAAAACATAAATAGACAGATCTGATGCAAGCACTGCCATGACCAGAAAACGTGCAGCAGCCTCCTCTGGGGAATGGCATTTTTCCTAGCATTTACAACACTCCTGGCAACATGGTTCCTGCTTTTGCCCAGAGCTCTTAGTTATGGAGCCACGAGCTTCACTTGGCATTAACCAAGAGCTGAGTAAGCCATACATTTTCATGGGATTGCTGACTTCATATGGAGGTAGACAGCATTCTAGTTCCTTATCTGTTTTTGCTGGAGTGAATATCCTTGTCCTGAAAAACTAAAACCAAAAATGTCTTGTTATATTTTTAAAGCCAAAATTAAAACCCTCCAGGGAAAAGCACTTATTTCTGGGGATGAGGAATGGGTTGTTTTGTTTCCTCAGCTAGGCCAACTGTTTTGGAATATTCATTCAATGACTTGCCTCTGCTCTTTGTAAAACAAGTGGGAGAATATTAATCCCAGCCTTGAGACATTTTGGGGTCTGGCATGGGACTGCTGGGAAATATGTTTAGGAGAATTTATGACAGCTTATTGAATGCAGGGTCCCATTATAAATCCTGTGTTGGGAGAAAATCCCCACAAAGTAAGATTTCTTCATCAAAAGCATCAGTATGTTGGTAAAAGAAGAAAAGTTCTCATTGACCAATTGTTTTTGAAGCAAGAATTAGACTTTGTTATTTGATAAAAAAGAAGAGATGAACCTTCAGATAAGACTAGCACCAATGAATGAGTAGCAACATCAGGCAGGGCAGATCTAGGTGGATTTGACTGCTATTGCCATGCTTGTTACACCCCTCCATGGACTTTGCAAATAAGGCAATTTTAATTCAGTGCCTTTAAGCCTTTAGATTGAAGATGTACCATTCTAAAGAAGAGTAAATGGAGGTTGAAGTTTAAAAAGAAAGGGAAAAAAAGAAAAAAACTTAAAAAAAACCAAACAAACAAAAAAAAAAGAAAAAAAATAACTGTACTGACAGATGGTTATGTACCTGAAGAAATTACCAAATTGCTATTCTGTTGTTCAAGGCCTATTCCTACAACCTGAACTTACAGGAGTAAAGTTTTCTTTTCAAATCAGCAAATTTCCCTGAATCACAAGATTCTACAATATCAAACTTTTCTCCTTTAACTAGCTTAATCACAAATGAAATCAAACCTGTTTTATCAGAAGCACCTCTATGAACAACAGGTTATAGAGTCTTTTTACAATAAATTCTTAGGCTTTTTGAGTGGGAAACATTTTAATCTGTAGTTTCCTGGCATACCGTCTAACCAGTTTGTCCCCAGAAAAACACATGAATTCTATGCCATGTTACATTGCAAATTGATGAGGGCATGAAAAACCAGCATCAACATATAGTAAAAAATGCAAAAGCATTGAACACTTAATTACAGCTCAAACTGTTCCAAAAGGCTCAGTAGCTGAAGGAGTTGAAGAGGTACAGTTTCTAAGACTGCCTGTCCAAAACACACATAATTTTCTGAAATCTGTTACTATCAGGATGGTGAAATCAGAGGATGAAATGAACAATCCTCTGTTGATGCTGATGTTCAGGAGAGTTTGTGATTCAGAGCAGACGCCAATGTTTTACCTGGCAGGTGCAGTTCATGGTCACATGCCTTGAGATGCAGCGTGAGTGACTGTGGTCTCTTCTTTCAGGTAACAGAATGAGAGAAAATTATCTCAAGTTTCAACAGGGAAGACTTAGTTTGGATATTTAGAAAAAAATTCTCAGTGAAAGAGTTGTTGGACATAGGAACAGGCAAAGTGGTGGAATCACTGTTCCTGGAAGTGTTCAAAAAATGTGTGGCCCTTGCAGGCATAGCTTAATGGTAACATGGTGGTGCTATGTTAGACTCCATGATCTTAGAGTTCTTTCCCAACCTTAATAATTCTATGATTCTATGAAACAGTAAGTTCTACCTCAGATGTGCCTCAAAGCATGTGTTAGATGCGAGGGATTGCTTCTACACATGAGAGGCAAGATGCTGTGTAGGACCTGTTCCAGGGTGCTGATGATGGGTTTTTCAGTGGGTGTTGTTTAGCGTCCTCATATGGACTGAGAAGATCAGATCCCACCACACTTCAGACTTAAATGCATGACTGAGCCTGTGGTTTGGTGAGTTACTCTCTTTAACAGTTCTGAGGAAGAAAATTTCCACAGCAAATATGAAGTAAAATATATTAGTTTAACCCTCTTTCCTCAGTACTGTGATTTACTCTGTACTTGTAAAGACCTTGGAAATGTAGAATGGTTATTATGTCTCAAATGTTAGGCAGTCGTTTATTAAACTGAGAAACCTCAATGCTGGACTCCGCAGAGGCACCTGCAAGAATTTTCTAGAATCCTACTGTGCCCCAGAGAATCATGATGGCTGCAAAATTTCTTCCAGCTCAAGGGAAGGAGTTTATTGAGGGAACTCAGAGGAAAACAGGAGTTTTTGCTTTAACCATAAATAACCTCAGAGCAAAGAAGGACATGCTACTCCTGAAGATAGGGAAGGGAACAAGAACTTTGCTAGAATTTGTTAAGAGATATTTTAGGATAAGGCTGCAGGGTAAGACCATCTTGCATTGGAACAGTGCACATGGGTGCAGCATGCTCACATCACTGGGGGAAGCTGTTGTGTAGTTTGGGAAGGGGAATGTGTGTCAGAAACTTGCTGCTGACTTCACATGGAGTGCAAATGCAAGGGAGGGAAGTTGCATCAAGTCTTTCTGCTTGGATGGAGGAAGCCAAATAGAAATTCTGGAGTGTGTGCATTCTCATGCTGACAAAACCAGGGAGATGTTAGAGGGAGTGACTGTTCAGTGTACCCCCTTCACATAGAGTGTTTCTATTTTGGTTGAGGTGGTTTTTGGATGTGTGGGGACACAGCTATGGCCACCTCTCTCAGGCCCAGCATGAATTGTAAATTGGGTTTTCTGGGACAGCACATGTCTGCTCAGTTCTATGTCAGGAACAGGTAAAAATCTGTCTCTTGGCTCCATACATGTGACAGCCCTCAAGGAGACTGTGAAGGTAAGCAGGGGCTGTCAAAGAAGCCTTTATTCTCTAGTCTTTTACCTTTCTGCCCTGCGAGCATTTTTTTTACTGCATTCCCTCCATTACCTCAGAAGCTTTCAACTCCTAAGAACAATTTAGTCATTTTTCTAACTTTAAGAAATTTGGGCTTGATTGCCTTATTTTATGGTTTCCTTGTAAGTTCCTAAATTCTCTCACTGCAAAATACAGTGGAGATAGTTTTTGAACCTGTAAAGAAGTGTTGCAGAGTATTTTTATGTAAGCCAGATTAATGGTTTTAGAAGACGATACATTTATCATAAGACAGCATTTTGGCAGCAAAGTGAGCTTCAGTGAGCAGATGTTTTCAGTCTTGTCATGTGTTTTTGAAGAGCTAACCTGAATTTCCTCTTGAAATTGGAGTTTTAAAAAATCACGACTCAATCCCGAAATAAAAAAAAAAGACAAAACCCAAAACCACCCAACATCTTAGAAGTATGTATTTTGATAGAGAAAATAGATTTTAAATTTCCTTCTCTGTATTTGTCTGTATCCTATTAGATTGCAATTTCTCATGGTGGAGCTAAATTAATCACGTAGAGAGATTTTTGCAATACAAATGAACACACTGAAATTTAAGTCAAACAGAAATTGTAAAAGTTATAAGACAAATTTTAACGTAGTATTGGGGGGGTGTCACATGATGGAGCTTCTATTTTAAATATTTCAAATTTGATGTCAACACTTGGCAAGAATTACAACAGGAATTGGAAATAGCATTTCATCCTGTGTAAGCTACAAGCAGAGAAATTGTTCCAATGATAAAAAAAATCCAACACCAAATAGCAGTAAATTATTTATCACTGTCCTCCTCTTTCAGATCAGAAGTCTAATAAACCACCCAGAGTGGTTGCCTGCAATGTGTCCCTTGGGAGCTCATGGGGGTGGCAATGTGCCACCTCACATCAGAGCAGGAGCAGAGCAGAAACTCTCTCCCTTAATGACTGTAGTTCTGTGAATTGCAGTGTGTGATCTCAGCTGAACCTTGAATGACAGACTTCCCTAAAAATGACTTTTTGGTGTTGTGGCAAATTCAGACCATTCAGCTTCTCTCTTTGGTGCATTCCTTTTTTGTTCTTTTGAAATTTAAGAGTGATAAAAACCTGAGTGCAGAAAAAAACAGCTTTGAAACAGAAAACTGTGGTATTCTTATGGGGGACAATTAAAACCTAAACAATGGGGGTATGGTTCTTTATGGGGGAAAAAAAAAAAAGTGTGGAAGTGTGTAAAACAAACCAGGAGGTCTGTGAGTGAAAATTTCTATTTCAGCTGCAAGCTCTGGGGCTGTGCTAGCCATCACGTACACCAGAAAGGAGATGTGTTTCATGCTGAGCTTCCAGGTATTTTCCTTTTATAATGCAACATCCTGCAAGATGATAGGCTAGAAAAGAGTAAGAGTGAGAGGAGACAATGACAGTGTTGTCGCTCTGTCCTCTCCCTCTCTCTTGCTCAGTGTGTTTTGCCCGCCTGGATCAAAGACCTCTGAAGTGCAGGTGCTTCTGCTGTGCTGTTCCTGGCACCCAGCACAGACAGGCACAGAGCTCCTTGGCACAGCTGGGATGGAATCTGTAGGGTTGTACCCTGCTGCAGTCAGAGCCCTTCCCCCAGAGAGTGCTGCTCTGGATGTTAGGAGCCTCGGGGATTAGAAACACAACTATTATCACTTTCAGTAAGAACCTGGTTAGCTGTGAGGGAGGAGACACCATAGCAGTGAGCTTGGACTGTGAAAGACCCCTCTGAGTGCCAGGACAGAGCCCAGGGCTGAGGCAAGGAGGATGTGACAGACTCCCTGGGGATTCCTCCGTGGAGCTGAAAGGGAAAAGCTTTCTGTTTCAGTTTCCACAACAGACTTTGACAGATAGGGAGGTAAAAAAGGCTGCCCCACTTTCACATGTGAAAAGTCTGCGGTGATCGGAGAATGTCAGGAGGCTGTTCCTGGAGAACACAAGGGACAGAGAATCCTTCTCATCCCACTCTCTTCAAGGTGCCCAGCAGCAAGAGCTGGAGGGTTTCTGTTCTCCCCCCATTGCTGTCAATAATTCCATCCCTTCCTACCTACGCAGAGGTTAGAGCAGCCAGCACAGCAGGATCACTCCTCCCCAAAGCATCCAGAACTGGACCATAACCATGCAAACAGCAAGATGCCAGCACATTACAGAGTACCTTGCCCAAGGGAAATTTTGTTCTTTATTCCCTTTCAGCCTAACTAGATTTTAATCCTAAAATACATATTTCCGTCTCTTCTAAAATCCCTTTAAAAGAAATTGGACATTTGCAGGCATGTTTTAGGTGTGAAAGTAGGTGGCTGCCTTTTGCTTAACAGATGTGTGCTTCCTTGTCTATAGGCTGTGGATTTGCTGCAGTCTGAAAACTGTGGTCACATAGCAACTGTATATTAACTAAAGCTTTTGAGACTTGCTGAGATTAAAGCTTCAACAGTGTTCAGTGACTTGGTCAGTGTGCTGATCTGCACGTGTCCACCTTTGTTTTGTACTGTCAAATGAGGAACCAGGATTTTGCAATAATTATGACTGTTATTCAGGGAATTGCTTAGAAATTAAAAGTCATCTAGAAAAACAACAACAACAACATAAAAATCCTTCTCAAAAAGAGAAGACAGTGATGAAAACATCTACTATGAGGAAGCTGAAAAAGCCCCAAAGCTAAACCTTAATATTCTCCATGGAAACTAGATACAGGGGTTACAATGTATTTGGTGACTTTACTGGATTTTACTGACTGTTCTCTGCACCGAAAACAAATGCAAATCACTTGGGGAGAAAGTAACCATCAAAGGCTCCATTCCTTTCATTCCTTTTCTTGTCATTTCTCTTTCAAACCCTGATACTTGCTTTTCACAGTTTATTATTAACAGCCCTACCTGAGACTGGGGAGAATGTTGCAGGATGAGAGCTATTGATACTTTTTTTCTTTAAATAAAACAATGTTTCTTTCTTGGCCCTGAGTGTCTTCAGTAACTTTATTGTGATATGGCAGGGCGTGGGAGTGTAATGGAACCAGTGATCTCTGAAAAATCACCTTGAAAAACCCGTTTTATTTCCATGCTGCACTGTATTAATCTCTGACCTCTCCAGCATCCCTCAAAATTCCGTTGCCAATTTATAGAAGGGAAAATGGTTAATAGAGGGATTTGTAGTATCTACTGTGGAAGGCTGGCATTCAATTAAAAGAGGTAAACCAACCCATTTTCGTTTAATACCAGAATATACAGAAGCAGCATAGCTGTGTGTTATTTTACTAGGGCTTGCCAGACTTGGTATTTCCCAGCCATAATAATCCTAATGATAAAGTTTGCTGCTGAGTCAGCCCTGTTTCCCAGTCAGGGAAGAAGTGTGGAGCAGATGCTGCACTGCTCCAGGGTGTGTTTGTCAGTGGCCAGCAGAGAGAATTAGGGCAGATGCTCTTTGCACTGAGCGGTGCTGGGGAGGAGGGGAAAACTCAAACCAAAGCTGCTCTGCCCTGGTTAAATGTCTTGAGAGCTGTGCTGCTGTCTGGCCCTGTAGCCAAGTGTCTTTTTGCTCAGAGGGAGAAGAGGGGCAGAGCAGATTTTGTCCTACTGTGGGATCAGGGTGCAAGTGTTTGAAATTTTTATACACAGATCCAGAAATGTTCCTGTGGCACTATTTTTAGGAATTGTTTAAGCACCTTCTCCCACAAAGCAGTAAAGCCAGGATAATATTGAGATGGTTAGAATGCCTCATCTTATTTAATTTGATATGCTAGGTGGAGTAGTCTCTGTTAAGTTGCTGTGAGTTATTAACTCTCTTTTCCTAACTAGGAAAGAAATGCAGGGTTTTTTGGTTCTTTTTACAACTTTCTGACAGATATTAAAACATGATAAAATGAAACTGGCTTCACGCTGGAATGCACTGGGACATTTCTCCTGAGAATGGAGTTGAGCAATGCAAAATTAATATTGATTTTATCACTGTTGCCTCCTCTAAGGAAAAAAGTCCTTTCAGATTTAAGAGAATGTTATTTTTGTTTGGCAATCTTTTGGGAGTTGTGCTGCCTGTATTTAAGGTCTCTGAAGGTCCAAGTCCCTCAAGGCTGAATGGAGTCCTAGATGATGTTCTGCATGATTCAATATCTTAACAATTTAAGATCTAAGAAAAGGAACAGTGTAACCACATATATATATCTGAAGGGTTGCCCCAGAGCCCATTAGACATAATGACTCTTGGACCAGTCTCCATCCAGATTTCCTTTCTCATTATTACAATTGTGGATGAAAATGTCCTGCAAGTCTTTGTGTTTCTCTCTTCTCCACAGTGCTTTCAGCTCATCAAGAATTAGGCTTACAGAACAATGTTTAGGGGGATTTTGGCCACCATGACACAACCTAAAGAACATATGTTTGCACAAAGATTTTCAGTGTACAGCTTCCAACCAAAAGAAATGTTTTCCTGATAGCTTCAAACCTGGTTTTGTGTGCATGGATCACCAAGGTCTGCATCCTGCATGAACTGCAGAGAATATGGAGACAGGAATGAACAGAGCACAGACCAGAGTTAGGTAGATTACACACAGCTGTTATCTGGCAGTATGACTGCTAGGGAAAGGAGGTCAAATCTGACATTCATTACCTCATTCACACCCTGTTAAATCAGCCTCTGTCTATTTTCAACTGTTTGTCTTTTGCCACCCACATTCCCCCTGACTCCATCATTATAATGAATAATTCAATGAATATTTTTAAACTCCAACTATTATTGACTATTCCAAGCTTCCTACTTTATGATTTATGGGATTTTCAGGGTTTGCTGAGTCTGTTCTGAGTGGCTTTCATAGGTTTTATAAAGGACACAGAGAAGAAACATTTGGTGTTTTTTGGTATAGCAAATTAACAATTAATTGAAAGTGGCCTAATTGAGAGAGTAGAAAAATATAATTACAAGAGTGAGTAAGAGGCAAGAAGAGACCAGGGAGTCCTTGAGGGTTAGAAGCAGCAAAAAGACAGTAAATGAAGAGGAGCCATTTGTGGCATTAATGAATGAAGAGATTGAAGGGCACCGAGGTAGTCTTGAAGGAATACATGGATGGACCATCTATTATTTGCACAGGCTGGGGAAAAAAATAATCAGTAAAGCTAGGAGTCAAACAAAGATAGGACAGCAGGACTTACATTTTAGCTTCAGGGAATAGTCAAAACGAGATACTCAGGCTGTGGCTGAAGGGAAAAATGGCCGCAGTTAGAGAGAAGAGAATGAGAAGGACAAAAAGGAATAAAAGCAGTTTTGAAGCAGAGCAATATTGAAGCTGAAATTGCCCTCACCTAAACCTGTTTTGCTTTTTTTACAGTTTATAAGACAAATCATGAAAATGAAGTGTTGGCCTTGGACCCATCCCATGCCCAGAGAAGAGTGTCCCTGCAAACCATCAGTGTGTGCAAGGCTCAGGACTCCGAGCTGCAGCGTGGAAGATCTCTCAGCTGGCAGTGTGGGTTGGCACCTCTCTTGCTCCCCTTGTCCACTTGCTCAGAGCACAGAATTAAGAAGAAGGAAGCAAGTTTCTGTTCACTTTCCCATTAAAGGTGTTTTCTGAACAGTTTCCAAAGTCTGGAATATTTGACATTTCAAGGATATCGCAACATCCTATTTCACTTTCTACAACCCAGTATGTTTTTCCTGCTTCTAGTAGCCACCCCCATTCTTTAAAGCTGTGGGAATTTCCTATATAGGGACAGAAGATACACTAAGAGTGAAGATATTAAGGAAAAAAACCCCAAAGAGCTGATGTTTCCTTATCTTTCTTACATCCCTTCTCTTAGCTATTTGACTTTCCCCTCAGTAAATATTGATGAAACTGAATGCTGGAGAGGTGGGGTTCTCACTGTTAGTCATACTAAAAGATATCAATACACTTAATTTTCAAAATCCTACCCTATGTCTATTCTCCAAGTGTGGCAAGTGTGCCACTTCTTTCCCATTACTGAATTAAATATTTTGATATTAAAAAATTATCAAACTTATAATTTCTACATTTTTTATTTTCTCAGACAATTTGTTAAAAAAGCCCAAGATATGGTAAAAAGAAAATTTTTAAGTCACTAAAAACATAATTCAGAACTGTGCTTTTGTCCTAGGAAAGTCATAAATGGATACTCACAGTTTGTAGCAGGAAAATTACATGAAGTTTTACAAAAGTAATAGAATTATTGAGCCATGGGTAAATTAGGTTCATGAAAAAGGATTTAAACATCTTTCTCTGAGGGAAATCAAGTCTCACAGAGGAGTCAATGAGTACATCTGTAACTGTGAACCAGGTTAAATAATGTAGTTCAGTTAACAAAACTTTTTGATGAGACATCTCCAAGGACTTCTACAGTAACTAAGCTGTCATGGAATGAATGTGAATGTCTGCTCTTGAATTAACTGTCAAAAGATAAGAAACCAAATGAAGGAATAAATGGACTGCTTTCTCATGGAGAGGTCATCAGGGGAGCCGTGCTGCATCTGTGCTTGTCAACGCATTTCTTAATGATCTGAAAAAGAAGCTGAATTCAACGCTAATGAGTGAGTTTGTGGAAAAACAAGCCACCAGCATCATGATGGAGAGACTGCCTCAAAAGGGGATTGAACAGGCTCAGAGAAAACAGTCTAACTACAGCTAACAAACCCAACCAGACAAATGCATTTTCCAAAACAGCATCTCAAAGTCTCCATCAGAAGCTGAAACAGTTTAAGAGAAGAAAGGTATCCCTGTGGATATCCTTTCTGCTCCTGCCCTAGGTTTCTGCTACCAAACTCATCTGCAGGATGCTGACTGGAGTGACTCTGGTGAGGTGCTGGACCTTCTAGAGTTCTCATCTTTGCGTTCCTCCTCTACACAATTCTCCCTTCGGGGAACTGGGAAAAAAAATCAATGGATTTAAAACAATTACATTAGTGAAAAAAGAGGAAAAGCATACAGTGTTTTCTTCCTTTTCATAGGATGCGCAGATGCTGTGACAGGCAGCCTTACTTCAGAAACATCAAAAGTATAATGGTATTAATAGAATCACTTAGGCCAGTGAAAATGGAGATAATCTA
Organism: Cinclus cinclus; assembly: GCF_963662255.1. Classification (NCBI taxonomy): domain Eukaryota; kingdom Metazoa; phylum Chordata; class Aves; order Passeriformes; family Cinclidae; genus Cinclus; species Cinclus cinclus. The sequence goes on along the minus strand of NC_085052.1, from coordinate 9,399,189 downwards.
TCATTTACAAGTAAATGATGACTCAAGGCTTGTAACTACTGGACTGCATAATATGGCCAAAAAATGCTTCCACAAGCATTGTCCAGGAAATTATTACACAAAATGCTTCCCCAAGCACGAGTCCAGAAAATTATTGCACAGCTGTAGCACAAGTGTGGAGGAGATTAGTAGAGACTTTCAATAGATTTTTAGGTTCTCCATCTTAAAAATACCTTTTATTCTCAATGCAGCTTGATTGCATTGGTAGCTGGCATGAAGGCAAGAAACAGCTACAGCAAAGTCTTGGGAAGAAATTGCCAGCATATTTGGATATGCTGACAATGTAGCTGCAGGATGGAAAAAACTTTCAGTATCTGAATCATAGTAAGAAGGACAAGATCATGATTCTGCACCTTCAACAGAGGAGGAAGTCTTTGAAGGAAATTATCCTCCCCTGCCCTAAGTATTACAATCTTTACCTTTCCAGTCCAAGAATCTCCTGGCTGTATTAATTAGAATTTGATTATAAATAGGCAGAAAGAATCTGTGGAGTCCTTTATCCAGATGTGATGTCTCAGGCAGAGATGCTAGGAGAGGTTGATGAATGTCTTGGGGCACTATTTCCAAATCACTGAGACAATGCATTGGCCAAGTGTATAGTGGTTAGATATGCCCCCATCTATAGAAAATATATATTTCCCTGCTTACCCAAAGCAAGAAAGTTAATTATAAAGACAGATGCTCTCCTCTTTCCCCTCTACCTCTCAATTAACTTAAATCTGGTCCAGGCTGAAGAGTGGATTTTCCCAGGCCTGGAAATGATACTTAGATTTGTCTCCAAGAGCAGGATACATCAAAACAGGAGAGACACCTTCTTCCATTTGATATTAATGGATAGAAGAAAAGAGGGTGTCATTGTAAAGAGATCCCAGTTTCAACATGCTTTATGACCCACTCTTCTAAACTATCAACGTGCATGAATTGAATCCATGGAAATTCCATGATACTAATTTAATATTACAAACTAGAATAAGATGGTCATGTCCTCAGTTGATCCTAATTACAACTGAACAGAGGGTTTACCCTGGCTATGCAGATGTATTCTGGTGGAAAATTCAGCTGCATGGTTTTTGCTTGACTTTGGGATTATAACATGTTAGATTTATTGGCTCATTTGCTACAGTAAATGGGAGTCTCCGGCTTGAGCAACCATTGATAACAGAGTGGTGAATGAGCTGGCTGAGGGGTAGGACAGGAATGGAGAGAGAACATTTGTTCTGAAAGACAGAACACAGTCCTCACACACTATCCTAGTCCATTATGACTGTTTTTCACAGCCACTGGACATGATCTACTTTGCCACTTGTAATGAAAAACAATTTTTTTCTTAAGTGAGAAGTGTTGTAATGAAAAAAATCTGACAGATCATAGAATATACTATGGAGCTTTTTTGAAGTGAGCTAGCTTCCCTACCACTACAAAGCAAAAGAGATTTCTTGATGCTAATTTCCACGTTAAGAATTGAATTGTAAGGAAAGGATTTTACATATTCTTTCACAAGGCATAATGACGTTTGGTTTTACAGTTACCTACTGTATTGAGATATCAAAACATGATTTGGGAATCATGAGAATTTGAGGAACTTTTGCCAGAGTGTGTAGGCACCTGAAATTATGGATTAAAAATACTGTATTTATAAGCTTAGTGAAAATGAGTAAATAAAGACAGATGAGACATGATGACTTTTTATGTGACAATATGAAGCTGATGAACGTGATGATCACATGCAATGAATGAGAAAAATATTTTCCTATGATTTGATTTCTGACTCAATTTAAAACTTCTCCTGAAAGATCACAAACAAAGGGACACTTTAATAAGAAGGAAATCTGCCTAACATAACAAAATTCAGAGAATAAGTTTCACAAAAGATTTTAGAACAATTGCACAGAGGCTACCATAAATGAGTGCAGGTGGAGTGCCAGAAGAAGGACTCTTCCAAAATGTTTTCCCTATTCTGTTACCTTATTAATATAATATTGCCTTAACCTTGTGGTAACTGGTAATGATAATTGGCAGTAATAAGAGCAAATCTGTAACAGTTTTTAGCTTGCTGTAGGAGGACGTGGGCTCCTAGAGAAGTCTCATGGGTTGGCCGTGGCCCCTGTGACAGAGTGCAGGGTGCCAGTGTCCAGAGCAGATCAGATGCAGGAGAGGAGCACATGGAGAAATACCATCCAGCTGCTGTCTGACCCAAACTTCCACTCCTCTCCTACTCTGACTGCTGAACCACAAACCTTCTGTTCTTACTGAGCTTTCCCTGAGGCAACATCTCTCACTGCACAGGCTCATGTCCTGCGTGTGCTATAATGAATTAATATTATTTCGCTGCATGTGCAGCGTTGCCATTGACCTGATCTCTTCTCATATCACCTGGGGAGAAGTGTTTTCTGCAGTGCTAGACACAAGCCAAGACAGAATTTGACGTGAATACCCTTCAAAGGATAAAGCAACTGGTACCATACAATGATTTATACAGCAAAGCAACTGGTACCATACAATGATTTATACAGCGTCCTGGCATTTTCAGCTACCAAGCTGAACTGCCTTGGAGTGCACAATAAAGCTCTTTATCAAACCTGGTTTTTCTTGTCTCTTACAGCCATAAAGAGAAATGTGTGAGAACACAGCCCCATCGGTTCTTCCCAGAGGAACAGAAGGACAATTTCAATACAATACTTGATGCTGGCAGTGGAATTGTTTCTGCACTATCAGCTTGTAACAAAGGAAGTTAATACTGAGAAGTAAATATTAAGATCAATCCATAATCTATAACCAAATTTAAAAACCAAAAGTGGACTCAGCAGAAGAGAGAATACTGTGATTACTGTGCTAATTATTCCACTGGTGTGAAAAAGTGTGACCCAGATCCATAGAAAAGCACTAATCTGTGGGAGCTGTTAACATGACATGGCATTTATTGGGGGGCAGTCAGAATCTTTGTAAATCATGTGGTTCTTTTCGACTTTCCTCCACTCCAAATTACAGAATGGGTCAGGGTTGAAGGGATGGAAGAAATGTTTACTTTGTTTAAAATACTAAAAAGAAAATTTTAGATTACAAAATTGAATAAATTATTTTCTTGTGATTTTTCTGTTGCTCCTTTTCTCCCCCTTCATCTTTCCTAACCCTTCTGCTGCTCTGTACATTGGCAAAGTCTTTTGCACTTTTTCAAACATCAGAATTACTAACTTGCACTACAAGCTTGGATTTTCAAAGTTAGCTTAAAATTTTGACATTACAAATGGTTCCAAGGAAGAGCAATTCTCTCTCAACCTTGCATTCTGCTCTTTTTTACTGCTTGGGGACAGTAACAAGGAAAGCAATAAGGCAAAACACTGAAATGTCCAGTTGCCACCAAAGGTGCAGTATAAGCAATAATTTTTAAAGAAAATAATTGTTAACTAATTAGTTAAAGTTAGTTAAAAGCCCAACCTATCTCTCATCTTTGTGTGATCTTCACTAACACCAACAGTTCTAATGCATTTTTCCCTGTGGAATGAAACAGTTGGCATAAACTTAAAGCAAAATAAATCTATACTTCTACAATTAAGTGTCAGGTTATCAGCCTGATGGTACAAGCACAGGAGAAGAAAGCCTAAGCCTTTCTCATGGCTCATTTCAGGAATTCCTTTTAACACTGGTTCTTGTTAATGGGGTTCCTATTTGATACCTGTGAAAGTCTCTCTGAGCTGCTCTACTGCAGTCATGTAATGACTCAAAGTGTGGAGAGCTGCACGACTTTCCCAAGCAAGGAACAAGAGGCATTGTGCGGAAGGGCAGGGAAATGGATCCTCCTGTCTCTCCTTAGCTGCTTTGTGTGTAAAGCCATTGTCCTCTCAGGGCTGGAACATAATAATTTAAATACTGTACTTGCTGCCGAGTGCCTGCTGCCCTGAAAAGTTGTTTTTCCCCAGTAGAACTAAAGAGAAATCACTCCAATATGAGTACATTAAACACATGAACAACTCTGACAAGGAGCAGAGTAATATTTTTTTGGGTGAGCCTCATTTATGCTTTATTGAATTCATTTATTGGCTGATCAACAGATCCATCAAGTGCTTTTGCAGCAGTCAGATACAGAGACATGGCCTCAAGTCTGAAATCAAGCCAAAAGGTCCTCCCTGATTCTTTACAGAGGTAAAACAAAAATTTCAAGTAAGAAGAGGTGCTCTGTCAGCCCGACTTACACCACATGTGGTGCAGACAAAGCATTAACATATTTTCAGTAGTGTGGCTGTGTTGAGATTTGGCAAATTAATGTGCTGTGGATATGTCTAAAGTGCTCAACAGTTTGATGTGGCAATAGCAGGTAACAGAATTTTAATCAAATTTAAACATTTGTCTCCCCCCAGGTGTAAAAGTTTCATTAGTACAACAATGTACAACCTCTTGCATTCATTTTTCAGTGCAGCTACAATGGATATGATGTTGTGTTGTTACCACACTGATAAATAACAAACTGAGGCAGATTGCAAATTTACCAGTGAAATACTGAAAAAGATGATATTTTGTCTCCATGACTGTAAAAGGGAAGAAATAGGTCATTACAAGTCGACTTTTCTACAAGGGAGCCTGAGATAAGCTCTTCATTGTTGGCCACACATTTACACAGCAATTACAGTAAAAAAGCCATAGCAGAGAGAAACTTAATCTATTCCCTGAGGGAAAAGAAAAATGTAGGCTGGCTTCTCCTGTCTCAGCATTATACTGCAAACTACACATTAAAAATATATTGTACAGAATAAATGGAATAGGAATAACTGATGAGTATCACAAAACACAGATGCTGAGAGCTTTACTGCAGTACTGGATAAGGTTTGGATATTTGCTGGTGACACATGGTAGGCATTTGGAAATAAACAAACAAAAAGGAGGATTTATCTCTTCTTAGGTGAAACTCAGGACTATCACAAAAGTCCAGGCTTAGGACAATGGAGGTATGTTAATAATGAGCTTTGCTCTCAATGTTTCTTTTACCTGTGTACAGACAGGTGCTACCAGGCCTCCCACTGCTCTGGCTCCCTGAGATTCCTTTCTATAGCATGACTAAATCCATACACACCTGGGTCTAGGTCCTGTTCCTACTGTGGGCCTTGGAAACAAGACCCAAACTCTTACTACTGGCACTTTCACTCTTTCTCTTAGCAAGCGCCCCCTCTCCCTATGCAACTATGTCCTTCTGCAGGCAAATCAATCCACCAGAACTGCTCTTTTGCACATCTTTTGGATCCTTAATGAGCCAAGATGCTCATTACTGTCCTTTCTGTGTAAACCTGAGATAAAAAATTCTAACCTTAGTTAGGGCCTTAGTTTGCAACTGTGAAATAATATTTCTTTTAGACCTATGAATTCTTTCTTCTCCACTTCTCACTGTGCTTTCCCATGCCCCAGAGGAATTTATTCTTACTTATTGAAGTATCTTCTATCCAGACTGCCTCCAAACATCAAATGCAAGCCAGATTAATTATCAAGGAGATCATCACAATTTATAATAAGTCATGTGCTAATTACATGTACCCTGTGAGTATTTTACTCTCATTTATCTTGTGTGTACTCATTTTGCAGATTAGTAATGAACATGACTACTGCAAGTGCAACCACTGCTGTGGACTGTCAAATAAAGGCATGGAGGAATTGGGCTCTTAATTAAAACTGGTATTTGCTTTGCATTACAAGTGCAACTACTGATGTTGCTTCCAGGAAAGTCTGTTTATTAAAAATATATTATTCCCAAGAGACAGATAAAAGACACTAAGACACTCAGAGAACACCAAAAGAATCACTTGGTATTGGAAACTCCTTCATAGCCACGACGACTTAGAGTTTACGAAAAATACCCCCCTGTTCGACCTGAAGGGCAACACACACTCTCTTTATGCTGTACAGATGAGCTTTTCTCCTCTGTCTAAAGCCATTTCCAAAGAACTCAAGCCTGCCTGTGGTTTTCTTCCTCCAGTTTGGTTTGGTCTAGATTCACTCACTAAAACTGCCTATAGATCTCACAAGTAATTTCTGTAATGAGAAGAACAATGAACCTGGCTATGAGTGGTCATCAGTCAGAAGACACTTGTTCAATGCCAGCTTTATGGGCTACATGAGAATCTGCAACTTGGGAGTGAAAAATTATTTATTTGTTTTTTTTAAGAACACTTAATTCCTCCTCACAACCTAAAAAACAGTACTCATGGTTTTAATACAAGAAAAAATGTGGATAGCATCTAATGCTTCTGAGAAAATAAGTCTTCATTTTTTGGGGGGGCATCAACATTCTTCTGTTTATGGTCTGCTTTGGAAAGGATTTCCTTTGGTTGGATGTAGGTTTATCAAGTAAATTACCTTTGAGAGTGATAACTTTATGTCAGAAAAGCAGTCCTGCTTTTCTCAATTCTATTCAGCATCCCATTACTTTTGATGTCTTTCCCAAACTGATTTTCAGATTATCACCTGTTTCATTTCTTATAGTAGCTAGGCTTAAGCCTCTGATGAATGTTTCAGTAAGATCTCATTTTTTCCTCTAAAAAGTCCCAAACTGAATTACTCTAGAGTTGTGCCTCTGCATGTGTCCCCTTTCCCCCTCCAATAACTTCACTATTCTTGGGGCTGAAATTCAAAAAGTAATTTCCAACAAGAAACAAATTCTCTTACTCACAATTAACAACCCTTACATTTCAGAAAGAACAAGAACGAAGATGACATTTTGTGGAATGTCTTAAAAAAACCTATTTACCTTTCCCCTTTCCATACCACAGGAGAGATAATTAAAACTTATGCAATTTTTTGTTCACTAGTTCATGACTCTGTGGCTCAGGTGCCATGTCACAAATCCTGGGTCCAGTTCTGGGGCCCTCAATTTAGATAGGATGTCAAGGTGCCGGAGCAAATCCAGACAGGGCAAAGAAGCTGGTGAAAAGTCTGGAGCATAAGTCTTGTGAGGAGCAGCTGAGGGAGCTGGGGTTGTTTAGCCTGGAGAAAAGGAGGCTTGAGGGTGATGTTACTGCTGTCTGCAACTCTCTGGAAGGAGGTGGTAGCAAAGTGGGGGTCAGGCTCTTCTGGATAGCCAGTGACAGGAGGAAAGGACACAGTCTTAAGTCATGCCAGGAAAGGTTTAGTTTGGACATTAGAAAGGAATTCTTCAGAAGGGATAATTATACATTGGAATGGGCTGCCCAAGGAGGCAGTGGAGTCATTATCCTTGGAAGTATTTAAGGGAAGACTGGATATGGCACTCAGTGCCATGGTCTGATTGATGTTTGGTCATAGGTTGACTCTATCTTAAAGATCTCTTCAGCCTAATTGATTCTGAGGTTTTATGATATGTTGTCAACTGTGCATTCATCAGAGATGCAGAACCAGACCAGTCTCCTCTGCTAGACCTTCCTGCACTGCACACATCTCCTACAAGTGTCAGGCTCTGTCCTGGACCTGTCCTTGCCACTGTTCCTTTCTTTATTCCTGCTCTCACTCTGCCAAACAAAACTGCAACCAGCTGCCAAATGCCTTTCTTTTCCTATCAGTACCAATCTGAATACAGAGCAGGCAGTCAACTTGTTGACACCAATACTTAAATCAGAAAAATGTTTCTTATCCAGTATATTTGTTTTTATGACCTTGATGACATATTTATAAAATTTGGTTTTTCTGGTTTATGTTTGCTCATGCAGCAGCTGTGCTTTGTCCCTTAAAAATACATTGTATTTCCTGATGACTGGCTAATTTTAAACTACATAGGTCTCACTGGTCATCTAAAAATAAGTTTATAATGTTCACATGTAGTATACATAGAACCATCATTTGACCAAACATGGTAGCATAAAGGGGTCCTTATCAGGTCTTTGGCTTCTTCTATAATGGCAATAATGACTACAAAATACACAACAAAACCATAAACAGGCCCTGTACTTCCTGTTTGCAAAACACCATGAGCAGAAATTAATGTTTTTGTGCAAATAGAATCTGGGTTAAGGACACATTTAGACTTTTCCCAGCAATGATGTTTTGTAGCTCCCCAAAAGTTCTGGTTTACTACAACCCCTGTAGCACAATGATGGTGAATATTTTGAAGGAAAAAATAATGCTGGAATGTAAAACAAAAAATTCTGATCCTCTAAAATATCAGTCAATAGTTGCTCTTTTAAATAAGCATAATCAATCATCTTGTTACCCAGCATCCAGATCCAAATTATTTCTTAAACCCAGGCCCAAAAATGTCTAGGCCATCTTATTTCTTTTAGGTTCAGGCTTTTAGGCTTCTTCTCCCTCAACCATCCTAGCTCAGAGAATAGATGTCAGAGGACTTGGACTGCTCAGACACAAAGCAATCCTTATAACAGGACAGACCCAGATTTTAACTATCCAGGCTTTCTCAGCAGAAACGTACAAACCTGGATAAGAGAAAATGCCATGGGTCATCTAACATTTAGAGATGGACAATGACGGCTTTAGAAAAATGTTCTAGTTTTCATTAACTGGACATTTCTTTGATTGAAACCAGAATGGAAAAGGTTTTCATAAGACAAGACCTTAAGAAACCTGTGCCTGTCACAGTTTAGAACACCATGACCAGTAGCATTAACAGTGTCTGGCTTTTTATTGATTTGTCTCTCAAAAGACCACCTTGGTGGACTTAATTATTTTTAGTAAGGGGTGAGCAGGCGGTTGAAACCTTTCTTTTCTCACCTTCTGTTCTTTCCACAAATCCATTAGGAATTCTTTAACTTTGAGAAAACTGTATTTTTTCAAACCCCACTGATAACTACATCATTCCAGAGTTACTGACAAAAGACCGTCAGAATGGGGTAGAGAAACACATAAAGCACACCACAACATCAAAATGGTTTTGGGTGCAAATTCTACAATACAAGCATTTACCACTACAGAAAGCACAGATGTTTTGCTTCTACAGCTGTACCTCTAAATTAATATGCTCCATCCCCATGTTGCTTTTCTATAGAAAAGCAAAAGCATCAGGTTAAATATGTTGCACAGAAAACAATTAAAATCCAATTAGCAAGAATTTTTGTGGCTTAGGATTTTAAGAATTAATTCTAAAGACCTCAATGCAGCTGTTTGGAAAGCAGTCAGGGCCTACTTATTTGATGAACTTAACTGGAATATGCAAGTTCTGGTTTTGAAAACCTCTCAAGAAATACTTCAGTATGAAAAACTCTGGATGGTAATGGGATATTTTTAGTGTCATGCTTGAGTGCATTACAAGTCTGCTTGTATTCTTTCAGAAGAGGATGAGTCATTACCCACAGAATGCAATAAATTTAACTTGGTTTTCCGCTTAAGCAATATTATAAAGTAAAACAATTTCCTGAAATATGTACTTTATCGAAGTTCATTCTTCACTGAGACTATATTTTTAACTTAATATTTCTGTCACGTGCCTAGTAGATATCTGATCTATCACAAACCTTTCTATGACATTAATACAGTCCACCTGTAGAAAAAACATGCAGATTTCAGGGAGAGCTCAGTACCCCACACCACTATGAGGTCCTGATTGCATTTCATATGTCTTACACAATTCTTACAGCTTTTCTTTAGTTTCCCTTTAACCATTTCCCTGGTTTTATCATCACTTCCCACATGGCTGATATTGGTCATTAACAATTCTCTTTTTTCACGCTTTGTCAGTATTTGTCCAGCATCTACAATATTAGAGTTCCCAGCATCACAGTTGTGTCCTATTGTGACAGAAATAATACAACCATCTTTGTTGTTTCTTTCTGCAAGCTGTGGGTATGGCTGATACTTCCTTAAACACTCAGTGTTGCACTCAAATGAAAAAAAATGCTCTAAGGATATTGCCATCTGATTGAAATGGAAAAGGTTCTGCCTGTATGACAATATGAAAAACCATTGTAAGGCATGGCTTCCCACAAAACAGAAGAAAAAAAGTTCTGTGGTTTTCAGCTGAGCATGTGAATTTTACAAGAGTCTTTCAGGGCTTTCTGCAGCAGCAGTTTCAATAAGTGAAGATGTTTTCACAAATGAAGATAGACTCACACAATTACAGGAGTGGGGTTTGAACTTCATGGTAGGATGGATGCCCTAGTATTACAAAGCAGCTCCCGAGAGGAAACTTCTATAGTAGGAACTTTGTGATGTTTACTGAAGTTTAAGTGCGCATTTTTCCCAGTTCATGGCAGCTCACGTGCACAATGTGCTCTGTTGAAGAAACAAAGTCCACTTATATTTTCACACCATTCCAAACAGAGTGGGTTGGATTTCATGCAATTCAAAACAGCAATGGTGCTTATTGTTTTTGCTTATATTATCACAGGAATCTCATTATGTTTATATAGAAGGATATTTTTTGTGTTCAGTAAAGGAAAAACATTTCAAAAAAAGGTTGTATGCAGTCTGCAGCTGGGGTGGAGGAGAGGAAAGAGCATCCAGAAAACCATCTGTTAGGGAATACTCTCAACATATTGATTTATCCAAGAAAACAGCTTATTTACTAACCCTACATCATAAGTCATGGGTACATGGAAAATTCACAGAAACTATGGGAGAAAGGTCCATTCAGAGGATACTGACAATGAGCTATAAAGATGCTCAATGATTCTTACAGATAAGCAGATTTTAAAGGCCAGAAGGAAACCTTCCACCAGCTTGCTTGTTTTCGATAGGAACAGAATCCAGGGTCTGCTGTAACTTGTGTTTAAAGAGTTTTCCAAAAAGATATTCTGTATTTTAGGAATTAAAGAGTTGAATCATTCTCTATTTGGCCTATGTTGGTGACCTGAAACTCGAGGAAATTATGTTTTTATTTGCAAGTGTCTTAAAAGCTGAGTTTATGCAGAATAAGCTATTTTCTGAGACTTACAGCATTAAATCTTTTTTATTCTGAGTGCTGGGACTTTTAGAGAGAAAGAAAGAGAACAGAAAGAAATTTGTGGTGATGAGACTTAGTACACTTCTTCTAATTACTGTGAACATATTTAAAACAAGGGAAAAAAGCTAGTGAATTCTCTAATAGAGTGGAAGGAAAGTTGGGATATGGGAAAGCCTTTCCTGCTTGGTCAAATATGAACAAGGCAAAAGAGAAAATAAAAACCTATGGCAAATAAATTGACCTTCATCCTGCTCCAATGGTGTGCTTGTCACAGACATTAACTTGACAATGTTCTTGTTCTTGCTTCTGAATGAAGGTGTTAGTTGGGACAGCATTCTAATTCTTTGACCGTTCAAATTACAGAGTATTTCAAACATGGGAAGCAAAGCTTCTGCATTTCATTAAGCTGCTTTTGGAAGCATGATGGGAATTTGAGATGTACAAAGATATTGCAAGTGCTGATGAAGACATTTACCAAGTTTTTAGGGTACACTTGAAATTCAACTCCTGGCCTTGCAGCAGTTGGCATTGTCTATGAGCCACGTGAATCTAAGGGAAGGAAAGGAATGTGAATGAGCCCATTAGCCCAGATATCATAGACCTTGTACTTTAGGGACTTTAGAAGGTGACAGCATATGCTGGTAAAAAGCCTGAGAAATCAGCTAGGACCGTAAGTTACTGTAAGGATACAGCTTGTTTATCTGGTTTTAATTTGCTACAGCTGGGTTGCCTGTGTGAGGACACATGGCTACACAAGCATGTAAAAGCCTTTGCAATGCCCCACAAAATTCCAACTGGACATTCTTTCCCCTGGAATAGAATGCGGCACTGGTGTAACAACTACTCCCCCCTTCAGAGGCACAGCAGCAAGAAATACATTGTAAACCCATCTCATTTAGTCTGTGGAATTGCTCAGGTCTCTTGCCAGCTGGAAGGTGGCTGGCAGGCACACACGGGCTTCCAGCCGCTCTCAAACATAACTTTGCTCGATAGCCTGCTCTGATGAGCTGCACAAGAAGAGTCAGCCCCTAAATGAGGATGGATCGGCTGCAAGTACTTGTTTAGTCTGAACTGCCAGCACTCACTATGTGCCATAGACAGCTCAGAAAAGGGACAAATGCCTCAGAGAGGTCACAGCACAGGATACACTAGGCTGTAAGTGTTGGGAGACACTGCTCCTTGACCACCTCATAGAGGCAAAAGCAACTGTTTGGAGCCAAGAAGAACTAAACACTGAGATCCAAGAATCGGGGAGCTGGAGAGTAGCAGCTCCACTGCTGCCCCACTGTTCCAAGAGCTGTAGAGGTTGGATGGGCAGCTTGGCCTTGGGGAACACAGCAATATCAGCTTCAGTACTACCAGCTGCTTTCTTTCACCCTCACAGCAGTCACTTAAATTAGCCAGCAATTCCTATGGCAGCATAGCCCCATATCCAGTTTAAGACTCATGCTATTCATTCATTTAGGTTTTGCATTTGGCTTGATAACCACAGCTTGGCCACCTCTCTCACATTCGTCCTAGTTTCCATAAGCAGCAGCCAGGGGATTTTCATTGTATTTCCTGAGGGAAATTCCAGTATGATCAAAAATATGACTCTCAATGATTTCCTGTGAATTTCTTGCAGTACTAGTACATCTATCAACACAAACCATAGTCTTTTAAATGAAGACGTTATGCAGCAAGATGTTTGTGAATGTTCCTGAAAGGTGAAGGTTTTTGTAAGGGTTTTGGTTACAGAATTCAAGAAATCAAGAGGCTGTGTATAACCACCCAAAGGATCTGCTGAAAATGTCCTGTCAATGACCCTTAATGTTAGATCTTTTGGGGTTGGAAAGGCCATGAAAGAACATCTAGTTCCACCCCCTTTCAATGGGTCAGGGATGCCTTCTACTAGACCAGGTTGTTCAAAGCCCCATCCAGCCTGTCTGTGTAGAATTCCAGGGCTGGGACATACACAGCTTCTCTGGGAAAGGTTCCAGTGTCCCACCACCCTCATAGTAAAGAATTTTCTCCTAATATCTGATCTCAATTTACCCTCAAATTTACCCTCTAACAACTTAGAGGCATTCCCCCTCTTATCTCTACAGGCCCTTGTGAAAAGTCCTTCTCCAGCTCTCTTGGAGCCATCCCCTTTGGGTACTGGAAAGCTGCTACATATGACATGCATATCCACAATGTAGGGTTGTAGATTATATTTATGTTAAACCTATGTATTTAAAACCTCTGGAGTTACTTTATTGGAGATTAAAGTACAGCTGGGTTCTCTGGTGCAGGAGGGAGATGGAGACTATTCAGTGGTGATGGACATGCTATGAGATCAGCACTGGGGAGGAAGATGAGTACAAATTTTTGACAGTGTTATGGGGTTGGATAGACACAACACTCATCATCCAACCAAGAATTTTCCCATTATATGAAAAGTAAAACTGTGTTGCCACTTACCTTCTCAGGAAATCACACCAGACTGCCTTCTGTGGTCATCCTAGTTCGTATGGTCCTGCCTGACTGCTTATAAACGACTTTATTTCCTGGAAAGGATTGCTTTGGCTTCACTGCTGAGAATAAATCCTCTAACTGTTTAGGAAATAGCAACCCCCCTAGAACTGCACTACCAGCTTTCAACATGAAATCCAACCCAGAATTGTAACAACCACAAAAGCTGGAACTGTAACTCACTTTGTGGGTACTTCTTGCAACACAGCTTAGAAACTACATAAGTGAAGTTTGGTTTATTTACCAACAGAACGAGTCAGGGCATACCATGAAAACCACAAATAATAAAAAAAAGTTTTGCAGGGCACAGACAATAAAAGCATCAATGTATACAGCTATCCCTTAGGAGACTGCTCCAGTTATGTCAGGAGCACAGGTCGATGTTTTCAAATTGGTTAAAGTTTTGTGCTGCATTTGGTGTACTACAATACCACTGTGTATGATTTCATTAAAGAAACAGAAATAATTAATATTGTGGGCTTTGGTTTTGGTGTTTTTTTCCACTCCTTTTTCTGGTAACATAATGTCTGCATTTGAACAAATGCTGCTGCCATGAACAGAGTTTTCAGTTGGTGAAAAGATACAACAGAAAAGAGCAACAAATTGGGTATCAAGAAACAGAGAGACCAGGGCAAAAAAATGCCCCAAAGAACAGTGTGTGTGAGAGAGATGAATATTTATGCTGAGTCAGCAGACTAATAGAAGACAGAGGAGTACATTGAACAGCTATGGTAGAAAAGGAAATATAACCTGCAAATAGAAAGGAATACTGATTCACCACCTGTAGACCTGTCATCCTAACAGGATGGTCCTAGATGCTTTTCTGGTCCCAGGAAAAGCCATAGAAAGGTCATGAAAATGAGCATGTAGTTCTATATTTTGTGTTCTGAAGTTTTAAGAATTCTGATCAGAGGAAGACATTCACAGGGAAAGGATTGCTGGTAGGTGAACTCCACTGGAGTCCAGGAGAGGCTGGCAGATTGCTCCCACTCATTTCCTCTAGAGGAGAAAACTTTCAGAATTTTCTTCAAAGCTTAGAGAAAAAAACTGAAGAATGTAACAACAGTTAGAAGAATATCAGCATACAGAAAACCAGATACTAAGGAAGCAGATGCTAGCATGGAAGAAAACAGTTCTGGAGAGCATGAAAGTCTGAAGTAAAACTTACTCTGGTAGAGAAATAGAATGAGTTAAAATAAACCAATTTGACAGTCCTATTGCCATGAAACTGTATGGTAAACCAGAAGGAAATATACTGATTAAAGTAGGGCATGAAAAGAGCTATATGGGGCAAATATAGTAACAAAAAACAGTTATGATTTAGGTTGCTAAAAACCACTCACTGTTCAAAGGGGATAGAAATAAACATGAGCTGATCTGAGAGGCTGAAGAAGAGTAGGTATTATAAAATGACAGGGAAAAGTAGAGGCTGGAAGAAACTTTAGAAGATCACTAGTCCAGCCTCCTGCTCAAAGAAGAGCTACCTTCAAAGTTAAATCAGGTGGTTCAGGCTTTTTAATGTTGAATTCTGAAAATTTTTAAGGATAGAGTTTTCACTGTCTCTCAAGAGACTCTGCTGGAGCTGCATATATGGACTTTTACAGACACTCAAGGTCAGATCTGTTTACAACTTGAATGTTCTTTGATAGTACTCACAGATCAGTATTACAAGGAAATATCCTATTCTAAATGACACAAAACTTTCCCACTGGAAGCCCAGAACAAACATTTCCAGTAATGATAAAGACTGCATCAGTTTCTTTGCCAAATAAAAAACAAATCAATCAAGAGTGACAGCATTTTAGATTTGGTTTAAATTATCATAAATAAAAATATAAGACATTGAATAAGATAGCCTTTGATAGTGTGATCAAAGGTTTAACATAAAATCCCCCCCAAAACAAAATAGAAGGAAAATATACCAGTAGATGCAATGTAGTGAAAAGGCTTGCCAGTTTGCAACTTGATGTTGCTGAACTTCATGTATAGGGCCCTCTGGAGAGCCCAGATGTTCACTGATTCAGGGAGCAGCAGGAGACCTTGCTCTCCAAGACACGTAAAAGAAGAAAGCCAGGCTCATTATTTCTTGCAATGTTATTGATGCTTGTAAATAGCTTTATTTATTGTACAGAATGCTCACTTTTTGACAGGCTATGAAGCAATTTATTAATCTGCAAGGAGAATATTTTGTAAATTGTATCTAACGGATGTTGGCATGTCCCAACGGTTTTTACAAAGTAACTCTGGAAATGACATTTTTATCTTGTTAATGGATGATAGGCCTTGTTGGTCATATGAAATAATCTGTCAAAAGAAGTTCCCATTTGCCACAGTGAAGCTGGCTCCTTGTGATCTGTGTGTCAGATGGACTGAGAGATTGGGGGTAAAATTGAAAGATGCTGACAAAAGAGTGTGACAAAAAATCAGTTAACAGCTAATGTTCTCACATTTGAGAAAGAATATGTATGGGTCTGAGTTCACTGTTTATTACCTGGAATTATTGTCTATGGATCATTAAATGAAGAGTTTTTGTGTTCAGTATCAAGAAGGACGTAAGGTGGATGCACACCTGCAAAACATTAACCTTTTCCTTAAAGAAAAGATGTGCAAAGTGAAAGAAATTGAGGATCCTCAGAGCATATTAACAGATAAGATGGAGCATGAGGCAGCTTGGCAGCCTCAGTCACAGGCTATAAATTACTTGATGGGTGATGTTCAGAAGTAGATTAACCCTTCTGAAACAGAGGACATAGCAGCCATATAATTTTTTCCTTTGGGGCACGGGAATGAAACAGATAATTGAGAAATGTGATGGTAAAGGAAGTTCCCAACCAAAATAGCAGGGGGGTCTCCAGCTAACACAGGGAGCATTCAATAGCTGAGCCTTGAGCTGCAGGGCTTTTCCACTGGTGTTAATGAGTGGTTGTGATCAACCATGGGCAAAAGAAGCAGCTGAAACTACACAAGCCCGGGGGAAAGAGTGAAAACAGTTAAGGTTGCAGTATGAAGAAACTTTGGCATTTTAACCTGTAAAAACCATGCCACAAAAATTTAGAGCTTAAGTGTTACTTGAAAATGGGTTTGGTTTGGAGGAAAAAGCCTCTTTGCTTGTTCTGTTGTATCATGAAAGTAGAAATTTGTGCTTTCTTTGACAAGACAGATGGCTGTAGGGATATTTGATTCCAAACTAATTTCTTCTGTAATTGAACTATTACATTAGCTGCAAAAGGAAAATATTTCTTTTTCTTTAGATTCCTCCTATAAAGCCTGAAAAAAAAATGTGTATCTGGGTAAAAAATATGACATATCATTTATTGTTAAGATTTTCTGATATGACTTAGTGCTGTAGAGCAATCTGTCTTAAATGTCTTTATTTTATTAAAAGTATTTGTCTGTTAGAGAATAAACAGTTCTTTAGGGTAGAATAAAGAATTTTGCAGCAGAACCACAAGGACGTTTTAAGTAGTCAAGCTGAGAGATGGAAAAGAATTAAAAGAAAATTTCCCTCAATTTAAATGGTTTACATTCACTCAGGTCAACTCCTGTTCAACAGGGAGGATTAAAAGAAGAGCTCTTTACACAAAGACAATGAACTACAGAAAGGATCCTCAGTTCTGGCATTGCCAAATTTTATTTTTTTGTCTCAGTAAGAAAAATCACAATGTAAAGTTGTGGAAAACTTGGGATGCAACAGAGGAAACAAACATGGCACAACACATAAGCAGCAGAGGACATCAGATTACGGTTTGTTTAAGCTCGAAGGACTTTTAGATCTTGCCTCAACTTCATGAACATTTAGGAAGCTGTCAAAACCAGAGTAAATCCTGTTCATGGCACAGAATCATTTGAAACCTTAAGTTTTAAACGCATGGAGTCTGAGAAAGTCATTAAGATACAGCCTGAAGGGCTTTCCTCTCTATGCAACATTGAAGATATGTCCGTTTTCATTAAACTGTCATTAAAAAGACTTAGTATTAATGAGTCACTTATACCATTGAATTTACTTTTCAGAATCATAAATTATCTGCAGTTCTGACTTTTACACTTTTCTCATTCGGTTCCAAGTGTTCTGTACTTGACAAGAACTTTATTTAGAATGGGGGCACAGAGACAAACCAAAACCCCTTAGTGCCTTCCTAACATAATAGACTGTGTCTTACAATGTCTCCTTGCAAGAGAGACGAGTGCAAGTGCTTCCACAACCTTAATAGTAATGAGTTTGCACTTTTATTTTCATGTCTGACAGCAAACACCTACAGGAGCCAGTAGATTTCAAACAGCTCCTTGACACTAAACAAAATACACTGAGAAAAATCTTGGCAACAATTAATGCATGGAAGAGACTCCTCATCCTGAGTTCATTACTGGTTATTATATTGTCCCAGTTAAGTCCTCCATTGAAGTAGTTTCACTTAGCACTTCATTAACTTGTCCCTCCCTACCTAAGCTCCATTTAAGTAATGGTTAAACATAAACACATTTTTCTTGCTTTTTTCTCACTAGGATAAGTGTAAGAGATGTGTTTACTGTTGGTTTTTAGTTTATGGATCCTGTTGAAGGCAACTCCTGCTGAACAATTTCTTCACTCTGAAACCAGAATCTACACCTCACTCAGGATATTGTGACTCTGGTCTGCTGTTGGATCCTCTGGACAGTATCATAATATGACAACAAAAGCCCAAACTCTAGCTCTGGAGCAGTAGATGGAACAGGAGGGTACACATCAGATATTCAGGGGTCTTGTGGAGCAGGGAGCTGGGGAGTACAGCACTGAGGAGTGCTGTTGCAACTTGGGTGTTGGTATGTTTATGCACACTTCATCTCAAGGCTAAGCAAAGAAAATACTTACGTTTTGGGAGACTTTTACTGTTTTCAGAGAGTAAAAACAAAACCAGAAAAGGTGTATACTACGCTTTTTCTCACCAAAAGTACCTTTTCACACATCATACTGATTTTCTAGCTGTCTCCATAGTCTGCTGCTCCACTTATTAGCATTCTATTTTGGGATTTTGTGCAAGACTGGCACAGCACTACTTTCAGTCTTGTTGCTTGGATGACAATGCAGAACCAGCTGCTTGCTCCTCTTATGCTATGATTGCCTCCAAGATGAGAGACTGGAGGGTACAAGCTGAAGCCCTCACTGAGCAGAGAAGCTCTTTGTGCAGACACTCACTGGGACAATCTTGCTGAGCAGTTGCCATTTGGTCAGGAGAGGGTCCTGCCCTGTCTGGACTCTTTTAAGAGCATAATTTGACCAAATGGCTTTGCAACATCTTTGAGAGGGAACAAAATGATCATAAAGATTTTTAGAAAGTGCTTTTCACCAATTGCGAATGTCACTAGTGGGGTAATAATCTCTTTTTGTGTGTGTGAAGCCTGACTGTAACATTCTATTCATACATAACTATCTTTTCCTTTTCCCAAGTGAAGAGCTTTTAATCATGTAACCTGAGGACAGCTCTGTCATTACCTGGATTTTTGCCTGTGGTCTGTAGTGAAGAATGTTTATCACCCCAGTTCAGACTGGCCACTGTGCAAATAATAAATCACAGATATTACTATTTCAGGGTTAAGCCTAAATGCAGAACTGATTTATGTTGCTGGTTCCCTCATTAGCTGATAAAGAAACTTTGACTGACAGGCAGGCAGAGGGTTTGAAGATGCTGAATTCCTACACTCTTTTTGAGCACAGTGGTCCACAGAAGAAAAAGCCCAATAAAAACTCTCTCTCAAAGATTTCAGATCAGTAATATTAGATGCCAGTGTGTACCAAAGAGAGGGAGTGGTATAACTTACACAGGCAGTTTCATATGGGGAAAAAGAGCCCAAAAAAACCCCACAAAACCCCCACAAATATCCTTGAAAGAAGAGATTATTTAGAAATTTGACTACTCAGAATTATTCCTTTGGTTAAACCTGAGCTATCCCAACCTATTTCTGCCATGATATTTCAGCCACAACCACGTATGACAACACTTGAAACATCCTTTACATTTTGCTTTTCTCTGCAGCTCTGGTGCACTCTGCGTTCTCGCAGTGGAACAAACACCACTGTTTCTCTATTCTTTTCATTTTCTGTGATAAATCCAGTGCACCCCCAGATGGGTGAAGCCATTAGACACGTCTTCAAGGGAACGTCTCAGCAGGCACTCCTGAGAACATGGTGTTCGTGTCTCTTTAAATGAATCATCCGTGTAACAACTAAATTGGGAAAGCAGCCAAAGAGTTCCCAAGAGAACTGCTGGCAGAACCACATCATAATCCTGTAATATAAAAATATGAACTCTATGGCATAACAGCTTCTTCATTGTAACACTTTCCAAGATGGCTTTGGGTAACAAAATGTATCAGCAAGCACAGAGTCATCAGGATTTGAGGGAGCAGATAAAACCACCCAAGTTCTCTTCCTTCTTGCCTTCCTGGAGATGCTCTTGGCTCTGTATCAGCCAAGAATGAGACAACTGGTGACTGCTGAGTGACATTTTCATTTGAGATAAATACCTGTCTGTACTTGTGTTGGTCAGGCTATGACTCTTGGCAGTGCAAACACTTGGGAGAAGTTTTGGGAAACCCTAAACAGCCCCACCTTTTCTGGTGTGCAGACGCAGGGAAGACACCAGCCACCACCTGAGGAAACAGATGAGGCTGAAAAACCACAAACAGAGGGTCAATTCTTTGTTTAAACAAACCTGTGGTACCTCCATGGCGTGAGTAAAGCCCCTTCCTGCACAAGGGATGGTTTTTCAAGATCAGCTCAATGTGAGCAAAGACAAAAGATCTCTCTAAGCACAAGACAGGACCTTAATAAAACTCAGCCTTAGAAAATAACCTTTGATTTTTGCCCGGAGGCAAGGCTTTGAATCAGTGGCAAAACTGAAAATCCCTAACCCAGATGGTTTGAATCACAGCCTGGGGACCAGCTCTCCTAGTTTTCATGTCTGTATGACAACAACAGTCCCACACAAAACTACTGAAGTTCATTCTTACATGAGAAGGTTGAGAAGGTTTCTCTAACTGTGAAAATATATGACTGTGACAGATAGTGATAAAACAACTGCTTTGAGGTCTCACAGAAACAGTGATCTGCTGAGATTCAGCAGGAAAGTATGAACCAGTCTTCCAACTCTTGAATGTAAAAGTCAAAAATCCACCTGATGTTCAGAAAAATAACAACTGCTTTATATATATCTGCAACAGCCAGATGCTATGAACCTTATATAGCCTCAGGGAATATCAAGTTACTTTAGAACATGTGATTTGATATTCCAAAGAGAAGAATAGCCTCACAAAATTTTGCTATAGAAACATTACTAGAAGTATCCAACTGTTCCCATTTCTTTTTCATGCTATATCTCCATGGTACCCAAGAGGACGTACTGGAAGTACAAGCTTGGCATCAGATAGAAAGATCCAGAGCCACTTTTTATAATATTCAGCCCATTGCAAAAATAATATATAATTCCAGTGCCACTAAAGTAATCAGCATCTGTTTATCAACCAAATAATAAACAAAATTCTGTTCTGTGGGTTAGCTGTACATGGAAACCTTTAAGTCTATAGATATTTCCTATTGAAAAACACAGTTTATGATCAAAGAAACACATCTAATTTATTTCAAAAATCATTCTCCAACAATGTGAAAAGAGGAAGAGGGCTTCATAATGCTATTTGCTTTGTGGGCCATGGATAAACCCACTGGTTCTCTGGATTTTTAGAAATATTCTGGACTGTGCATGGGCAAGGTGCTTTCAGCACACTCTTAGGAGGCAGAGCTACAAGGGATTTATCTGCTGAAGGGAATTATGTGCTCAGAGATATCTGATATCTGATCAGAGATGTATTCCTGTAGAGTCACGGCCAATAAAAACAAACCCTCCTGAGAGTGGAGAAAGATTCTCCTTCCATGCTACGAGCCAGATGGTAACTGTGTTTGTACAAACAAACAAATAAAAACAGTTTATCTCCCACCCTGGCTCCTTACACACCAAAAACATTCCTGAAACAGCCGGACTAGGCTTCCTAAAAACACAGAATCTGCCTTTTTTTTTTTTTGGTAGCTAATGAGGAAAGCTGCTCTAATTTCACTTGTAAAGCACAGTCATAACTACAATGAAATATTGCTGGGTTTTGTTAAAATCCTTTCTGGCTAGTTCTTTATCCCAATGCTAGTTAAAAGAAAGGCCATTAATCTCAAATGCTCCTCATCATCAGCTCCCAGTCCAGCCTCTAGGATGGAGCACATGAAGATGAAGTTGCAGACAAGATCTAACAAAAGATGTGAAGAACTACAAATTTCCTTCCTCCTTTCCAGGTTGGAAAGATGGTGTCTCCAAACTTAGACTAGATAATGTGCTTGCAATAAGAACCTGTGAGACATCTGGCATTACAAGTGATGGGTAATAAGATATAACTTCATAATTTCAATGTGAATGTTGAGTTTCCCCCAGATCCTTCAGAGCCAGTATTTCTGGCAGGACATTTCAATATCCATTCTGTTAATCTGTAAGCATTATGTACTAACTCCAGCTCTACTAAGAATGCTGAGCCAGCTCCCATGAATATATGACACAGACTGAAAGCTGACATATGGGTTAATTACCTTATTTAAGCAGGGAAGCAGAAATCTACCCCTAAATGAAGGATATTTGTGGTGGCTATTTAAACTTCACCCAGGAACAATATGCAAGCAGGACGCTTCAAACAACTCTAACACCTTTCTGATTCATGGACTGCCTCTGTCTGACCTACACTGGTTTTGACTAAATTTACCAGTGTCATTCAGAGGTACAGAATATATATTTCATGAATCAGGAGAGCCCCCACTTTTTAGTACTGCTTTGTAACACAAAACTGGGGCCTTTATTTCCTTCTCAGGAATAACATAAACAAAGGACAGTGCTTTGTGGGTCTCTGGTTGTGATTTAGCTAAAGGTTATGGATGGTTTTTATATTCACAGTTATATGTAAATAAAATGAAAAAATATAATAAGAATACAATAGCTACTTTTGATCAGAAGAAAAATAAAATTAGTGTGCACAGTCGTGCAAAACTATATTAGTCTCCAAATTTTTCAGAAAAAAAAAATCACGGAAGTTCTGATACTTTTGGCATGTACAGAAGGTATTGAAGTTCACTGACTGCCAGTGGGATAATTACCTCATGTTTCTGCATCTTTGAGTTTAACGATTTTCAAAATGTAAATTCTAGTAAATTAAATTTTGTATCCCAAGAGTTTTATTCATCATCACATACTCTTTAAATAAATTCTTGACACAACACACCACGCAGGACTGAGATCTCCCTTGCAAGTTGATGGTAATGACCAAAGCTCTGAGTGTAGACAATGTTCAGTTCACCCTGTTCTTATGTCCTCAATTACTTTCTGTAGTTTCTCAGTCTGAGAAGTTGTTCTGGCAACTTCAGCCAATATTTCATCTAAAATTGGATAGTTTTCTTTCCTTTCTTTTGAGAATTAATTTATCTTGTGCAATGTTCCAATTCTGGACTTGGCTCTGGGTTACATGGCAGCTCTGCCAAATGCTGAGAAGAGGGTGAGGCCACAGCCCCTCAGCACCACTCCACTTACAGGCAGCCTGCACATCGTAAACTTTTAATTCTGAGCATAAGCTGGTTTCTCAGAGGGCTTTTTCTGGGTGATTTCAGTGACTGCAAGAAGGACCTTGTTCTGACTAGCAAACATAAAATTTTTAACTGCTATGAAAAACCCTAAACCTCCATCTGGTTTAGAGCATACTAAGTTCCTTTGTGCAGCGTGAATGACATCAGGCCATGGATCCCCTGTGATCCCTATCTGTAATCATTTTTGTTATGCTTCCCCTCCTAGCAGATATTAATAAGGTCCATGTGCTGTCCTCATAATTGCACTCTAATTTTACCCACTGACCGCTGAACTTGTTCTGGTTTCTGAAGCACAAACCAAGTCTCCTGCTTTTCTAGAAATGGCAGGATACTTACATTCTTTCAAAGGGACACATATACTTTGTCAGCTTGATATGGTCCCATAGCTTTTCTTTCCCCTCTACTGATCACCACATATTAACACATGTTTAAGATTATTTGAGAAGTTTTTACAGAGAGAAGCCTGAAAGCATGGTACTCAGTTGCTAGACAATTCCTGTATCAGCTTTCCCCTTCTTCGATACTGAATACTGGCTACAGAAGAAGAAAACAAAATCTAAAATTGAAACACTTCAGTGTATCCACAAAACTCTTTCCCCATTGCTTTCCATGACCTTGGACTGCAGCATTTAGCTTCTCATATAGGACAAATCTTTGAATGAGCAGTCTGGAAAAATAAATTAACTAAGATCTTGATACCAGACGCCTAAAGAGTTTCCACATGTTTATGAGAAGGGAACTCAAAGTACTGAAAACATTGCTCATGTCATGCTTTTGCAAGCTTTCCATTTTTATTTGGTAAAAATATCTCTCAAGACTTTCCCATAACTACAGTGTTCATAGCTGTATCACCCCCAGCTGCGATCTCATCAGATGTCTCAGGGAGAGCAAGGTCAGGCCTGGCTGGTTCATGCACATGGAGCTTCCAGGAGAGGCCATGCTGGATGAAATACAGTAATACTGGATACCAAAACACTGGATAAAGGCAACCTGAGTTCAACCTTGAGTTTTGCTACCCACAGAAAAAGAGGAATCGGCATGAAAGCAAGTGAATTAATAGCTGCTCAACAACTTTTTTGCAAGTGTTAAATGCAAATCATCTGTGCCGAAATGGTCTGGGTTAGGAAAAAGGTCACTCTGCTTTATGCACACAGCAATGGGGGAAGTAGATGGGACTAGCAAAGAGTATCTGTAAAAAGGAATGTGGAATTTATGATGCACTTTGACACAAGCTGTCGGTGACTCTGTAGAGCTCCACTGGGGGACTCAAGGTTAGAGGCACAGTGGCTGCTACTGAGTGTTTCTGTGAGCCAAGGAATAACATCACATGATCATTCACCTCCAAGACCTCAATTGCTATGGAAACTGCAGAAGTCATGGAGGAGTTATACAGGACCTGAGAAGCCAGCTCCAGGTGCTACTTCCGAGGTAGAGTCAACTGGCTTTACTTGGCTGGCCTCCTAATGTGTTCGTTGAAATGATAAATAATAAAAACCTCCATACTTTCCTTTGAAAGAGGAAAATCGGTCACTAGCAATAAAATGGCTACGAAATGACCTTGGTTTGGATTGTTGCCAAAGAAGGTGGTTTTAGGTAAAAGTGTCCTCAATTTGGCTTTAGGAAGGATTCGGTGAATTCTACTTATTTTGAAGAGCCTCTGGTGACCTGAAACCTCACTTGCACTCTCTTTGTTTACCAGTGAGGCAGCTGAGGCTCTCTTCATTGAGTGTAAAACCAGGCTGGTTCGCATTTCTTAGCCATGATAAACAGCCTTTCTGTAGCATGTTCATATTCTCACAATCCTACTTAATTAGCTTGGATGTTTCCTCACTAGCCTGGCAAGAGGCTCTTTGCTTTGTCAGCTTGAACAATTTTCATAGATAATGTCTCATTTGCAGTTCTTTTGTGATGTCATTATGCCCAAATCTACACCTCCTCTTTTCTGCCTATGAACAGCCATTTAATGTTCTATTTCCTGCTTCAGTTTCCAGTACTCAGAACAAATGCTCTACTCAGGTTGACAGGAGTTTATCTTTACACCTCATGACGAGCATCCAAACCAGATGCAAGCAAGTCACACAAATATATCATGCCTGTCCCTTAGTGTCCCACCAGATCACAGGGACAAGGAACCCATGAAGTTTGAGAACATCATTAATACAAGTATTTTAATATGCCCAGAGCCTGTATTTTCTTAGTGACTAAAGCTAAGATTTGAGAACCCCACCGCTCTGAAATATTCAAGAGACTGACAATCCAGGTGCTGCGTAACCTGCAGCTCCCGCTGATTGGAGCTGATTTTGAGAGTGCTTTTGTATCACTTGAAAACACTCTAACAAGCAAGTTCTACTATCTAAATGTAACTATTGAACCCCTGGATAGAATGTGCTGAACACCGTGACACATTTCCAGGCACCGCTTCTCTCTAGGATTTAAAGTGATGTTGAAGTCAAAGACTTCTTCAAGTCTGGTTTGTTCAGAGGAATCAGATTTTCTCATCTCCATTAGGGAGGACAATGACTAACAGCAAGAAAACCTCAGGCAACTCAATTATTTACCTGCCTCTGCTGAATTCAAGAACTAAACCTTAGGCATTCAACCTTGAAAACGATTAGCTAAAAATCTTCAAACACTGGGAACCTTGCAACACAGTACCCATGCCAAGCACAGCAGACAAGGACAAGTACAAAACTTTTATAGAAATAAGCGCAAGGGAAAGAGACAAAAAGAAATCGAGAAACAGTTACTTTGTTGTGGGAGGGTGTGAACTACAGAAGTTTCAAGACTGTCTTCTTGAGGGACTGTTTGCTACCCTGGTTGAGAGGAGTAAGGATAGTAACCTTGTTAGAAATGTTAGCTTTATTTTCCACAACATGCAAGACAACTTGGAGAAACAGGTAAAATAAAACACACTGAGGTGAGAATAAAACCCCAGAACTAGTGAGCCACAAGTCAAAGAGTTAGATATGGCCTATAGCTAAGCTTAGCAATGCATGAGAACAGTGGCATGTAGGTAAGATGCTCTAAGTTTAATTTTAAGGCTGCTAGAAATTGTAGCAGGTGAGCAGTGGGGAGAAAAAAAAATAGCAAGTCCCAGTCATATACAATTTGGAGCATCTTGCAGCAGTCTCTGTCTAATCATGCTAATTTTTCAGTAGCCTCAAGTTAACTCCCAGGCATTGCTCAGGACATCACAGACAATGAAGGCCAAGTCCAAGAACACCTGCAGTCAAGTGTGCCTTATTAAATTATATATATGCAACCATTTAAATAGACTAACCACTGTCCTGTTCACATTATGTCTTCCAAAAGCTACAAGAAATGAATCAACCCCCTTATCTTTATAATAAGTACCTCTTGTACACTGTGCTATATGCCTAGAAATGTGAGCTATATGCCTGTGAGCATGAAAGGTGACATACCCAGGAAGACACAGGTTTGTTTTGTTTCATGGTGGGGTTTTTTTGCTTTTTTTTTTGTTTTGTTTTTTTGTTGTTGTTTTTGTTTTGAGGGGTTTTGTTTCGTTTGTTTTGTTTTCCCCCTGGGACTCATGAAACTGAGATCACTGTGCCCCTAAGACTTTGGGGGAAAAAACCAGTGTCCTCCTGGCTATGTCACCTTTCATGCTCACAGTAAAATAATCAGTCTGTTTCTGGGTGAAAACTAGTCTTTTATGACAAAGAACATCTTGGGGTGCCTTGAATAGATCACAAGTAGCACACATTGGATATATCAAGGGAAGGCATAACAATAGGGGAAGAGAAAACTCCTTGTTTGAGAAGGAGTTGAACCTGACTATGGAGAGGTTTTGTACCACAGATTGAAAATCTCCAGGTCAATGCAGTTGATGTGAGGCCAACTAGAGTGCATGGCACTTTGGCTGTGCTCCTGGGGCTCTGGACAGAAGGGAAGGTCAGCGTAAATCAGGATAAAATCCACACCATGGTGGCACTGTTGTGAAGGCATTTACCTAATAAGTAAGTAAATTTGTGTTTGGAGGCTAAAATGGCTAGCCTGGAACAGCCTTTTTCCAGGCCTGAACAGGTAAAACTTGGGGATCTTTAGCAACTGGGTGATCTGTGTATTTTCTCACAACTTTCCCAAGGTTTTTGAGGTCTCCCTCAGAACAGTTTTACAGCCACAACAGCATCAAACCCCTCTATGACCTGCTTGTGAGTCCCAGCAGAGGGATGCACCCAGAGCCACCCACACAGACCACGCCAAGCACAGCAGAAGCCAAGGGGCTGCTGCAGAAGGTACACTGGCAGATGACACAGCAGAGATTCCAACAACTCTAACTCTGACCCCAATGCTTGCTGCACCCAGGTGTGCCTACAAAAGTCAATTCAAGAGACCAAATCAAGGACTTTAGCCAAACCCTCAGGAAGGTATCCATATGTGAAAACATAGTGCTACATATAATCTACACAGAATTTTGCAGTATGGAATCTGAGCACTTCAGATAGAGCTGCAATCATGAGATTTGCTGGGAGAACCAGCAGGGTTTGTAGCTACCCTCAGAAGAAGTATCTGACAACTCCTTTGAGCTGCCTTGGCAAAAGCCAGCTTCAAGAGAGGCATAGCACAAACTTACTAATGAAGAGACAAACCAAAGTATGTGCCAGTTACCTCTTTTAGATGCAAGAAAGAATCTCAATTCATTCACTTATAACAAATAAACCCAAAACACTGAGAGGCAGATGGAGTCACTACCTTTGCTGAGATTCCAGGATTCCCTTTCCTCTTGCAGTGACATATCCTGAGACAACACCAGTTGCATCACTTCTGCTTTTGAGACCTCCTTCCCTTTCCTACCCTTGAGCTTCTTACTCCCAGTAAGAGAAAAGCTCAAAATAGAAACAAATACCCCTTTTAGAATACAGCTATTATAATTTCAGCAATGAGTTCTTGCCTGAAAATTTATCCTCATACTATAGCTAAATCATTGAAAAAAAACCAAACAAACAAAAAAAAAACAAAACAGGAAAAGCACTACCCTCTTCTACATACCTATTCCCAACTTCCATTCTAGCACAACACTTGCATTATTCTTTACATAAATCAGCTGGTAATTTAGCAGCATCATCTGTAAAGATTCACAGGTGTCCTCTCTCATCTTCCTTCTGCATCTGTCAACATTCTCCATTAAAGCTCTTTGGCTTCAAGTTTAGTGCATTTCCTATTATTTTTTCCAAACCCTGTTTAAGGAAACATTATTAGAAGGTTCTTCTAAAACCTCACACTACTCCTTTTTTACAGAAAGGAATCTACTAGTAGCAAAATTTTCAGAAGAGTTCCCTGCACTGTCAGTGGAGATCAGAGACCTTTGCAAATCTGATGGAAAGGGATGTAGTTGGGGTTTAGCTGTGAATTTCACCCTGCAGTCAATTGTCTCTTTTACAAGAATGTATCTAGTAATAAGAGTCTTAGATAAGGGTATAATTGCATTGCTGTTGCAATTAAAAAAATGATAATTTCCTGTGGTTTAAGCATTGACCTTTGGCATTTTTTAGCTGAGGTTTTAATACTGGCAAAGACAATACTGTCATTTGTGTAACAAAAAGTGACTCTTCATCTATTGAATATTGCTTTTTAGTCCTGAAATGGATGAAAAGCCTAGGCTGATGGAAAAATTTGTTTAGGGAAATAAATTGCTCTTTCAGAAGTAGACATTTGATGTTGCTGTTGGCTCTGAAGCACATGAAGAAGCATAAGCTATATAAGAGCAGAACTTTACCCTCTGTTAAAGTGACATTTTCCAAATGGCACTGCTCAGAAGAAGTAATTCATGACTTCCCTGAGGGTTTGGGGGTTGCTTTCTTTGCCATCTGTTGGTGAAGAGGTGGCCAAAAGGACCATGCAACCGTGGGTTCTGACTCTGAAATGAGTATCTCAAATATCATTGAGAAAATGTGATAAAACTGAGTCACAGAAAATGCAAATCGACAGCTGAGGAAGAACCTGAATCCACCTTCTGCTGACTCCACACTGCATCATTTAAACAGGTGAAGTTTCAAGACAAGTTCCGAGTGCAAGAAATGCTAATTCACATCTAGACTGTCAAACTGAGAAACAGGCAGGGTTCTGGGTGGGGAAGCATTTATCTGAATGAGAGGGAGTTGCCATTAATCTATAAATAGCACCTCTGTTAAGAGAGGGAGTCTGGAAATGAGTCAGTGGATGTTGACTCTCCTTCCTATAGATGCTTCCTTTTGATGGAGTTCTCCTTTTTCCTTCTCTGTCAAAAGAATCTACACACTGCAATTATGGGTTAGATTAGGCAGCTGGGGCTGATTTTGCGGGTTTCATCTTTCTTTTCCTCTAATGCTGCAGAAGACTTTGCTTAGAGGAAAAGAAGAGGAGTAATTGCATTAACATTGAAAACAAATCACTGTTAGAAAGTAGTGTTCTTTAGGTTTAACCAATTTAATAACATTTATTTAACTTAAACAACAAGAGCAGAGTACAGAACTGCAGGTTTTAGTCTCATATTTATTATCTTTCTCTTGTTTTTGCATGGGCATACATATAGGTGTATTTTTCCTGTATATATTTACAGCCAAATGTTCACTTTTAAGTGTGTGTTTATTCAGTGACACGTTTGATTTTGATACACTGGCAAAACTGCCTAAAAAGACCCCATCTTTGTCTGAAATATTGCAAAGAAGTAACATGATCGTATGTTTTCCAAAGCACTGTGTTTCTCAGAGAAATAACAGTTTATTAGAAGTGGGAATAGATTTTTAATTACAACAGTAATAAGTGACACTGCTAAGGCAGTGCTGCTCAAAAGAGGACCAGTAGGCATGAGTTTGGAAAATTGTCCTGCTCTCTCCCAGACAGTACAGCATGTACCAGGTCAGCTAAGTGTTTCCCTGCATAATTTTTCTGTGAAAATAAAATGATCATGGTACATCCCCAGGAAGGGGAGACTCCTGCTATTATCTATAATATGACCTATAAATGGGATCAGGAGAGCCAGGTTAAAGAAAAGGCTTTTTCTGGGTATTTGGGGGACTTTTGTTCCCATTATTTGATGTGTTTTGTACAGTCAAAAAATTCAGAAGCCAAGAAAAAAATGTAGGGAAAGTTAAGGCTGGAAGTGAGTTCCAAAATATATGGACTGAAGGTCACTGGAAGACTTCTGGTGAATTTTGGGCAAAGTGTAAAAGGGTATCTAGGTAATGTGGGTTAAGACAATATGTAGTGAAAGAAAAATATGTCGCTTGGAAGTAATATTTTCTGCTGAGGATTGCATAAAATTTTTCTTTTTCTGCCCTGCCTTCAGCAATCCATTTGGCTCAAAGTACAGATAGACTGAGTGCAAACCCTTCCAGTCTTGAAGGATGTCAGTTCTTGTATCTGGATTTTTCTAAGAAGAAAACACAGAGAACTTCCTCTCCAGGTTTGCTTTTAGCAGTCTGGGCCCTTCCTGAGTTTTAAAATTTACCTTTCTTGTCCTTAACAAATTTTAAAGAGTTTTTTCATTCTTCATATAATTATGTCTTGGAAATAATCTTTCTTTCTATTAAAATTTTTATGTGTGTGGAGTTTTCAAAGTAGATTTCCACTGGAAAATTGTTTTATTGGATGTATTTTGACTAACCTGAAAAAGGACACTGACATTTGCTGTGATAAGGAATGGTAAGGGAGTCTATTCATACCATCTAATATCAGCTTGTAAATTAGGAACCTAAATGAAGATTTTAGCAGTAATAGGCTTCCATGGGGCTAATGGAGCAATGGGATCTCGTAGAGAACTATTTATGAGAAATGGATGTGTGCGTCTTTGATAGCTAAAGAGGCAACTTAAAGCTTCATTAATTCTTTGGTGTTACAGAAGTGGAGATATGTGAGCAATATTCTGTCTTTAATTCTCTTCCCTGGGGGTGAAAGTAGGCTGTGATCTCCTCCCAGAAGATGACATCCCTTGGGGGCTTACACATATATCATGCAGTAAGGATGCTCTAGAGTCTTAATTCTGAATTTCTTCAGTGTTAGTAGTTGACCTTCAGGGCTCAGTGGGGCAGGTGACGCCAGACATGCCTAGGCAGAAATTCCATACGTGACGATGATGGGATGTGTTACAGACTGAGATCTGCTTGGCAGCTGGCAGCACAGAATATGTTCTTTAGCTTCAGAGCCTAACACACTGTCTGAATTTCAAGGAATTCACTTGCTGTCACATCTGTGGTACCACACATGCCATGGTTGTCTGGTCATAGCAGCATGGGAGTCTGTATGAACAAATCTGCCCGGAGTAAGACATGATGTCTAAAGCAATTTCATCCCTCAAGGAACTTAATTTGGCAGCCATTATGGGCAAAAACAATGCATAACTTCAGAGTAATCTCTCTAACGTAGTTTCTCTGTTGCTGCACAGTTGAGTAAAGGGAAGGAGAAACACGTTCACTATAAAATGTAAATTAAGTTCTCCACCCCCAAACGCATCTCTCTGGAGTGTCAAATGGATGAATTGTCTCACTGCTCAGCCCTGGTGCAGCACTGTGGTCCCTGGATTTGAGCCAGGCCACAATATGTACTGAAACTCTCCTCAGAAAGGCCCATCTGAGTTATTTCTCTTCTGGCATCGCCAGTCTCAGAATAGCCCTGCTGGCTGGTTTCCAGCTCACAGAGTACCTGTAGGCTCCTCTGAAGGTGTTGATAGATGCTGGTACTTATTCTGTAAGGTGGAGACAAAATTAAAGTTGCCATGGGTTTATTAGAGATACTATTTTATGTGATACACCATGGCCTACCATCCAAGCCTTTTGCAATAAAGACTTCCTAATATCCTAGAGCATTTCCTGGGATTTTGTCAGGAGACACCAGGACTGTGCTTTGGTGGACGGCTCCTGATTTTCTCAAGGTGCTGGAAATGCTTGGCAGAACCACACATTAGCAGCACTCACCATTTCCCAAGGCCCTAACCTGATTTTACTGCTCCTGCAGTCCTATTTATGACTTTTTCCCCATATATCGCCATGGGCACAAGGATACACATAATTCTGCAGAAGGCAATACCTGTGCTCTGCCTCAGGACAGGCAAAGATGCCACAGGTGCTATCAGTTGAACTCAAGGGGTTGGGCTTCTTCTGCCTATTAACCCTGAGGTGCTATTTTTTTTAGGCAGACTTCCCCCCTCAACCACAGCTGATGGACCCCACCTCATTAGGAAGAGCTTTGCACAGAGCCCAGGGGAATATAATATTTATGTGGGGGTGAGGAGCAGCAGCTGTGTGCTTGCTTTTGCACACCCAGGTTAGTTTTTAGAGCACTGCTGGGACAGGCAGGGTGAGTGATTGTTTCAGCAAGCGTGAGTGAATCGCTGCTGGCACACTCATTTCACCCAGAGGAGCTATGAGCAGCGCTGAGATAGTGCTAATTTGTCTCTGTTATGCAGAAGACAGAAGGTTTTGGTGTTTCCCAATACCTTGTGCAAGGGCTACAGGTAACTTCTTGTCACTATGACACCAAAGACTACCAAAATAGAGAGGGTCTAGGGAGACTGCTGTCACTCTGAGAGGGTATCTTTATACTCCTTTGCCTTGTTTCACAATAAATTTTGTGTTCTGCAGAATTAATTTTAAATGGCTAAAATACAACCCAGGAGAATGAGCAGTGGTGGAAGACAGGAGTGTTGGGGATTTTATTTCAATCTGCCACTGTTTTGCGCTGCAGCTTTGAGCAGTCTGGCCTGGAGCTGCAGCAGATTCAAGACAGCCATACCCTGACTTATATATATACACATACATACAGATATCAGCATGTGGTTTATTATCCCCATTACTAAGTCAGATGTTAACTCTGAGGTGCTGTCCTGATGTGAGGCACGGACAAAAGTGTGGCGTGGGAGTGGGCAGCATGAGTCAGCCAAAGCAGAGCATGAGCAAAGCTCAAGAAAGTAGAAAAAGCTTTGGATAACAACATATGTAAATATAGACTGGCATGCATACCTTAAAAACACATGTTCTTATTCTTAAGACCAAAACAACAAATTGTGTGGGCAAGGCACTACTCCCTCAATACTTTTTCTCTGTAGGAGAAAAACGGGGCACAGACAGCAAGTGAATTTCTTGGGATCACATAGGTTCAAAGTACGGTTCTGGAGCTGATCATGGGCTGGATTAGCACTGTCACTGGGAACTTAAACTTCATGGTTCATGATTAAAGTACCTCTTCCCATGTCCAGCATCTCCTATAAAGACAAATGTCATCCCAAAATGTCAATATTATAAGAAATAAAAATCTCTGAATAGGTTGTTATTTAAAACATTTTTTATGAGGCTTACTTTCCTAATTAGAAGTTACCAGGGCAGTTCTTAAAGTGTTTTAGGGAAGATTGAATAAAGCACAGCCTTGAGCCAGCAGTGAATGTCTCTTATTATTAGTCACAGCTTGTGCCAAGGTCTGTCCATTGTGTTTTGGCATCCATGGATTTGCTCCTGAATGTGGACATGCTCTTGTGAGTGAAAAAGAGGAAGAGAATGTTTTTATTTTAGCTGAAGAAAGTTGCATGATGAAAAGCTATCGTAACAACAGAGCAGAGGGACTGTCTGGAAGAGGTAAATGCAGTGCCTTCCATCGAAAGGAAATAGTTTAATGAGAAATCTGTGATGTTTTTAGGAGTACTTATGAGCCCAGCACAGATTTATTGACGGTAGCTAAAATGCAAATCATAAATGTTGTCATAAACACACCTAAAAACACAAAAACAAATATTTAAAAAGCCAAACAAAAAGAAATAAAAGAAAAAAAAAGCCACACAATCCTTTTTGGTCCACATCTAGGTCTCTGAAGAAACTTTGCCAGAACTATTTCCTTACAAATCTGCTCCTCTGTGTTGTTAGTGTGTCTTCCAAGAGCACAATACAGAACGCAGTGACTCTCACATCTGTTGGGCTGGTGTTATTCCATGTGTGTGGGTGACACTGCCACTTGATGATGCATGGCAGTGACGCATAATGGCCCAGTGACAGGAGTGGGCTGGCTTCTACTCTTTGTCACTGGGAGTCTTTGCAAATCTGAGTGACTCTGCTGGGTGAGGAGAAGAAAAAGAAATGTGGATTATATTTGGCATAGCAATACTAAAATCAATCTCAAGTGCAAGAAGAAGGAGAGAGGTGTCATCATCCATGAGCTGGACTCTGAGCAACCTGGTCTAGGGGAAGGTGTCCCTGCCTACAGCAGGGGGGGACTGGAATGGGATCATCTACAAGGTCCCCTCCAACCCAGGCCATTTGATGATTCTATGATCCACTTGTGAGGCATCAAACAAGCTTTGAAGGCATGAGGAGGACAGTACGGGAGGGGTGTATAGAAACCAGCTGATAGCTGACACCTCTGAGCAGATCCAAATCAGCTGTGTAGGATTCTGCATCTCACTTGGTGTTCCAAAACAGAGGTTGATGCCAAGTCTCAAAAATATTCTGTTTCTAGTCTTGTTAGTGAAAGGTAAAGGCCTAAGTTTGGTCTTGGTACAAGAGAGGAAATATGTGAGTGTAATTTTCTTTTTGCTTTAATGGATCTCTGTATAATAGCTTAGTGCTGCTTTTATCAATTCAAAGGACATAAGCAGTATATTGAATAACACAAATACTAAAAATTTCTTTATCTTTTGGATGGAAAAAATCAGGCCTAGTTGTGCATTCCGTGCCATTGCAGGCACTGAGCATGCAACTCTTATTTTGGGTTTTGACTTACAGTGCTGTATGTGAGTGCTCAGATATCACTCTTGAGCATTTTTTTGCCAGTGATTTAATGATAATACCATTGTGGCTGTATGCATTCCTCTGTGCCAGCTCTACCATAAATAAGGAGTGAGACATGAATCCCACGTGAGGTACTTTTATCTCTTAAGTCCCTCAGGCATGTGTGGTAATTTTGGTTTCCAAAATTTTTTGCAGTCCTTTTCAGCACTTTTATTCAAAGCCTGCAGTATCTGTTTACTGTGACTCCTGCCTGAGTGGCCTTTATGAAATATTCTCAACCCAAGCAAAATTTATTTAAAAGAGAAAGAAAAAGAAATTGATAAAAAGAAAGAAATAGTTGTTTAATATTTTACATGCATTTATTTACATTCCTCACGAGTTATGTGAACATTCCTCATGTTTAGCTATGTGATAAATATAAAAAGAAGTATGACAAGTTCACTTTTCATGAAAATCAATCTTTGTCTATTCAAATCCTCTGTTATCATGAGTTTTCTGCCTAGAGATAGCTGTGAGTACCCTACTTGTTCTCAGTAGAGTTTTTTACAGGTAAACATAGGATAGAAGCTGAATCCACTTTGCTGACAACTGGCTCTGGCTCGTTGAGGTTGTTGTCCTAAGTATGATTAACCACTGTTCTTCAGATGCTCATTATCTGTTTTAAAAATTTCCTTGCACAATTTGTAACATCTCAGCAGAGCAAAAGTTACTCTGGCATCATCTTGATCGAATTTTCCTTTACAGTAGTTTTCCATTTGAATCGATTTAACTTGCACTAAAAAAAATAATCATGGGCAGATCCCTGGACTCTGCTAATTTGCCCAGACTGAGGCTTGCAGTAAGTTTGGAAACCCTGAGCTGACCAACTCCAGCTTTCTGACACCTGACACCTGGAATCAACCCGAGGTTTGAACCATCCCTGCCACCATGAAATAGCAATTAAAATGCAATTACTCTTCAGCATTGTAACAGAACTTCACTTGTTCTCAGAACTCCTAAAATGCAAGAAATAAAGGGAAATGACTGTCGTATGTGAGTGGATGGTGACCTAAGCTGCATGGGTAGTGTGTAAATGAATGTGTTCTTCTCCCACTGCCTTCTAAATCAGGTGTGAAGGCAGTGGGCTGCTAAAATGGAGAAATGGAGGAATTTCACTAAATGATGTTGCTTTGTCCTAGCCTGCTGCAAGGTAATAATGTGATTAGGAAAGGCTGGCTGACTAATAAGCACACTGCTGTTGTGGGCTGTAGGAAGGTGTTTGTTACCATCTCTCAGAAAATGAAGGCAGCTCTCCTGAGCTGTACAAAACCATATCCTTGCCAAGGCCTGTGTCTTAGCAGCTTTGCTTTTTTTTTTTTTTTTTTTTTTTTTTTTTTGTAAGGAAACCAGAGCTCCTTGCTGCTGAGCCTGGAATGACAGAAAATAGCATTTGGTCATGTCTGCTTCTTACTCCATATCATCATTTCCCTGACATAACTGCTATGATTTAACCTCCCAAAGAGCATGGGACAAGCATAAACTTGTGTCTGGAATGGAAACCTTATCTGTGCAGGGCTGAAGCCTCATCTATCAGGACAGTCCTGCAGATCCAGAGCAAACCAATAGCTCTTCTAAATGGCTTTGAACTGGGGAGGGCTTAACAGTGTAAACAAAGCACTCCAGCCATATTTGTCCCTATTTTACTGAAGGGTGAGAGTCGAGGCCTCAGTGTGGATCTTTTCACACAATTCCATTACTTTTACCAAAGCAAGAGCTGGAAAGTATTTTTATGGACAAAGCTGTACATCTTGAAGAGTAGCTAGGTTTTCAAACCACTCTGGGAGATTTCAGACATGTATATTGCATTTGCTTTAACACATTCTGATTGTAATGAAAGATATGTGTCTGAATCCCACAGGCTGCTTTGGAAGTAACAGAGTGTCATTTAAGACCCACTGAGATCAGATCTCTCAACTGATGTCAATGGGTCCCAAAGTAAGAGAGGTTTCTGTACTGGATGTGCCTGTAAATGGAGGATCTCAGCCAGCTCACAGTGACCCATTCTTCATTTCAGGCAGACTTTAGCAGTAGTGCCCAGAGCTAGAGAACAGTGGCATTTTCCAGGCTGCTGGGTGATGAATGATTAAACAGCCACAAATACAGGGAGGTCTTTAGTGCAATCACTATTAGAACTGGATCAGGGCAGGGGGAGGGCTGCCCAGGAGTCATTTG
Organism: Cinclus cinclus; assembly: GCF_963662255.1. Lineage (NCBI taxonomy): Eukaryota > Metazoa > Chordata > Aves > Passeriformes > Cinclidae > Cinclus > Cinclus cinclus. The sequence goes on along the minus strand of NC_085052.1, from coordinate 9,362,249 downwards.
CTGGGATTACAAGGATTGAAGAGGATGACCAGAAACACGGGAAAGGTTTTGAGATGGTATACCTTAAATAAATGGAAAAGTCACAATTATATTTTACACCCTTTTTATACAAAGCTTAGCTTCTCAGCTACTTTTCTACATCTGGAATATGCAAGATTAACTTCAGATAGTAAGACATGAGTAGGGGACACGGATAGTCAGACAACAAAGCTTTTCAGGGACCTGTTTGCTTTCACTTTCAACTTAAGGTTTATCTACCTGTCAGGAAAGATTGCCCCACAGAGAACAGAAGGGAATGTTTTCATTTGGAATTGTAAGAAGGGAAAAGGAATAGGGCCATGGGAAATGTGGAGTGTTTGTTTTTCCTTTTATGTGGGATGTGGTCCTCTCTCCCAGGTCACTAAAATTTTCCCTGCTTTTTGCAAGGACAGTGCTGTCTGTTTCTTCTGCAGGCAGGAAAATGTAGCTTTGATGTCCATGAGCACCTAAAATGAAGACATTGCACTCTGTAGGCTGCTGGGGAGCATTTCATATGCTTAAACCATGGAGAATATAAAATTGGATTTTGTGGCTCTGTGGAGCACTGCAGGGAGACAGCAAAAGTGCCTCTCTTGCTTCAGGGAATGGACTGAGGGCTCTGTGGGTCTGTGTTCCCAGCTGAGGGTGTTGTACAACTGTGCAGCTGCCTATCGATATATTGGAGAGTTTAATTAATCATTTAATAGACTAAGTCACCTCAGCGCTGTGACTGTCCTTAGGTCCAGAAGGTGGCTGAACCCCAGAGAGTGTGGTTTAGATTATGCTGAATTTCTTGCCAGCCCTTTGAGAAAACCAAGAGCAGGAGAGTTAACAGCTGAGTTTTGCAAGAAGCAGGCAACTTTTCCTTTTTAACAAAAGTTAACTTTCAAAGTTATATTTTGAATTTTGTCCTTTCTTTTTTTTAGCCCCATGACTTTTCCCATTCTGACAAATCAATCACACTCTGTGGAAATAACTAGATGGAAATTGTTTCTAGTGGAAACAACTGAGAATGGGCATCATTGTCAGTATATATCTGCAGGCTAAGGTCATGGTCTTGTGAATTTAAACTATTCAAATATGATAGAAATGAGTTGGATCATCAGGAAAATCCAGCAATCACTTGACAGGTCTGAGTGTGTGGCGCAGAGAGAGAACTCTCATTTCTATGAAAAGATGACAATATTCTGAACAGTTCTTGTGTTTCCAGACTTTCCAGAGGGACTTGGAGCAAGAAACTCTACCTATTTGGGGATTTGATGTTGCGCTCTTTAGCCTCTTTTACTGAAAGGAATATGAGTAATTTGAAAATCACAAAGTAAATTAATAGCCATGACTGAAACTGGAGACAGTTCTTTCTAAAACAAGTGCAAAGTATCTTTAGGCAAGGAGTTAATTTCTCAGCAATATGTCTGCACAGAGTTATGTAATCATGGACTACAAAGAAGTCCTCCACAAAGATAGAAAACAATGGATGCTCAGCTTAGGACAAATATGCAACTCGGCAATGCTTACTTCTTTTTATTTTTGATTCTAACTATTCACAGGCAGATACTTTTGGATCTGTCTATGGATTATGTCTATGAGCACGTATGTACACTTCTATCTATACTTACACACACCTCCTACGCACTCTTATTATGGAACATAAATCCAACTTGTGATTGCAGGAAAGCCCTCATACTTTATGTGAAGCAGAGCTAAGCTGTCAGAGAATGGTGTCATAAGTTGTTATGACAGGTTAGTCAGAAAGCTGACATGTTAGAGAGAAATACTCTATCCATCTGAACCTGCTGGAAAACTGACAGGACTGTAGTTACATGTAGAGTTTGGAAGGAAGTATCCAGGCATAGGAAATCCCATTATAGGCTTCTGGCTATATCACAGTATTTGTCCACAGACCTGTAGGATTGTTATATGTGTCCCATGTACACTCTAGATTAGATGTCACGAGATAAAAACTCGTTCTACTCTCTTGACTTTAACAGAGATATCCAAATTCATGTCAGCTGATTATGTGTGGTACTAAATAAATAGAGTTAAGATCAATGTATATCTTGTTTATAAGATATCTAGGTAGGTTATTTTGTAATTCAAGCTTGTTCTCTAGGTAGGTTTGGTGTTTAGGACTTTCTCCACATCGCTGTATACACATGGCTAAAATCAGCTATTTTTTTTCTTAGTCCCTCCAGAGCAGAAATGCAAATTTGGTGCATTAGAAGCTAGTGCTGTTGCTTTCATTAGCATTTCTTCCACAGGAAAAAAAAACAAAACAAAACAAAAACAACCCAACCCAAAACCTCAAAAAACACCACATTTTCTTCTTTATTTTTTTTTTTAAATTTCTGTGGCTGTTTGGTCTAAGCTAACACACAATGAAAAGCAGTAAGATGGATATTGGCAGTAGGGTAAAGAAAGCATCAATGCTCCCTCATAATACTCTTGCTAGATTTAATTTCAAACTATCTAATTTTTATCCCATCTCAAATACCTCCTTTCATCTGAAGTTTGTATGATATTACAAGAAGGAAGGGCCAGAATTTAACATTTATAGACAAAGTCTTTTAGCCTTTCCTTCTCATCCTCGTTTTTGTTTTTGTTAATTCCCCTCCTGTTTTCAGAGAAGCGGAACCATTTCCCAAACAGTATTGCTGTGAACAACAACTTGAGGACTGAGTCATGTGCCAGCTCCTGTGCCAAGTCCCTGGTAGGACGGGGAGTTTTGAACCATCCCATTGCTAATCAAACAGTCTGGTGACATCCTGCCAGCCCCGTCCTTGTCATCTGAAGCTCCCTCTGCGCATTCGATCAGCTCAGCATCATATTGTCCCTGCTGTGCATAAAGTTTCTTTTCCTTTGCTAGCAGCCAAAGGAAGGAAAGATGGACTGATTTAAGACTCTTGGCTCATCTTATCTGTCTCATGACAGATATATTCTCAAATTGGTCTTGTATTTTTTTCCTAACTAGAAATTACTTTTTACAATGCTTTTATATCTTTCTAGCCTGCTGCACTGTTTTTCTATCCCAGCTTCATTTTCCCAGGCTCTTTCTTAGGGTTTGATTCTGAAAAGGGGAACAATTTGCCTTTAGGAAAGTGGTAAGGAAGACAAGCAGATCCAAACTTTTCAGACCACAACTGTCTGTGTTTTAAACTGGTCAAGTACTGGGTCAGAGTAGAGAAAGGTCTGTCCCAAAATGCAAACACTACTAGAGAAAGTATGTAATGAAATTCATTCTCTTTTCCTGAACATAAAGAGTGGTATCTTCTCCTTGTTTACAATGGCTCCCAGAGGTTTAGTTGCCTCTCCACCTGTTACTCTACAGTCATTGTTCCCTCCTTGCCTCACCCCCCACCCCTTCTACCACAAAAAACACAGAGCAGGAGGAAGATTATGAAAGCAGAAATCACCTTGGACAACTCAGATAAAGGATGAAAAACTACCGCTCATAAAGCACAGCTGGAATCATTCCCACGTGCAAGGGAAGGTTAGTGAACGCAAATGCTTGGGGAGAGCTTGTCCATAGGGATTGATCATTTTGAGTGACATAAGATTTTCCAAGTGTATACAGCAAAAGGAAAAGTGCTTTGAAAACAAGCAGCTCATTTCTCTTTTGGGCTGAGGCCACCCTGGCAAGTTTTGGGAATGCAAACAGGGCTAAAAAATGGATTTGATTACATTACTATTAGAAGCAGGTCACATAGGTACTCAGCTTCACAGGGCTGGACATCAGGCATCTAAATATTCGAACAATTTTGGATAACAGGCATCAAATAAAGTTTCTGCAGCAGTGACTTTACCATCTAAAAAGAGAGACTTTTCAAAACATATTAAAAGGCTGAATTTGAGAGTTAGTGTCTTTTTAATACGTATATGAATTAAGTATTGTTAGGAATTATTGAGTTCAACAATTGCTGCTTCATCCATCAGTGATCCTACCTTAAGTAATACAGCATGCAGTGGCTGTGCTGATATCTGGTGTTGCACTCCTTTGCTCTGGTTTGATCCAGAGCTCTGTTTGTGTGCCACTGGTCCTGTGCTGCTCAGCACAGCAGAAATCTTGCTAATATTTACTGGGAACAGAAATCCCTTCCTGAACAGCCCTGTACTGCCATAGTTGTCAAACACCAGCACCACCACAGTGAATCATTAAGTGACACTGGCTGACAAAGATGAAGTCCCTGAAAGACAAACTGATTTTTCACTAGTTATCCTTAGAGTGCTTTATCTCTAGATGTTCCCATTGGTTACTTGCTTCTGGCTGGTTATCTACAGCTTGGGACATCACAGACAGTTTCATACTTTGCAGTGCTCTTTTTTGTCAGTTTTGGTCAACTACTGAGTTTCTTTCAGAATACTGCAGAATAAGGACTGTAATGTATAGAGAGTCAAATTAGTCTTCCTTCTGGGGACTTGGAAATAATGGGGCAAGACACTTTCCAAGAAGATCCAATGAACAAAAGGCAACTTGTGCCCATAATGAAATTACTGGAAGGAAAAAGAAAGATCATATATTTTTAAGTGCTGCTCTTTTTTGCCTTGGGTTGAAAGGGCAAAAAAATATGGTGTCTGCCTGTGTGGCATGATCCTGGCATGTGGTAATGCATCAAATACATTAGGCATTATAAGATCATTTTTGGTAGTTAAAATTTATTTCAATTTGGATCATTAAGCAATTCTCCACTTAGCTTTGTCTTAAAAGAAAACACATTAAAAGGCCATCAAAATTGCTGATATCACATTTGTTATCTGAAAATAATGGCTGGCATTGGAGAGAGTGCTATTGGATTTTGGTAAATTAACCTCACAATGAACAGTGAATACCACATGTTTGCTGAGAACCTAGTTTACAACTTGATTTATAGAAGTAAATTTCTCTAAAAATTTCAAGCTTGCAATGCTGGATAAACACAGAACATAATGTCCTGCAGGGTAAGGGCAACTTTCCTCCACCCAGGAACCTGGTTTTGTGCAAGAGTATAATAGAAAGGCAGATGTGTATTTCCACAACTTTGGGAAGGCTGATTTTCCAACTTTTAGAAGTTTAAAATGCATATTTGTGACGTGAGAGGGAATGACCATAGCCTCAGAGGGATGTTTCTTCTATGCTTTTCTCCAGTTTGAAGCAATAAAATTTTAACACCCACTAAAGCTTATCCTGCACCACACAGATCCATAACTCTCCATTGTGTAAAGTGTATTTTTGCTTTGTTTTAAACCAACTTCCTGTTAAAAACTATAAACACCTCATAGTCTGTGTTTTGCCAGAGGCAAACCTTTCATATGCCATACAAGATTTAATAGACCTCTGTCCTGCAGCACCTCCTTCCTCACATCCATCTCATTTCCAGACTAGGCACCAAACTGATATAATCCTTTTTTATGTCAAACTACTCTACACCAGCACAAAAGCATTGAAATCCTGTGAAATTATCCAGGTGAGAGGGAGTTCAGACATAAAAAGTATTGAATATGGAGCACATCCAGAAAACCTGATAAATGTTATAAACGAACACATTTTCTTTTCTCCCATGTGAACAATTAGCCACGTCTTATGAGCAAGGTGAACAAAAATATGAATGTGTTCTAGAGTAACTACTGCATAGTTCACTGTGACTCTCTTCTGCTATCTGACTACCTCAGAGCTACTGTGGCTGCCTAGCTGGGGGGACTAAACCATGGGCAGCATCGTGACCCCATGGGAACTGAGGGTAAGATGATTTTAGCCACGGGGAGGACTCTGCTCACAGCTTGTGTGAGATGCACAGCCTGGTGACTCTCAGTCAACACCGGTGACTTGCCTGGTTCTCCAGAGACCACAGGCTATGGCAGCTGACTTGGGGTGAGGTCCTCCCAAGTCCTTGTCTCACAGAGCCTCCAGAAACTTTCCTGGCCCCATCAGAAGCTAAACAAAATTTCTCTAAATGGCCTACTACATTTTACCTCACCCAAGAATCAGAGAATCATCAAGTTTGGAAGAGATCTTTCAAGACCATCAAGTCCAACTGTCAACCCAGCACTGCCACTCTAGCCCCTAAACCAAATCACAAAGCACCAGATTCAGATGTCCCAACACCTCCAGGGTGTTTTGTTGCCTGTCATTCTACAGACTAGTCTGCCTTTGAGCTTCTCACCCTCCTGAAGTACCTATTTACTTCTTGTCCAGCAGATCCAGCACAAGATAGCAGATACTCCTCTGTCTCTGAGCTAACACCTTGGAACAAAAAGTGGGTTCAAATCTGACTTTCTTCAGCATAAGATAAAAATATCAAACCAAAGTGTGGAGTGGATGGATTTGAAATTCCAGTAAGGAGGAATCTCTTGTAGCTGTGTAATTTGCACTTAAATACCTGTCACTGAGTTGCAGCCACTTCTGGGACAGGGAGTGAACCCCACTGAGCAACCTGCCTCAGCATGATAGAGGTGGAACAGAAAGCCAGAAGAGAAACAGTAAGACAAAATTTTTGTAGCAGCACAGAGAACTTTAAACCTTATAGAGCCTGTGCAATTTACATGCAGTGAACATTTAAGCTGTGTGATATTTGACATTGATTCTTTGCATGTTTGGAAAAAGGAAACAGATGCTTTTGATGCTGGAGCCTAAAATTCTGTGGGGTTTACACCAGAGGTTCTCTTTTATGAGCCATTGCCCCTTGTTACAGGAAATGCATAATTTTACTTTTTTTACACTTTCAACAACTACATAAACACAAACGGGAAACTTTTTGCTTTTTACATTTACCATGAAAAGGAAAGATGGTCAAAAAATTCCCATGCCTGAAGGAAACCCACAAAGGACTTTAAAACGCACTTTCACTGTTCTGAATATTGCAGGGCAGCTCTTCTGCAAATCCCATCTCAGTACACAGATAATTCTCTCTCTGTTCATTCCTACTTTACATACTTTCACAGAAGGTAGTCTCTGGATGTACAGGTCTCAGCCATGACTCAAAGTAAATATTGTGTAAAACCCTGTAGATTAAACAACACTGATTTACTCTGAAAACATCTCAGGTATTGCTGAGCAACTGAATAACTGAAAATAAGTCCAGGAAGGTGCAGATGGAGCTGGCTGACTCAAGACCTAGATTACAGCCTAGGTTACAGCCATCATGTGGACCACGAAAAATGACAGCCGGCAAACACATTGCCCACATCATTCAATTAGGAAGATGTTTGATTCAACACCTTATGAAGAAGATGAAAGAGTTTGCATCTAATACCCAGCAGAGAAGAAAAAATTTCCCAAAGATTTGAGAAAAAAATCTCCATTCCAACCTTTTCTGCAGAAAGCAGGGCCCTCCTTTTCACTTGGGGAAAAAGTGAACAAGTGAAACTTTTTTCTAAATTTTTTAAACTGTAGAACAATTCCCTAAAAGTTAAAAAGCGGGAAAATCATCAGAAATTGATGGACAAAATGCTTTATTTTGAAAGTAACATCATCACTTTTATGCAACACTACTGGAGGGAATGGCTACTTTAAAAGTGAAAAGCAGCACTTAACCTTAGTAGGTCCTGCTCTTAACTATTCTGTCAAAGATTTTCTAATGATTTGTAAGTGGAAAAACTAGTGTAAAAAGTACCTTTTGGAAATGAGAATATTAAAATAATACTAGTTCTAAGCAAGAAGAAAAACCATTTTTTCCCTATAAAAACTCATTTCATCAAGTCATTATTATACCTCTTATTATTAAAATTGCATTTTGGACTTGTCAGGAGGGGAATTAGTTCACTTTTCAGTATTAATACCCCTCACTGCAAATCATTGTTCTTCTGAAAAAAAAAAAAAAAGCACCAAACATTAGACTATAACTCCTGTGTTTCTTTCATAGCTCACCACTATAGAGGCCTAAAGTCAAAATTGGCCAGAGATCCATCCCAAAGCCCATTAAAAATCAATGAAAAGCTTTGCAATGGGCTTCTAGTATGGGTTACTTCCCCACTGACTAGAAGTGAAATTCATTTGTCAGGCAACAATAATACAATGATATAATTAACTTGCTTAGAATACAATCATTTTAGCTTTCATTAAAAGTGATGAGTTTCTTTCAATTATGTTGCCAAGACGCATTTTGTTGTTGTTTGCTTGTTTGCTGTTGAAAAAGGAAATAAATCCTTTTTTTAGTTTATTTCCCCCTGGACTAGGTATTATTGCTGTAATGAAGTCCATCTTCCAGGGTCATGCTTGAGAATGTAGCGACAAATAGGGACATCTGTGGAACAGGGAAATAACAGCCATTGTCTTACTGGAGCCAGAAGTATGCACATTTCACCCAAAAGTTAATGAGACATCTATGCAATATTGATTCTGCCTGAAAGACAATTCCAGTGGAAGCTGGTATTACAGTGAGAGATTGCACAAGTTTTCCAAAGAGAGATGAGCTGGTGAGAGGAAAGTTTGGGCCCAGAGTCTGGAGAGACCATGGCTTTGGGCACCTTTGATAAGGAGAACTCCCTGACAGACAGGCTGCTGCCCTGTACCTCAGGATTTCATTGGGATTTGGAAACTCAGTAGTTCTCATTGACTTCGCAGTGCCCTGGTTGGATTGTGCCTTCTCTTGGGGCAAGAACTAGAAATGAGAAGCAACTGCCTCCTCTGCTGCAGTTCTTTCCTTCTCAGCAGAATCTCAGGACACTTCTGACTGCTTGTGACTTTTTTCCAGCCCAAATCCCACATCTCACCAGGGTGACATGGAGGTGGAGGGCTCTTCTCCCAACTAGACAATGCTTCTTGCCTGCAGATCTTAATGACAATTACAGAGGAGAGCTATACCAAGCCACAGATGGGGGGAAAGAACATTAAAAAAAGATGAGAGTGGATCAAGCAGAGCTATGAGAAACTTGGCAGGTTTGATTCCTGCAGGTTCACAAGAGCATCTTCAGCTGTGTTCCACTGAAAAGCTGCCAAAGAAGTCACAGGGGTGGTTTCAGCCTGGGCTGCAGAGGAGGAGAGGCCACCTGGGTGTGAATTCCCCTTTTATTCCTTTCCTGACACAATTTTATGCACATTAAGGTTTGTTTATATTCCTCTCCTCTTTCTTTTACTTTGCAATCTCTTACATGAAAATAACAAAACAAAGTTTATAGTTTTCAATAGAACACAGTAGTACAGGGCTGAATATAGTCAGCTTTCAGAGACGTCTAGATAGAATGGTTTTGACTTCATAAACTGACAACAGATATCTCTTTATTCTTTGGAAAATCGAAGGTGCAAAATGCCTGAAGGTATGAAGATTACACAATACTAACAGTTGGAAAAATGTCAGATGTATCTTTAAGCATAAACATTGGGCTAAATAAAAGAGCTCTTGTAAAGAAAAAACTGCAGGGTGTGGGGGAAAATTTTGTACTGATCTGAAAGAATTTAGAGAAGTGGAGCAAAGAAGGAAAAAAGGACATATATACATTTTAAATCTGTGTGAATTTATTCTCTTTTCACATTTTAACAGTTATTGTAATATCAAAATTTGTCTTTATTTTTCGTAGGGTAAAATTACCATTTAGATGGCAAAGAAATAAACAAGAAAAGTTCAAATTTGAGAAAGCTGGCATGTTATGTGCCTGCCAGTTCTTTCCTGCCTCTTCCTCACTCCCAAAACATGCCATATGACACATTCAGTCAAACACCTTCAGTCGCTTGGGAAATCCATTTTTAGGCAAAATTTCTATTCATCTGAGAGGGTTGCCTAGGTCACCCAAATCTGGTATTGGGTGTACAGTCCTGCTTCATTCTTCTAGACAGCAAGCTCCCCAAACATAGACAAGTCCTTCAAGCCGGAGCCTTACCATGCCCTCCAAGGGAAAACTTAGTGTCCTTTGCTTGGCCAAGTGTTGCTTTGTCTGGTACCCACAGAGTGCTGAGCTGTGTAACACACACTTCCAAATAAAGGGACCAAGAACTGAGTATTAATCCATTTTTGTAGGTGTGAAGGAGCACAAGGGATATCACTGCCAGAAACAAAAGGTAGGATACCCTACCCTAAAACTATCAGGAAATCACTGCAGATTTCACTTTTCAGCTTCATCCTGATATTTGCAAGACCTGTCACTTACAGATCTAATTTAAATATCTCCTTGCTGTTTCTTGTCTTTTCTAGTCCTTATTTTTAGTCCAACTCAGAAGGCAGCACCTATCAGGTGTGCTATTTTGCAGTGACCCCTATCAAAATGGAATAACAAAATGAGCTGGCGGAAGCAAGCAGAAACTACAAGTGACTGGGCAATAACATTCTTCTGCCCTGGTGGATACTTATAAGAAGGGTGAAAGATACAGTTGAACTTCTAAACTCTGATTTAGATCCCTTGTGCTTAGGATTTCCTCAGGATCTTTCTTCATTCTGTACAATCTTTAATGTATACGATGGCTGGCAAGGAAATGCCTTGTTAAATCTGGCGTAGTATTCAGCAAATATCTAAAGGGTTGAATGGTACTCTAATTAAAACCTATTTGCCTCGAACTTTTCTGCTCATCAGCTTTCCTCTGTGACTGCTCTTTATGCCTTTGCATTGTCTCAGATGTTATCCCACCCCATTCCTTCTGCTGCTGATGGATTGTTCCCCGTTCAGTAGGTCAGATTGAATTTTGCAGGGAGCAGCAGGCCCATGGACTTGTCTCAGTAAACGCAGGGATTTTCCCTGTGGAGCTCGGGGTCCCAAGTGCAAACAGCACCGGGTTTGCAGCTGGGCAAGGTAACTGAGGATGAGGGGTGAAATACCCTGTCGTTATTCTGCTCCAGGGAAAAGCCAGTCTCCATGGCAGAGCTGGGAGCAGAAGGAGCCCAGGGCTATGCAGCCACTTGCAGTGGGGCACTTCATGTGAACCATGCAGGTGGGATGGGGCAGCATTTATTTATGGACATGTTTGGTGGTTAGAGGTACAAAACGGGTCTTCCCTAGATGTGGGAAATAGCACATGGGCTCTGAATGAGTTCTGAGTAAAGCTTGAATGCATAAGGAATCACTGTCCTTTTTAGAATCCATTTAATCTGCTGTGATGGAATTTGCATCGCTATTGTACAACCTTTGAAAAATCCCAAACATCACCATTCCCCCAGTATTTAATGTGGTCAAGATAAAGGGAAAGCTTAGGACAGAGGAACTACCATGAGGATAGTGGTATTGTCCTCCCTGCTCTCTGGCACCTTTTTTTAGCTCACGTCTTCATGCAGAAGTGGGAGAGGCAGAGATCACCTTTACACCAAGTACCTGTCATAGATTGGTACGGATGGATTTGATTCCTCAGCACTGCAGCCACCTGTGCTGTGGCAATGTATAATTAAAGACAAGAACATCGTCAGGAGCTGTCTCTTGCTCCCAGCTCAGGATTAATGTCAGAGAGGATTGTATCCTCACAGCTTTCAAGTCATCAGCTCCTGTCAGCTCTCATGGGCATCTTGAGGCTTTGTTGCTTCTTCATGCTTTGAGGCCTTCAGGATTTGAGGAAGAAGCTCAGAAATTATGTCTTTTATTCAAAAGCTTTCTTACCACCAATTCATTAAATATTATGGGGTTTTTTTTATAAAAAGGCTGTCAGGAAAATAATCCGACTGACATGAAGTCTTTAGGCCAAATGCTAAAATTAAGTAATGACGTAAGCAATACTGAAATGGAGAGTATATTGGTTTTCTTGTATAACAGACTTATCTAGGTGTATTAATTTACCATTCAGGCACTGCTCTCTAGTATGCCCTGGATGACCTTTTCCCTCAGCTAAGTTAAGAGACTGAATTTTAACTAAAATTCTTAAAAAGACCATGCAGGGGAGGCAATTTCCTACCAATGCCTCCAACTCAGCACCCCAGAACACATTAGCTTTCCACTATTGTTGTTTTCACACACAAATTGCTCCATTTTCTAAGTCTGACAGATTAACAGACAAAGCACGAAACTTTTGCTGAAAAACAGTGAAAATCATTAAATGAGGTTTGGGTTAAGTTTCTTTCTGGAAAAATCCATGCAGAGCATTTTTCAGTATTTTGTAACATTAACCCATATTTGTGTACAGGCTGCGGGACAGGTTTAGCTCCAGGTGCTCCAAGGCTCCTCTTTGGCCTCACTTGGCAGCCAGCCCAACGTCTCTGAAGCCCTTACTTTGTCAGGGCTGCTATGGAATGGAAATTTCATTTTTATCCAGTCAGCTTGATTTTCTGGGCAGTTATTTTCTACTTCAGTCTCAGGGTTCTCTGCTTAAATTAAAACAGAAGACATATTTAAATCTCTTCCACACTTTCCTTTTTAGTCCTGTCCTGCTGTGATTGACTGGGTGCTGTAAAACACAAATTTCTGCCTGTGAAACCCATGGCTGAGTTGAAGACAATGATGGCTGAGGTTTTCTGAGAAAGGAGCCAGCCTTGTTTCAACCCAGCTCATACTTTAAGAGTGCTTGCCACCTTCTGGTTTCAATAAGGATAACAAGTGTTTAACTGTGGCATATTGAGGAAATCAAGCATAAAAATGCTGGTCCTGGTCCTAATTCCGCAGAAATGGATGAGAGATTTTCAAGATGTCATAATGCTGATTGGAGAGTTTTTAAGTGAAAGAAATCGATTTTTTTATTTTTTTGGTCAGAATGTAGAAATGACACCTGACAAGAAAGAAATAAAAGAAATATTTTAAATTAAATAATTTATTTGATACTATTGGCATTGTTAGAGAATGCCCTTTAACCATTATGTGAAGCATTCGTGAAAGCAAGAAGAATGGACTGTTAATTTTAAAAAGTGAAATAGGCACAAATCCTTCAAAAAGAAACAACTTTGAAATTGGATTTTTTTTTTCTTACAAAGCTGCTTGCAAATTTTGACCAGTCTCAGACACTTCTATTCAATCTTGTCAGTTGTCAGCACTCAGCTCAATTTCAGCAAGACCACTTAAGAGTATTATATGGGCAATTTGTGTGAGAGGAGAGTGTGCATTATCTCTAAAATAGCCACTTCAAAATTATGGCACTCTGATAATATGAGTAGCAGTGCTATCAAAAATCAAAGCATACCTTAGCCAGTCATCTGCACTTTAGCAAGAGAAAACCATTCCATAAAACACATACATTTGTGGAAGGCTGGTACATGCTTATTCTACTGACTGTCACATTTGCTTGGTTTGATGCAATTCATACTTAATTTTAGATGTCACAATTCTGTCTGAAAAAATCATTTCTACAGAGATCCTAATTGGAGGCACCAGAGTATCTGAAAACATTCCAGCAGTGCATGAGGCAGTGTGACTAACACATGCCATTGGATTGTTCAATTTGGTCCTTCCCAGCAAGGGACAACAGGCAGTGAAGCAATTCTTTTTGTCGTGCATTTTAATCGTACACACACAGAATTATGTTTATATTAAGAAAAGCAAGTCAAAGCCAATGTTCATCACAGGGAGAAAGGCAGTAAAGTTTCAGTGCTCCACAGTTTTTGGCAGTTTCCATAAGGTTTTTGGCAAAGAAATTGGTTGTTTTCTTGGATCAAACTTGGTCTTGCACATCTTCACACTCCTTGTTAATCTTTGTTAATTAGAGCAGACTTTGCTGTACAACACCACCCAGCACAGCTTGAACAATGGCTGCAGTCACAGCAAGGTAAGCAGAACCATTTGCTGGTTATGGCCCACTAAGGATATGTGGGAAGAGAAGGTGAAAATTGGAGGAAAGTTGGCAGGTGTGGAACAATTCAGTGATGTGGTGCAGAACTCCTTGCAGAGGATGGCACATTCTCTGTGTGTGCAAGAATCTACAGGCAATATGTGAAAAGACTGGAAAAATAAACAAAGTGAAGTCAGGGCTTTTAGACAGCCCCAGCATGGCTTTCATGCAGAAGAAAAGAGCTGGAGGTAAAAGCTGCCAATTCTTTCTGTCCATCACAGGATGGCAAACAGGGGCAGAGCCACTGGGAAGAAAGGAAGAAGAAGGAACAAGAGGTCTGTGAGGCACAAAGAACTATTTGTGCACCTTTTAATTTTGCAGTTGAAGTTCATTTTCTCTGAGGCCTTCACTTGGGACAATGCTCAGAGTTACAATAACATCTTGAGGATGAGCAGCCCAGATGTCAAGGCACAGTTAGCTGAAGAATCAGGGGGATGCTCACCCAGGAGACCAAGTGATGACCATTCTCAGTTTTGCCCTAATTCATCACAAGTCACTGCCAGACCCACTTTGGAGCCACGAGGTTTCGTCAGGGCTCCCTTCTCAAGTTGACATGTCAGGTTTGTTAAAAGTGGGAGCATCCCACTCAGGATAATTTATTCCTCTCTCTCTGCCTGGGTGAAAAATCAGAGCTGTTCACACCGAGACCCTCTTGACAGAACCCTAAAATACATGGGGTTCAGAGGGAGTGTAAGTTTGAATAAAACTCCTCCTGCACATTCTGCTGCTGTGTATGGCAGTGCTGATACCCATGAGAGCTCTGCAACAGCGTGTGTGAACTGGGTTTTCCCCTCACCTTCAATGCATAAATCAGCCTGTTGTGTCTCTGTCCTGGTTGAGCCAATTTTCCTGCCTTCTGTTCAGCCATATGAGAATTACTGATGGGAAACTGTGACAAACATGCTAAGAAGCTTGTTTGTTATACCTCAAGCTCCATTTATTTGCTAAACCAAAACAGAGGGCATTTTTCAATTAATATTTGAGTTGGCTATTAATAAATCTGGCTGTCCATGTTATAGCCACAGCAGGTATGTTTGAGCCCTCCCTCACTGTGCAGTTTCTAATTTCAGGAATTACTTCTCCTACACAAAGGAGATCAAATTTTGTGACTGTGACAATAAAAGCTCCCTGCAGACCTGGAAGATCCTAGGTATGATCCATCACTACCAGAGCCTATCAAACGAAGAGTAAGAAACAAATCATTTTGCCAGAAGTAATATTTGTACCATCATCCAGAGCAATAAAAAGAAATACATCTTTGGAGGCTGAAGAACCTCTAATCATGACTAAAGTATCTGTGCTTTTCATAGCAAATTTTTTACGTCCTTACAATGTTTGCTGATTTCTCAGATTTATTAATGTAAATAATTTCTGCTCAATATATCCCTTCATAACAAGTGTTAAGAGAATTGTGGAAAGAAAATTTCATTGCTCTGACTGGTACTGTTATATAGTATGTAAATACTCATGATTTGATTGAATAAAATCCAGATTATAAGGATAATATATTTAAGATTCCCTTCTGACAATTGTTTGGCTGGTTTTGTTTGTTTGTTTGTTTGTTTGTTCGTTCTTAATACTTAAATAAACTAGTGTCCAGGGGTGCTCCTGCCAGTACACTTGTTCATTCAGAACTTTGGGCCTTATCCCAAATGGCCACTTATTTTTTAGTCAAAAATGGACAGATGCAGGAGGTCAGGATTTTTTTTAGGGTCAAGCCATAAAAAAGAAATTTTAGCTTCTAGTTCTTTACATGCTGTTGAGCAAGCTTTTCATTTTAAGCATGACTGATCCCACCATTTCTAGATGACATTTTCAGTCGACAAATTACAAAACTGCTGTGGAATCTGTTTGATTTCTCACCACATGTTAGGCAACATGAGAGGAGGTACCACAGCATGGTAAAATACCATTCCCATTAAAGGAAGGAACATAGCTGGATTTATCTTGCCATGCCATTTGGAGATGGAATGAAAAAGCCACACAGATATTTAAGGCCACAGGGTGATGTCAAACGCATGCAAACTTTGCTTGAGGTAATTTCTATCCGAAGACTTCTGCCTGCTGTAACATCTCACAGAGGTGAAAGGATGATTCAGTGTCAGTGAGTGTATCCACCAGCCAAAACTTACAGATGAAATAGAGCTCTCTTCCATAGCAGAAACAATGTACCTGTCTGTATTGTGTTTAATATTACTACTAAAAGGCTGCACAGGAGCAATAGCACCTGAATTTTTATGTGTGAAGAACAGTTTCTCCTAAACACATCCTAAAGCCTCTGGAACTTCACAGGGATATCCATGCAGGCCCTGAGAAAAGCTGTCTTAAATATGAACACATTGCTTGCATAAAAACTATGTATGCATGTCTTCCTTTGGACATACATAAGCAGAGATGGAGAGGAAAAAAACCCCTACTCTTATATTTGTTTGCCTTTATTGCTATTTTC
The DNA here is from genome assembly GCF_963662255.1 of Cinclus cinclus. NCBI lineage: Eukaryota > Metazoa > Chordata > Aves > Passeriformes > Cinclidae > Cinclus > Cinclus cinclus. The sequence continues at coordinate 9,346,146 of NC_085052.1, read as the reverse complement.
TTCTGATGGTTGAAATATTCTGTTCATAGTTTCTCTAATTTCATGAGAAAATGATTGCTTTTCTCCCTTCAAAAACAAGTCCAAAACTGATAAACAGGTTGGCAATTTTTTTTGTGTGGGGTGTTTGGCTTCTTTATCTTAAATTTAGTTACTTTTCTTTTATGGAAGGGAGAAAAAATATATTGACTTTTCCATCACTTAAATCCAAACCTGGATTTTCTTGGCTTTGCAAAATTTTGAAATTTTTAAATGGTAGTTAAAAAACCCCCAACAGTTTTCATGCATCTCTACAGCTGCATGTATGTCCAAGTGCTTTGCATAACTCTCAGCAATTTACAGGAAGATCAAATTCTTCATGAGCTGACCTCTAGAAACCATTATCACCCACCGTGGGGTGGTGTGCTCTGAGCTCACCATGCCCTGATCCTCCTGCCCTGAATGGGTCACCTTGTGAAATATGAGAGTCCATGCTGGGAACTGATGCTCAAAAGAATTCTATGAGTTCCATATTTTTACAGACATAAGGGTGTTCTAGCCAAGTCCTCATATTCAGAGGCATGCCAGAGGTTTTAGCATTGCCCAAGAAGTTACTATCAGGCTCATAATTTGATATGGAGTCCTCAAGAGGTAAAAAAGACACCATGGCTCTACGCAGTTAATTAGGTGATTATTGACCTCCATCACTTCAGCAAATATTTTTGCTTATTTACCACTAGACTGTCTCTGGTTTGATAACTTTTCCAGATTAAATAGAATTGTACTGCACACTGTTTTCTACACTGTGACTACAGAAAATACTGCTCTGAGACAGTCCCTCAAGGCAGGACTTTCTAGCTGCTTCTGAGAATCAAGGTAATATCTCTGTAAAGTGTTTTTCCATGTGATCTGGATTTACAGGTCAGGATAACTTTAATTTGGAGGTTCTTTGCACAACATAGATCTGCTCTTTGTGCAAATTGTATTGCAGGATTTAACTCACCATACTGCAAAAATTGAGCTTTGATGTCCTAAATTAATTCACTGCTTTCTCCTGTTTATTATACTGTTTAGGTAAGCCAAGAATGATAGAAAGTGAGAACTGGATTTTAAGAAGTGAAGGTTTTTTTACGTCTCTCTACTTCAGCTATAACCTACATCTTTCAAAAGGCATTTGTAAAATTCTTAAAGAGATTTCCCATGTTATTGAGCAGTTACATCAATTTATTTCCTGAATACAACTCCTACATCCCTCTTTGGGATCCCTGTTTTCCAAGATATTGTAACGTACCATTTTGCAGAAGACCTTTTTGATGTGACTTGAATAGGTCAGATGATAGATAAATGATGTTAGATCCCTGCACATCATAGTCTTGCCCTCATTTTTACTTAAGAGGATATCAGGTTTTGTCCATACTTAAAAATGACTTTTTACTTCCCCGAAACTCTTTGATGAAACACATACCCCAGGCAGAATCACTCCCAATCTGCCAAGGGACCACCCATTTTGCTAATGATTTCCCCTTGATAGGTCTCTGTTAAGATTTTTCAGTCACTTTTAGGCCATACATTGTACATACATTGAACATAGGTTCTGATGTTTAATCAAATGAAGACAATTCGATTTCAAACACTAAAAGAAAGAGTAACATCATGGATTAACAGAAAGTACAACTGGTTGAAATAAAGGGATAATCAATTCTTTCCCACACTCCCAGACAGGATCAGCTGTACCAATACCTCATTCTAAGATTATTACATCTTGAGAGGCACCTTTATCATCCAGCTGTGCATTCTTGTCAAAGAACAAATTAGGTTTTGGTTACCAGACCTCTTTTCCACAGAGCAATGTTGATTGGCAGCATATAATTTTCTTCCTTACCCATTATATTTTTAAAAACGTCTTCTCACTTGAAGTGTTCATGTTTGAACATCTTTTCAAGAGTAGAAATGAAGAATCTTCACCCTGCACTGTAGGAAATTTCATCTACTTCCAACTAGATATGAACCGAGTTTTAACCTTTAGCCACAATTTCAGCTTGATTCAAAGATCATTAAAGGCAGCAGGAGTATTTGCAATTATTTAATAAGCCAGGTCTTTCCTACTTTTTAAAATGTTGAAGTAATTGTCAGCTGCTTAACCTGAAGAGAAGTTCCAAATGGGTAAATTTCATTCTACAGGGACAAAATAAGACCTGGAAAAGCTGGCAACAGTTGTATTTTCCTATTCAAATGCTGAGATAAAGTTGGAGAATTACATTCCCTCTTACAGTTACAGCCTACAGAACCTTTGGCTGCTGCAGAGAGAGACATAAGCAAAGTTTGTTGGTAAGAAGACCAAAGCCTCAGACTAAAAAGCACCAGATAAAAAGGATCTGTGAGACAACTGTATGCCTCAGATCTTGTTTTCCTGCAAATTTTGTTTCTTAGAGACATATATCCTAAGGACACTGGACAGCCTCTGAACTTTTCTTGTATTACTTCAGAATAAACTTTCTGAAAATATATTTGTGTGAAAGGCTTAACACCCCCCAATATTATTTTTTTAGTCCTCACTATTCATTGCCCATGTTGTGTTGTAAACGTCATATTGCAAACTAGAGACCTTTACTAAAGTTTTTGTGTATTTATTTCCTCCTAAAATTAATCTATTTGATCAGATCAGCTTTTCCTGAGCAGCTTAAAAGAAAATTAGTCTCCAAGCCCCTAAAGTGACTAATATCTAAAGTATTATTGCCCATTTTCATCTTTCATATGGGAATTTGAAGATCAATGTGTCATATGCCATAGAAGAACAGCAAGTTTGAAGGAAAAATGCATGTTTTTTTGAGAGGGAAACTTCTTGGTAGCTCCTTTTATACTCTTCTTGATTTTTGTTTCATGTTTTTCTTTGCAATTTGGAAAAGAATATGTCTAACCTTGGTTTGATATGATCAGTTAGCATAAGGCAACATATTGGGCAAAGAGGATGAAGGGAAAAGAATAATTGCCAAAAACACTACAAGTTTATTACTGAATCTATAGATCCTTACAACTTTAGGCTGCGAAGTAATCAATGCAATTTTTCTAAGAGAGCTTTTTCAGCTGGCTGGGAGCACTGGAGTGTTTCCTACTTGGGAAATTGGTATTTGCTTGGCTGGGGCTCTCATGGAAGAATATAGCACTCTCTTTGTGTCACAGGACAAGGACCTTGAAAGTTTGCCCAGGGAACTGGGTGTGCAGCTGTGCAGTTCTTGCTGTGTGTATTTCCCAGTTAACAGGTAGGTGACTTGCAGCTGCATATGTGGATATTCATGGTAAATGCATTTGTTTAGGCTGCTAAATGGAAGAGAAAATATTTCATCCGTTGCCTGATGAAAATAGATAGCAGCATCTCAATGTTTGTCAAAAGTATAATTCACACACAGGATCTGCAGAGCAATTCCTGCAGTGCAGGAAGGAGATGGAGGAGGAGTGGAGGATGGAGATCCAAATCCTGGCTGGGACAGGGCTGCCATGCAGAGAAAGCAGAGCAGATGCAGGGCACCTGGGTCTGGCTGCAAAGAGTGAGGTTGGATTTGGTGTCCCTGTGCCAGCCAGAGGGTGAGCAGCAGTTCCTGTCACCCATGTACCTCAATCCCCCCCGAGCTGCAGATAGCTCTGCCACAACACTGCAAACCACAAAGCAGAGGCCGTGACCACGATTCCAACAGCATCCTGACAAACAGCTGACCTGGAGATGTGCATATTTTAGTTGTGTTTATGGTTAGCCCTCAGCCCTAAGTTTTTTGCATAGTATAAAAAGGAAGATGTATTTGCTAAGCAAAGATAGGAATCATGGATGGACCTCTCTGCAAGGCAAAAATTACTCTTGTAGAGGCACATTTCAATCAAAACTAATTAGAATTGTTTTTGTATTTCTTTAGACACTACTAAAATTAAAATTTCAGATTGCTATTGAACTGTTCATCCTGTTCTTTGTGCTTCACTCTGAATTTTCTCTTTCAATGAAACTCCAAAAGCTCAAAAAGCCATAAAATATTCTGGGCTTTTTTGGTTCTAATTTTGAGTTGGAGTAAAGAAACCAAGTTTCTAAAGCATATGACTACATCTATTTCTATTTTGAAAAATGCTTGCAATCCCTCTTTCATTCAAAACATACTCATTGCTGTTATGAAAGTTATAATGAATACAACTCTTTATTGCATATCATTCAAATATGAGAAAAAGTATGTGGATTACAGAAAGTTAAGTGGATGAAAATCCTGCAGCAGATGCATATGGCATAATTTTGTTGAAGAAATATCACAGAACTATATTAAAATACCAGAGAGAAAAAACTTACACCCCCAACTTCCTAAAATAACAGAACTTGGAATCAAAGAAGAGGGAAGCTGCTCTGGGCAAATTATAGGGTTCCCCCTGGCTGTATTGGTCTTCGTTCAAGAATCTTCTCTCTTTCATCTCTTTAGCTGCAAGACCAGGATTATCTAAGGATCTGCATCTTTGGTGGCATGAGTGGGTTTCTGAAAGGAGTGTTGTAAGAGACAGAAAGGCTGGACAAAGTGTGCTTCTCTTATCCCTGAGAAAGCTTGTCTGACTCTGAATAACTGTCAAGTCAATATATAGCACAAATAAATGATCTTGTTATATCTTCAGTGAATATCCTTGCAGCAAGTCAACTATCTCTCACTAATGAATAAAAAGAGTATAGATAGGCAGATCTCAATAGATGAAAGCTATCACTGAAGAGTAAGAAAACCAAGTCTTATAATAGCTAAATATTTCATCTACTCTGAATGAATGGCTTTGAAATGATGCCTCACTCAGAAACAGATGTTAGAGAGAAACTCAAATGCTGGTAAATGTCAACAGAGAATCATCAGTACTTTATTTTTCTTGAACTCACTTTTGCATGACTTACCCCCTACATTTCCTAATTGTCATTGCTTATTTGTTAGTGCTGCTTTTGACCTGCTTCATGAACATACAACTTTATTTCAGACCTTGTGGTTGACTTTAAAAAATAATTTTATGTATGATTTGTTTAAAATTCTACCCCTCCCCAGTTACTAAATTAGTTAACTACTGATTCAGAGAGATTACAGTGCTCCTTCCCAGAATGATGCTTAGTTACTCTCACCTCATTGCAGCCCTCACTGGCTCCAGGACCAAGCCAGGACCTTTGCACTGCTTTCCTCTGGGTGAGGCTGGCCACGTATGTCTCACAGCCCCATCTAAGAAACACCTTGCTTGGCCAAACACTGCGGTGCTGGTAAAGTGCCATTTGTCACAGCCCTGACAGGGACAGGTGACTCCACAGCAGAACCAGACAGGCCTTTTGGGAAACCAGCCAGATAACAACCTAATTGCCATCCCTGCTGCTGAGAACAACACAGAGAACCCATGGATGATGGATGTTATCAAATTCAGGCAATATTTCCTTCCTTGTCTTCTTTTGTTGGTAGTAGAAAGTACAGTCCCTGAAGGGTGCTAACTTATTATTACAGTCAATTGAGTGTACTGAGTGGTTATGTCTCAAAATACCCATGTGAGAATATATTCTAAGTCTTCTTGGGAGTCAGTGAGTAAACTCTGGATATGCTGACAAGCCCATGGAGAGCTATTGAAATACAGAAATATACCTCTGGCACAGGAAATCTCTCAACCACAATTTCCTGAGGGTTATGAGAGCATTTTGGGAAAAGGATCATCTTACAGTCATCTTGTTTTATGTCTTCCAGGAGGCATCTGCTATTGGCCACTGCTTGACAGGAGGGGCTGCACTAGGTGGATGCGTCATGGAAATCAGAACTACTCATCTCAGTGAAGCTGATGAGACCTTTGCTAAACACCTTGCTGGGAAAAGGCTTGTCACAGCTTTCACAAGGGCAAAGTATAATTACTAAAGTAAAAGTTCTAAATAAACTTGTCAAGTATCAGCAGTAGTGATTAGAATTATTCTATTACCCAGCTCATTGATACACAGCTGATTTGGGTATCTTCTTACTAAAATGAGGGTTTCTCTTAAACCCCTCCTGCTATTTGAAGACTTCCCTGATTTGCTCAATTATGGGAAACACCATCTCGGATTTTCTGATTTTGTTGGATCTGCAGTGTTAGTGCATCCCCATGGTTTAGAGCAAAAGCCAGTTGAGATTTCTCTGTAGTCATTGCTGTAGACAGTGCTCACCTGTGCTAAGGAAGCAGAACCTGCCCCTTTGGGAAGGGAAAGGAAACCTGTGTGGCTTTGGTCTCTGATACAGCAATCCCAGACACAGCCAGAAAGTTTTCCAAGAGATAGGGAACAGGGAAGATCTATGAGGCAGGAAGACATATCTGAGGAGAATAGCTGAACAATTTGTCCACGGTCAAGAGATTTAAGGTCTGTTTCTGTATGGGTAATCACAGGTGTTTTCAGAGACCACATTTTAAAACTAGTTTTATTGATTTTACCCACATGGGCTGAATGTGCCAGAAGGAAGGTGGATATTAAATTACAGGACACTGAGAACAGTATAAAGATACATACACATAGATACATATATATGATTTTTTTTGTATATATTTGACCCCTCCTGCAATTTTCATGGAGTTCACAGTCCCTGATCAAATTTTAAACCTACAAACCCAATATCAGCTAAGCTATCTGGGATGAAATGGAGTTTTTCCTTCAGCAGCGCTCACAACAATAACAGCAAATAAAAATTCAGACTTTTAAGAATGCTCAAACAGTCAAATAATCTTCTTGGAAAAAGCCCCAGAAAGCAAAGAGCAAGCAACAGACTTTGCCCATAAAATTTCTACACTGTTTGTGTTTTGCATTTTTTCCATTTACCCGTGGCTCTATCTTCTGACATACCACATAAATCCTTCCAGTGAACTTCTACCATACATAAAATAAACAGATTTTGGGCAGCATGATTGTTTGAAGGGGCACTTGACATGCACCACTGTTTTTCATTTCTAAATGTAAATAAAATATGGTTACTCCTGGTGCATGGTTTCCATTAAGATTCCTATTCTGATTGTAAATGCAAAATTGGGAAAACAAACTTACTGTTTCCAAAACACCTCACTGCCTTTTGCTTCACCACATAAGCCACTCAAGCACATGAAAACACAGATCAATTGCTTTAGATTCAACATGACTTCCTCCTCCTAGACTGGTTTGGTTTTCTTTTTCCCTAACAGGTCTAACAGAGCTGAGTACACTGCTTATGCCATCCCAAAGCAGATGTCTGTCACCTGAGCATAGTCCTGATTTCTACTTGAAATTTATAGAGCATCGCTCTGATTTCTATTTGAAATTTATAGAAATTTGCTATTGACTTTAGATGAGAGATGGCCGGGGCTGAAGTTAGTGTGACAGACTGCACTCCTGACTAAGCAACTCCTTAAAAAATACATCAATACAATGAAATTCAGGAGCAGAATCAGTGACAGTTTTCAGAGTCGGATTGTCAGCAGATATAAGTGCTGGTAGGTGGCCACAAAACTTGCGTGTAGGTGGTGTCAGTAGGCAGCAGTACCCTTGAGAGCCTGGACACGGCCTTTGCAGCAATACTATTCTCTTAACTGCAAGGGTTCAGTGAGAACACAACCAGATGTTCATACAAAAATTGAAATGGGTTTATATGGACCTGAATTAGCTTTGGTCACTGCAGTACCCCATTTCTGCCCACACTTTCTCCCCAAAAGTCATGTCTCTGTCCCTGTCATGACTCACACACCACTTGAATTTCTGTTCCAGAAAGGTGGTGCCATTGCCATATACTTTCCTCCATCATCCATGTAAACTAAAAATATACAACCACCCTGGAACCGTCCCTGACAGCCAGGAGTACTGCCTTATACGAAATCATAGCTTCAGTTCATCTCCTTGTAAAATGCAGCAAATGGTATCTTCTTCCCTTATTAAGCTATTTGAGATTTCTGGGGATGAAATTTATGACATAAAAGAAAAGTTGTGGATGCTCCATCCCTGAAAGTGTTCAAGGCCAGGTTGCATGGGGCTTTGGGCATCCTGGTCTAGTGGGAAGTGTCCTGCCCGTGGAAGGGGTATTGGAAGAAGGTAATCTCTGAGGTCGCTTCCAACCCAAAACATTCTATGACTATCAAAGCCAGGACCTTTCCTTTGCCTCTGTCTTGCCCATTCTTCCCCTCTCTCTTTACAACTGTTTGCCTTTTGTGTGCTCAGTGGAGAGAATTCCTCTCTTACAATCACAAGTCTGAATTAGGTCAGAGTCCTCCAAACCCTTGGTCTACCTTTGAGCTATGCTATTTAGTGCTGAAGCAGAGCTGGGCATGGATTTGTACAAAGTGTCTATTTCTCCTCTTGAAAAACAAGGATTTTTATGTTTGTATTTTCTGAGCACAATTGCCATGAATTTAACACAGTTAATCTAAAATAGTCACAGGAACTGGCATGACATTTCAGGAAATTTTCCTATTTAATGGCACACTGTGCACAGAGTAAATAACCAGGCCCTCTTCCAGTCCCTTTTACAACCCACTCAGGTTACAAGGTTGGCTCACATGACAACTTGCTCTGGGCTGAGTCATCCACAGAGCCTGAACTCACAACCCCTGCAACTGCAGTTGTAATTTTCTATGACTGGAGCTAAACTACCAGGTTCATCGCCTCAGAGACAGCAAGAGGCAATGCACTCCTCTGCACTCCAGCCACTGGGAAGGAAGAAAAAAACAAGAGGAACCCAGGGCAGAAAAAGCTTTGGATCTGTTTTGCCAAACGCGTAAGCCTAACCTGTTCATTTTACATCAGCATCAAAACTCAGAGAAGCTTTTCAACAAGTGAACCTGATTTCTTGAAGATTCCTTCACCGCAGTCTACAGCTTATGCACACCTTTGTAATTTATCTCTTTAAATCCAGACAAAACAATGTTTTTCATTTCACAGACAGTGAGAGACAGAATAGGTATTAAGGGATCCTGTGATAAGGGTGTTGTGTCAGCTGAGTATTGAAACAGTCACATAAAACCTGAGCAATCTGTTAACAGCTAAGAAGACATGGGGTAGGCTCTGCAGGAATGCTAAAACCCCACAGTTATTTACAAATATATTCCTTGCAAAGGTCACAAAACATTCCAAATTAAATTGTTCACCATTAAAAGTATTCTCAACTAGGATAAGTGAGTCAACACTGTAGGGGAGATTTTTTGTCCAAAATTCAACTGATTTTTTTTTTAGCCAAAATCTGTCTTCTAAATTTTCACTTTGAGTAGCAGGAACCACCAGGACCTGAGCAGGCTCAACTCCTCACGGCTAGATTCAGTACACTTGCACAATGAGGTCCTGGCTGCTTGGACTTGGCTGAATTGCATAGTTCAGTAAAAACTCCTTTTTGAGGCATCAGTTATGGTGAGTAGAACTCTAACTTGATTAGAGATTGTAGCTATTGTGGCACGCACTGGGAGAGCATTGTTTAGCATTTACTGAAAAGATTTCTTTTTCTTGAGCTCTCTTCTGCAGGGACTCACATACTCACCTACACTGAAACCTCTGTTGGCTTTTTCACATTTTATGAGCTGGGGGATGGGAGACTGAAGTTGGTCTCCAAGCTATTCCCCCAGGCTGGGAGGAAAACTCTCAAAGTCCTTTGGAGTAAGTGTCTCTGCATAGTAATACAACCAAGTGGTATTTACAACAACATTACAACAAATTTAATGACTTTGCCTTGTTCATCTCTGCAGCAGCTAACGAAATATTACGAATGCAAACCAAACAGTGTGTTCAGGCTGGTTCAGGATCCACATGGCACCTGAATGAATTATTCACATCATTTTTGTTCACCCCTTTCATCTCTCCCCATCACGGACCAAAGCTCCCTTCCTGGCTGTAGCAGACTCCTCTAAAACACTTCCACTTGCACTGAGAAAGTTTCATTTCTAGTGTGTCAAAAACATATGAGCCAGGTCACCCAGTAAAAGTGAAACAATAAAATATGAATACATTCAAGGAAGGAGGGAGAGAAGGGAGGAGCTGGCAAGCTTCCTACCCATGTGAATGAAAGTTTTCTCATTTTTTTATTTTTCAACACAGCATGGTACCACTGCTCCTTCCTCCCATGTAGCTTATAAGTGAGACAGCTGGATAGACTATGTTGAGATGCTCTTGAGGCAGAAACTGCCTGTCCAGAATAACTCAAATTTCCTCACTATCAAGGTGTGCTTATTTATGGTGTCAGCATTCAGAACCAAGCCAGCTTTGCATCAGTATTAACTACCTCCCTCACATCTTTCCTCCAATCTCAGTTGCCAAAAGTACTGTGATAATTGCTGTTTGACCTCTGCTACCCTTTTGCTAGTTTTTTGCATCCAGAAAAAAAAAATATTCAATTTTCACTTTAAAACAAACAATCTGTTTTCCAGCATTGACCTGCTATTTGCCTGTTAGCAGGAGGCAAATATTTGTAGTGATTTGGAAGGCACACAGAAAACAGATTGATAGAGAGTCAATCAGCATGCCAAATACATTGCTATTTGCTCACATGAAAGACTGGTGAATCTGCTTTTTTGTTGGCTTTTATTTGGTTTTCTCTTTCCCCCCCCCCCAGTTTTCTCTTCTATGACTGCCTCACCTGCTGGACAGCTGATCAATTTGTCACAATCTCATTTTCATCTCAATTACTGCAATGAAGGTAGTGTTTCTACTAGCTTATTAAAATTTTTCTAAGGGTTTTTAGAGTCATACAGGTTTCAGCCTGACAGACCAAGGTGTTTACTATATATTGCAGCATTGATACCCATCAGAGAAAAGCTAGAGATAGGTAGGGTGTTTACTATATATTGCAGCATTGATACCCATCAGAGAAAAGCTAGAGATAGGTAGCAAGTAAACACATTAATTGACTGAAAAGTCATTAGGCATTTTTAGTCAGGGAAGAAGTAAGAAGCGTGAGTATGATGGGGCTGTGGAATATTCAGGATCCTGCTCCCTCACCAGGAACAAGTCAGAAGGGTAAAACTGAGTCTGCATTGAGAGAACTTGAAAAAAATCTTCACCTCTCTCTGAACTTGTGGAACTCAAAGATGCAGTAAAGTTGGATAGAGGAATGTGAGATAAAGCTTGAGTGATGGGAAACCATAGAGTTTTTACGCCCTTGCCCTGTGATGGGGATATTGCCATATATACCACCCTGAAGTAAGCTTTCCTGCAAACTCTAGCAGTCTTCTGCTCCCTTATTTCTTCACACTTTGCATCTTCAGCTACTGCTGACTGTGTGCCTGTGCTGGATCTGAATCGTGTCAGTCATTGCAGGTGTGCCATGACATCTCAGCCTTGCACTGTCCTTCCTTCTCTCAAGCTCTCTCCCAAGGCATTGTGACAGGCTGTGCAGGAAAGTGGTGGAATTGAAATAAAATCATCTTCCCTGGAAGTTTTCAGAAAATGTGCAGATGTGGCACATTTTGGGGAGGACATGGTTTAGTGGAGAACACAACAGTGCTGGGTTAATGGCTGGACTTGATCTTAGAGTTATTTTCCAACAAAAAACTTTGATTCTAGGACACAAAGGCTAAGACAAGACACAATTCTGATTATAGCTTTCTGCTGCTTCTCTGGTTCTTAGGATGTTTCAGTGCAGATCAAAATATGAAGATTTAGCAGGTGGACTTGGAAGAAGAGAAAATAACCTGTCCTGCTAATCCTCCTTTCCCCTAGACTTTACATTTACTGCAGTATTCTTTATAGTTGTATCAAGCTTCAAAGTACAGCCAGAGATTCCAGAAAGCAGCATGCAATCATCTGCTCCAGGTGTTCCATACCTGCCTTCTCAGCTGTTATTGTTCCTCCAGGCAGGCAGCATAAAGAAAGTGACATATTTATTAGCTCACATTCAGCTGTGCCTGATTGATATTTACACTGTAGTGAAGCAGCTTTTTGTAGCTATTTCACTTTCAGTGAAGGATGCTGTTTTAATTGTCATAGTCAATCTTTTGTCAAACGTTTTTGTGTTGCTGAAGAACCCAAGGTAGCACAGTAGCTGTTACTGCAGGATTAATGAAAGGCATGTTCTTTTTACACAAAACTGACACTGAGTTAAGTGACTTCACAGAAAAAGAGGATCTTGGCTAATAAGTGCCTAAGGACGGATGGCAAAGAAGTCAAATCTGCAAGCATCCAGGGCCTGTCTTATAAGGAATTTTATTTTTAGACAGGAAAATTTTTACTCTGCTGAAAATCATGATCATAATAGTTGCTCTTTTCAATCATTTTAATGAAGACATGTAATAGTGGCATTGTTTTAAATATTTTACAATAGTACTTAAGAAATGGAACAGAGTTTCATGTGGAAGTTGGTTAACTACCCAGATCCGTCACAGATAATTTATATAGCACAGCCCAATATAATCATCTTTGAAGTCAAGAGACATTTTCCATCAAATTAGGAGTTGTTTAGGCTAGATCTAATAACTTCAGATTCAAATCCTAATTCTTACGTATTCACTTATCCTGATGGTGAGGGAAGCAGAAATAGAGAAAACAAAGAGCCTACAAAGCTTATTTGAAACAGATTTTAAATATGGGGAAAATAACTAAGAATGGCAAGACAACTTGTCTAGAAAGCAATTACTCTATTAAGTCTTTCTCTCAGATGATGTGTTATGGTCCTAATGCATCAGACCTATGAAAGTCTAGTCACTGGTTCTCATCAAGAAAAGCACTTAAGCACCTGCTTAACTTTGTGAATGCTTCTGGCAGATGTCCTAAACTATGACTGAGCTGAAAACACAATATTCATCAACTAAAAGGTACTGTCTTACTTAATGACTGTTACTGATGCAAGAGACATCAAATTAATTCTAAAGTGTTATCTGAAAAGAAGTAGAAATAATTAATTGCTTTAATGTAATCAATAGTAGTATTAATCCCAAGAGGAAACACTTGGCTAAGGCAAAGATGCATTTACGAGTCTACTGTAGCTTAAGAATAAGTGCCCACGTTGTTCTTATATTTATTAATTTATTATATTATCTGTCAAACGAGCCCTCAAAGCAAGCTCTAGGCATTTCAGAGACTTGAGAAAAACTGCGAGGACCCATAAGAGTTTTGGTGGAGGTCAGAGAAGTGTCTCTTTGGCGTGGGACAGATCATTGCCTCTTTCTGTCTCTCTCCTCCTCTGACTGAAGCAGCTGGGTCCTCCAGCACAGGCAGAAATGTCGCCTAATTTGTTTTCTGCCTAGAGCTAATTTTGGTAGCTCATCACTTTTGCAGATCGAGAGGATGCTTTGCTCACACATGTGATCTGTACAAATTGTGACTATGTCAATACACTGCAGTGAACTGTAAGAGATAACAAATGACACAAAGACAGGTGGTCAGCTTTATTTTGTACTTGACTGCAGTAACAGTGAGATAGGTTTGCTGCTGCTGCTGCTAGCTACATGCTTCTGCTGATGGGAATTTTTCTGGCAGAACCCGTGCACTGGGATGGCAGAATAAGCAGCTTTGTGGGGAGGACAAAGGCAGTGGCTAAAACCAGAGATATATCTTCTCATTAGCCCTATCTCACAGAAAGTCATCACTTGATTTTTAATGTTGTAGTTATTGTCTCCAAACCAAAAATAAGGCAAATACTGCCTTTGTTAATCAGAAAACAGAAATCTGCATTTGCTGGCATAAGGTAGGAAATATATACAACACAAATTGGCCAAGCTCTTTGAATTGGAGTTGTTAAAATGAGACTGTTTCAAGTCACCTGAGTTTTGCTCAGACATTTGTCCAACCCAAGTGTTCAAAACCAGCTGTTTTACTCTGAGAATATTTTGTTGGATAATGGCATGTTTTATTCGGTTAACCTTACATGTCTCTGCTGCAGTGGCACAGACTATTAGCTTTCATCTTGGAAGCAAAAGAACATTCCTATTATGCTTATTTCTTCCTACATGCCAACAAACAAAACAATCAACATAAAGGAGAAGACAAATTATTAATTTCATTTAAAGGATTCTCAACCTCCTCTCTTTTACCAGCTGAACAATCAGCAAGGGTTAATGAGAAAAAAACAAATGAAGCTCAGTGTATTTTCTTAAACTCTGTTCATATTGCTCTATTTCAGCCTTTCTGTGGAAGTCAGCAGTTTTAAAACCCCACACACTGCATGTTCAAAAAAAAATATTTTAAAGAAAGGGATAATTTCAATTTATTTAGCCAATATTTCATAAAGGGGAATTTAATAGAGGAAAGGCATCATCCTTCTTTTACTCAACTGGTTAGTCATTCACCATGGAGCAAGAGTATGTTTGTTCAGTGTTTCATGGGGAGAGGACAGCCTCAGTAGTGAGAGGAGTGGATCAAAACCTACATGATGCCAACACAGTTTTTCAGCTGTTCTGACTTAGAGCAAACTCCTGGAAGTAAAAATAACCGTATCAAGTGCAACAAATGTCTTAAACACGGGCATTCAAAAATAATCCTCATTTTGATGTGAGGAAAAGTCTTTATCTCTTTTCCTCTTTCACCAGTTTTTTCTCCCATTCGTGCCATACACTTGATTGTGGGAGGAAAAAAACCCCTACACACATGCTGCAATTACTGCAAGACTGGGCTTTGATTCTGAATATTTCAAATTACACATTGTGCAAATAATCCAATCACACAAATTCTCACAGCTCCCCCCTCACCCATCAGCAGCTGACATCAGATATCACTTCTATAGGTAATTAGCACTCATCAGGGGTAGATCAAAGTAGGAAGCCAGAGTAGAGCTATGTAAACTGCCTAGATGTGGAGAACAGTAAGGATCAGCTGGAGAGAAAACTACGACAAGGAGCTGGGAGGTGGCAGAGCAAGGAGCAGCTAGGGGAGCACCCAGACTTCTACCACCAAGACTTGAGGGTGAAAACACATCAGCAATGGCATGAAATCATGTCTGGTAGCTGTGATTCATGACAACCAATGCTTCAAACACCCCTACTCTCAAAGGAGAGAGATTTGGCAAATCCTACATAAATCCTACTGTCTCCACAACTGGATTTCTCTACATCCAAGTTATAGTGATAAAGACATGGAGGTCTCGATGAGTATGGGAATGAAACATCACCTCCTAAAGATTATTATTAGGTACAGGCAGAAGGGCTGAGAGAGATCCCTGTGCAGGTATGGTGAAATTTCACACTACTGATGGGAAAGGTGTGGCTTTCTATGCATACTCTCTCCCTTAAATCTTACATGTAACAAATACATATTTATCATATGAAAAATGAAAATTAAAAAATTAGATCAGAACACTTGCTAGTGTTATTAAAACATTTTATATATTTGTAATTACATAAGGTAGAGTTAAATAGCAAATTAATTAAGAAGCCAGGTATGATGAGATCATCCAGTCTGCCTTCCCTGCAGGAGTGTGTAAAATGGCTGAATTTATTTCTGTTTGCAATAGAACACCTTCGTCAGTACATATCAAGCTCCTTTTTAGTTTGCTTAGAACACACATCTGCCTATTTTTCATACACAGGAATGTTCTAGTACCATAGCAATAACTAAACTAATGACATATTAATACACCTGTAAAGAGATGTGATAACACTCTCAAGTCCTTTAAATCAACTGAATAAAAAAACGTATTTCAGAAGATTCAGTTTCTTGTCAAGCTTCTATTGTATGATTTGGGGAGAAAAATGGAAAACTAATTCAGAATTTACTCAATTATAGAATCATGGAATACCTGAACCTCTGGAGATAATCTAGTCCAACCCCCCTGCTAAAGCAGATTAACCCGGGGCAGGTTGCACAGAATCATGTCCAGGAGGGATTTTGAATATCTCCAGAGGAGGAGACTGCAGCCTCTCTGAGCAGCCTGTTCCAGTAAAGAAACTTTTCCTCATATTAATTTACTCCTGAAACTGTTACTTTACATGCACCCCAGAAAATCTGATCACCCCAAGGGATTCGAGGATAAAAGAGTTTGTGTATTAGAGCCAGACAGTGTAGGACTTTTATCAAAAATGGAAGGTATGATTAAATAACCTTTCTTGCATTTTTTTTATTTTTTCTTTCCAAAGAGCAGAGTTAAGCATTTATAATACAGGATACTTGTTCACCTATTTCTGGAACAGTCTGACTGCCCTGACAATGTACCATTTGACCTCTTTCCTGGCTTTCTTTCCATAAGTAAATATCCCATAATATTTGACACTGTTTCCAAAAACATTACCCCAGTATGTTAGATAAAATTATTCCTAGATGCAAGCTTCTAGAGCTCCTTTTATAGACACCCAAGGTTTTCTTCATGTGAGTAGGTATTCACCAGTGTCATAGAGCAACTAGGGAGGAAAAAAAATACTAATTGTATAGAGTTCATTCCTGAAAGGCAGCTGAAGAACTTCAGCCTTTTATCTATCAACTGAATTCCCAGCGATGGCTGGAGCAGAGACAGGAACTAATTAAAACATCCAATTGATAGATAATATATTTTCCAGGTTTTTTTTGCAACAGCTTGTGTCCAGCTGTGTCTGAGACCCTTCATGGTTCTGTGGAAAAAAAAAAAAAAAGAAAACAAACAAAAGAACCCCAGTATTTCAGCAAAATCTTTTTTTCTGTTACTTACTTATTTTCCTTAAAACACTGCAATGATTCACACAAAACACCCATCTACCATGACACTCTTCATAAATCATCCTTGTAATCACAAGTCAAGTGACCCTGTGGTTTCATTCATTGCAAAGAGGTTTAAAAAGATTTGCTTAGTAAAGCAATGAACAGGAAAGATAATTCCTCTGTCCTTCAAATTGTGCATCTTTGTTTCCCTGTACTATCTCAGATTTCCCCGAACCTTGTCCTTCAATGCATTTAGGGAATTCAGGATGGTTTCATATCCAATTGTTGCTTAAATCTTAAGCTATTCTTGCTGTCAGAATACACTGTCCTGTATTGGGTACTCTCATGGCAATCCATTGTCTGGCGTATCTGACTCTTATGAGGCAAGAAATGTGTTAGGCTGTTAATTTCAAGAAGAAATTATTTGGACAGTCAGGTAGAAAAGAAAACAAAGAACAGGAAAAGCGAGGAAGCTTTTGTATCAACTGATTCAAAGAAAGGAATGAGCACAGAATTTTGTTTAAAAGCAAATACAGATGCTGTAGTTTATAAATAAAATTATGAATGAATGGAGTGGATGCTGAGTGTAGTCTATATGTTCACTTTTTCTTTTCATATCTTTCAGCAGAGGCACAGTGCCTCTGTGAGTTTTGAACTGGTCAGATGTCCCTCTGACACTATACATTAAATAATAAAAACTCACAGGATACAGACAGCCAAGCTCTAGCAACAACTTTCTCCAAAATATGACTTAATTGGAAGGGATAAAATGCATCATTTAAACCTGCCCTTTCATTGAAATTTGACTGTAAATACCATAGACATTTTCATAAAAAATAATAAAATCTCTGCTTGATAGAATGTGGTTTGGTTTTATTTTACATTTCAAATGCTATATACTTTGTTCTTATTTTTTTATGAGAAGTTAGAAGGAAAAAGACAAAGAAATATGCTAAACTACCACAGAAACTATGATTATAGAATATTTTTTGGAAGAAAATGTTATTTTTCAACCAGTTTTACATATCACCAAATCATCTGGAATCAAAACATCACTGACTACAATCAAGCTTTCCACCATATCTGAGAGTCTAGTCAAAAAGTTCTAGATATCACTTCTTTCTTTTGTTCAATACAAGCCCAGTGTCTCTGCAACAAACAGAAGTGTCTACACCCAAGTTCACATGCATTTTACACAGTGGTACAAAGGTCAAAACATGGTAGGTTTGGATCACAAATTCTGAAACAACTGCAGCATAATGCTTGATTCATTAAAATAGATTAATATCTAGACTGATGATAATGTATTACTCTATATTTTCCATCTACCTAGAATTGTCAAGAATCCAGTCTACTTCTAATGCCAAGAAAGTGTTCCATAGGATCTCAGTCTAAAATTCATGAATGAAGTACAGTTGTCAATGGAACACAGTTTAGTAACTTCCAGTATACATTCATGGACCACTTATTCCCTCCCACTCATCACTTCCCACACACTCATCTTGCACTGCAGTTTTTCTAAACTTTAGTAGCTCACGTCCTTGGTATTCTCTTCAATCTCTAATGCACTTACTGACAGTAACCACGTAACTGGCCCCCATCTCCATTCATTCAACCAAACAAGCCAAACTTTCACAGATCCCCAAGATAAAGTCTCTGTTTTCCTGTTTTCAGAAATAGCTCTCTGCCTCTTTTACCCTGGGTTCATCTTCCTGGACCCCAGTAACTGGGTCTTGTGCTACATTTGAAGGTGGTTTGCAAGTGACCTGATCCCATGTAGATCAGTCTCCATTCTCCTTGGAGGACTTTCTGCCACAGGAAACAGCTTACACCACCTCTGGCTTTCTCAGCAAAAGAGACCGGGTCATTTATATAAATAAATAAATAATCAAACAAATCTCCCACCATAACAACTCAACAATCACCACAAACACGTCTTTTTGTTTCTTTTTTTTTTTTTTTGACAGTCAATAGCACAGGAAAGTGGTGAGGGCGTTGTTGATGCCATATCATGTAAGTATGCATGTACTTGTGTATGATCAAATGGATCCATTTCTTAAGAATAATAGCACTAATTTAATATACTCCATAATCGTCAAGGCAAATTAAAATTTGAAGTACACAGAGTTTTAGGTGTATGTCTGACATGCAGTCATGGCTTTCACCATGTGCCCCACCTGCTTTTGTCAGAAACAAATGACAACAACACAATAAGCAAAAAAAAATTCCCTGGCCTGACTGCTCTTGAAACACAGTTATTTCATTTAACCTATTTCAAAGGCTGATACTGAGCCAGAGTATTGTAGCAGGCTGAATATCAATCATTCATGATTGCATTGCTCTGTATCCCTGGGGATGGATGTGAAGATTTTTATAGAAGTTCTAGGCAGTCATGAAGAATTGTACTCTGACATCCAGTGTAGGCATTTACCTGATTTCTCATCTATCAGCAAAAGCTCTGCTCTCCACTGACACATTTAAGAAGGCAGGGCTGGTGAGGAGCATGCAATGGTGGGCAACTCTTTTGAAACTCCATTATTTTCTCTCCATTTTCTTAAAAAGCAACAACAACAACAACAAAAACAACCAACCAAACAAACAAATAACTGGCTAGAGGGTAACCATGGTGCAGACAAGCCTCTCAGCATGACCTGAAGAAAAAGTTGGAATGTTTTTTGTGTGTCTGCAAAGGGCTGGTCAAGAACTCTTGAGCTGTATAATGTTTTCCAATAATGTATTAACTCAGATACCCAGGGATAACAATTTATTGTGACAGCTTCATTTTTCTCTCATTTTGTAGTCTCTTTCATGCGGGTTCTCTCATCTTACCCTTCAGCTTTCTGGTATCTGAGTGCCTTCCCAGCCAGCAAGCAATGCCTCCAGCACAGTCCAGCCTTCCTCTGATCTGCTCTTCTGGGGTGGGAACCATTTCCATACTGCCATGCCAGCTACTAAGGTATTCCAGGAGTCCAGGTTGACTACTCATGCTCTTGCACGACATCCCTGCCATCACACCAGATTTACTCAATGATATCTCAATTCAGACGTCAGCATGTGTGAAACCCATGCTTGCTCTTGAGCCAGTGTTTTGGTTTAGGACAGATAAAACATTGCAGCAGAGAAGCAATGGCTGTCATCCCCCCCACAGCTCAATCTAGAAGTCCTGACCCCCCCCCCCCCATCACAAAGTCAAATGTGTGAGGTAAAACCCTTTTTAGCAAGGCATTGTTGAGCTCTGAGTGTGGTGATGGATGCACAGACATTGCTGGGGGCTTGGGTAGAAGCCTGTCCTGAAGGACTGAATTAACCAGTGCTTAGTCTGGAATGCCAACTAGCAGATGAACTGCTAGTTTCAGTCCATTGTTTTTTGTTGGGCTTTTTTATTTGTTTGTTCATTATATTCCAGATACCTGTGGATCTTACTGAGTAGGTGAACACTTCTCTTAAGGCTTGGAGAAGAATAAAACAAGCTAAAATAAATGGATTTCACTAGGGTTTAAATCAACTGTATTTTGTCCTCACACTGCTCTCTGCAGCCTGCCAAGATGCAAAAGGCCTTTTGATGAGCACTGGACATTATGGGAAGGTGGTATGAAGTTCTACATGTTCTAATCTAGAAATTTGTTACAAGTATTAAAACAGTTCAGACATGGCCACATCAGGGAATGACCCTTTTTATGGGGTCAGGATGGTACCAACATAATTTGGTAGATGTATTTTATGATTTTTACAGACAACTGCAGGTTGTATCCATGCAATGTCCTTAGGGAAGATGTCGCTCACTAGGGAAATAGTGGGATTTGTTTAAATAAACCTCACTGTGGAGTTCCTGTAAAATATAGAAAAAGTCTTGACATAACAACCAAGCCTAGAGAGATCAGTGTGAACTTTGTGGTTTTCACTAGTGGGGAACCAAGGAGAAGTTAAGAAGCCAGGACAGCTCTCCTTTATGACTGCATGATGCACCCTGAGGAGTTTGGGGGACTAATCCCAAATTGGTTGCAATCAGGTGGAGTGCTCCTGATGTTTCTTCCACAGACTGCTGCTGGGTAACCTGCACACAGCTCTACCTTTTTTTTGTCCTATGACAACACTATACTTCTTCTCACTGGTAAAAATGGGACTATGTATTTTTAACACACTTTTTTTTTCTCCTTGGCAGATACAGATTGAGAAATGCAGAAGACCAAATAAGACCCTTTAAAGCCTTTGAAGGAAATGGCTTTTAGAAAGAACACAATTCCCTCAGTAATTGTTTAGTATTTTCTCAAGGTCGAGCAAAGGGCTTGAATCAATAATAAGTTACACACAGCAAGCTAGACAGGTTAAGTAGACTTAGAACTCTTGTCAAAACACAAGACATTAATTAACATTATGAAAACAAAATAATAGTAGTACCCCATAAAAACTGCATTAGGAAGGAGACAGAGCAACACAGGTCATGTTAACTTACTGCATAAGGGAAAGAGGTAGCATTTTTTTCTGGTGAGAGTTAGGAAACTATTTACTTCAAAGGCTATAAAGAGACCTCAACTATAGATCAGAGGTCTCAGATGGTCATGAAGTTCAGTTCTCAGAAGTTGAACTGAGAAATGGTGGGATGTTAAATAGGTTTTAGGTCCAGCTGGGATAAATGCAGTTTGAATTGTTGCAATTTTATACTTTGCTTTGAAAGAAGAAGGAAGGGAGGAAAAGAAAGACAGCAAGAACAAAATATATAAGGGAAGTAAGGAAGACAGAGAAAAGAGAAATAAGCAAAGCATAAGAGATTCATCCTAGCCAGACCTATGCTTTTTCTTTTTTTTTTTTTTTCCCATCAGTAGTGGATGATCATGAACCAGTCAAAAGAAAGAAAACAAGAAGGGAAAGAGAAACTGTACCTTCAAGGGGTACAGGGTTGCTGCTGTACTGTGTTCTACCATCTGTGCCACTGATACCCTGAGTACTCCACACTAAGGAAAAGCAGAAGTATCAAAAGCTGCCCTTGACCACACCAGAATTCAATCCAGCCTGTGTTGGAGTGACCTGTTTTGTGATCTACTGTTATGACCTTGCTGCTGATTTATGGCTTCTTGCCTGAGACAGTGCAAGGAGTCATAAAAAGTTCTTGCTTTTTTTCTTTTTCATTCTATACTGCTGCCATCAATAGCTCCTCTTTGGACATGCTCTGCATGCCTGTGAAATAAAACAACTCCCAGGCCTCTTGACCCTTCTATTATTTTATCTTCCACTATCTTTTTGTGCCATGTAGGAACCATAAAAGAATAAAAAAACTCAGCAAAATCTCCTACCAGTTCATAATGCACTCCAAGTACATTTTATAGCAAATTTAATGTTAATGATCACCAATTACACTTGAAAATCATCATCAATGGCATAAAAAAGGCTGAGACTGTATATTTGATATACTCTGGAGGCAATCTCCAAGATGCAAGTGCAATTTTGAGAAATATCCACAAATTCCCTCCATGGGAAGATGGTAATTTCTGAGTACATGGTGTGTTTGTGGTTTGGGCATGCATCACATTTATGGACCAGACCAATACTCATCTTTGAGAGGATGGAATTTGCACCCTTCTGTAACAATAAAAATCATCCTACTGAGAAGATATCTTCAAGATTTTTACTGTAAAATGCTGTCATTAAATGTACAGGAGATAATCAGCCTTTCTTCTCTTTCTTCTCTCTTCTCAGTTGTGCAGACAAGGCTTCTTTCAGAAAAAAATTAGAGTGGCAAAAAATGAATAAGTAAGGCAGAGAAATTGCTCAAAGTTCTGTGAAATTATATTAATTATACAAATAACAACAATAACACGAGTAATGCTACTACTAATAACCCAGCAACCATAATTTCTAGCTGGCAATTCACACCATAGTTAAGTTAATAGGACTTCTCAGGATTGTAAGAACTGGCTGAGAATGTCAATACTTATGGGATGAGCCCATAAGCATGTTGCAAATTCCACAAACATGATACCTACCAGTCAAATCTTTGAAGAAATTTCTAAGGAATATTTTATTAATTAAGAGTCACAGCTGTTATCAGAGGCAGAAAGAGTATTTAAACAACAGATAACACTTTTTTCTGACCCTCTGCTCTTTTGTCTCCAAAGTAGATAGAGATGGAGCTCCATATGACTGCTGACAGCTTTATGGCCATTGGTTTCCTTCAGAACAAAGTCAACATTTGCTGTTCAACCATGCACTCTTACAGCAATGGAGTAAATGAATATTAAAGACATATAATGTATCATTATAATTGTCTGTCAAGTGAGAATTTTGTTTTTATCTTACAGACAGCAGAGGAAGGCCAAAAGCAGCTGAGCATTAACAACCAGGCAAGCGCCATGCTATGAAGTACTGACAAACTATTTTACCTCCCCTTGGTGTGCAAGTGTTCGAGGGACCACAGTTTTCTCCCCTCAAATCTATCAGATGTTGTTATCTCTACAGAGTTACATATCACCAGTGCTTGCAGATATTAAATCGTTTTGCTGGGAATCAACAGAGTCTCCCATCAGTCAGACTCATCTCTTTTTTTGTGTGTGTTTTTCTCCAATAAGTTCAGTCCTCAGGTAAAGTACATAACACCTAGGGAGCTCAAACCAATTTGTTCATACTTAGTTCAAAATAAAAAGTTGTAAATAGATTGGAGGGGAATGGACAAGTTCACAGAAAAATAAATCCATGGAGGATTACTGAAAATATCAAAACCACATCTGACTCAGGAAGGCTCAGAAGTTTCCCTCAAACGTTCTCCCAGTCTCTAGCATATTTTCACAATCTCTTCTTCCCCTAATCTCTGTTCTTCCCCTAGCCTTACTATTCCTTTGTCAGCCAGGTTTGGGGACTGCTGGAGATGGTCTACACGGATATTTGTTCTCACATAGCACATATGAGCAGCGTAATAAGCTCGTGGACTCGTGGGTTCTTGGGAAACAACTTGAGGTTCACCAGGCTCTTCAGCCAGCTTTATGTCTCAAGGGAAAAAAAAAAAAAGAAAGAAATTTCTCATCTGCACCAAATTTCTATGATCAGCAGAGTACAACTTTCTCTGTATATATTTGTGGTTAGGCAGCTGATAAATCCAACTAAACTGCAGGTATTCTGGACAGGTGATGTCATGATATGAGGGGTCTGAAGAGGTTGTGGTCATCTTTATAGGTGTTCCCATTTTTTTCCCCCTCCTGTAATATTGGAAGTATTTCTTGGGGGCTTTTCTGAAAAAAAAAAAAAACAAAAAAAAAAAACAAAACAAAAAAAAAAAAAAAACCACGCAATATGAAAATGCTGAAAACCCTAGCCCAAGTGCTTCCTAAAACATCTGTCACTATGACTGGGCTTTATTTTCATGTCTGGAAGTTCAGCCTGAACTGTGGCTTGAATCATTCATATACCAGTACTCTTAGAAGAACTAAATTGTGTTCAGAACTTTTTGCATCATGGTTGGAATTCCATGAGACTCTTTGAGCATGAGACTCCGAGAATTAAATTTGTAAGTTTTGTATGTCAACAAGTGATGTCTCTTCCTGTTTCTTTTGTTTCAAAGGAAGACATGGTTCAGACAGAGGAATTTGGAGCTGGATTTCCATGCAAACTCACGTGGGCTACTTGTATTGCCCTGAATCTCAGAAATAAAGGTAAATAGATGGGGAAAGGCAATGCTGGCATGGTTGCAGCTTGGAAAGCCATAGCTGAGCTATTTTTGAACTGCTGATACTACTGGAGACACAGAAACAAGATTTAGTATGAGAGGAAATGGGTATTGCAGCCATCAGCTTGGGTTGAACTTCAAGATAAAAATATTCCCTTTCCTATGCATATCTGGCTATCATAATGCAATTACCTGTACATGACTCCTGCAAGGTCAGCAGGTGCTGTTAGTCTTGACACCAAACTGTCTGCTGGGACAACCTTTGCATGGAAAATCTGAGCACCAGAAGCTTGGGCAGAGAGTGTAACACGGATGGGAAGGATGAACCAGCTGGAGTGACTGCAGGGTGAGTGGCTTCCTTTGCCCCCAACACATTGTAATTCCCCATGAATCATTTGGAAGATATTAACAGTCACCTAAGCCACCCCAAAAATAACATCTGTTTCTCCTGCTGAAACCAGTGACCTGTAATTATAGAGGAGAAATGTAAATATTGTTGAAATATCTCCATCTCTGAAAAGCTCCTTTAATATCCACAAGTAGCTGCCAGATTTGTCAAATAAAAAATCAAAGTTATTTCTCTCCAAACAGGAAAATGGCAATCAATAAATCTCTGGACCAACCACTACCAGGCACAAGTACATTTTATTTAGGAAGGGTTCCACCAAAGAGAACATGGCCAGCAAAATCCTGCTCCATGTTCTGCAAGAGGTTACTTTGCACATTTTTGTACTAAAGCAAGTTTTCCTGTGACTTTCCTGGTCCAGCCTCCATGCCACAGAAGGCTTCTTCAGGACAATGCAGTTCTTTCCACCACGCTGAGGAACTCTCAGCAGAGCATCTCAGCACTGTGTGGTGTCAAAAACCTGCAGCCCTCTATCTAAGAATGTAGCCTATGAATATTTATGTTTGTTTCTATTTGAAATTATCATTACAAATATTTTAATTGAATACTTTTTAAAATTTTTGTTTGCATGGAGTATATATAAGAGTAATTATATTATTAGCTGACTTTTTTTTAAAGGAAGAACTTATTTATCGTGCACAAGCTCAGTCATTTATGTTTCATTTTCATCTTAATTTTTCCTTTTTTGACATCCTATTCTGCAAAATGGGTTAGATCGCAATCTGTCTGGATTTGTCTCAAATCTAACCTTTCTTCATATATACTTTACATCCATTGCTCACTCTAATGCCACAACCTTGGCAGTGATTGTATCATCAAGATAACAAGGTTCTGTCTGTCCCATCACAAATGGAGGCAAGGAATGTAACATTATACCCAGGAAGTAAGAATTAATCCTTTTAATCCAAATATATTGCTGATAGCAGGGCTTTCTGTGGAATGCTCATAAGCACTGAGGCAATTTGGATTCTTCAAGGTTTAGAGTCAACCTTCTTACAGTCTCCTCTGTGCAGCTTTGGGAATACATAATTCTTCAGGATCAGACATTTTTCAAGTTGTTTAAATAAAACTGTTGGTATTTTCATAGGAGGTAGTGTCTTCAGTCAGTGATTAGAGTTTGTAAAAAAAAAAAGCAAACCCAAAATTGATCTCATGAAAGAAAATGATCCACTGACTCCAGAGAATGAATCTGCATTGATGAAATAAGCTTTGCTTTCAACACCCACAAAGAGGAAAACCATGCATTTATTAGATTTCACTGCTCTTATAGCTCTTATGTGAAAAGTCCTGCTTTCCCTTATATTCAAGTTCCAGAAATGTTTTCCATGATGTGCTTGGTTTTTTACTGGTTTAGTCCTTTCCTGCTAACAAGATATGGAAATAGAACCTAGAAATCACTTGGGGGTAGGGGAAATGTATGCTGGCATTAATATTGTCTATGACAAGATAACCAGTGCACACTATCTATAAAAGATCAGCAGCTTTTTGCCTGCAGTTGAAAATGGATAATGAAGAGGAAACTGAAATTGATATTCTTCTGACAAATGCTGTTGAGATCCAGTTTTCAGTCATCTCTACCTTAACACAACCACACTCAGGAGGCTACTTTGACTGCAATGTAGCTTTAATTAAACACACCTCTCAGTTTTGCTTTTAGTGAGCAAATGCTCACATCAGTGAAACCACAACCATTAGTTGACCATGTCAGTGTGATGTCCAATAGCAGAACTCCCAGATCTTGTTGGCAGCTTTCAGTTTGCCAAAGTCAGTAGCCAGATTCTCAGAAATTTGGTACATTGGGTACAAAGCTGTTGAGTGCCTGAAAGGAGCAGAGAGCCTGTGAAAGTCTGGGGTCTGTTGGGTAGAGATTCAGCTGGACAATGGCCTGTCCAGGCACAACTTGCTCTGTTGCTGCCAGCTCTGGGCATGTTCTCAGGTAATCAGTGTGTTCTGTGGCTCTCAAATCAGCACCTCTCCTGGGTTCTGAAGTGGCACACGCACAAGCAAAACAACACAGGTAGAGATGTACACACAAACAAAAACTTTTCTTGTCCCTGGCATGTTTTATCAACACTTTCAAGCTTAAGAAAAATTGCCCTTCATTCTGCACAGCCTCAACTCTGTCATCTCACAGCTTCCCGCTAAGCTGCACAACTCTCAGCACTAAGCAGAGCTTCTGTCACCATTTGACAATGGTGAGCTCATGGAGTTAAACACTCCTAACTTGGCTCTCAACTCCAGCTGCCCTCTGCACTTCGCCAAGGCTGCTGTAACAGTGCCAACACAATCAGCTTCTGCTGGGGACAGACAAGAATTGCTCTGCCTTTTCTGGAAGAACTTTTCTGTCTGTAGTGAAATACAGAATTTTGCCAAATATAATATAGAAGGATACACACACACACACACACACACACCTATTAGAAGGAAATTGTGTCTGGCTTGAGAGCAATTCCTGCTTCTTGCATTTCTTGACTTCTATCATAACTCTTCACACAACAGTTTTTGTAATTTACATTCCCATTTAATTGGGGCTAGGACATGACTGTTTAAGTTACAGATAACCTGTATCTAAAGCAGTGATTTAGGTTTGGAACTATTTAATAACTGCTTTAAAATGTTTACAATAATTTGATTTTCAGAAGCCTATTCAGTGTTAGACTGGAAGAGCAGAGAGTAAGAGTACATTGCCTATGGGACAGACAGAAGAGAAAATAGGATAAAATAAAGTAACATTAAATAAGCTGCTACGGATGTGCTGTGCTGAACAGTCAGAAAACGAATGTCTGAGTTCTTGGCAGGCTGGCCATCCAGAGCTAGAGACTGAGACTCAGCCCAGGACACAGAGGACAGAAGTGCCTGTCTACTATTTCCCTCCATGGAAGAACAATCAATAAAAATGATCAAATTTCTATCACAGTCCTGAAAGAGAGGATTGATGAAGAAAAATGATTGCGTGTCTGATCTAAAGCTAGTCTCAGTTACAAGAGTGCCAAAATTCATCAGCTTCAGTAGATAAGGCCTTCAAGGTTGCTTCCACTGATTGACGTTTCACTGTTGTTTCAGATGTTGCCAGATACCATAAGTACTAATAAATTCCCAGGGAAAAAACAGATTGTGTGGACAGTGTACTGGACCCTTGTGCATCCTGATCTGTCTCCCCTTACAACATATAATTGGCTAAAAGTACTTTTGACTTCTCCTTGAGTCTGCACAAACATTTTTCGTTTCATAGGTCTTATCTGAGAGACCATCCAGATAAAGTGTGATACTGGCTTTGCAGGCTTTTAAAAAATGATTTGGCTCAAAGAGAATAAATACAGCCAAGGCAGCAGCAACAATAGTGTCTGCATTGCCCTATAAATATTAAGTTCACAATGTAATATGTGTTAGCTAAGGGAGATCTGTGCTCTAGACCAATATACAATATAACAAACAATGGAATGAGATTAGTGCCATATTTTAAGAACATAGCATCCAAACAGCCATTATGCAGCAAAATCTCATAGTATCACTGAACTCAAATTAATACACTATTAACATAAATTAATATTATTATAAAATATGGTTAAGGGAGATATAGATTACATGGTTCTCCTGACAATTCCAGACAGGACCATTTACATCTGCCTTGTTTTGGTTTTTTTTGTTGGTAATAAAATCAATAAAAGAAATTAAGAAAATAATACATTCAGATGGGCAGACTCTAAAAATTTATGATTTTCTATAGTCATAGGGGAACTTTTAAGAAAAATTTTAGTACAATCCATGATCATTTTATACAGAGATTGATAAAAAGATAAGTAAGTAATTTAATGTTAATTGTACCAACAAAATTGGCTTGCTGTTTTGTTTTGGTTAGCTTTTTTTTTTTTTTCGTACAAAAACCATGGTTGCTTTTATTTTTTATGGTTTTTTAATTCAGGACATAACCAGGTGCAAAAACCACACTTGGAAGAGAAAAATCTCGGCATCTCTTCCAGTGAGATTAAATGAAAATAATTGCAAGACTGTCTTCCAAAAAAAGAAGTTCAGATGTCCTTAGACATACTGATATAAAACCTGAAAAGCTACATTGGCTCACTGAAACAATAGTGTTTTGAAAGTGGATGTTGAAATGCAGAAGTAGTTATCAGAAATACTTGAATTTGAAATATAAACTTAATGTGAAATCTGAAACATATGTTCTTAAAATCAGATTAACACACTGATAAAGAAAACCTGTTATGTCTTGGCTGTTTATCTCTGAAATCCTTCTCTGAAGACTACATATTATTTAAGATTACAAACTTTTGCCAAATAAAATATCTTTGTCTCAATAAAAGAAAAACAGAACTGTTGTTTAAACATCCAAACTCTGTTCTGAGGGTTCTTTCCAACCATTGATTTATGCTGTTACCTCTGGTTCAGGTGAAAGATTTGAGTAAGAGAATTTGGGGTTTTTCTTCCCTTATAGAAGAAAGAGATTACAAGCTGCAGGGGTAACATTACAGATTTCATTAGGGTCCATAAGTGTTTGATGTCTGGAGTTATATTCACAGATTCTTCACAGGCAGAGCTGCTTAAAAACAACTCTTTCACTCAGTCCCCTGGTTTCCTTTGTCACTTGTCTAAATTATTCCTTCTGCAGCAGACATTGGCTACTCTGCCTTTTCTGGAAGCTAAGCAAGCAAGGTCGTAAAGGTTTCAATATCCCTGGCTTTTCACAAGGAGGTACAATTTATTTTTGCTGTTCAGGCCAGCAGTCCACTGGACTGCATTTCTGTACCTTGCCACTCTTCATGCACCCCTTTTGGACAAATTATTGCTGCGTATTTTTGCCTTTGGTTGTTCACTTTACAACTGGAAAATATATTGTGTATTTTTGACAAGCATTTGGAATTCTACTGAGTAAAAAACCAAAACAAGCTACCAAATAAAACAAACTGAAAACCTCAAAGCAACAGAAAACTCTCCTTAAGAGAGTTTGCTGTGATTCATTATCCGATCTCCAAAACGTGAATTACCAGTCACAGGAAATAAATGTTACATGGCACCTTCAGTGCTCAGAGACAGAATTTCAGAAAGCTTGATTTACTGATGAGTAAAACAAAACTGAAAGATTTTAATCCCTGATTGAAGGAAATGCACAGTTTTTAAGGGAAAGGGCTCTTCGTCTATTAACAATCGCTGCTAGCATCCATGACTCAAGAGGAAGCATTTAATTTTGCCTTCTTTTCTTCTATTTTTGAGTGATGCAGAGAGGGTTGAAGTTATTCCACTGAGCAAATTTCAGCCAATAAACTGACAGGGAAGTGAATGAGGCTCTCTACATGACAGTTCCTTCTCCCTGTGTAATCACCAGAGAAGTCTATCCATAAATGACCCTTGGTTTCCATTTTAAAGCCTATCATCTCAGTAGGAAAAGTCTTCTGAAGCCTTCTGACTTAGAGATAAAAAGCTCTGCTAGCTGGCCTAAGGGCAATTTTTTCCTTCTCTTTACCCCTTTGAGAGGCAGCAGCCCAAATACATTACTGTCTAGAAAGTCCTGCTCATAAAATGGGGGTGGGGATGGGGCAGGGGAATGGGGGAGAAAGAAAATTAAAATATATCCAGAGTTGAGGCAGAGAGAAAATCAGGGTATTGTGTGCTGTAGTGCAAGCAGCACGTGTTTTAAGAAGTGCATGATTAAGATTTAACCCAAGATCCACCCCACTACACCCTCTATAATTTTTGTGGGGCCATACCCATGCAACTTCCCCTAACAGTACAATTTACCTTATGAGAGCTCTTTGTCATAAGTGGCATTGCAGAACCCCATGGAAAACTGGTGATCATCACCATGCTAGTTTGCATCTTATTTTTAATAATTCTTTCAAGCTAACATAACCCATTAAAATAAAACTCAGTCCCTGCCTGGATCAAACTTATAGCATGGGCTAGACCAGTACGTGCACTTGCTTGCAAGTCATTCTGCTCCCTGTAACAGAAATAAAGGAGTGACTTTTCCTCTTCTCTGAAAAATGATCCTCCACAACAGTGTAGCCAGAATCCTCAACACTTCCACAGAGAGCTGCAATAATTTAGGACTCTTCATGGGTGTATGTGACATGGATCCCACCATGAGGGATCACAAGATCTCAAAGTCTCCACTGTCAGCAAAAGATGTTTAAATGATATTCAGGAAAGATAAAACTCCTGGACAGCTTCCTTGCCTGCACACTTCAGCAGAATAAAAGAAAATTCAGTTTTGTTTTCCTTTTGAGCTCCTAGTGCTGATAAATCTTGAGCAGAAGAGTTCCTGAAGCCTGGGAAGGTTGCAGTGGCCATTTCCAAAGTTGTCTCCATCAGCAAGCTCCCACAGAGGGAATTGCCAACAGCAGGTTCACATTGCTGCTCCCCCCACTGACAGGACCATGGAGCTGCTGAACACTTTTCCCTCTTCATGAGCCCTCCTGTCCCACATGGACACAGCAATGCTGAGAGAACAAATCTCATCCTGAAGGCAAGGAACCAAAGCATCTCTTTCATCCCAGCCTGTGTCTCTCTTCTCTCACCACAGCGTTTCACAAGCTCACACAAAGCCTCTCATTCCCCTTCACTGCATCCCCTCCTCTGGCCTCTTCATAGGGGGAACAACAACTGAGAAACTCCCACTCCAAGCATTTGGCCTTTCTCCAGCAGGCCTTTACACCTCCACTAGCATGCCAGAAACAACCACCCCAAAGTCCTAATGAAACTCCTGAAGTACAGCACTCCATGGCAGGGCTGGAATTGCATTTCTCGGAAGCTGCAGATTTCCTTAAAGATGCCCGTAAGCCTTGTTATTATCTGGCATAGCTCACCTAAAGAGAAATTATTTTGTAGTACTACAATCTGGCTCATCACTGGCAAAAAGAATACCCCAAGCAGTTAGAGACCCTGGGCTGCCTGAGCTGTACTTAAAATTCAAGGTCAATG
The DNA here is from genome assembly GCF_963662255.1 of Cinclus cinclus. NCBI lineage: Eukaryota > Metazoa > Chordata > Aves > Passeriformes > Cinclidae > Cinclus > Cinclus cinclus. The sequence goes on along the minus strand of NC_085052.1, from coordinate 9,314,631 downwards.
TATTTCTATATTTTTTAGAACAAGAGCCTTGAGCCCAGCATCATTCACTCTCAGACAAGGCTCAATATGGAGACTTGACAAAGTGTCTCAGCAAAGATGCACAGCTTGGAACAAATCAGATAATTTGTAGTAATTGCAGGTGGCTCATGCAGAGCCATGAGAAGAAGCCTCCCTTGAGTCAACTTGCACTTATGTTGGATTTCTTCCAAGAAGATATTTGACTCAGAGCCAAAAAGGAATTTAAAAAGCTTTTAATCACTCTAAGAATCCCATTTAATCAGACTACTGTCTGATTTTGTTTCTTTAGCGCTGATAAATTAACCTAATCACAGTGTGATTTAGCTAAGAGTTTTGGTATTCTAATATTACAAGTTTTTCTGTTAGCTGCCTGCATTTGTGTCTGTTACAAACATTGCTTACAGTAAAAGGTCGATAAGAGAGGCCTTAAAATCAACCCTCTGACCAAATTAATGAATTTCCATGTTCAGACCCTGTTATTCTTATCTTTCAAAGGGGCATATTTAAATAATTACTATAAACTATCCTATGATAGAGGTGATTCTAATTATGCAAACTGAAAGGACGTAAAGAAATCCAGTGTTTTCTAAGTGGACCAGATATTTAAAGGGGAAAGGAAGGTAAGAATCTGAAGTAGCTTGGGCCATAAGTTACATTTCTTATGTTGCCATCATATTCTCCACTTTCCCCCCCTTGCCAGGGAATTCATTCAAGCATTGGACAGCTTTTCACCTGGCTACTTTGAAGTGCACAAGCCAATGAAAATCAGCCTACTGCTGAATTTGGAAGGAAACCACAATCAAAGGTAAGACAAACTGGTTAATGTGAAATCAGCTGCAACAACAGGATCAGAACAAGTTTAAAATCAGAGCCCAGTGGAGTCATGGCCAGGAAATTTTTCTGAAACCATATGGTATCTGCCATGAGAATGTCAAGAAATATTGTTCTTAGCCACGTAGCTGTCTGAGGGATGGCAGATGGAGGAACCAGTACATGTGCCAGCATGTCTAATTAGCTAAGAGCCTCTTAAAAAACAACAAAGCAATTAAATGCCACTCTGTCAATATCTGATCCAATGACCATGGAAGTGGAGGGGAGTTTCTCAACTGATTCTGGTAAGTTCTAGCCTCAACCCCAGTTTATGTAAGAAAGTATTTGGCTGCTGGCTTGTTGAAGAGTTGCTTGCAGGACTCAGGGAAGAGAAATGAATGGATCAAAAGCAAGATGGAAATGAGGCTACTTCTGAGCATTACTATAGCACAGGAAATCCCTGAGCATTTAATGTGGACAATTCACACTAAATCCAGATTTGGAACATTTTCATGTGTGCTTATATCAAAAGAAAAACACCCTGAAGGCTGGTTCCCTTTTATTTTTCTTCCTCTCAGAAAAGATTTATTTTTTTTCCTCCCAGTTAAAGCTTTGCTGCTTTTTCTGTTCCCATGATGTTTTCTCATCTTCATCCCATGCTCTTGCACACTGACATGCTGCAAAGCATCAGTGCCAGGGATCCCACTTCCCCAAGGGTGGATTGCTGTCACATCAGCTGCCTGGCTGGGTCCAGCTGCTGTATCTCATCCCATGCCAAATTTCCCTGTCGGAGGGAAAACAAGGCATGCAGCAGAGGGACAGTCACCCACTCACAGTGAGGGCTCCAAAAACTTCAAGAGCAGAGTTTCTTCTGCACGAAGGAATCTCTTGCTGTGTTGATTCATGGCACAGCAGAAGGATTCAGGCCAGCTGGGCAAAGAGATCATTTTCCTTTGCTTTGGGAAGGAGCTTGCAGACTGTGCAGGAAACCTCTGCTCCAGAGCAGCACTGACCTTGTTAATGGTGCCTGCTCATGCTGGGCTGGGAGAGCCTCTCATTTCATTCATGTACCAAGGGGAGCCAAGCTGATACCTGGTGCCCAGAGTGCCCTCACACAAGGCAGTGTGACCAGTCACACTTGTTCAGCTCTGCCAGCCTGTACTCAGGCTAATCCATGCAGAGGAGTCATGACTGACCAGTGACTTGTGCTTGGATTACACATTCCTCAAACAAACCTCACAGGGGTGCCTGAGGAGAGGAAGCATTGCCATTTCTACCTCATCCACATGAAGGTACAGGTACAGGGCTGATGACAGCACTCAGATGATGCAAAATAGAGTTCAGCACAAGATCTGTAATCCAGTCCTAAACATTATCATCCTGCATCTTGGGGCATCTTACACTGCTTGGAGTGGCTTTGAAAATAAAATCAGCTCCTGTGGTTGTGAGCCAGCCAGGTTTAGAGAGGCATAGTTTGAATAACTGCACTTTTCCCCTGCTGTGTGCTTGAGCATATCCTGGTGTTAGATAAAGGAGGAACATTTCCAGCAAAGCAGTCTGCTTTTGTTCCATCTCCCTTCTGAGGTCTGAAGTCTGTTCAAGACTGTCCAGACCTTGATTTGCTCTGTACAAGGCAAGACCAGAATGAATGCGGTCAGAATCTATGACTTGGGGAGAAAGAAAGGTGTCATTCAGACTGATTTTATGAAGAAAAAACAAACAAACAAACAAACAAACAAACAAACAAACAAACAAAACAAAAAAAACCCCACCCATCTACAGAGCAGAGAGTTTTCTCACAAATGTACATTGCTGCTCATTCTTATGACAGGCACACATGTGAGTTTGTCAAGGTTTAACCACAGTTTCTACTCAAGAATGTGGTCAGGAACTCTGTCCAAGCAGGCAAATAGTTTTTGGTGGCTGTGATTTTTTTTTTCTAATGAAAAAATTTTGCTTTAGTGGACAGTATTTTCATAGCACAGAGGTGCATTCACACATACATGGACTGGCAACTCTGCCAGGCATTATTACAGCTCTTCCCCTAATCCCCTTGCTCCAGTTCATTAGTTTCTGTTTTAGAAATATTGCCTAGTGGGAATAGGTCTTTAGTTAGATCTTTGAACAGTGAGTTTTGAATTGAAATCTTACTGAATGCTGGTTTTGGCTTGAGATTTTTTTACTTGAGGACTATGCTTTATAAAAAAATTGATAGGAATCTTCATACTCTACAAAGAGCTCTTGTCTGTTCTTGTATTTTTTAAGTCTTTATAACAACTCTTGCAGGAAAATTCCTAAGAAATAATAACAACAACAAAATAATTCAGTCCTAATCATACATGGGCTTATACAGGACAATTTGGTGTTTTGATATGGCTCATGAGGAACTGTAGTCAAAAACTGAAGATATTTTCTTTCCCTCCCCATGTAAATAAACATAGCCAACTAAACACATTCCCCAGTGTAATCAACCTCTAAAATCTGAGACAGAAATTCTCCTTTTTTTCTGACTTGATATTCAAAATTGTATATTGTAAACTTTAAAAAAGATTTTGTATGAAAACCATAAATCATTGCCCAACAATGATTTAAGTTCTTTTTAAATTGACTTGCTGGTTTTGCTCAACATTTTTTACTCCACAGTTTTAAGCATATTCATAATCCACTCAGCATATGGCAAAACCTAAGAAAATTCAGTCAGAGAATCATTAGAGTAAGTGGAATGAGACACATTGCCTATTTAGCCTTATATATTACTTGCAGGAATTGCTTTTGCTTCCAGGGAAAGAAGTTTTACTTAGCATGTAGATCTTCAATTATTAAGTGTAATGACTCAGAAGAAAATGTTGTTATGTTCTGTCCCCTGGAGATAAGTAACTTATGACTTCAAGCACAGTGGTAAATATCCCAAAGCTTGAATTCTGGATAGCAGTATTACTTCTACAACTTTGCAAGTCAATATAGAATTCCTACTTATTTAGCAAATACCAGTACTGTGTGCATGGAAATGTGAAGAGATTGGCAAACACAGCCAAGGAAAAAGGGAAAAAATATATCACATTATGGAAGTACCTCATTCACCTCACTACAGGACTGAGAAGAAATGGTTATTTTCCTTTAATTACCAGTTTGAAGGCTTGTCAGTCCTCACCAACAGATATAATCCAAAGGTTGGCATTGAAGCATTTGACACAGATAGATGTAGTATTCCAAAGGATTTTGTCAGTTGTAGGGTTGAATCTCTGCATTTGTTGCAGCTGTGTTTGAGACCAGACCCTGTAGGTGCACAGAAAGCCCAGTCTAGAGAGCACTACCAACCACCAGGTCCTCTAAGAACCCTAAGAACTGAAGCATGATTGAACTGTGGAGCAGACAGAAAGATCAGTTTCCCACTTGAAATGAAAAGTACCTGTACGCTTGAGGAATTAATCAGCACTTGTGTTAAATTTTATACTTCATTTTCCTCAAAGTAAGTAGATGACAAACTGTCTGAAAAAAAACCTGCCATCTATAATAGAAACTGCCCTGCCCATAAAAAAACAAAAAACAAAAAAATCAAACAAACAAAAAAACCCGCTATAAAATACAAAACCAGAAAAGTTTTATCACAGTATTCTTGACTTCACACTGCATTACCAAAAAAGTGTCTGTTCATAATTAATAGCTTCCTTTAGCTAATTGTCTTCATCTTGACCTTTGAAAGTATTTATTATACAGGAAAAACTCTTGCATTTCAGATAATTCACTACAAGGTCTCTGATAACACAATGACACTGCTAATAAATCTGTTCTATATCAAAAGAAGAAACACAATATTTTAAACACAATATTTTACTATTAGAAGGTTCTGTGAGAGCCAGCAAAGAAAATGAGTTACCTGTTGGATAGGAAGACTTCAGATCTAAAAAATATTAAAACATCAGCTCCAGGTACATCGCTCAGTTTCTTTGGCAGCAAAGCAATGATCACTCATCTGTAAAAGCAAATGAATTATGGAAGTGATCAATGCAATGCAGTCCTGATGTGGCAGGTGTCCAGAAAAACTCTGTGTACAAAGATCCATGAGGTCACCAGTGCTCAGCAGTGGGCCATGGGTGGAATTTTGAATAATTTCACTCAGAAAGCACACTGGTAATAAACTTACTGCATATGAGGAATGTTATATATCTTTCATGCTGCTTTGAAAACACTGGTTTGTTATGAAATTTCTGTTTACTATTCAATGAACAAACAGCATCTGACTGCATTAGAACCAAGAGCAATAAGCAATAAATTATAACAGCAGTCAGGATAACAGAATGGTTGAGGAAAGATGGCATCTGTGCTGCAAAGGGACATATTTCCAGATGCCATCTCCTCAGGAGATGTTCTGGAATAGCATGAAGTGAATGATAAAAGGCATCAATGCTTATCAACTTGGGTTGATCATGGACAGAAGAATCATTTCAGAAAGAGCTGTAAGGTTTGGAGAGGTAGTGGAAATGACACTGTGCTCTGAGGTTTCCTGGAAGCAAAAGCACAGGGAACATGGTTGCCAAAGCAATGCACTGAGCTTCACTACAGGTTCTGCATGTCCTGAACCACAATCCACAACTCTTTCAATGTGTTGGTTCTGAGCTACAACAACACTTTAAGATGGAGACTTCAGTGATTCTAATCCAAGCATACTACTACATATACTACTATACATATACATACTACTACTACATATCCAAACATCTCTTTAGACAGTTGTATATGAAGACACATCAACTTCTGCCATAAAAATAAAGTGAAAGTATCCCACTACTGGCTTAAAGACCGGGGCCAGGCACAGGTTGGAAGATCTGCACAGACATAGGGATTACAGGTCTCCAACACAGGGAGGATACCCTGTTTTACCCTAAGTATAAAAGGCTAACTGAGAGGCAGATGAATGTCCTTTGGGACATACAGAGAGGCAGATATGATGAGCACATGGTGTTGCTAGTGGAGAAGCATAATTTTGTGACCTGGGCTTAACGAAAAATTGCCTACTGAACAGTTACGTCTGATGTGATTAGAATAAAAATTACTATGCAGGACTATTGAGCCTGAATCTAATCTAGCTGGGGAAAGCACATAATGATTCTTACAATCACAAAATATCCTGAGTTAGAAGGGACCCACAAGGGTCATAGAGCTCAACTGCCAGCCCTGCACAGGACCATCCCCCAGAGTCACACCATGACCTCAGCTTTTCCTTGTATGGTTTATTCTCTAATTAACAGCTAATTAAAAACCTTAACAACTCTCCTTTAGATGCTTTCTGATAGCTTTATATCTTTCATATATTATGGTGCCCAAAACTTGCCATACCCCAACACTTTATCACACCCTGAAGAAATACTGTTATTCATGTCTTTTGTCTTAGAAATAAAATCCAAGCCCAAATCAACAAAATATTAAAAACCTGGATACCATCATGGAGATCTGAACAACTGAAAACTATCTCTGCTTAGGATGCAAATGATGTATTAGATGCAAATGATGTATTAGATGCAAATGATGTATTAGATGTAAATGATATATTAATAGTAGGAAGGAAAACAGTAGGGGCATTACATAGCTTGGAAATAAATATGCATCAAAAGAATATTTCTAGTTCCTCCCTTTTTTAAGGAAATAAATGCTTTCTTAATCATGTACATTGTGCTGCAGCACAAGTTGCCTTACAGTGCAGGAAATATTCTTCAAGGAAAAGTGGATTCAAAAGACCAAGGAATGAAGAAAAAAACCAACAACAAAAACCAAAACAAACCCTGAATAGAGCCTTAATTATACATGTTGAATAAGATGTTCCCTGGCTGCTTTTGTTTAGCATAATTTTAAGGCAAAGTCCTTTAAGCACTGTGGAGAGAATGTAGATGATAAATCAGGCTGCTCATTAACTGCTGTAATTCTGAAATATTTTCCATTTCCTGTTCAGGTCCCAGTTTAGGCCTTTTTTGTGTATGTGTTAGTGATTAACCTCTGCAGGGAAAATGGAGGGGGCTAAATGGATAAACCAAATTAAATATGACAAAAACATTTATCAGCCTAACAGTACATCTTTTCTCTCACTTTCCTTGGGCAGTACATAGCGGATCTCTGCAGGAAGGAGCACTCTAGAAAATCACCCGGGCATCAGCAGTTTTGATTATGAGAGAGATGAATACAGCTCTGCAAAGGGCTTGCCTGCTGTCTTTACAGACAGACTGCAAGGGTTTGACAATGTTCTGAAGACTGCATTAAAAGCACCACTATGGCCCCAATCTCTGTGAAACATTCCATTACTTGGACAAATTACATGATATTTTGAGGAAAAATATTTTTTTGACACTGTACAAAAATATTTTTTTGACTCTGACACAGCTTCTGGCCATGGAAATATGATGTTCTTTTCCTCTCAAAACCCCCACTCCCTTAACCCCAACACTATTTCCTGCAAAGACACATCTGGTCCTGTTTGATAGCAAGGGGACTTGCAATAGTTGAGCTTTTAAGATCTATTTGAGTTCTACTTTTCCAGTTTTTGTCTAGGAGAGAAGATCAGGATGTAAGTTAGCTCATTAGTATGAAATTCAAATAATTCTCTGGTATTCATCACAAATCCCCAGGAAATGAAAAGCCAAACAGACTCTTGACATTTATGTAGATCTCTTCCTGCCTAATTGAAATGAAAAGATATTTGTATGAATTGAATTTCTTTCTGGTTTAAATCTCTCTTGGATTCATATTCAGGAGTTTTTGTGTTAGATCTTAATTTCTAAAATAATAAAAAAATATTTGTGACAGTGTTTGATTTTTATCAGCTGTTCTTATGAAATGATTGCCATGTTCCTCTGATATATTTCACCTCCTTGAGCTCATTCAAGGGCACTGGGGCAGACCCCAATCTAAGCATAGAAGTGATGTTTATGGCTACCCACAGATTAAAGCTAAATGTCAAAGTACAAAAGGAGACATTGTAAAGGGTAAGTATTAAAAAGTAATAACCCAGCAAAAAAGTGCTTAGAGCAGGTGAACAATTTCACTGAAATTCCCATTGTATCAAACTGTGGACTTTTGCCCTTTTGCTTGGTGTGGGAGTGGGTGGGAAGAAATAAATCAGAGAATACTTGTGAGGAAAAAAAAAGGAGAGATTCCTCCATTTTATTGTAACCATCACATTCTCATATCTTAAATCTAGCTCGATGTTCTTTCCACTCAGTTACCAGTGAGTACAGCAAGCAAGAAGTTATTTCTATGTGTATCGCAGAAAAAAGGAATAAGGAAATGGTTGGTTTTTTCCAGACAACAACATTTTGAGTAATATTTTGTGGGGCAGTCTGAATCTGGGCACAAAAAAACCAGAAGATAGGATTCTAATGAGGATTCATTTACTTTGTGGTAAAGAGAACCAGAGAAAAACAAAACAAGGGAGATAAGAGAATGGTAAATGGTTCAAAAGATAAATGGACAGGAGGTAAAGGAAGAGAGGGATGCAGACAAAGCAGCAAAGTCCTGCTCTACTAATCAAAACATAAACAGAAGGTGAAACCTATATCAAATGAAACCGAAAATTTCAATTACATCTTAGACTTATTGATTGAAGAATGCTTGGTCATCCTGTTATTCCCCAAATAACCCCAAACACCCATTGAAGGGAAACTTTTCAGAAGTCCTAGTCGCATCTCGCCAGCGTGAGCCATGCAGCTCTTCCACAGGAGCTACAAAAGCAGGTAAAGAGTCTCCAACCAGCACCTAAAGAGCCAAGGAAAGTGGCTGAGAGCCCCAACACAACACTGCTCTCTGTGCCTGCTAAACACCTGATCTCAGCACACCAGACAAGGGAGCCCTGCTGTCAACAAACTTGCCTGGCTTCAAGGAAAGAGTCTATTCACTGCACTGGCGCAGGATTTCCTTGATATTTCCAGCAACTAACTTATTCTCCTTGTCTTATTTTTCTACATCTGGAAGAGTAGGTCAGTAATTTCACTTTTATTTATTTTGCTTATTCTGATTAGAAGTCCAAGCCAAGCGTTCTTTCCTTCACCACACTTAAACCATGTAAAATTCAGAACATGCTTTTTCTCAACTTTGAGACATCTTTCAGCTTTTCACTGCAGTCATAAGGGCTGAGAACGTGATGGGGTTTTTCATGAAAGACAGGTCATATAGGACTTTCAGGGTGACCTCTCTAAAGAGGCAGCCAGTGTTACATTGCCAGTAATAAACCCACAACAATTCCTCTGTATTTACAAACATGTGGGTTTTATCCACTTTAAAGCCTGTGGATGTTATTTTAAAGTCACTAGAAAACACTAAACTTCAGATTTTCAAAGGGTGACTCCTGAACCTCTGCTTCTCCCTCTTCTCATCTCACCATCCCTCTACTGCCAAACGTCCTGCACAGAGCTAAGCTTCAAGCACAAAAACAGCACTTTGAATCAAGAGATTCTGAAGTAGAAACATTCTTGTTATTGTATCTGCAGACCTCTACCCAAGGGGAATATTTTCCCTCTGCCTTCTGGTGTTCGATGGAAAACATTCAAATAGGACAAGTCCCCCGAGACCTTTGAACACAAGATAGGATGGACTTGCTGTGACTGCTATGGAAAACACAAACTGTGGGATTATATTCATTTACCCCAAGGCAAAGGAGAGGTCATTCCAAATTTATCAGGATGCAAAAACATAGATAAACAGGTTCTGTAAAAGTTACTGAAATTTTCTGAAAAGGATTTGTTGGTATCAAGAGACCCCACTACACCTACTGGAGGGATTTATCATATCCTTAGATCCATTCTACACTGCAAATCTTTCAGATCAGCTGATCAAGATGGAAGTTAAGATGAAGACAGAGGGGTAAGGGGTAAATATTCTGATTAATTGTGTCCAGAATTAACCTAACTGGACAATTTATTTTTTCTTGCCATAAATTCTAGTAAAAGTAAGAGCTATTTCCAGGCCAACAGATTTGGTTTTAACCTGATGCACCTCTGAATTCTGTGAGGTGTAAATCCACACCATTAAACACCACAGCCAGATTTAATGACAATAGAAGACACTTTGTGGAAAGCTCTGTGCTGCTGCAGCCAACGGAGAGAAATTGAGATTTCTAGATAGTACTATTTTTATGTCAAGCTAGTCAAAATTTAAATGATCATTTGGGGGTGCCTGCCTAGTTCCATCTTCACTTCAGACAGAGAGAAGAACAGTCGCAACCTGATTTCTCAGTGCAACATTTAAACTGAACTGGGTCCTATGTTCTGTACGCTCCCTGACTCATCTTCCAAGTAACTTCTCACCGAATTTTTCCACTGAGGTGCCTGGAACCATAATAATGTTTTCTATAATAAATGAAAAATTTAAATATATTGCTGACTCCAGCAGCATTTCCTTTCAGCATTTTTTAAATGTTATGTAATACCAGGGATCATGACACAGGAATCCTTCCAGGTAATAAATTGCAGATGTTTATTTGCTATGCATGGATGTAGAAAATACAACTTCATATTCTTAGTTTGAACCACAGAGTCAGAATTCCTGGAGTTACTTGCTTTCCAAGTGACTTGGGGGTGCTCTGCATGAAGAGACAGCTTGAGGAGAAATTAAAGATCTTTCAGTGTCTAAAGGGGCTTCATGAGATGGAGAAAGGCTTTTTAAAAGGACATGGGTTTATAGGAAAAGGGGCAAGAACTTTAACACTGAGAGTAGGTTGAGATTTGCTATTAGGATGAAATTCTTCATTATGATTGTGGTGAGGCACTGGCACAGGTTGCCCAGAGGAGCTGTGGATGCCTCATTCCTGCAAGTGTTCAAGGACAGGCTGGATGGGGCTCTGAGCATCCTGGTCTAGTGGGAAGTGTCCCTGCCCATGACAGGGGAGTTGGAACAAGATGGTCTTTAAGGCCCCTTCTAATCCAAACCATTCTATGATCTCTTGTGTTTGAGTGAGAAACTCTATCCAAGGTCAAGTTGGAAAAAACCCAAAACCAACACTAAACATTTTCTTACAAAACCCCCAGAACACTAAGATATTCTTAACTAATTCCAGCTTTAATGGCATCTCTTGACCTTCTGTGTCAATTGACTGTCTCCATTGTGACTTTAGCTGTGTGAAAAGTCTTTAGGATTCAGATAGGTCAACCAGCTCAGAATGCCCCATGTGGAGAGGAAACTTAGAATAGCACAGAGGCATTCCTGCAAAATTAATCACTGATCCTTTTGCACATATTCCCCACCAAAACCACTAGTTTTAATAGTGACTTTTGGTGGGAAAGATGTCTGTCCTTTTATCTCCAGAGTTAACTCATTTCACAAATAGTAACAAATAAGAGCACTTGATGTTCAACTCAGCACTAGAGCAAGGAACTTCCCCTTTTTATCCACAAAATAAACAGGAATTCACAGTCAATGTTATAACTTCTCATATATTATTAGTCACAGATTTATGAATGAAGACAGTTTGGATAAGCTGAATAATAACCTTTGCAGGATATAGCAGAATAAATTTACAACACAATTGCCACTTTTACAGGTGAGCTGTCTCTTTTTATGATGGAGGATAGGATGCAGTCAGACAGTTCACATGTTAACATATCTTTTTTAATGGACTGTCCTAATAATTAAAAAAAGGCAAATCTGCCTGTAAAGTTGTCGTTTGGAATGCTATTACTTGAGAGAGTGCAGTGCAGAGGGAAGAAAGCCCTCCACCACTGACCTGTTTTAGGACTTCTGTGAAAACAATTATTGGGGTCCTTTTTTGTTTGCTACCAATCTGTCTGTTGTTAACTTTTCCCCCCTCCCAGCCTGCACATTCAACACTAAATCTTTTAAAGAGAACTGCAGAACCAAACTCTCTCTCTGCTGCTCTTATTTTGAGAAACAAAAAATACCATCTCACCCATCTCCAGTGCCCAAAATGCTTCATTACAGCCAGACGTATCTGCCAAAAGAAGCTTTCAAACTACATTCCTCTGAATCTAAAGCTGACTATAAAAAATAATAAAGATCCCATTTTTATTTTCTACTGGATCTTGTCTAGAAAAATACATTTTAGTTCATACAGTTACTGCTTTGACTCTTTTCTGTAGAAGTATCACACATGGATGTAAGGGAGAAAGGATTCTGGCCTCTATTTCAACTGAAGTTTCATTCCACAGAGTGGTGTCAGAAGCTGAGGTTGAAGTCCAGAACCAATGTTATTCCTAAACATACCCATTCTTTATAAATTGTTTGAAATAAAAGTATGTGGTTTTATTCATGCATTAATTTAAAGGTTGATGTATCAAAATATTTGCATTACTTTTTTATAGAAACAGTAATAAAAACTGGTCTAAAAATAATAGGTCCTATGACATTTTTGTATTAGGCCATTTTGATCATTAAGTTGTTCTGCTTCTTGCATTGCTAAAATGATACAAAAATAATAATAACCCCTATCCCCAAAAGTTTGCCAAGTTTTAATTACAAGGTTATAGGGCTGGAATTCTTCATTTTATTTGCTGCTAGATTTAGCAAGTAAGTGGCTATCTAAGCTTCCTTTCCCAAGCTCTGTTCTGCTGTGTAACACACTGTCCCAATTCCTTCTTTTTAACTTTATGCCAACAGTCAGGAATGTATGAAAACCAGGAGCTATGGAAGGTTTTGTGCTGATTTCAGAAAGAAAGCATGTAAATCGATAACTGGACACCAATCCCTAAATTAAAGAATAGCAAGACTTCCAAATCTAGAGGGTTTTCTTCTTTGTTTTAGAAAATGCTGAAAGGAAAATTGTCTCCAAGACACTGATTGAGTCTCATTTGTATAAAGCAGGATTCATTATCTGGTGCAGACTTTCAACACAGTTTTCACTTCAGGCAACCAGCCACAAGCCAGCTTAAAACTAGCACCCATAACCTCCTTTAGGTTGTAGTTTGGTATCATTGCCATTCAAAAGACACAGGACTAAACCTTTTCCTAAACATCCAGTAAACCACAAAAAGTCTTGAGAAAAAATTTATATTAAAGAACTGATTCCATAGTGCATTACAGAACCTCTTCATAGGACTCACTTCTGCTTGCTGAACCAGAGATCATTGATGCTCAGACTGCTCCGCCACAAGAAGTTAATCTCCAAATACTAACCACAGCACCTAAACCCCATAGCTCACACCCCCAAAAAATTACAGCTCCTACAAGATTTCTATACTGGTTCAATTCTGTGCTGGCGGTTGCAGGGAACAGGGATTTGGTTTGGGATTAAATTCACCTTTTTTTGGGGATTAAAAACATTCTTTGTAAAATTTAACAATTCCTAAGCAGCATTTCAAGTGGGTTGCAATTTTTTCTGAGTCAAAAGGAATAGAAAGATAAAATTGAAAGAAGACAAATAGTTGACGCAGTCACGAGTAGTTTAAAAGTGAAAAATAAATGGTTAATACAGTCTGCTCATCTAGGTTGTATAGTGAGAGGAAAAATCTGAAGCAGGAGATTGAGATCTTACAGTAAAATATTTGGGACAAGCTTTTGCATTCATCTGTATAAAAGACAGTATTCTACAATGATAAAAATGTAGAACAGGACCTTGTCTTTCTCATTTAATCCCATACAGACTCAGATAACAAAAAAAAAAGATCAAACAAGTTAATCAGAGTGTTCCCTCCTACCATCAAAAGAAAATGCTGGCTTGGCTTTATTTTACAAGCAGCTTGGCAATGTCTATTCATATTTCAAAACTGTTGCTGATCTCTGTTCTTGTAAGTCCAAGGTATCTGGCTTGTCACAGTTGTATGCATTTTCCTGGAAATCGTGGGAGACCACCATCAGTTCAGGAATGTCTTGGGAAATCCACAAATGTTCTACAAACATTTGGTGGGTGAGTGGCAATACTGAAGGAGGCTATACTTGGTTACTCAAACATTTTAAGAGGAAACAGATTCTCCACACAGAAATAAAAACTGTTGAATAAGAAGGAAGATTGCAAAAGGTTTCCAGGCTGAATCCTCCACTGGACACCAGGTCAGTGCCCACAACTGCCTGTGAAGAGAAGCTGCTCCATCACAAAATGATATTGGTACCATGACCTCAGATCATTCTCTTTAATAGATTTAGCCATGTTTGCTAAAGCTTTCATAAAATTCTAACCACCGGTCAGGAGAAAAATCTGTTGTAGCAAGGGATGTGGTGGGAAGCATCTCTGTTGTTACATTCTGTTGGCTCTGAAGCTGGAAAATTTAACAACTGTATCAGAAATCTTTATCTATCCTTAGGTTAAGTTGACTCACGTTTATCTCACTACTGAAATTCAAGAAGTTAAAGAAAATGTTGAATAAGTAAGCAGATGTTTTCAGTTATCCTCCTTCCTGAAAAGGAAGTTGCTCAGACGATCAAATGAGGTGAAATAAATAGAAAGTACATTTAGTACTTTTTGAACATACAGCTCTTCCTGTGAATCCTTTATGGGAAATGTATTTTTTTCCATACAGAATTTGCTTACAAAGTAAAGGTCTTGTTTATAGATTGTGAAATATTCATATAAACATAATAACTTCAGTTACATTTTCAGACTTTTGATCCATATACAACATGGAAAAAAAAAAAAGAGTGTGTGAAAGGTTTAGAGACCCAGAAACCTCTTAATTCTTGGAGCACATAAAAACATTAGCCCTGTGGGTTTTTTAATATTAACTCTGCATTAACCCCAAGGAGTAGCATATTTCTATGACTTTTGCATAAGACAAATGCCAACATTGATTTCAAACCACCATTCTATTATTATGCATATATATTACACATTAACACGTCCATTATTCTAATTCAATACTCTGCAACCTGAACATATCCTCTGAACCTGCACAAATCCAACTGAAGACAGTGGGAGAAAAAAAAAAAATAAAGTCTACTTATTTCACAGGGCTTTGGAACAGCATTCCATAAAGACATTCAGGCTTACATGCCAACCTGTGTTAGACCTGCTCTTTTCCTGGATCTTCTCAAATGCAACAATTGAGCCTGAAAGATTCTATAAATCGTGTAATTGAAAAACCAATGCACATACAAGGAATTATAGCAAAGTCATTTTTATTTTGTTATACCCTGGGCCAATGCCCAGGATGGACTGCACTCTGAATTCCCTAGGTGGTCATTATGGTTCAAGAAAGGTTTGGGAAAAATCAAACAACAGACAGTAAGCAAGTATTGAGTAGAGCCATTGAAATTGTTTATGTTTCATCCACAATAGAATGTCACTAAGGAGACAGAAATTGCTACCTAAACTCATGACCAGAATTCAGAATTACTGATGGTTTCTCTTCAATACAACCAGTGTGTGCCTGAAGACAGTCCACTGACTTCCCAAAATGTCACCCAAAATGACAATGGTTTCTTGAAGGACTATTGTTAAATGCTTTTTAACTATTCACCTTTTGGATCAGCTTTTTATTGCAGTGGAATTGGTATGCATTCACCCTGGTAAATCTAACATTTCAGTTGAAGCTACACAGTTTTTGATAATGGCTTTTCATGTTATTACTGTGAGTCAAGACTTACTCTAGTCCATAATCCAGAATATTTCTCTTTACATGAAAAGTCATTGTTTGATTTCTCTACTTATTGTCAGGTTAAAAATAAAAAGAATACAGGTTTTTGTATGTCTGCTTTGTTAGGGATGTGTATCTCCCAGTGAATGGATTGCAAATGAAAGAAAAACAAACCAGATTTTCTACATTCTCCTTATGCAATCATAAAGTTCTCCTCTGCTGTTTTTCTTAGTTTTTCCCATATAGCAGAAAAAATGGTGCTGATGAAATGTAGGTTGCTGCTTCTGACTGAACTTGCAAATTGTATGGGAACTAAGTCATTCTGGCAAATCATCTCCTCTGCTACACTGGGAACACATAGGTTAAAAGAGTTCAAAAGTAATTCAGTGACACACATAGTAATGTGTGAGCCTTGCTGTCATAAGGAACCAGGCTGAAAAACAAACTTGCACTGGAACCTTTCTCTATGATCACCAAAATGGGAACTGATTGCATCCATCATGTGGTAAAGTGATATGAAGAAGACTTCAGAATTCATAGCTCCTATAACACAGTGGTCTCCCAGTGACAACTTATTCTTCCCTTTGGAACCACACCATACATCTTAATATTCCAGAAAGAGGAAACTGTGGATAAACTGTGTGTGTGCTTTTCTGGAGTTCTGGCTAATCCTGATTATAACTAATAATTGCTAATACAATCAGTAATAGCAATTACTACTAATTAGTTAGTGAAGCCTAACACAACAGTGGCACTGTTCTCTGCACTGGCAGTGAAATACTGGGAGAATTCTCAAAGCCTACTGAAAGGAATGGAGTTCCCTGTCTCCTGGGGAACCAGCAGTGATGAGAGATACTCGTCTGAAAGAGTGGCGAGTTGAGCCAGGGCACCATGCAAATTCTGTTTGCTGATGCTATTAGCCATGACTGAAAGTTTTCCTGCTAGTAAGAGGCGGGTAGGAATTAATAAATCCAGAGTTTTCAGAAAGAAAGAGGAAACAACCCTAAAAAAAAAAAAAAAACAAAACCAAAAAAACCCTCTTTAAACTCCCTCCTTGGTGCAGGCATGTACTGCCTTTACACTTCACTGGGAATGCTGATAATCCATTAATGAGAAATCAGATGCAACAGGAGAGCCCCATAACCTGTCTAAATAAATGCTGCTGATCTGTTTTCCTCATGCTTTCTTATTTTTTATGGTGCTTATGAAATGACTTTTGCTCATAGGAAAAGTGTGAGTGGTTTTTTTTTTCCTGCTTGTTATATGAGAACAATTTGCAGGCTGTCATTCCATTATTAAATTTGAAAACAAAGCAAACACCAGATCACTACAAGACTGGATTACATGAAAATAAGACCATTTCTGCCTTACTTGTTTTAGCAAAATTTAGTATGAGTGGTGGTAGGTAAAACTTCTATCATCAAGTACAAAAATCATTAAATGACTAATCCTCGTTGTCAACCAGAGCTGCTTTCAAAGTTAAGTCTACCTTGTCTACCTTCCAAAAATTACTAGGAAATTTATGATTCAACAATGAACTCTTAATTGCTTCCTCTTTATGTTGATCTCTTTTCCTGGAAATACAATTAATTCTCTATTCTGAGCCTTTAAGAATGAAACAAATTGTAGCCCTTGCTCACTCTGGCAATGCAATCACTTTTAATCAGTGCATAATTAGGATTTAAACAGTATCAACCTGTCCCTGTTTCAAGAAGGTAGCTGCACTTAAACTTCAATTACTCCTAAATTTAACAATCAATTGCGAATAAAATGTCCTGCTGCTGATGCTAAAGAGATTAGAAAGATCAGAATACATTCACACAAGAAGCCAGTCATGTCAACACAATTGCAACAAGCAGCTGCCATAATGTAGGTAATCCTGCTGTAATGCAATATTAAGACCTTTATCTAATCAAATATCTAATGTAACCTAATCAAAGGTTGTGGGCTAAGGCTGTCAAAAAATACAAGATACCTCAAAATGCAGAATAATAATGTTTTCTATACAGGCTTATCTAGTGGAGGATAAATGAGCTATTTTATTGTTAAAAAAATGTTTTATGAGATGAATAATTTCTATGGTGAGAGTTTAAAGGGTTTTTGAGTTTTTTTTTTAATTGTTGCAGTGTTTTCTTTCTTCTTTTTTCCTCTACAGAAAAAAAAAAAAAAGATTTTTTTCCTCACAAATTTTTTTTCCTACAGAGAGGTGATGGAAAAGGTGAAAACCAGACATCCTTTATGATGACTCTAAAGGTGTGAAATAACACATCCTTTTTGTATATGTTTATCACAACGTTTTCTGGAGACATCAAAATCACAGTGAGACATTGGTCTTTCAAAGAGGCAGCGTCAGCCTTTGGGGAAACCTGGGACTCAAATTTCTGCACCTCAATTTTCTGTGCTCACCCCTGCTAGGTGTGCAAGGAAAGGGTTCCCTGTGTGTGGCTGAAGAAGCAAAGCTCTCAGCAGGCAGTGGAGAGGAGTGTGCTCCTCCTGGAACCTTCTCCAAGTGGAATTTCAGGAGAACAGGAGCACTCAGCACTAAGTCTGGGCTGCAAACCAGGTACTACCGTGTCCAAGGATGGAAGGAC
Source organism: Cinclus cinclus (assembly GCF_963662255.1). Classification (NCBI taxonomy): domain Eukaryota; kingdom Metazoa; phylum Chordata; class Aves; order Passeriformes; family Cinclidae; genus Cinclus; species Cinclus cinclus. Next base: position 9,296,708 of record NC_085052.1, on the reverse strand, counting down.
CATGAGATCTTCCTGCCTTAGGCACTGTAATACCTGAGGAAAAACTTAACAAATTTATTCATATTCTTGGGTGGAAGCTGCCAGAAAAAAAAAATATTAAAATTTCATCACAACTACTTGGAGACTGCCTCTTTTTAAAGAATTATTCTAAACCATCTCTTTAGGGATGTGACTCTCATGTCTTCATGGTAGGAAACAGTGAAGAACTATTGGGTGCAAAACAAAGCTAAACTGAAATGTGCTGAAAGGAGTATCAAGACCCTACAGTCTGTGAGCAGATACTGTTCTGCAAGCCTGGCTGTCATGCCCCTGCCTGCTAAACTGCATTAATACCTGTACAACTTCTTCCTATCAAAATGACTGTGGGGAAAATCCCAGAAGCATTGAGATACCTGGCAAGAAAGTAGCCAGATGTGATGTTCTGATCATTCTTTCATGCTTAGTATTCTGGAAATTGGGCAAAGTATACACCAATGTCAGCAGATATCTAATAAAAACCATGGTAAACCTCACAAGGAAATTATCTGCCTTGTTCCCTTTTCAGGGTAGAGAAGAAAACTTATTTTCCATCCAAGGCATGCCTTTGTCCTGACTTCTTACAAATCTCTTTATATTTTTCAGATGGTGAAGGGACAGGCACATGGCAGCTGCATCAATACCAAGCAATGCTAGTGGGCACCACTGGTGCCACAAGAAGATACTTTATTATTTGGCATATTACGTGTATTTTCTTCTTAAACTTCTTCCTTCTGAAACAAATCACCATGGTACTGGTCAGAGGAGCTAAAAGTTGTGGCTGAAGGAAGCAAGCTGGGGAAAGTGCTCAGAATACCACTAATGGTCCCAGGTACAGGGGGAACTAAGCTCATTTTCAGAAAAGATTTTACACATTTGACACATATGCAAGTGGGGGCACTGCTTTGTGGCCCTTCTGAGTATTCCACCCTTTCTTCTTTCTCCTGCAGGTAGGATTTCACTGACAACAGCTGGGCCTGAAACCTTGGACAATCTGCTCAAAATGCATCTGGGAAGAGAGAAAACCTCTCTCCTCCTCCTCATTTTGGTACATCCACACCTACAATCTGGGCTCTCTCTCTCACATATGCCTTGGTGTCTGCAGTCACTTTTTATTCCTCCTTCACTGAGGCATATCTCCCACTAAGGAATCATTACCTCTGCACTCAATTCCCTTAGTAAATATCCTAAAAAGAAGCGCAGTTTGACATCTTGCAGGGTGTGAAAGTGAAACAAGAATGCTGTTTCCTTTTCCCCTTTGTGATACAAAGTTAGAAATTCTTATCCATCCCTGTGGTTTGGTTATTCTAACCTGATCAAGTACCACTGAGTACTCCTCATTTTAGACTGTTAGAAGCTGCAGCTCATGTGGAACAAAAACTGTGCAGAGCAGAAATGATAGATGGCCTCAGATTATTCAAGGCCAGGTTTTCCATTTTTTCTTCTCCAGCCTTTGTGCAATTTCCTGCTTCTTAAACCTACCAAGGTCAAAGGATATAAATTTTCCTTTGGACATAGGTGGTTAAATGCACACCTACACAACACAGTCTCTTGTGTGTTTGTAAAAAATGCTTTATTTGCATCCTGCCCCTGTAGAGAAGAGGAATCTCTGTTGTGTGTTGGGGACCTGGTGTTAAACCTAAGGGTTTGCAGAATGCGATCACTGACACAGCAAGAACAGAATGGCCTGACATGCTTATCTGCCATCAAGTGAGTGGAATTGAGCATGAAAACAGTCAGGCAAACAGTATTTGAAAGCTGGGGTTGCTAGAAGCCAGCCTGGCCCAGTGCCTGTTGTTACAGAGTCATAAGATTAGGGCACAACAGGAAAAAGGCAATGTTTTATATTAGCTGAGACGAAGCTGCAAGTAGGGAAGGAACAACACAGGTATTTGAGCACCCACCAGGCTTGTAACAGCATGGAATAATCATTTTTTTTATATTAGACACCTGATCAGTTGCCACTCAGCTTGTTCTGCCTGGGAACAATGCCAGGATGATTGTTGTTTCCGTGAGGATTCCCATGCTCATATAATCTCCTGCCTCTCTTCAGCTGAACAACCATCCCTACTCTTTGTTGTAAAACACTTTTCTGGCAAATACAGTCAAATTAATTTTTATATTTGCTGTGCTATTTGTTCTTTAAAAATAGTTATGTCATCACTGAACTTCAACATGCTGTCTAGTCAGAGAGCTCCTACTGGTAATGTTCTTCTGCAGGACTGAAAGTCCTTCTTTGAGTTTTCACACTATTTGACACAAGGACCTTTGATCACGCTCAAGGTTAGTACTGCTGACACGGGGAAAATAGCACAGATAGGAAATGGGAAATCCTTTCTCCCAGAACCTCTGAAATCAGTTCTGCTGCAATAGCTGTCTGGACATCTCTTGCTGCCATCAGCATCTCCAGTGTCTGAGAGCCTGCCAGGTTAAACCAGTACTCACCTCCACCAGTAGCAACAGAATAGACTTCAGTTGGAAGGGACACAGATATACAGTCTGGAATACCTGAAACCCAGTATTGAAGCATCCCAGTACTTTTAACTGAGTCAAAACTACAGAATATCCTAATTTTTTTTCTATGCTTCCCCAAATATGGATCAGAAAGCATTTTTTAATGTAGGCAATATTCAGAGAGTTCTGCTATGATCCAGGTTTTTAGCATATATGGAGAATTGTTAGAGACTTCCTACAGATACCTTTGCAGAAAACATGTGGTATTGCTTTTTCAGAATAAAACCTCCTGAGAAATCCTAGAGTTTCTTAAATACCAAAAATAATTAGTGATAAATACACAGCAATCTATCCCTAGTTTCCTGTAAAAGTAGGAAAAAACTTTACCATAAGAATATAGGCCTTTTGTTCTCTTGTATTTTATGCTTCACCAAAAGAAGGAGAGTTCAAGTCAACAATGGTTAAAGGTTTTACCAAAGTTAAAGTACTGTACAAAATCTATTGGTAAAAATTATCCCATTTTCTTCATTATTATTAATTAATGTTATGATTAAAGACCGATTTTGCAAGCATCTCTTCCCACAATAGTTTCTACTGACTTTGCAGATGAAAGAAATAACCAAAACAAGGGAATAGGCATCCACTGAGCCATGAGAACTGCTGCCTCACTCTCTTGCCTCACCCAAAGCTTGCCATTATCTTAATGTCCATCTTCCTACATAAACTTATGTTCTAAATCACATATTCTTCCCAAAATGATCATCCATAACACTTTTAATCTCTGTAATACCAATTGTGCTGCACATTTAAGAGTTAGTAAAAAAACCTTGGGGGTGTGCTTTGCTTAGGAATTCTGAGAGAACTTTGCTCACAAGGGAAAGTGTGAAGAACACTGGTACAATGGAATTTCTGTTGAAGCCATCAGATAAACTTTAATTCCCCAGGCTTTGGGTAAGTTTTTGCCCAATTCCAATTTTTTTCTTCCTGTGGCTCTGATATGTACAATCTACTCCATCACACTGAGAATGAGATGATTATTCCTTTCACAATGATATTTCTTTTTATTTCATCTGCTCTTTCTGTCTCTCATGCTCAGAACAGTTGGAATTTCTTGGTAGCTCTGGAAAAGTGATATTTCTCCTCTCAGCTTCTCAGGGTAGCTCTGGCTGTTTTCTCATTAGGCTCACAGCAAGAAATAAATGAAGCAGGTGACTGGCACTGAGATTTTGATTCTGATGGGGTCCCAGCCACACAGTGAGCTATAGCTGTAGCATTAAGGAGGTGCTTTTAGGTGAGAAATAAAGATATAAAATAAGTTGACTATCAAAACTCATGTAATACAGTTATGGCTCTAGCTAAAACAAGACTGTACATGTTTTAGTGGATTCCTCTTTTGTTCATAAGATCCTTTAGCAGGTTTGACTCATGCAGTGGAACGATGCCCCCCTCACAGTCCTTTCCCCAGCATGCCAGCATAATTTGTAATAGCAAGAGTCTGCACACCCCAAAGGCCAAACCTGATTCTGTTGTAGTCTTATACATTCTGCTGTTATCTCCAGAAGAAAGTAGATTGATAAGTCAATTTAATGGATGTCATGTTCATGCAGAGATAAGAAGCTTCCTTACCACCAAATTTTTTATCCTCAGATTTAGAACAGCTTTGTTTTGTGCACTGTGGAGAGCTGCCTACTTTGCTAGTGTTGCCAACTAAGTGTAAATAGATTATTTAACAAAGATTATGCTTATTATTGAATTGCAGTTGTTGGCAGTGTTTTTTGGAGGCTATTCTGGTTCTGATTCTACTTTGAAAAAATGATAAGGAAGTAAAAAGCCTCAAAAGTGGTGAGAACAAGAATAGTGGAAACCCTGATAATGCTCTCAAGATTTGAGGTTTTTGTTTGAGTCTACAGGGAGAGCTATGATATTGGAGATTATTATTATGTGCCATAAAAAAATTGAAAAGTTCTTCTTATGCATATTAGAATAAATTCTTTGTAATATACCAAGAGATTAAATTGAGCATATCTAATATGAGTATTAGAGATGGAGAAGCGTACAAGAACACTATCAAAGTTCAGTAAGGCAGCTGTCCTTATGTACTGGGAAACATCTTCATGCTGTTGAAAATTCATATAAGTAAAGTGTCATTTGAGCAATCTGAATCCAAGCTGTCATAGGATATACAGCTTGAGTTACCTTCTTTTCCACATTATTTATATTTGCATGCATGTTTAAATATTTTCTCTTTTATCTTCAAAAGATATAAGTTGTGTTGACTTTATTATATATTATTTATAATCTTGATACATATTCATTTTATGCTCTGTTCTGCTTAGGCACATTATTCATTAATATAGTCTATTATTTCATTGTTCAATCTTCTGGACTTTGGAGGTGGCTTATGATTTTCATGAGTTGCCCAAATTTATTTGTCTTTGCATCTGAAAAATAAGGAGTTCCACATCTTATTATAATAAAATTTTTCAGTCCTGACAGAAATGCTTCTGAATCCATTGCATTTAAGTGGGATAGTGGGAGACAAGATCTGATTCTTTCTGGTTTTACTCTTTTTATATCAATGAAATATCTTTGCCTTGAAAAGAGCTGCTCCTTCTTTTCTCTGATTTCAATTAGAATAGAATCAAACTTAATTTAGGGTTAAGAATGTCCATGCCTAATGCACTAAATGCTTTTAAATAGGCAATTAGGGTTCCCAGTGAAGGCCTGCAAGTTATATACCTTTAGTACATAGTCTAATCCTACAGTCTGCAGCTGTACTTTTTATTATGTTGATCTATCTGGCTTGTTGAAAGAAGATCTTTGCATGGCATAATAAATGTTAATTACACTTCATTCATTAAATTAGTCACTTCTAATTAAGCTGACATACAAGGAGTGATTTTTACGTTCATCCATTGCTTAAGTTAGGAGGTATAATAAGTCAGGTGAAGCAATCAGTTCCTTAACCAGCACAAACTGATGCAGCCTTACTGAAATGTTGCAAGTTTACCACACAGGAGACACTTGCCATTCAAATTCAGATTACCTGACTTGCAATCTCCTGCACAGTGACTCTTTCACAAAGACACCTACAAGAGTGGAATTTACATAGGGTTTCCTTGCTGCTAACACAGGAACCTGGGGTGCCCAAATTATCCATGCTGTCAGCACGGGAAGCGCTGGCTGCGCTGCACGGAGACAGGCAGTGCTTGGAAATGTGATGGCTTCTTCCCAAGGGGTCTGGCTGCCAGCTGCTTTTCCCTAGATTTCTGTCAGAGTTAAGTCAGCTTTTACCACCCTGTTCTTCAGAATTAAAGGGTAAGGAGGAGGCTCCAGGAATCCCTCACTGATCAGATCCCGCACACTCAGGAGCTGTGCGCCTTCGGTCTCTCCATGGGTTGTAGGACAGCACCGTGAAAAGGCTACAGGACACACTATTAACAGCCCCCTGAGCTGCTAGCACTGCATTAACTGTGTTGGTGGGTGCAAGACCCATAGCACCTGTTCAGACCAGAAACTGGGTTTCCTGCATGGGAAGGGAGGCAACGAGGTTTGCGTGGAGTCCCCACAAAGAGTACCTGCACAGAGACAAGGAGTCCCCAGGTTGCTTTGCTGTGAAACCACCTCTCTTTGTTCAGGAAATTCTGATTTCTTCTGTTATAAATAATATTCTCCTTCACTGGACACCTTTCTGTCAGCAGCATCTCCACATTTAGACCTTGCAACACCTAGGATAAATAAAAACAAGGAAATCAAAATTTTGTCCTCATGCTTGCTGTGACCTTGCTGAACAAACCATATTTTCTGTGTATTTCCAGTTGTCTTTATCCCTTGCCCCATTCATGTCTGATTAAGTAGACTGAAAGGTTTAATATGTTTTCTACACTATTATCATCTCTCTCTGTCCTGACAGTGCTTGAGGTGTAAACACTGGTGTCAGACCCTATACACTTTTGGGATTAATTGTAGGCTCCTGAACACAGTCCTGCACAGTGTGAAACAGTATAAAAGGAGATGCTGTAATAAAAAAAAAAAAATATACTTCTAACAGACATTTTACTTAACTGAAAAAGTCAGTGGTTTATAGTTCCTCCATTTCCAATGAATCAGCTGATCCATAGTGGTAAAAAAAAATCAGCAGGCAAGAGCAGGTCTAATGTAATTTAGGCATCTTCAAAGAGATGAACAGTGAGTACACCCTTCCTAAACTTATGGATCTTTCAAGCAACTTACGGTCTCTATGCCTTGCTTCATGTTTTAAGACAGTGCTTGTCAAGTATATAAGCAAAGCTTTCTGATTTATACTACAAATGATGGCAATCAATTTTTGTCTTAGTAATGAACCTGACAAATACCTTTTTTTTTCATTTTAGGAATAATGAACAAAAGTCTTATTTTCACAGCTGTTCATCTGTCTATGCATCCAGCTAGTGGTAAAAGGTTCAACTGCCAGAGAGAAATAATCCAAGTCTCTGGTATTAATGCACTAAATCTTACATTTTAAATAATGCTTTTTCACCTTGGAAAACTTCAAGAAAGGAACTGCTGTGGTTTTCAATTTCACTCAGCTGGGGATGATAAGAGGCAGTGTCTATTTCCACATAAACTGAGAAAAATGAATCTCATTATTTTTGATGATGTAGCAAAGAAGTAATGACCCTGTGGGATCTTATTACATGGCTGAAAAGTGAATTAACTTTGGCGTAACCATATCGAGTGAATTACTCTAATGATCTGTTTCCTAACTCTTATGGGTGAGCTCATAACAATGCTCTCATAATCTGGGACTATGCACGAGAGCCTAAATTGATTTTGATCAAACTTCACTCTCAAAAGAACTCACTGAGACACAGTGTCATCACATTGCTGAGGGAAGCAGTCACTCCTGTAGGTGATGATGACACCTTCTGTGACGATGACAAAACTGGCCCAAAGCACAGGCATTCATCTGTCACTGTATAGATGTAAAATTGAAGGTGGCCTTCAAAGGACAGAGGAGGAGGAGTTACTGCCTTCCTCTGACTGGCCACCATAGCCACAGGACAGGCTGAGGGAACTGGCAAACCCCTCTGCCTGGAAATTTGCCATAAACATTAAAAGAAAGTGAGCTAGAAGTCAAAAGGTAGAAACTTTTCACTTTTACAGGAAAGGCTGGGTTTTTCAGCAAAGAGATCCTCAGGACTTTCTGTTAACAACATCTTCTGAGAGACTTGAAATTGTGGACATTAAAATTCATTAGTCATTTATGAGTTAGAAGATGAAGGTCTAAGTCTCTCATTTTTGTTTTCTGACAGATAAATATTTGTCAGAGTTGGAAATAACTCTATCTGGGATTTCTCATTCATCAATGTTCAGAGCAGGATATAACATGGAATTAACTTCTTGTGGCTCGGTAAATAAGTTTCCACACTGTATTTAAAGATGTTTGCAGGGTGGCTGACTTGCCCTGGGTCAGTGAGTTTCTGCACAGAGCTAAAGCTCCTTGGAGACTGGCCCTGTGCTTCATTCTGTTTGCTGCTTCCTTGTCCTGGAGTCTCAACATTACTCACTAAATCTGCGTAACGCTAATTAAGGATGTGATCAGACAAAGTGATCAACAGTAGCTCTGTCGTGCACTGCGATTATTTCAAGTCGAGATGTGAGTAAATATGCAATTTCAACAGAGGGATTTTAATTCTCTAGCAGCAGGATTAATGAGTTTGCTTTGCATTGGTCACCACTGACGTGTGAAGTGATGGAAAGCAGAGGCAGATGAGGAGCAGAGGTAGCACAGATCACTTATCCATGGCCACGCTCACCCTGCTGCTGAAGCCTCTCCCCCTCCAGATCTTGTTGCTTAAAACAGTAATTTATCACAAAACTCTTGATGGAAGAAAATCTCATTCTGGAGATTAATTTTCTGGCACCTGTGAAAAGACCAGCTGTTGGGTGACAGCTTGTCAGATTTTTTAAAACAATCCAACATTAAAGGGCAAAAATACTATGTCTGACAGGAGTAGCAGCAGTGGTTGTGCCAGGCAGCAAGTACAGCAGGTGGGTTCTGAGGTACTGCAGCACCATATGCTGTCTGCCACAAAAAGCTGTGCAGCAGGAGATGAAACCTAAAACTGAACATAACAGAAATGCAGATAAAATAGTGTCACTGCATGTCCTTAGCTGCCCATCCTGCACAGAGGCCTGGAAAGGACAAAAGAGGAGTCATTCAGCTGCAGCAAGCACACGTTTCACTTGTTAAGGAATGAAGTAATTTTCATCCTATGTCCACCAGGAAAGAACTGGAGCAAAGAGCAAGAAAATAACAAAGCCAGGGGGAGCCTGGTGGTGGAGCTGGGTACCAAAACTTCTTCTGCACCCCTGGGCGTCCCTCAGCTCTCACACTCATCAAGATATTATTTACCAAGAGCTGTTGCCAGCTGTTTGCAAAGACAGACAATAAGAGGACTCTGAGGCAGTAATGTGCATTTTCTGTGCAGTCCAGGTTTGAAATGTTGGTCTTCTTCAGAGCACTTTCCTTACCTGCCTGGGAATAATAAAACTGGTAGCAGTCATTTGAAATATCAAGAAGCAGCTGTTTGCACTCTTGCCTAGCATGAATCTCAAACCACTTTCAGTAGAAGCACACTCAACCTGAGCTACAGCTGATCTCTAGGATAAAATCTAAATTCCTTTTTGATCAGTTTCCCTGTGCCTGGAGTATTTCCAGCACGGTGTCCTTCTTGGGGAAAGGAGTGAGACACACTGCAGCAAATCTGCTGAAACATCATTTGGCACTTCAAGAACCACCAAGGATGGAAAAACACTTGGCAGAGACTTCTGCCTATATCGTGTGTTATTCTTCCATAATAATGATACTTTTGCAAGTGTCATAAACTATAGTGGCATGTTCATGGCTGTCACACTCCTCCACCAGAGTGAGCATCTGAATTTCCTTCAGAGAAATCAGTCAAGACTGATGTTTCAAAAGTTATCCACTCCAGTTCATTGAGTTGACTCAGACTACAAATGGATGATCCATCTTATTCTTGTCATCTACCATCAAAAAGCTCTATCACTTTAACCCCTTCCTGAAGGCTTCTTTGACTGATCTCATTATTTTCCTGGCTCCCGAAGTCTTTTTGATTCAATCTGATTATTTTCTTCCTACTTTTCTCCCTTTGCTTGCTCTTCTCTGTCATACAGATACTGCTTTCTCTTTTCCCTCCAACTGATGCTGTAGAATAGAAGAGCACCTTCTTTCTGTCTTCTGAAAGTGCTCTGAAGAGCACTTTCTTCTGTCTACTTTCCTGGAGGTCAAAACTGAGCAAGTCCACCACAGACTTAGAGTACTACCACATTATAAATTATAAAAATGAAAAAGCTTCTTGACATGCAAGACACAGATTAAACTGCTGAGAGAGAGAGAAGCATGTTTTTTAAGGGCAGAGGGACACTTCCGATTTTGTTTGACCTCCTCTCAATACAGGCTGTAAAATATCATGCAATCACCTCCACATTCAATCCAACATTGTACTGAAGAAACAGAATATTTCCTTTAGAAATGTAGCCAGGTAGCAAGACTGCCTCTGAGGAAGCAACTAGCCCAAAGCTATGAGAGGCTGCATTTTTCAGCAGCCAGGAATATATGGCTACATCTGCAGATGCTAATGATTCAACTCCTTTCCCTTTGTGGAGCCTTCCTATTTTCTCCTTAATGCCTCTGCCATACCAGGATTTGAATGGGGAGGAGAGCTATAATTAACATATGCCCATGTCCAATTTCTCAATTGAGAAATGACCATGATCCAAAGGCATGAGGAGAGAGTATTACTGTGTTGGCTAGCACTTGGGAACTTCTCCATTTTTATAGCCTCAATTTCAAACTACTCTGTGCATTGCATATAAGTGGGTTAGATGACTGCAAAAAGAATCACTAATTTAAGACAGTAATGCAAATATTTTTGACATTTAAACATTCTCCAGTAAACATGCATAACCAGTCTATTTGACAGAAGTGAATACTAACGAGAACTCACACATTAGAACCCTCCTGGAGTAAAGAGGGGAGGGAAGATATTTCTATTATTTCATCCTTTTTGTAACAAATTAATTTGTTGCTCTGCTTCAAAGACTGAATAATTCCTCACAGTGCTGGTCTGGACTCTTTTTGTATTCCTCTTTTTTTTTTTTTATTCTGCTGCTACTGCTGCCCAAGTGGCCACTGATTAATGCAACAGAACATTCACCATTGCAAATGAAAAAAATACTGGAGGTTATGTACTTTCTGCCCTTCCAAAGGCCAGCTGCTGTCCAGCTCAATTTATCTCTTTCCTCTCCTCACTCCCTCTTCACGCACAGGTTTCTCTGACATGCTTTCAACCCAGTATGTTTTCTCTTGCTCCAAAGGTAACGTATCCTCCTCTTAAGGAAGCCTAGTGAAATAGAAAAAATGGGTGGAAAGCTTGACCCACACATAAAGTGAAGATCTACATTATGAGTGTGCATTACAAATGACAGAAAGTGACACTGACAACGCAGAACCTAAAATACTCCCTGCCCAACCTTGTGCATGTAGCCTGTGAGATCTGGGATCTCAGAGGCTGACCTTTAATTGTGTCAAATTTCTTTGTAAAAGTGAGTTTTGTTGAGCTTGATTTTGGTGGTGACCTTACCAGACTTGTGAGCAGGGCCAAGCTTTTTGTCTTTGTTCACCTTTGTGTAGCTAGGATGATTTCTAGCAATACTCCTCTTCTGCACAGCATGTTGTATATTAGGGCAGTGACCTCAGCTGATAACCTTGCTGTCCCTGCAATACAGGAAAAAAAAATTATATCAACGGAGAGAACATTAAAGGCGGAAGCAGAAAGGCTAAAAAATATAGCAGTGTTCACTTGACAGATCCAGCTCATGTAGCACTGTGAGGTAGGACATGTATTCCTACTCCTTTTAACAGCCTAGGTGTGGCTGTAGAAATGTCATGTAAATGGTTTCAAAAACTGAATACTCTGAATAAGTTTGTTCCATTCTGTATATCAAGTTATTGTTAAGCACTGATAATACAGTCCCTTCTCTCATTTACTCCTGCTGAGGATCTCTCCCTAGTAAATAGTGCTTCTAACACAGTTTTTTTCCTTGGCATCCTGGCCAATTCTACACTCGTTTTTTTTCCATGCTTCTAATTTGTCTCTGCTGTCAGCTCCCCATGACAGAGGTATTGGGTCTGACTGAGATGAGCTGGTATTCCCAAGGTAGCCTTGGTGCTGTGCTTCTGTATCAGTAGATGGAAAGGTGTTGATAACACACTAATGTTTTAGCTACTGCTGAGCAGTGTTGGCACAGCATCAGCCCTTACTCTCCAGCATTCTCCCCATCATGAGTGGGATGGGGTGGGCATGGGAGGGGACACAGCCAGGATAGCAGATCCAAACTGACTAAAGGAATATTCCTTATCATATGATGTCTGCTCAGCAATATGATGTCTTCCTCAGGGAAGTTTGGGCAGCCTGAGTGCCCTGCAGCCACTCACTGACAACACCTGGGCACAGAGGCAACATATTCTGTCAAAGTAGAAATTAGGCCCTGTGAACTTTGCTAGCAATCAAATCTTCTAGGCAGGAGCTGAACACAGAGAAAACAGAGGATATTGCAAAGGGGTCAAAGGACTTCAGGAGTCTGGTGAGACTCAGCCTCCTGAATCATTTATACCAATCATTTATACCTTCCTTATACATATAGAGAGGAATTATCCAAGGATCTCTCAGTGTATTATACAGAGGGAAAACCCAATTTGTGTACTTTGGCAGAGCTCCAAAGAAACAAAAACACAGGGGAAGATGGATGAGGGATACCACAAGGGAAATCACATGGCTTTCTCCCCCAGATATTACACTGCCTTGACTGGGCTTTTAAAGAACTTAGGACACTGTGTCCAAAACCCTTCTGCAAACCAGGAGAAATAATGACTTTTTACCCTAAAAGGAGCAATGTTTTTCCCCAAAAAATATTGCCAAGTCAGATGAGAAAAAAGAATATTAAAATGTTATTTTGCTTATAGTAATGCAGGTCATTTAGCCTTTTAATATCTATTCATTATTCTTCTTTGTCTAGGCTCATTATAAAATATCCAGCTGATACTGCTATTCTCAGTAGCCTGAGGAAGATACTTTGATGTTAAATGCTGTGCTATCAGAACCATTTACAGAGTTGGCCTGGGTTTTTTGGCTTGTATTTTTAATTTTGATTTTTGTTTGTTTGTTTATTTGGTTTTGTTTTAACTCCCTCCAATTTAACTCCCTACTCATGTAGTCTGTTGCTCATTTGACCTGAATTGAATTTGCCAAAACTTTGTACTACTAAAGTAAGTGATGCTGTTTTTCTGTTCTGTAATGGTTTTTTTTCAGCTACTTTTTTGGTCTTTTCAGACTGACCTGTGAAACAACAATTTTCTGATCCACTTCTTCAACACTAATTGTCCCTGCCTATCTTAATCACCCAGCATACAGTGTGTGCCTGAGGGTTTATTCCAAGTGATTAAGATGATTTCCCAAGGATGTTCCATATGATCCTTATTTGATTTACATCACTCTTCATTTTCACTATTGTCTTCAAAATTACTGATGTTCAATACAGGTTTTGTTGTTTTGGGGGTTTTTTAAAGGAAATTTTGCTGAGAAATTCTCACTGCATTAATGCTTCTGATGCTCAAGGATGTTGGTAATTTCTGTGTGTATCATTACAAAATTCTGGTTTTCTTGGAGTCTTGTCCTTTTATTCACCCTATATAAAATGTTAAGAATAGCAGAGCCATAGATTCACTTCATGGTATTTCTGATACTCTACTGAACTGAAGATATAATCTAATAATAAAGTTTGCCATAAAACAAATTTCTTCCTCTAGAGAGATGATGAACAAGCTTTTTGTGGTGTGCTATTTAATAACTCAGCTGGTCACCAGGATTCTGTATGACCATACACCTGGAACACGAAAATCGTCTGTGTTATTCTGAAGTTACTGGTAGAAAAATGAGGTATGAGAATGTCACAGCAGAGATAAAAGGATTGGATAGGTCCAGTTATAATACCTGGGATAAAATTAAAAGTGTTATCCAATTTTGTGCTTTAGGGTATGAAGTGAACACCAGCTTAGTTCAGGAATAACCTTCCTCTGAACAATATACCCTAGAGCACAAATGGTGACTGATTGGAATAGTTGGTGACATGGCTATGATTTTTCATCTTCCTTTGCTAAAAATGCCTTCATCATTCTCAGACATTAAATGAACCAGTGCTATCTTGTGATTTAAAAATTCCCTTGTTTCGACAGACTTGGCATTCCTGTGTCACAACGGAGCTGATTTCAGGTTCGTCTTGCTTGGAGAAAAGCCTAGTGACAATTCTCAGCTGCAAGGACATATCTGCATAAGTTTGCTAAATAGAATGGGACCCAAATTTCATAATTCATCAGTACTTGGCCAAAATAAGCCATCATCTTGTGTGGGATTTAGATAGGTGGGAATTTTAGAGGGAGTTTAATCTCTTTTTTCACCTCCTTTCGGGAGTGCTCCTGGAAACACAAAAAAAAAAAAAAAAAAAAGGGGAATATTTGGGTTCCTCTGAACCTGGCAGTTCTACAAAAGTATGGCCAAATATTCACCAAATGCAAACCAAGATACATTCACTGAGAATAATGTGATAAAAACAGGTGACTTTGTCAGGGCCACTCCAGTTTATGATACCTGAAGTTTTTGACCCTGAACCAAATGGATGGATAAAGCAGGTCCTTTACTTGCTTGCATGTCAAGTCCCATTTATCTGCTGGCAAATGGGCACAAAATTTGTCATCCAAATGCATCACAAAAGCCATCCATAATATCTGGAAAAGCATCCAAGGAACAGTACTCTTTGCCCATTTCTCTGAAAAAGTGGCACTATTTGAGTGCCTAGGTTTAGAGATATTCTTCAAAAGTGCTTGGACAGTAGTATAAAAAATCTGAGAATCAGAATCAGCTCTAAAACAAGCAGCTATGAGAATTGCTAGAGGGACCCGCAAAAGGTGAGTAAGAAACACACCCACATTAACTTTAGTGCTTCCTAAACCATTAAAGTAATGCAAATCTGAAGGTTCAGACAGTGTTTCTGACTGGTCAACACTTGCTGTAGCTGTAGGAATTTCTGCCTTTTGGGTGCCAGAGTCCTCAAACAGAGCCACAGCTGACCTGGGGAATCTGAGCCCACAAATCATTGTTTGCCCACCTGGGGTTTAAATAGAAAACACAATACAAGAGGTATGTGGAAAAATTATGATTATCTTACTCTCCAAATAGTAAACTGGTTATAGATAGGTTGTAGCTCCTGGGAATGTCAAGATTCCATCCTCTGGTATCTGTTTGAAGCTCCTCAGTCTGGGCTGAGCTGACGTAGCTCAGGTGCTCTCTGCTTCTACAGTAGCATTTCAGTACTGCACTTTGTAGGGTAGATGAAGCCCCTATCACAAATGGGAAGACTAATTCCTCTAAGATTAATTTGAGGTTCCACAACCAAAATAGTAGGTTTTCATCTTTCTCAACTACTGTTTTTAGGTGACATTTGCTCTGCAAAGCAGCACTGAAGTGTTCAAAGCAAAGGTTAAAAAAACCCCATTTTGCTACACACATAAACTTCCATGTTTCTATTATCTATGTGTGGGGACCATTCAGCCTCCTTCCTGTTCACTTTTTGTGTCACAAACATTTTCTTGTGACTAGTGAACTAAGCCTGAAGGAGACAAAAAAGATTATAAAACCAATTTATTTTAGAACAATGGAAATAAAAAGGAATGCTGTCCCCAAATAAAATCTTTTCAACTCTCTCTCTTTATTTCTTATCTAACTTCAGTAATAATGAATAAATAAAAATTAGGCAGGAACCATACCCTTTCGCAAAAAACAGAATCAGTCATCCTCTGTGCTGATGCAGCTAAGAAACATAAAATTGATGTAAAGGAACAACAGACACTGCTTTTTCTTCTAGGGAGTTATTTTCTTGTAATGGAAGCCAATTAGTGTTGTTCTCTGAAGAAACATGAAAACATCAGAAAGAACGCTTTTTGTCTGAAAAGAAACAAAAAGAGTGAAAATAATATGATCTAGAAAGGCATTTTCATGTTCCTTAAAAAAATGGAGAGAGACAGAAAAAGAGACCACTGCAGTTTTCCTGACAAACATAATGCAACTTTACTCTTAAAACTGCTGGAGTTCTGATTTTTTCCCTTAATATTATCTACTGAAAATGTTCTGTTTCAGACAGTGTCTCACTTTGCCAAAATTTTCCTGCTGAATTATTTCCTTTAAACAGGGAAGAAAAGATGGTTCTAAAGCATTACTGCCTGATGAGATCAGGAGTACAGGGAGGAAGAAATGTTTATTTTTTTCAAATATTCTTAGAGGAAGATTGTTGCTTGTCTTCATTTTGAAGCGGGATTTTTTTGCTCTTCTGGGATACACCTTCCTCTCTCCTCAAAAGACTCCTGTTTGCTTTAGAGTAGCCTTGAAGACAAATGTGACCCTGCTCTGGGAGAAGCCTTAGATCTTGCCTTGGGAGATGGAAAAGCACCAAGACTCCATCGAGTTGTGATCCTGTCCTTGCGCAAACATCGATCACAGTCAGGAACTGCTTCTTCACTACCAGCCCTGAAGGGACTGAATGAGCCTTAGAATGATAGGGCAAACAGCCTGTCTGTGCAAACAAGTGTTTGGGTTGATATTTTAACATGCAAAAACTGGACAAAATTTTGCAAACAAAGCCAGAAGGAGCACTGGAGATGCACAGCACCAGGGGAATGGCTCCTCTGTGGAGCTCCGTGAGCAGGGCAGTGGGATCATGGCAATGGAGACATCAAAGAAGCCACAACACTTTCAACATTTCCACGAACATCCTGGGGGCATTCGTAGTGTCCAGGGACAAATTCCAATTTGGACAACTTGCCAAATGCTGCCAAAAAGGAAGAAATACCAAACTAACCATGTAAGCATGTTCTTCCTGCAGCTCAGTGGGCAGTTTTGTGGGAGAGAGCCCTAACTTCCATGAAATATCACAATTTATTTGGTACAACAGGTGACAGTCAGAAAAGCAAAGAGAAGGGTCTAAATCCTCCAGGTCCTCAGCTGCAGAGGAAGCTGGTCAGCAAATTCCAGACAGCTTCAAGTGATGAAGCTGACAGAGTTTAGAGAATTAGCACCTGACAGCTGGAAATTACAAACACACAATTGAAAGGCAAGAGATGACTGTATTTCTTCCACTATCCTGCTAATACACAATAAAAAGGTGAATTAATCTTGTTAATTGTGTTGTTCCTGGTTGACCTTGATTTTTTTTTTTTACAGTAATCATTTTACTTGCTTATCTAGCTATTTGAACCATATTACCCACCTACATATTTTGGCAACAGAGAGGTTTTCCTGATTGTTTTGCACAGATGGCTAACCCATTGCTGAAGTGCTTTATTTGTAAAGACAGCCTTAAAAAGCTGATGGTGTCAGTAAGAGAAATCTTATATTTCTGTTTTTTTCTTTAACAATGTGAGAGCATCCAATTTATCACTACCAAATTGATGTGATCTTGGTTTTTCCTCTGTCTTAAAAGATTCTGGCTTTTAAAATATAATGCAAATACTTGCTAGAGTATTTACAGCATAAAAGAAGTCAGACCTATGGCAACACTAACAGATCAATGGACTTGAATAAAATCAGCATAAAAGTAGCACAAATACCTTTAGCATGAAAAGCTAAGCAAAACAAGACCAGTGGTTTCCTTGCTGATTCAAGTCTTGACGAGTTGTGACACCCATAATTTTGTTCCAGAGATTATTTGTTCTCAAAGCTGTGACGAAATATCTTTCAAGCATCTCTCTACATCAGAGATCTAAAGCCCTCTGTAGGAAAAGATGCCTTTACAAGGAATTTCTTGGCTTTTGAAAAGTTATATGCACTTGTCAGCAAAGTAATATTTTAGTACAAGTATTTTTAAGAAACCTGTGCAAATCTACTTTATCTAAAGAGAATGTGAGTCCCCTACATGAAAAGTCATCACATCAAATCTGTTTTTGATAATACTGTATGTGTGTTTCAGGGCTTCCTGTTTGCTTGGCTAACATGGACTATTATTCTGCAGCCTCCCATCTGTAGTTCTGGTTCCTTTTTTGACTTGATTTGGTAACAATATTTTAGAAATGCTGAGGTCTTTCCAATGCCCTAAATCCAAAACAAAGGTCATGGGAAAAGCTCTTATGCTTGAGTGTAACCACAGCAAAGTGAAGCCCAGGCCAGAGAAATTATCTTTGAATGATAAAGGAAGCAGATTAAACACATGGGACTGTCCAGAGACATTTACACATAAGGCAGGCCATTAACGGCCCGTGAACTAATGATACATCTTCAGAAAATGCTTCCTCTGTGCCCAGAACCACTAACAAGATATGTAAGAGGCATACACGCAGCCACATATTAGGCACTGGCTTAGGTGACTTGTGTCCCAGGATACCCAATTTAGTTGATAGAGCAGGATGAGCTGCTCCAGACAGCAAGTCAGAGCAGGTGCTGCAGAGGTGGCAGTGAGTACTTCTCATCAAGTTACAGAGAAATTGCAGCACAGCAGTTTAACATGTCAGAGCTGACTGTAAAATTTTGTGATCTGCTTGGTGCAATCAGGGATTGAAAGAATCTGTCTGTGCTGTGAGATGCTGAACATATGAAGGCAAGCAAGCACTCACCTCTGGGACTCAACTCAATGAGAACATAAGCAAATGAAAGGAGAAACAGAAACAGTAAGGCACGAGGAAACAAGCCAAGATGTTACAAATGTAAACACTTCTCAGTCCTTCTGTGACATTCTTCATGCATATATCCTGCACTAGTTCTGCTGCATTATTCTGTTCTTTAAAAGCATACAGCGTTTACAAAGAGCTTAAACAAATCCAGCAGAAACATCCTATGCTTATTCTAAGCTGTGGGATAGAGCATAATGCAGAGATGCAGAGTCAAAGATGAGATGGGCATTGCCTGTTAGTAGCAAGAAAAGCCTGTACAATTTACAGCATGGTGCTCTAATTAACAAAGAATGCAGCAAAGACAGACATTCCAGGTCTACGCCTAGTTCTTCTTCAAGTAATTGCACTTCTGCAAAGGAATCTGCAAGGATACAGTCCTACCCTGTGTGTGAATGGCTTTAACCTCCATTCATGCTTTCATCCCGATGGAGCTTTCCTCCTCATTTTGTATTCCTTATGAATTTCCAGGCTCCAGCCAGAATCAGAACCAAAAATGAGGCACAGCAATTCTGAAGGAATTTCCATGTGGGGACCCAGATATGGGAAATGTCATGAGAAAGCATGCTGTGAACTGCTGGACAGGTTGGGTGAACTTGAAAGATGAGGGTAACCTGGACAAAATTTCGCACTTGTGATGATTTGTACAATTTAGATGTAAACTATTACATTTAATTGGTCTGGTGATAATTTGTGCAATTTAGATGTAAACTATTAAATTTAATTGGTCTGAATAATGTCTGTGCTTATATTCATGGCAATGGACGTGTAAAGCAAAACAGCTGGTATTGAGGACCAAATATCACTGGGCTGATTTTGGGGTTTTTATATCATTTGTGTCATTTTTTGATGTCAGATTTGCATCAGACAGGCTCCAAAACCATTTGCAACTCCCAAAATTCTCCTGCCGTAAGAACCAATGTATAAGTGGAATTTGCTTCAAAAGCACACTTCTTCCCCAAGAAGACATGGTAATGTACATGTGTCTGAAGGCACTTGGCAATGACATGTCATATCTGAAAAAAACTTAAATACGAAAGTGCTTTGTAGGTATTTATCATAGACAATTAGAAAATAGTACTTTACCAGAAAAAGACCCAAAAAACCCCAAACAAAATCTCCTCAATTCAAAAATATTCTTCTAAGCTTTCAATAAAAAAATATTGGTGAAAATATAAACACTTTTTTTTTTCAAGGAAAACATACCAAAGTATTTTGATACTACATATCTTGGCTCTTTGCATCATGCTTGTCTGATTCACTCAATCAGATTCCCAAATTTGAGCACTGTGCTTTGGAAAAACAAGATCCATCTGGTAGATGCAGACAAAACCACCACAAAAAGGATTAGCTCTTATGACATTTTTCTCATTTTCTCATTTTCTTTCTTTCCCAATCTTGAGAAAAAAAAAGTCACAATAGGGAAAAAAGGCTCAGTTTTTTCTGGAAGAAATTATCACTTGATAGGTAGCACTAAGCTTGAGCTTAGTGGATGAAAAATACAGTCAGGCATGAGAATTTGGTAGCCATAAAACCTCTAACTCCCTGTGTGCTGCCCTTTTCACATACAACAACAGCCTGACCAAAAAAAAAAACAGTTTTTGGCTGCTGACATGAAGGAGTGACACCATTACCATCAGAACTGCTGTGAAGCTGATGCAGGCATAAAAGCTGTGCATTCCATACAGTAGGAATAGGAGCACACATGCAGCCAGAGTGGCATTATAATGTATATAATATGGTGTCTTAAGAACAAAGAGATCTACCTCTGAATTCAGTGGTCATTCTGTGTCTGCAGCACCACTGGGTACAGATAAAGGGTTTGATTTCTCCCAGTCTGAATGCCTGTGTGGCAAAAATGGGCTGGGAGAGCACTGCTTTGCCAAGTAGTTTGCTATTCAAATGTGCTGCATGTAATTAAGGGCATTTACATGAAATTTCTACATCCTCAAGGCTCAGGTTAGAAACACACACATCTGTCACAACCTGACATGTTCAATGAAAGAAGAAATAGAGTTGAAATCATTACAGGGTGGTTATTTTTAATGAGAGAACAAGTCAAAATACAAAGGAAGGAGACAGGAAAGGAAAGCATCCAGGGACTGTCAAGAGCATGTCAAAGCTTCAGTGTTTAAAGCAAAAAAAAATCAGTAAAAATCATTTTAATTTTATGTCTTTCATCATCAAGTCTTAGCAGATATAATAATTCTTAAACCTGTGATTTGTATGCTAGCTAAAGGTTAATGATCATTATTTATAGCACCTCAAGGCAAAGCTCATTGACAATTTCCCATGGATGGCAACAACGTCTGGAATAGATTTTTAATCATGGGAATTATATGGAAGATTTTAAAAATCTAGGCTTGTTAATGCTTTATTCAAATTTCAGATAGCAGACAATGTTCTTTTGCAAAACATCTTTTAGACTCTGCTGGTGTTTTATCAGGCTTTATAAGGAGGGGTTTTGGCTAATAGTACCATATCTCTCAGCTGTATGATGGCTTTGCTCTTGAAATTTTCTTGATTTGAGGATAATTTTAGGTAAAAAAGCAATCACCCAGTGTCCTGCATTCAGCTAACAAAGAGTTAATTTTCTCCCTGGTAGCTTGGTCCAATGCTGTGATTTGGATTGGCTTTGAGAATGGTGTTGATAACCCAGGGATGTTTCAGCTGTTGCTGAGCAGCACTTACAGAATTTGTCAGCATCTGGTGCCCTGCCAGGGAGGAGGCTGGGGGGGGCACAAGGAGCTGGGAGGGGACACACAGGACAGCTGACCCCAGCTGAGGGATATTCCAGCATGTGGCACCATGCTCAGCATGTAAACCAGGGGAAAGCTGGCTGGGAGTGGATGCTCAGGAACTGACTGGGCATCAGCTGGTTGGTAATGAGCAATAGTTTTACATTTGCATCACTTGTTTTTCTTGAGCTTTATTTCACCCTCTTCCTGTTATTTTCTTCTTAATTAATTTTTGTTATTATTATTTTCGTTATTATTATTCAATTATTAAACTCTTCTTATCTCAACCCTGCAGCTTTCTTACTTTTACTTTTCTGATTCCCTCCTTGTCTCATGGGGGCTGGAGGAGGTGGAGTGAGCAGCTGTGGGTTAAACCACAACCTTCAGGCTGCTGAGGACATTCCAGATTCCTTCTTTAGATCTGTTTGAGAGGCCCTGTTGGTACTACTTTAACATAGTGCCAGTAGTTAAAAGAGCAAATTTACTCTTCTGAAGATAACATTCTGCTTTACAGTTAGGGAACGTTCCAAACCACAGGCATCTTGCTGAAACTACGAAAACACCTTAATCAAGGTTAAACACCTAAATTCCCACTGTGATCCAGTGGAGTCAATTAATGCACTACTTTTAGCAGAACAAAAAAAATGGAGAGGAACAAGAGTGAATAAGATATTTTTTCCTTTAAGCAAGGTTGAACACTGAGTTGAAACCTTGGTCAACTTAGGTCTGTGGCAAATGGTTTTTTTTTAATAGCCTCCTATTAAGCAACAGAAAAAGCATCCCTGGAAACTAACAAAACCCTAGACAGTTAAAACATTTAAAACTCAAACGAATAAGGAAAGTTTTAACTTTAGCTCTTTTTTCTTTTCTCTTTGGATACAGAGAAATTTTTTGTGATGCTGCCTCTTTGAATCTCTTTCTGTTGGTAATTAATTGCAGGAGGCCTTAATTGCCCTCCTGCAAGTCATTGTTACCTTAAATGAGCTAACAGAAGCTTCTTCTGTTGGTTTTTCTTATGAGTATGAATATGTTTTCTTGGAGACAAAATAAGAAAAATACCCAGAGAGGGAGGAAGAAAGAACAACAAAGATAAATGTGCTGCTTCTGATTCTGCAGACCATGGCATGAAGAGTCTCTGTAAGAGAAACAAGGGATGGTAAACATCCCTATCAGCTGCCTGGGTAAACACACATCACAAACAGGTTATTTCAGACTGAGCTGCCTTCCTGGTCACAGGCTGAGAGCAGCACAACCAGAGACACTCTTCCTCAAAGTAGATTCTTTTCTTTAGTACAATGCGGAGAAGGAAGAAAGGAAACAGAATCAAGAACAGAAAGAGCACATATTCAGAGGTGGGCAGCAGTGGGAAAATAAGTAATCCTCCAGTGGAAAACATTTTTTTAAATTTTTTTATGGCATATTTTATTTCTCCAACCTTCAGTAAAACCTTGACCAAAGGCTGACTGATAACTTTGGTGGAGGCTGTGGTCTCAAAGGCTTGCAAGAAAGGCAGAAAGGGTGGAGAAGATTGCTATTTTAACCTATTAGTAATGCTGGTTTCAGCACTAAATTAAAAAATCTCCATCCTCTACTCTGCTCACATTTCCTTCTGATGTTTCTGTTTAGTTCAGGGGGTGACATTGGTTTAATAGTAAAACATATTCCAGATGGTAAAATGGTACCAACTGATTTAAAACTTCATTATCTCTATCTTTCCCTCTTTAAATTTAAGCTAAATTTATAAATAATTTGCTGTTGTTCTTATTTTATCTTGGCCAACATAAATTGCCTGTACTTCAAATCCAAATTTGAAAAGACACTTCTATTTAAAACTTGTACAAGAAGCTTCACTTTTTAATTTTCTTTTCTTTATTTACGTTCTTTTTATGCTATAAAATAAAGCCTTAAGAGATGCAAAGAATTTAATCTGCACAACCAGAGTTATTGATTTAGCATCTGAAAATAATTAATCACTGGATTTGTATCCTGTCCTCTATTAGTTTAACTAGTCTTCCACAACCATAGTCTCCAGAGACAAGCCTATGTGAAGAAATATATTCCCTGTTAGCTCCACATTGAAAGACCAATGAAGTGTCCCAGAATTTGCCATTAAAGTTCATCTTATTCAATTTTACAAAAGGTTTCATTCCTTTACATGCCATAATAGTATTTTATGCTGCAGTCTCCTGTGACATGAGGAGAACAGATGCTGAGTGGTACCTGAATCCACCAGGGATTAAACACAGCCTCAACATCCACAGCAGTCCTGTTCTCAGGATCCTCTGCCACAATTTCTGACTTACTGAGGATGTCTGTGGGGTCCTGATCTATGGCTGCACAGTCTCATCCAAGCACTACAGCACAAAGGTTTCAAATGCACATTTCACCCGTCACAACAACAGCTGGACGTGTCAGTGGGGACATAAACTCAAATGGCCTTTGTTAATGCTGGAATGGTCTTCAGGACTCATGAGCAGCATGAACTCTCATGGCATTTATGGCTGCCTTGCCCCACCAAAAAGCACACTAGCCGCTTGCTTACATTTCCAAATATGATTTTAGAAGGCTAATTTATGAAAACCACGTTTAGAAATAATGCAACTGAAGTTTTTTTACTGGTGTTGATGCTACATTGGAATTAAAGAACATGACACGGAGTTATTCCACATATGAACCAAGGAAAAAGAAAATGTTTAATTTAAATCATGCAGTCAGTTCTCTGGAGTCATAGTTCAGATCTCTGTACTGACCAGAGACCTTCTGTTTCTCATGTCAGCTTTATGAAGCAGTATGGAAGGCTTCTCTGCAGTGCAAACACAGATTTTCTTGCCACAACTTTCAGGAGGTTTAAAACCGAGAACAGGGTGGGTCTACAGCTGCCCACTTGGATAATCTTAAATCCATCACAAACATGCAGCCTGAGGAACCTAGTGAAGGCTCAAGTATCTACTATGTATTCAGTCTCATTAGATTTGTTTTCTCTATTCTTTTCTCTCTTCTTGCCCTTTGCACAGAAGTCCTTAAGTAAGATGTCAAAACAAACAGTACCCAAGTGGGAGATAAACATTTTGATTTTGTGGTGTTAGTTTCAGATGGCTAAATTATCCCACAATGCCCCAGAATGCATCTAAATTCACATAGGGAAAAAAAAATCTTACATAAAAATGAAATAGCAACCTAAATCTAGAGAGAACTGCTAAATTCTTCCATATTGCAGCTGATGTAATGGTCTTTAGGAAAGTTCCACAAAGGCCTCCAGACAAGTACAAGTAATACAAGATATGAACATTAGGCTTTTCTTGCAGGAGGCCAAGGTAATATGAAAATGTTTTACTCTTTCTGTTTTTCATGTTCTGTGAAAAATCAGTATTTCTCTCAGACATGTTACATTGTACACAGAGCTCCACAGCAGTAGCTTTGCACTGCATTTATGTGACACCTTCTGAAAGTGTTGGAATATTGGATAGAATTCAAAACAATGACAGATTCTGCTAAAAAGACTCAATCAGAAACTTCAAACCAGATTTACGTCATTCACTTGGGAAGTTGGGACTTTGTCCTTTCTTTTTATTTTTTGCACAGTCAGAGTCAGCCCTTGAGGAGGACAACAAATTGGAGTGATGGAGGCATCATGTTCTGACCAGGGAGGAGAGCTGATTTCTGCAATGGAACTGGAGAACTTCTGGGAGATCACACTGACCTTGTAAAGTCCAAATGACTCACACCATTGGAAAAGAGAGTGGTTCTTATCAAGACCAAGAATAGTCTTGCCATATATATGAAAGCAAAGCAAGACGGAAAAGA
The DNA here is from genome assembly GCF_963662255.1 of Cinclus cinclus. Lineage (NCBI taxonomy): Eukaryota > Metazoa > Chordata > Aves > Passeriformes > Cinclidae > Cinclus > Cinclus cinclus. The sequence goes on along the minus strand of NC_085052.1, from coordinate 9,271,922 downwards.
AAATAATTGTTTTCACAAGCAAATTGCCAGCAGTCTGTACTGCACCACAACATTTAGAATCCATGACTAAGCTTGTATTTCTATTGTGCATTTAAAAATTGCAATGCAGTCATCGAGTCCCACTGAAACCAAAGGAAAAGGGATGTAGTTTTCACATTACATGTCAAAACAGTCTGGAAACTGTAGTCTTTCCTTCCTTACTATTTAGTCTGTTTGCTTTGGTTACCTCACAATAAATGACGAGAACAAAACCTTAGAGAGAAAGCATTTCTTTACCCAAAGAAAACGTTCTAGACTTTGCAACATTTTTACCTTCCATAGAGGACACAAAAGAAAAGACTTGAAAATTTTCACAGAATTAAAATCTCCCAAAAACTAGATCAAATGTTGCCTAGTTTTTTACTTTGATTTCCCTTTCACTAGAGATGAAGCTACTTCTGTAAGTGAAATCTTAAAACAAAAAAGCAAAGCAAAACAAAAGGCACTTCAGATTATAAAAACATCTCTGGTTGTTCAGTGTGTCAAAACCAAGCTTTGGATTATTTCAACATCAGCTTATTGAAAGCACTGATAAGTGAAATTGAAGGCCAGATGCCTCAAAAAAAAATTGTCACAAAATGGGGCTTTTCACTTGAAAGCTGCAGTGAAATGAATGTATCTTGACAGGTCAGTCAGAGAGTGACTTTGAGTGTGATGTGGTCCCACTGCTAGAAAAGCTGATGCAAACCTACCAGGCTGTTCTCCAGAACCACGAGTATGATGATGTGCAGAGGTGCTCTCTTATCTCCTGTTCACCAGGCTTCTACCAACTGGTTGCCTGTGCTGGAAAAGGACTCAGTGAACAAGTAGACCTAATTCCAGAGTTACATAGCAAAATTTATCAAATTAATTTTCAAATGGACCATGTGTTGACCTCAACTCTTTACTGGTGTAGGTTAAATTTCAGTAAAATCAGTGTTTTTCAGTAGACAAATATCCTCAAATCCCTGCTCAACTCGTTTAGACCTTTCAGTACTGCTAGCCTTTGAAGCTATATTCATTTGCTTTAGCTAGGCATTGTTCCACATCTTGATCAACTCAGGCTCAGTTGATTCATCTTTCTTATTACAAGAGAATGTGAGCCTGAGAATGGGACCTAAACGAGGACAGTACCTTATTAATTCAAACATCAACTGATGGGAAGGCAAAATAATTTTATTGCAGCCCCCTCAGCAGTGAAATACAAACGACTACAGCAGATGTTACCATAAAAATTTAACTCCAATTTTCTGTTCCAGCTACCAGCCTATAATTGAACTTTTTAGTCATGTTGGGACTCTTTGCAGTGGTGTACTACCCTGACTACTTTAATATTTTGACTGAGGACATGGGAGTTGTCCTCTAATGGCTTGGTACACAGTGACACCTACTACAAGCACAGCTCACAGCACTGAGAGTGAATTTGCTGTGTAACCCCTTCTCCATGATCATTTAATTAGAATTGTGGTTACCATTTGGACACAAAGTTTATACATTACATCTTTTTGCCTGCCCACCCACGACTGACAGACTGGGTAATTTCAACCAAAATTACTCTTTTGAAATCACGATGGAGGGAAAATACATTAAACTGGTTTGATTGCAAAGAGTCCTGCTATTCATTTTTTGAATAATGATTTCCCACCCAGTGTCTGTAGGGGTCATTTACATTTGGGAGCAGAATAAGCTCTTGTCACTGTGTTTTACTGTCTGAAAAAGCTGTCCAAATTTGATCAAGCTATGAGGAACCTGCAATTTACACACCATGTGTTCTCTAGGAACTTTATATTCTGTTATATCTTATTCTAACCTTCAAGGATTTCTTCTAGAGAATAATGCTCTGGTCCAGTCTCAGAGCTCTGCTCCCCATGTATGGACATGCTGAAATCTAAAGTACTGACAATTCTGTGGAGTTTGCTTTAAAAAACAAGTTATGAGAGACGTTGCACATTTATTTTAATACCATAGGTTTTGTATGAATTAAAAACTGGCAGGAATTAATTTACTAAGTGATGTTGTTTACAAAATGTAGGTATTCCTGATGATTCTGTGTATTTTGCAGTTTTGGAAACTAGGAAAAAAGTGAAGAAAAATAATGGGTAAGAGTAGTATGAAGCAACCCATTGCAATAGCAAATGGAACAACATGCACTGCAGGAAGAGTTTGTGAGGAATGGTAAGAGGTTCTGTGACCCATAGTCATGGGATTGGTACCTCTGTGAAGCAAAATTAAGGTCCTTTATCAAGAAATGTCAAAATGAACACAAAAAACAGGGGAACCAGCAACATTAATGGACCTGTTCAAATACATTAAAGATTCTAACTTCATTTTTCCTCTCCTTTGAGACTGGCAAAATTCCATAGTTGCAGTTTCTGCATACATCTGTTCATTTGGCTTATCTGGTAAGTGTGTTCAGGCCAGGCTATGAGACTTACAGACATAATAGCTGTGTGATATCCTTTGCTCTGGGAGCAGGTCTTAAGTAAATCCCCCTGATCAAATAGAACTGAATTTCTTCAACAGCTTTACATGCTCACCAGATGTATTAATGCATCATTTTAGGAAAACAGCAAGGACATGGGGAGAGGAAAAAAGATCAGGGACCAATTTGAAGGGAACACAATGAAGTGCATGCATACAATGGAGAAGATATCTCCCCAAACCCCTAAAAGGTGTTCAAGATTTCCACATCTTTGTTCATTTTCTGAAAGAAATCAGCTGTGAAACAGCCATACGAGTGAAAGGTTCACTGGGTGACATCTACAGAAAACTAAGAGCTTAGGAAGAAACCATTTAATTCCAGGGAAAGACTGGGAGTTCCTTCAGAAGGCCAGTTGTCCAAATAAGGGACTTCTTAACAACTGAAAGGAAATGCAAAGAGAGAACACTCAGTAAGTGGGGGGGGGGGGGGGGGGGAGAGACAAGCTGCATGAATATGAAAGAGCTGCTTTGGCAAGAGTAAATCCCACCTGGAGTTAAAACTAGCAAAGGATGTCCAGAGCAATAAGAAGGGATCCAACAGATATGATAGTTTCAAGAGAACTTCTGGGAAAACTTGGGTCTGCTGCTGAATGGGGAGATTGCATAGATGACACAAGGAAGACTAAAGTGTTCCCTGTCCTTGCTTTGGCAAAGACTGTTCCTGTGCTTAGATGTGTACCAGCGCAGCCTAGAAAGAGGGGGACAGACCCCACTGTGTGAAGAACAGGTCCTCTAATGCTGAGCTGCTCTGACTAACCACAATGTAAATTGCTCAGTCTGATTACCCCAAATTAATGACAGTTTTCAGTGTCTGTGGTCATTATTTCTCTAGGCAACTTTACCTGTGAGAACACAAAAAGTGGAAGGAAAGAAGGAGGAAGCAAGCCACAAGCATTAGGTGTACTAAGCTGTTCAAGTGTGATTCCTGTATGTGGCAGAGTAAGTGTGGGGCAGGTGCATTTCTGTGCCAGCCTGAGGGGCTGGGAGAGCCCTGCTGCAATACTGTATGCTTGAAGAAACACTCGTCTCTTCCTTTTTCCTTCATCCCTCTTGCTCACAACTCCCTCCTTCCCAAAATTAACCTTTGAATTGAAAGTTCAAAAGGTATCAGGGCTAACAGGGGTTACCCTTGAAAATCAAAGGCTACCTACCAATCTGCTCAGAGTCCTCATGTCTGCATTAAGAAAAAAGCTAGTCAAAACCCAATGATTAAGTCATTAGTTATGAAAGCTCTTCATGTCCTGTCGATTTTGTGTGCCTGGAGAGCAATGTGCTAATCTGAATCACGATGATGTAAAGAAGTATTTTCTGCAATCCAGTTTCATTTGAATGTGGCACCTGCACTGACTGAGCTAGCAGTGTATTCCCTAAAGATAAAACACAGCAGTTCTGTTCTTTCACCTTAAAAAACTCACTGCTGAAACATCCTGTGTACCCATTCAAACTCCAGATGTTAATGGACCTCAGAGTTATTTTAGTAGGAAGCTGATAGGAAAGCTGTATCAGATGTTTTCTCTAGAGGAGAGAGGGAGGGAAGATTCTTTCCTAAGAAGTGAAGTCTCTGGGCGAGAAGATGGGAATGATGATTTTGCTGCTTGGCAGCTGATCATATGAAAAGTTTTAGACAGAACCAAAATTTTCTGTCTTACAAATTACTCAGTTTCTCCTTTTGCAAGAGCACTTTCATTACAAGACAAGACAAGACAATGTTCAAGTGCCAGCCTACCCTATTTTAAGTTTAAACATAGAGATAGCATTTTTCTCAGTAGACTTTCCTGAGCCACAAATGTGTCCAGTTTTCCAGTTTGGCTGTGTGCCCTTCTGCTCTTTGGTTTTACAACTCTCTCCTCTACAGAGCCAGTTTTACCCCAGCCATCACTGTGGTCTGGATGCTCAGCTTACGCAAAGAGATGAGCATAAAAAATATTCCAAAGGAGGCCTGTTTTAAGGAAAAACATTTCACAGTCTGCCATGAAGACTTCAGATGATCCTTAAATAAGAAGCCAAGAAAAATACAAATTGATATTCATTTTGAACCCCAGGAGTACAAAAGTTACATTAGTGAGAAAAATGATCTATTGTTGTATTTTCTTATAAACTGGAAGGTATCTGCATATCTACATTGTAAGCAAAGGCAAGTATATAAACAGCCAGCAGAGCCTCAGGAGCTCTTCTAGCTAACAAGTTGCATCTGCAATAATAGAAACTACCTACATTGAATCCTTTTCCCTGGCATCCAGCTATTCACTTTCTAACACACAAACAGAGCTAAGGCAAAAGAATTGTGTTCTAATTACCTTGGCCAGGTGTATTCCATTGCTCAAGTGTAATTCTTCTGTGAATTTATTCTTTATGGCAAAGGAAGACTCATTGAAAAGGATTTTGGACACCCGAGTTAGGCTCATTATTTCTTCTCCTCACTAGTAACCTCAGCTTGCTGGAGAGCAAAAAGTAACAGACTTTAAATTATGGTGACAGGGTGTAACTGGGCATGGGGTGAAGAAGGATGCCCCTAATCCTGGCCACACAACAAAAACCCCAGTGAGACTGCACTCAAATGGAGCATGTAGACAGTCTAAATGTGGCAAATCTCTCACTCCAAGTTGAAAGATGACTTCAAATTCCAGTGAAAAAGGGCACCAGAAGTGGAGCCTGAGGATCATTTACAGAGGACAGGCAGTGAAGCCACAGACTGAGCATCTGAGGGAGTTTAGAAACATTTTTGTCAGAGAGACATCTGAGATTGCTGCTGAACTGTTCCACAGCAAACACCTCTCCCAAACCCAGTTTCACCAAGCCTGTGCCAAGGAAGGTGAATGATTATCAAAATTTGTTGCAAGAATTAAAAAGAGCAAAATTACCAAATTTAGAAGCAGTTTACAAAGTGTCCAGGTTAAATTATGGTTTTTTTCCCTTAGAAACAGAAACTAACTCAATTTTCAGACATGTTCATTATGCAGTGATGCAGACAATGAGGCAAGTTTAAAAAAAACCTAAAAAGAAATATATTGTAGTTAGATAATATTGGAGAAACTAGTTGTAAATATCTCTGAAATGAGATCTTGGACATACAAATTCTGAGGCTGTCTGAAAAACCCAGTGAAAATATCTTTATGGAATTTTAATTTTAAATCAGCCATAGCATTTAATTTTTTTTTTTTTTACTTTTTTTTTCCCTTCCCCCCTAAAGCTGCAGTGCTTGCAACCAGCTGACCATGAAGTTCCTTCACTCTCAGGTGAAAAATATATTCCACTTTCTGGGATTGTGAAAGATAAATATTTTTTAAATGAAATCTATGCAGAACATAACCCAAAATATAAATAAAACCAATTATCTATTTATTTTATAAAACAACAAAACCAAATAACCTTGCAGTTTACATGTTTGGCTCATGATGATTGAGTAATTTTTAGTAGACTACTTTAAAAATTTCATTAATCAATTAAATGAACCAATAAGCCCTGTTCTGAGATTTTTGAAAGCAAAATAAAATTGGGGGTTTCAAACAGAGAAGACTCTTGCATGGACCTGAGTGTTGTGCTGTAGTTTAATAAGAAACAGTCTTTTTCTCTTTGCAGCATCTGAAATTTAATGAATTTAACTTTGAAATAAATTTCTCACAGAATTATATGCACACATTTTTAAACTACTGTTGTTGAGAGTTTGATCTATGAGTTTAATATTGAATATATTTCAAAATTTGCATCCCAGGTCAAATAGCCAGGTATTTGCATTTAAATGGATTATCAGCATACATTTCTGTTCTTGTTAGTCCCTGTACTTTCCACGCAACTGTTTGATACGAAGACTTCTACTGATGCAGACAGGATTTTAGTAATCAGGGCAGGAGACAGGTTAATATACTTTAAATTAGATATAATGCTATTCCAATATATGCTATCACACTGATATCAAATCCTTATATGGAGCACCATTTCCCAGCACACTGAACTCCATTCACACAGGAAGGAGGCTTGAGGGACAGGCTGAGGTGGCAGCTTGGTGTAACAGGCACCAAACCACAGCAGAGCCTGGGATATTGGGATACTGTGCTCCCCTGGAGCTCACTGCACTCCAGCAGTGCTCCTGCCTTTGAGCATGGGCAAGGTACTGCCCGGTGCCTCTGTGCTGACACAACAGACAACTGCTTTGCAGACATGCAGTGGATTCCCTGGCCAACATCACGTGCTCTAACCGGGTTTTTACAGGACCTAAGCAGCAAAGTTGAGATGGGCCTTGTGGAAGTCAATGCAGAACTGCTCCATTTTTACCCAGCTTGCTGGAAGCATCACACACTGTCCTTGGCACAAATCCACACAATATTCTGTCAATCTAATGTTTTAAATTCAGTTGCAGAGAGAAGATTTATGTTAGATATTGACGGGGGGGGGGGGGGGAAAAACAACCCTAACTTGCTTTTACTTATGGGTAAGGTCTGTAATAAATCACCTGGAGAGGCTGAGGACTCCCCTCAGTTAAAGCTCCCTAGCAGCAGGATAGAGAAAGAGCTGTCTGAAACAGGGGTGGTAGCAAGGGGAGCTCACAAGGCAGCTGTGCTCACCAGCATGGACTCAAGCCTAGAGGAGCTTGCAGGAATATGTCCAGCCTTCTTTTCTAATATTTAATGAAATCTGGTTGAATATTCATAAACATTTTGCTGGCTGCTTGTTACAAATAGATGTGGCTGTATCATACAGCTGTTTAATGGGACCATCCAGCATTGGAGGAGATTACACCTGGAGGAGCTCAGGGAGGCTGCAGCAGTTCCCCTCCCTGAGCTGTAACTAACCTTGGCTTCCCAGCTGGCAAAGAGCTCCTCCTCTCCTGCCCTGTGCTCTTGCTGAGGTTCATGGCAGCAAACAGCCAGAAATTTGGCAAGTCCTGCCCAGTGTCTGATTGGACTTGTCCCACTGCTAGGGAAGAGGAATGATAGGTAAATAAACAAAACAGCAGAAAAAAAAAATTGGCATGTGAGTTATCTCAGAGACATCAACATCTCCAGCTGAGGGAAACTGTGAGAAATCTTTTGGCTGACACTGAAATCTGCAACTTTACTTTGAAACACCAAAGTTGTCCAAGTCCTTATACTATCCACATTTTAAAAATCATTACCTGAAGGATTTATGGCAGGGTGCACGGGCAATTACATTGTTCTATTTGTTTCTGTGGAAACGTGTTCTGTGGCTGGTGAAATCTATGAGAAATATATTGAATGAAGTTCTGAAAAACAATACTTTAAAATTAAAACCGAGCATCAAATTTAGCAACACTAGGAAGCCTTAGCCTCAAGGAAGTCATGAAACACCAGGGAGTCAACAGGAAAGTGCCACTAAGTCTTGATGGGATTGATTTGGTTGGGCTAGGTCTATGTCATAGAATGGAAAAATAAAAGTAGAGTCAACTCATCAAGCTGGTGCTCACACAGCTGGAAAGCTTTTTGCCCAGAAATGGATGTAACAATGAGTCAGAACACAATGGTAATTACTCCTGCACTCTTGGACTGTGGCCATTTTCAAGCAATCCAACCCTATGACATGAAACTGTCAAGACTTCAGTCCTTTGTGTATCTTTTTCAAGTTTTAAGCTTTCCATTGGCCCTTAGTCATGAAGAACTACTGAACATTGTTAGAAACAAACAGATCTACAATTGCAGGATGAACTGTGTTCGTTCCATACCTAAATCAAGGAAAAAAACCATGCACTTTGTCATGAGACAGCTTCCAACCTTCCTGGTTGAACTGGAAGAAAGGAAGAAATCTGGTTACTACCTCCCATAAATGATGGCTTTTTCATTTTTTTATTGAAGGTGGTTTGGAAATGGAAATCCCAGTAATTAGTTAAGAAATTGAAATGCATTGAAATCATTTGAGGTGACAAGAGAGGTAATCCAAATACCTTCTGTTACTCAGGAAGTTCCAGCCTTCATACCTAGAGAGATTTCACAGCAAATAAAAAGTAAACAATAAAAGGAAAAAAGGAATTCAAAGGAAATATGTTTGTTAAATAAGAAGGCAATTAAGAAGGGAATTATCCCTGTGAGGGATTCTTCTGGACTCTGGGGGGAATAACAATTTCTTTCCTATTTAAGGGCACCAATCTTTATTGACTATGATTATATAAATAAAAATATGGTATATATTTTTTAATTTATCCAGTCCTTTCAAGCAAGTTATAGCAGTGTATTGTAACCCTCAGTAAAGTTATTCTTAATTTACCCTGGTATCTGTGGGAGGAAGATTGAGGCTTGCAGAAGCCAAGGTATGAGAATCCAGATGTGATCTATGCAAAAGCAACAGTGACAAAAACTGAAGTGCGTGCATAAAAGTGCCAGGTACTGTGAGTTTATTGCTTACCAAATCAGATATTCACTGTCAAAAGTTCAAAAACTGACAATGAACTTAACTGTTGCATCTTTAAACTTATTTATGACTTACAGAGGTAGTATAATGTCTTGGGTTTGTCTCTTCCATAAAGTTTACAGCCAGCAGGAGATAATAAAATCTAGGCTGAGCTCATATTGCTGAGAGAAAAAATAATCAAGACCTGTATGTGTTGGTGGCTGTCAGGTGAGATATTTTATACCTCATTAGAGCCACAGCAGTTATTGCTTTTGCTTCCTTTATGAATAGATCATGTGATGCCATGCCTCTCTCACACACTCCTCACCAATTTGTCACAGCAAACAGAAATAAGGGTTTTCTTGTCAGAGTCCTTTTCACCTCAGTGAAGTGAAACGATGAGCCATGCCACCTGAACGAGTCTGGATGTGCTTCACAGCCCTTGCACCTCCTCACTGATGCAGAGATGTTTCTTTAGGAGCTGCCCATGCAGCACTGGAGCATGTGCTCCCTCAGCAGCATGACATGGGAGGGCTCTAGCTGACCTCCCTAGAAAGCCCCTGAAGTTCCAAACACTGCAGATCACCCCTAGGGAGAGCCATGGTTTCCAGAGCAGACAGAGCACTGCTGAGCAGTATTTTCACTTAGCAGCTCAGTCCCAAAGATTATTCAGGATAATGGGTCAGTGTCTCCCCAGCAGAAAATGCCCTCCTTGTGGAAGTTGGCCACGTGTTCTTCCATCAGATGTGAACTGGAATAGTTTTAGGTTTTGGCCAGACGAAATTTGTGCTCATGGGGGTTTTTTTGTGATTATTCAAACCATGTCCTATCTGTAGAGAAGATGTACAACGGTTCTCATAGAGTTCAGGGCAAAGACACAAAGGAGAAGTGATGTAGACTAATTTTACCAACAGACAATGCAAAATGGAATAGAATTCCACACATAAACAGTTGTGAAGAAAAACATATGACTATACCCTGTCCCTGTTTCCACAATTGTTAATGTACTCTACAATAATTACCCATTATTTGCCATGCCCATTCTGAGCACTCCTAAGGCAAATAGAAACCACTAAAGTAATTTTTGGGAAATCAACTATTCCTTTCACTCTCTCTGCTTGCATGAAAATCTATTCAGTTTAAGAACCACAACTAAATATTGCTTTCCTTTTTTTAAAAGCACACAGTTGTTATTACATCATGTTTTTAGTGGAGGGCATGATATTGTGTAAGCTTTAATTAATCCACTGAACCATCAACTTATATTCCATTGCAAATACTGCCATCTGCTACCAGTCCATGCATCGATAATTAATGTCTGCTACAAGTTTGCTCCCCCAGCATTATCTGGTTAGGTAATTAGCCCACAGAACAATACCCAACATAATGCATTATTGTTCTATTAAGTGTGATCTGTTTGAAAGCACTAAAGGATACCTTAATACTGCTCCATTTCCGTGACTCATACCTCAGCAAACACTCATCCACAAAATGACAAAGCAATTCAGAAAGGAAGGGGGGGGGGTGGGTAACAACAAGCCCAAAACCACATCACAAGCATGTCAATAAAATTAGGCATGAGAACTGTTTATTTCAGAATAGCCTAAGAGGAGAGGAAATATAACATAAGACAATCCAAAATCACTGCTCTCCAGAGAAGGCATGAATCAACATCAACAATGATCTACTTATGATAAAGGCCCCTTCAGAAAAGAGTGATGAAACGTTTTGTCATCCAAACTCAGGGGTTTAATAAATCAATGAAAGGTGGAAACAGGATGAGGGAAAAACAAGGCAGCATGTCATCTTTATTCACTAGTGTAAAATGTGGTTGTTTCCAAGATTACATCGGAATTAAGCTTGTGAGGAAAGCAAGTGATGAGGATGCAGCAGAGGAGAACCAAAGCCAGAAAATCAGCACTGTCTGATCCTGTAGCTGTAGTGCAAAACCTATAAGTACTTGGCTGAGTGAAGTGTTTTTTACATTATCTGGCTTTTTGGCCTCAGGTGATCACAAAAATAACTCTGATTTTATTTTACGTGAGATCACTAGCTTAGCCTGGGGCAGAGAAAAAGTTAGCAAAGTCAGCCCCTAAGTGCATGAAAAACACAACAAGCATATAAAAGTCCAAGTTTAGGAACCTGGACATCTCACATATAATCTCTGCTATCTCAGAAATCAAGGTCAGGATTTACTTGTCCAAATTTACATAACATGATAAACTACTACACTTCAGCCAATTCTCTCCACTCCTTTTATAGCCAGGAGAATCCTGCCCCTCATATTGGCAACACAAATGGGTTTTCCACCATATTTATCTGGAAAAATTTGCAAAATTATTGTCAGTTTAATGGCATAGACTGAAGATCACGTATCTGCAAGTTTTAGTTCTGGACCAGGCTTTCTCAGTTTCAGGTATCCTTCCTTTCCAACAGGCTGTTTCACAATCAGATATTTTCAGCAGTTGTGACCTAATAATGGAATAAAATCTAGAAACTAATTCATGAAGCCAATCCTAGCAGGAGCACATTGTCCTGTTCTCTCACTTTTCCTTCACTGCTTGTGTTCTCATTGAATTCTCCTCCTATTCCTTCTCTTATTCTGATAGCAAATCTAGAGTTTATCTACAACCACAAGCTTTGACCTCCCCATACAGTGCAGTATCTTTATCTAGCTGCAACACTCTCAGACCTCCTCTGCTGTCTAAATCTCTTCAAACTAAGTCATGATGGGCAATCAGTAGAGCATTAAATTAATTAGACTGAATAACAACCCTTGAGCTACTGGACTGACTTCCCTCCTCATTAAGAGTAGGAAGAACCCTGCAGAACCAGGTCAACACCTCATGGTCTCAGCTGCAAAACTGAAGGGATCCTTTGCCAATCCCTTCTACAATTTGTGGTTACTTACAGCTTTCTACATTTCCACAAGTATCAGCATTTCTCAAGAGTTAGGGGAGTACATGACGCATGCAAATCTACTTTCTGCCCCATGATTATGATTTTGTCAATTTTTATTTAAACTTTGAATATTGTTTTGTCTTGCAATAGGAATGACAAAACTGAAATTACTATTCCATGCCAATTCTTATGTCTAGTGTTTCCCTGTTATCAATGTCACTTGTATGTCTGAAAGCAGTTGGGGCTGTCTCCTTTGAATAGGCATGGAAGCACATGTAGAGTTTAGGATGTCTGGATAGGGACCATACGGAGATAGTAGGTTTGTTTTTATTATTACCATCATTGTCTTTCTTACCATAGTGCCTAAGGCTCCATCTGGGACCAGGATCCTTGGCACTGGATAAAGAACTAATCCTTTCAAAGTTTGCAATTTAAACAGTATTCCCACACATATAAGGTCTGAGGTCACTTTGGTGATATCACTAAAGGTATTTTAGTCTGAGACTACAAGCATTTTTTGGTAAGAAAGGTTGCAAAGAAGGGCAGAACAACTACAAACAGAGCCATTTTCTCTGTACTTATTCCCTCGTAATTAAGATGTTGAGTTGGTGGGAGGGAAAAACATAACACTTGAGAGTATTTATTAATTACTTTTCAGCTTCAGTGCACAAGGTTAAATGCAGCCTCAGGCAGCTTTCACTGATGTAACTCACATTTCCACAAAGTCAGAGCTTTCAGTGACACTGAAGGGCTCATATTTTGGAAAGAATAAATGACCCTCTGGTGTATTAATTAAGCATGTCCTGCAGTGAAGCAGTGCAAAACTGTAAGAAGTTTTACACAGTGACTTTCGTGTAAAGTGTCTTGACAACTGCTTTGCATGCAATCTCTCATTTATCCACAGAATGTGGGCAGCATGGATAAGAAACATGTTTCCCCATAGCAACTGTCCTCAGAGGACTCAGTCCTAAGGGTAAGTCAGCACAGGCTTCTTCCCCAGGAAGATGACCAGGAGATGACCTAATTATGTCAAATCACAGCACTATTTTCTATTAATTTTCATATGAATTCAAATGAGAGTTGAGGACCTTGGTAAATATTCCAATGGAAAATTTACAGAAATAAAGAATCATACATATATATATGTATATTGTTTTTATTGTGTCTATTATTTTACCATATTTTCTAACCACATGAAATATTTTCATTTATTTTTTAGACAGCTGCCCCCAGAAAAACAAACCTAACCCACTCACAAATCTTAATCCAATCCAGCTATCCCAGCTGCTGCATGACTTTAGTCATGGTCACGCTCTCTTATGGATCCTTGTGCCCTCCTGGAGGGTGGAATATAAAGTGTTCTGTAGGATTCAATCCAACCAGGTGAACTGTATAAAGAAAAATAAACCCTCTCCAATTGCAAAAAAAACAGGAATAATGAAAACAGCTCCACCTCCTACCATGTTTCCCAGTGACTGTCTCCTGTCCCCCAGGCTGATCATTCTAAAAATTATGGAAAATAGATAAGTCTAGAAAGTGTGTGTTGAAGAAATATTCAATTTTTCTTTTATTTGCTAAAAAAATAGAATTCCTTTCAAAAAAATATAATTTTTGAAATTTTAAAAGACAATCTCAGAAAGAACATATAACAGAGTTTATGCTCCCTCCATAATCTTCCTTTCTTTTAGTGTTCTGAAAATGACCATTTCTGATAATTAAGAAAAATTTCAATTTAGACTTTCTCTACTTCCATAATTTTGGGCACTAAATTACAAAATTCTCTTCTTCTCTTTCCTCACAGTGTAGGATTTCAGTTTCCTCAGGCAAAACCAAGGATGTTCAGTGAGATTCCTGTTGGCATGGACAGCTAAATTCCGTTTCACCACACTTCTGCAAGCAGTTCAGTGTTCATTTAAGTACTCCAATCTCGTGTATCTTAAATCCTGATACTGAAACAAAACAAAATGAAAGCAACATTTTTCCATTTACCTTCCCAAACACAAGTTGTCCAAAATAGCAAGATCTTCTTTCTCTCACTCTTGTTTTACACCTAACTCCCTGACCACCTGAGTGCTTGGCATGAATTCCTGTGAGAAGTGTGTAATGTGGCCTCAGCCCAGCACTTTGTTCTGACCTCTGCTTTGGCTGCAGTTTTGCTCTTTCACATTCTTCATAGCAGCTCCATCAAGTGGCCAGAGATCTGAATGTGTCACTGTAGTCCATGACAAAGCCACCCACAGGTACCACACAGGTACCTCTTGCTTGGGACTACTGCAAACACACTGAGATGTTTCTGGGGCAAAGCCCAGGTGGGATAGCAGATACAGAAGGAAAGTACAGGAAAAAACAAACAAACAAACAAACAAACAAACAAACAAACAAACAAACAAAGAATATGGGAGGACCAGACAGAAGATTAGATATGAGAAAAAAGATCGAGTTGATTTTCAGTAGTTTAGAGATTTGATATAGTCTATAGACCAAGGGTTGAGTTTATTTTTTTGTTTTTGTTTGGATTTTTTTCATTGAAAGCTTTTTGGAGGGAATTAGTTTGGCATGTTTGCTAGCCTTCACAATAAAGCCTGTTTTCCATAAACACCAGGAGACAAGCAGGTAAGGTTCCAAACAAAGAAAGTACTTGCAATATTTCCAAGATAATGCATGGACTCGCACCTCCGGGGGGTTCATACTAGGGGTGAAATTTCCAAATTTCCATCATTTCCTGTGAAGTACAGCAGGTATCTGGTGCTGCATAATTTGGAGTCTGAGGAAAGCCAGCCTTTCCTCTTTCCTTGCATGTCTCCCTGGGTTCTGACTCACCTGGAGCACCAGGATTTTCTGCTAACCTCACCTCTAGCAGCAACCTTTTTTGAGATGTTGAGGAAAGTTACTGCATTCCTCCATAACCTCCTTTTTCTGCCTTGTTTTCAAATGTACTGTGCACTTGTTCTGCCAGCCTTGGCTCCTGAAAGGATCCAATAAATAATAACTAACCCGCAGTTCAAATGTAAGAATTTTACAGAATTATTTAGGGAGGAAAAAGATTGAGACTTCAGAGCCCTAGGAAATCTGAGCATTGTTCTGAAAAGTAAAAGTGGGAAAATTCTCCACACATGGTAATTATCACTGCTTCATTAAAAACTAAAAGAAACCATGACAATTTTTACACATTGGAAATGTGATTTCTCTAACCCTAAGTAGCACAAATTCCCCTTTAGCTCTGCATTAGCTTTTTGTAAGTATCTTAAGTGGAATTGTCTCTACTTATAGGCTATTTTCAAATAATCTAGTTCCTGCCAGTATTCTTTATATTCCTGAAAGAGATGGCACAAAACAAAGCTCTATGTAGTCACGCAGAGGTAGATTGCCTCTGGTTTCTAAGCTAACTGATTGACTCTAACAAGCAGTTTTCAGTCTTTCCTGACTTGTAAAGTTCTAAAATCTTCCAACAGAGATGCACTCCCAGCCCCCTGAGAGCAAATTTACTCTACTAACAGTAGGCTTTTCTCAGCTGTGCTGCGTGGATTCCTTTGCCCACAGGTTTGAAACCACTGCTGTGTGCTGTCTGGCATTCTGCAACATAAACACATTTTTGTTCTGAGGAAAATAGCTCCCAGTTTTGGGTCCTTGAAAAATACATCTGGATCTACCTACTGAAATATGAATAAATTGTATTTTCAAGCCTTGGAGCTTGACTATGGCAGCACAAGCAAGTTACATCGACAGAGCCAGCTGATCTGCATGGGTGTGAAATCAGATATAAATGAGACTCTGTTTTTTCCCAGCCCTCACTGTCACATCTTCTTTGAGTGCAATCAGAAGTTAGGCTACATTACTAGCTTCAGACCATGACATTTTTCCACACCCACTAATCAAATACTGAATCCATTTAGCAATTTTTTTGTGTAATGTAGAACACATACACGATGTTGGATTTTCTCAACAATTACACCCTTGGACCTCATTAACTTGTTTGCTTTCTTTTTTTAACATTGTGCATTACTTTCCCCACTTCCGTTCTCGCACAGGTATAAACATCTATATACTTTTTTTGCAAATGAATTACATCTTTTAATCCATGATGGGACTCAGAGATTCATTTTTGAAAAGCATCGCCTGTGCTATGTAGGATTCTCACCAAAGGGAGAAACAGAACACCATTTTTTAATTCTCACTTATGGCCCCCATCCAACAAAACACTTAGCCATGTGTCTGCTTTTCCCCCTAGACTGGGGATTTGGCTGCTGGATATCTATGCACCAGGAAAGATACCCACTGCTACTTGCAGTCAATCAAAGATGCTTAAATAGCTGATTTAGACAACTGGAATGTGACAATTATCCTATGGAAATCCAGAGACTAATGGGCTCAGGGACCCTGTTCATAATGGAGATGCAGCAGAATAGTCTCAAAGCACACAGCATCACAGGAAATTGCCTCAAGTATGGCTGTCCTTATGTTCTCTGGTTATCACATTTTAGAAATGGAAACATTCGATGAAAACCACTGGACTATAAATTGGTGCCTTCAACTTGTAGTTTCTTACTTCACAGTGTGACCTGCTCAGTGTACCCTATTAAAAGGGTAAATATGACAAGATAATGGATTCATTTTGGCAGCAGCTATATGCTTTGATTTTTTGTTATTTCTACTTTGCTAGCTCACATTGAAAAGTCCAAGAGCTCTCTTCAGTTGCTAATCTATAAATGGCTAATGGCTAGACCCTCATGTTCTGGGATTAATGTTACAAAATGACAGAGAAATTGCTCACTAGACAAACAAGCATTGGTCATAAACTTTCAGGGGAGTCTTTTTGCAGTTTAGCTTTACTCTCTAAATACGCTTTCAAATGCTAAATATGCTTTTAAATATGCTCTCTAAAATACTTTCCTGCTTTTCTTTTCAGATTATCTCAATCTGAAACTGGCTAATTTTGAACATCCTAGGAGTTGGAGGGTTGAATTCATATTGAAGTCTAGCCTAATCCTTGTCTGTAGCTACAATCCATTTTCCAGGTGAGCTAAAGGTACTTCTATCTTGACAATTTAAATGCATCACCAAGCAATCATCCTTCTAATCCACTTGCACAGATTTGTGTTTTCTGCCTGTGTTCATGTGTCCAAAGAATGAAATACGGAACCAACAAAATGCTGAGGATCTACCTGGCAGTTTCCTGGCCCCTGAAATTGAAGGCTATTTTCTTTGGTTGAAGTATAAACTGTCTTCTGCGCTCTGTCAAAGGAAATAAAAGATAGAACCAGGGAAGGGAGAAAGCACCTTTTAAGGCTCCTGAAAATTTTAATTGAATCAGTGATTCAGGAAATCTCATTCTCCCTTCTGCTTGTTCTGAAATGGAGAGACAATGAGCAGATTTCTGCCAGTTGAGCAGATGCTCCGTGCATGCAGACATTTTTGTGTCTAATGATAGCTTTGATGTTATGATGGGTTTTGTGGGATCTGCTCCCTGGGCTATTAGTAAAGGCCTTTCCTGTCAAAACTATAAGACATTCTCTTAAATATGAAAAAATTGCATAAAATTTAGCTTGTAATGATATTTCACTTTATTTATCACAGGATTGCACTGGCAGTAAGGTTTTAATTGCTCAAATTACAGTATCTTTAAGATGTCAAAATTATTTGCATTAATTGCCAGTGGAGACAAAGCAATAATGTTCCTGTACATTGCACACCCAATGAGCACAAATGGTATGGTTAAACTTCATATGTCTTTCTCTAACATGATTAAAAGGATCAGCTACTGGATAATGTTCAGAACTAAGGTGAATACATGTTTTCAATCTCCAAGTCTTAGCCTAAGTATTTACTTACATGAAAAAACCCATATTCAGATCTGTTTTTCAGATGTGCATATTTCCTTAACTTCATATTTAGGCTGATTTACATCATATCAGAATGTGGCTTTATTTTTCCTTACAATAGAAGTCAACACTACCCCTACCTAAGAGGTTCTGTGGGTGGGAATGTCTGGTTTCTCTCTCAAAAATCCCAGCTCGTCTTCATGTATTTCTAGTTCTCCTTTACCTTATTGTAAGGCAACAGATTCCTATTTACCAGGAACATGTTCAGTGTGCCATACAGCAGGTAGTTTCTCCCTCTCAGCTGGAAACCACACAAAGAACTATGACTAAAATAAAGAAAAACTTGTATAATGCTACTTATCATTAGAGAGGTACCACATGTTTTGTCCTCTGCATTTAAAATGTCGTGCACTAATGAAATTAGTAAAACTGAGATCCAGTGTTTAAGAGGATTTTCCTCTACCGTTGCTTGGAAAATATTTTTAGTAATAGAGCAACAAATTAAATTTTGAAAAGTGCAGGAAGGTACTAATAGGAATAGTAAGCCTGTATTCTTTAAATAGGTTTTTCAAATTGTTACATAGCAGTACACATTATGTATCAGGACCTGAAAAAAATGGATTCTTTACATTGGTTTTTCATAGCCACAAAATCTGTTTCTCATTGTAGAGTTAAAGGAGAAATATCTTCTGCCCAAATACTGAAAAATTGCAAAGTAGCTGCAAAAGTTTTGGCATTTTAAGTTTACCTGCTTACTTGCTAAATTTTTAAATGCACATATCTGAAAACTCTTTCGACATTATCTTTAAAAGGCAGTATTACTGAAAGAGTCTACATTTGGGGAAAAATGTTTCGAGCCCAAATAGAGGGTAACAGAATGAGGAGAAGAATTTCTCATTGGCTCACAGCGGTCACCAGGGCAGCTGGTGCTTCTGAAGGAGCTGTGAGAAGCTGCCTGTGTGTCACAGCACCTCCACCACACCAGAGAAAGGAGCCAGTCAGAGGGGGCAAGACATTAGTTCAGGTCCTGAAATCAAAAGGTTTAATATCTTCTGCCAAGGTTGTTATCACTTGGTAACTCCACACATATTTGTAATCCTCATCGCAAATTCCATCAAATTCCAGTGTCTAGCAGCACAGGAATTTTATGAAATGTCTCATTGGGGAGTTATAAGAAAAAATAGAAAAATGCATCATTTGTAACCTTGTTGCACACTCTATTTGTGCACATATTTATGAATTAAAGGCTTTGTTTTCGATCTGCATCCTTTTTACTCCTCTAATCTTCTTTTAGTGCTTTGTGGATAGGATGTTTACGCTACATAGCATCACATAATTCACACTATAATTTAGGACAACCATCATAATATTCTCCACACTTTCTATAGCCCTGCACCTACCTTGGGGTAGCAGATGTGTGGCCATCCCTACTAAAGGGTTCTGTAGTTGTTCAAATTTCAGCTGAGCTAACAGAGATATTTTATTAACTAATGCAAAAGCAATGCATTGAGGATTATCGCATTCCCAGAAATGGCCCCAAAGCCCCTGATGTGAAAATAGCTGAGGAGATTCTTAAGGGGAAGTATTTTATGTGCTTGTCTTCCACTTCCCCATGCCTAGGTACCCACCTACATCCCCTCTCAGAGCCTGGATGTGACATAGAACACTGGTGCTGCTCAGCACAACCCTTCTCATGCTCTAAACTAGTTTTTCATGGCATCAGAATATCCATGACTAAAGTTCAGAGATGGGCTAAGCCTCAGGTGATCAGGTGTCTTTGGCAAGGATTAAATCAACACAGTTTCAGTTCCTAGACTGGATCCTGATTTTTTTACACAATTTGGACAGATTAATTGGGCAGAGTGAAGACAAGCAGTAAAGAAGATGAATTGGTTTGAATCCTGGATGAATGATCTCTAATTGTTAAACTAAAGCAGTGGTGTGAAAGTTATGAGCATTATGTTAGTTTGGTTTGGATTAGTTTTTTAAATTTTAATATTACTTACTGGTTGCTGAGATATGTTTACAAAGTAATTTGGCTGAAAGCTAAGTATGCTGCAAGCAAGAAAATTAAGAGCAGAAAACAGAATCTAACCCACAGGTGGAGAAAAATGGGGTTTCTTTCTATGAAAATGTGCTATTCAATGCTTGAAAAGGTCTCTTACTCCCAACAGAATTTCCAACCAAATGAAGAGATGTTAAGTTTCTGGGAACTACAAAACTGGGATACAGTTCATGACCAAAGTAAAGTTACATTGCATTCAATAATGCTAATTTTATGATAATGAGCAGAAGTTGGTTTAAACTACACGTCTCTGTAATGTGTTCAGCATTTTAAAGCACATATTCCAGTTAGGGGCTAAATGTTAATACAGATCTCCACACAGGACATTCAAATACCAATTAGTAAGTCAATATTTCTAAGTGACCAGAACTGACCCCACATATATATAGAAAATAAAGGGCAAAATACATTTAGGCCAGTGTATTTTATAAAACATTTTTAAAAGAGGATATTAAAGATGATAATTAGTCCATTGTCAGCAACAGCTGTCAGAGCAGGCAGGCAGTATAGCAAAGGTGGAAAGGTTGAGGAGCCTCATGAATATGAAAATCTTGAAATTAGCTCATATTGACCCATTGTGGGGCACAGGAATGGACCCTACAATGCACACCAGACAGGGCCACTGCATGGGACACTTGCTGGCCTCAGCAACGCTGTGAATTCAGAGCATCATAAACTCAGGGGGCAGATAAAATTTATCCTTTAGAAAACAGAAAAAAAGCCTGTTCACTGAACAGTTTATAGGCCCAGTTTAATATCTTCTTCAGCAGCTAGATGTTACAGGTTATCTCATAATAGAAAGTTTTTCCTTTCTCTTCTTTCACTAAAAAACACAACCAGCAAAAGAGGAAATTTAACTAAAAAATCTGGCAGTAACAGAAAAATAAACCTTTTCCCTTTTTGGAAAAAAAACACAAAACCATCACCAGCAAAGAAATTGAAATGTCATCTCAAGTTAGGCACGTGGTTTGAGCTATCAATCACAGAAAAAATTCTGTTTGCCTCTGTATGAAAAGTACATTTCATCAATTTTGTACCAGAAACACTCCCACAGTTCACACAGAATTTTTTTCTCTATTCTATATGCTCTTTACTGGCTTTAGTACTATGAGCCAAAGGATATTTTAGGCAAAGTGCATTTTTCTAAGTTTATTCCAGGATGTCTAAATAGAATGTGTGAAATAATTCTTCTACTCTGCTACTAAAGAGCTACAGCCCAAGAAGGCTGTTCAGTTTAAGGGATAGTTTCTTAAAAACACAGATGAACTAGAAAGATGCCAGGAAAACAACAGAATTACTTCAGGCCTAGAAAGAACAATCTCTGAATAAAAGGCTAAACCCCCTCCCTGGTACTGAGCATGAACAAGGACATGGTAAATCCTGAGATACATAAAATGCACTTATAAAGAGGAGGACTATTCTCTTTACAAAATACAATGGGTCTTGGTGCAGCCAGAAAGAGTGAGGTGAAATAATTGGCAAATCTGATATAAAACACTGAAGCACTGAAGGTTTTTAAGAACAGGTTTGGCAGACATTTGTCAGGATTGATTAAGGCTGATCTGGATCTAGGGCACAGGAATGGAGAAACTGATCACTTGAAATACTGTCCAGTCCTATTTTCCTTTCACCTGATCTCTTTCCTCCTGAGTCAATGACATTTGTGCAGTATGCATGCTGTGAAAGTCAAAAGGGCTAAATTCTTTGTTCATTTCTATACATTAATTCATTTGAACCTCTTGATATTGTATGTGTAGATTATTCTATGAAGACATTTATCTTTACTACTCTGTTACAAAATGAAGGCTAGTTGCATTTATTAAAAGCAAAATATTCCAGTTTTGTCTAGAAAACTTTTGATTTCCTTCCAGTTTTAATTCTCCTATTTAATTTTCTCTTTTATTAATCAAGCTGCTACTTCCTGCAACCAGCTTTGTAAAGAAACAAGTGGAAATGTTAGAAGGCTTATCTGGTTATGTTGGCATATCTTGTAAATAAAAATCCTTTTATTCAGCCAAAATGTCAGAGCCCTAACTAAATAAAAACACAGCTCTCAGAAGCATTGTGTAGTTGCAATATGTTAAACATTAATACTGCTGAAACACTGACCCAAGAAAAAGATCCATGTTGGTTACATTGTTTTCCATGCTATATTATAGAAGCAATAAGAATTTACTTATTTATAATATCAGATACAGGCCACTAATCTAGAAAATTAGATTTCTGAAAGAACAGAGATTGCATTTGCCAAGAACGAAAAACCTATCTGAATCACTTCATTCTTTTTAATAAACTTTCTCAGTGAAACATTGATTTTGAAGGAATCAATGTGACTTTTTAAAAATATCCCTATTGTCATTCATTTATTCAAATAGGGACCTTAGCCTTAATTAAAATAATGCTGCAAAGACCCAAGGGAAGTGCATATGTATAATTCCTACAATTACTAATTTATTATTTCAATTAATTATTTATTACTAAGAGTTTTTTTCAAAAAAAGCTCATAGAATTTTAATTAAAATTACAGTAAACCCTGAGTACTAAAAGTGCACATACAGAATACTTTCAGATATCAAAATGAAGTCAAAATAATTTCAATGCATGTTAATCTATAAGCAGTTCTCTTTCTGTGGAACTGCAGATAAAGCTACACAGAGTCAAAGACCAAAAGCTCAGCTGCACACATTGCTGCAATGTTAGTTTGGTTTAGTCAGACACTTCCTTTGGGTAAAGATCAGCCCAGCCTGGTCCTCCTCAGCCTCTAACACAGGGATGATGGAGTGGAGATAGAAAGCACAGCTGTGGTTCTCTCATGCTCACCATGCACTGCCAGAGAGAAGGATTCAGGCTGGTGGGCCTCCAGATTCCACAAGTAGATATTAAATGGCAGCAACCCATCTGTGTGGAAGGTCCAGCTACCTCCAATCTCCTCCTGGGTCAGGTGGGCATAAACCTCACCAAGCCCATTTGGATGGAAAGATCACACTTGGCACCGTCTATCACCAGAGACAATTCTGGAGCAGATTATATGTTCAATTATTAAGTTGCTGCAACAGCTTGGTTGTCATTTGGGGCTTGGTGCGAATCTAGCCTCACATGTTGAACTCTACTCTGCCACAGCCTACATTTATTGAGCCTGGTTTAGGCTGTTTTTAAAACTGTGTCAGCAGTGCAGCTCAGGAAAATTTATTATGTTAAAGAACTAGTCCAGAAATATCAATAAAGTTATATTATTTCTGTTTGAAGGGTGGAGCCTGCAGTTGTCCCTGGATATGTACAAATCTGTGATAATTGACTGCACTGCAAATTGTGTGCAGACGTAACGACACATTGGACAGCTAAAATCTTATAAAAGCAGCTTTTTTGGGATTGTTAGACTGTTATCAGATGAAGTAAGCAGCAGTGTCCTGCTGAGGTGGAAGGCAAAGAGTAAGGAAAACTGAAGTCTGCTTCAGTGAATTGTGCACAACTGTTTCTTTTCTGTTCTAACATTCAGCACAACCACTCTGTGGAAGTTATTAAAAACCTTCACCTTTTTGTGTGTACTACTTAAAACATACACTGCCAATACCACAGCACTCTGAGGGACTTCCCAGTTCAATCCTGCTTCAAATTCACAAGGCCAAAGGTAAAAATGTTTACTTCGTGGTCTTCACAAAAGAATGTCTCTCTGAAAGGTCTGCCACAACATCTACAACAGAGGTACAACTACATCTACAACTCAAAGGTGAGTGTCACAGCCTTGCCTCCCAGACATTAGATACCAGTTAAAGGAGATATGTTCTCCTCCCCCCTACCCTGCTTTTATTCAGTGATTGAATACTAAAGGGAAAAAAATATAGTGACATACCTTATCAAATCTTTAGGCCTAGAAGCCTTTGTAAAAATTAATTTAAAGAATTTGGGTCTGAATCTGCACATATGCAGTGACATGAAAGCTTTGTCCACGTTAAGGCAAGGGGCATAAGGGTAAAGCATAGCTCAAAATTGCTTAAGGCAAATTGGCACCAAAATCATAAAATTTATTCGTTAGGTGTTAAGACATACCAAGAAGACAGGGAAAAAAAATGGATGAGGCCAGCCAAGGGCAGCTTCGTACCAGGGCCTGGGGAGTACAGAACACTTCTAGCTTACTGACATTATTGAAATGTTTGAAGAAAACAAGAGAAGAAATCCACCCCTTCTGGTTTGTAAGATTTTGATGAATATGTGGAACATCCTGCTGGTAGGGAAGAGAGGTTTACAGCCATATGCTCAGCCAGTCTCTGGTATGATTATTGCAGGTCTACAGTATGCCAGGAATTGATCATGTGTACTTATACTTCTCATGATGCTGTCTGACAATCACAGTGAACCAGCTGAGCTTCATCAATGAGGTCTCATAAGGAAAAGAAGTGGGAAGAAGAGGATATTCTTTTGTCATTGTTTCTGTTGAGCTCATTGGTGTGGGAAATGTGAGTTTGAGGTTTGGGTTTGGTTTTTTGTATGGGGTTTTTTCTTATATAAAATTGTGATAAGATTGTGCCAAGACAATAAAAACTTGGAGCAGCAATATCTTAAGATATTTTCAGGTAGCTGTTGACAATTAAAATGTGATGAAGTTATTAAAATCTAGTAATTATGATTCTTAGCTATCCCTCCATGAATATATACAGCCATGTTTTAACCTGTCAATTTTTTTAACTAATCCAAATAATGGTAAAAGACCAGTAACAAAAAAAAAAAAAAAAAAAGTAGAATAAGGATATTAAAATTCTTATTTGTTATTGTTGAAAATAATATTATTTATACTTTCCTGAGTTCCACAAGGATAGAACTAGAATTATAAAGATGTAATAATTTGCTGTCTGTGGCAAACCCACATAATCTTCAAATAAACTGCTTGTGCAGTATCACTCCAGGAACATATTATTTCACAGCTATAACAAGACCAAAGATACACTGAGCTAAAACAGATGGTATTGTGTTTGTAATGCATTATTAGGCAGAGCCCTTTCAAGGAGCCTGAGATATTTCAATGGAACTTGAGGACAAATTAGTCATGGTCAGCAAGGCTCTCAAGCACCAACACAAGATGTCTGATAAGTAGCTTAAGATTTAACAACTACCTCAGAGAATTCCTGAGCATTACACAGGGTACTCATCTTCTGATCCATTGCATCTTAGAGAGAAGTGGAAGTAAAGCAAGCAGATCTCTCTGCTATTCATTATTTACCTGTTCTCCTAACCCTTGCTATTTCATAGAACAGTGAAGTCTCTTGGCTCCTCTGACAAGGTGAATTATGTGAGAGATGAGGCAAAAGAAAACTGCCATAGTCTGTGTACAAGTCTGTTTTCAAAAACACACATAAACCTCCAGTTCCCATCTCTAGAGAGAGTAGTTTCCCTTCCCTCTCGGTCTTGACTGAAAGGTCTTTTATGACAGTAACATTTTCATGACAAGATTAGGTAAATTGCTGTAGAGAAACTGTAATAGTTTGTGTGCATTGACTGGGCACTTGAGCACAGTAACACTTGGGAGCTTTATTTAACTTTCTTCCCCTTTAATATCAACGGAGTAACCAACTTCTCCATAACCTTTTATAAGAGGGGAATTCAGAGGAAACCAGAATTTAGACAACAGAGGTAAAAGCTCAGAATCCTTTTTTCTGACTTAATAGAATTTTCTCAGCTGCTGTAGCAAATAAACTGTGTTCATTGTGTCAGTAAGTATCTTAAGGTAGAATGAAAAGCTGTTTATTTTAACTTATATTAAAGGCTAAACTCTAAATCCTGGTGCCTTCCAATCCGAACTTTGTCCTTATGACTAAAGGACAGGCTGTACTTCTGAAGAAAGAAAAAGTAGTGAAAAAATTCTGAGAGAAACTAATGTTGTGACATCAGGCTCAGTATCTAAAATCAAAATACTTAAAGGAAATGAGCAAAAAGAGCAAGATACAGATAAGGGAAAAGGAAGGTGGATTCTTGTCCTATTAAAGGATATTTAACTTAGAAAACTTGCACTGACACACAGAACATACTGGCCAGTCATGAAAAAGCACTAGCACCCAATATGGAAGCTAGGTCAGATTTTTTTACCTCACTGGATTCTTCTTCATCACTAATTTTCTGTTTCATATTTGTGGTTTGTCTGGGGGGTTCTGACACAGATTTTAAGCAATGACATTAGGAATCATCGTGCATAACATGGATTGCAGTTCTAATCTGGACAATTTAGATTAAAACAATTTTTTGGGATAGTAAACTTCTCTTAACTATATTTGACAACAGATGGATGACTATTTGCATTATGGTCATCAGAGTCACACATTCTCTCAGAAAGATTTTCAGCTGTTGTCTAAAGCATCTGTATGTGGCAGCATTCCTCCAAGAAAGAATGTCCATCATAGGTCTATAGGAAAAAATCACAAGATAACAAGTGAATGAGTATATTTCTCCAAAATGTGTCTGTAATTTCAGAAATTCCTGCTGTGCATCATAAACCTTTAAGAAATACGATATTCATTTTATGTCCCATGGACTATAATCTAACACAATAATAAAGCACATGGAGACAAACTCAGAACCCAACAGAAGTCTAACTCACTACAGATTTTTTCAGTATAATTGTGTTTTATGTCATTAGCTCTACATTCTTTGGGAAATAGTTTTCTTGAAGAAATTTATTGGTTTGCTTTTCTGTTACAAATAAACAAAAAAACTTGTTTTGGAAATGGAGCAGTATTATTTTCTACCTGATCTCTAATAGACAAAAAGGAGCAGATTAAGTGAAAGTGTTAGAAGAAGAGTAGAAGAAGTAGAAGAAACCAGAAATTTATGTAAATCTCATCTTCTTGGAATGGCTGATCGTGGGAATCATTAAAAATAAGATTATATTCTTATGGGAGACATTTCAGACACGATGTTTAGAAAAAGCCAGGCTGGGAGCAGTTAATAAGGACTGACTGTTAAAGGCTCTTCAGAAAGTCTGCAGCACTTGAAACTGTGTCCGACACTGCAGACAGAGCCTGTCCAATGTAATTCTCTCAGCTCTGCTCTGAACAATGACCTTAGCTTTGCTGGGACGAACACTCCCAGAGGGCTTAGAAGACTGCTAAGAGAAAGATCAAAGACAAATTTCTTCCTCCTGGTTGCTGTAGCATCTATGACCACTTCTAGTGACTTGTCTCTTACAATGGGCAGCCCCTTGTGAAGTCCTGTGCTTTCATGCTGACTTCTGCAGAGACATCAGCTTTGGGTTTATGTCTTCAATAGCAGCTCTGAGGGACTACTGTGAAATGGTAATTTCTAACCAACAGACCTTATGAATTTTTCTTAATGTTTTCTCTAACTTCTAGCATTAAAAACAGTATTGCATGAGAAAGGAAGTTATTCCAAAAACAAATGGTTATTTGCTTCTGTTTGAGGAAAACATATTCCAGGGGAAACATAATTCAAGAAATTTTCATTATCTTTAACACGGGTAAGAGCTCCATCATGAAAAGTTGAAAAAGGGCACTGTCTCCCTTGGCTACCCTAGAAAGTTTATACAATAAGAGTGCTTGAATCTCTCTTACTCCAGGCTAAAGCTCTGTCACCCTGGTACAGCTCATCAAAGTAGAAAGAGATACAGCAAAGGAAGCAGCAGTCCCAAATTTGAGTTTCTACAGGACTAGAAGGCACAGCCTTTTGGAACCCAGTATATCTCACACTTCTGAACCCCCTTCTACTACCACTGAAGATCCCTATGACAAGGGAAAGCTCCAGGCTTCCCATTTCCCAGTGTCCTCATTCCTGTTACTGGTCTCCCCACAGCATTTCCCAGTTTTTTCTATGACCCCATATCAGCGTTTCACCCTCCCATGTCTCAGACACATCTGCACTCAGCAAGTCTCACCTCCATCCCCTCCCTCTCACAGCAGAGCTGGTGCCCAATGTACTGGATCCCTTTTGGGATGCTGGCTTTGTCCTGTTAAATCACAGGGCCCAAAACCCCAATAAGACTGACTTGATATGCCTTGCTTCTCACAAATTCAGGTAACTTTTATTCATCTCCATAGTGTCTTATAAGTCTGTCCTTATCTTCACATTCTTATGCATTGTTTCCATGATCATTTATTCCATTACTTATGCAGTGATTAAAATTACTTGGATTTAGAACACCCTAGTCACTCTAAGGCATGGACTGTGCTCACTCTTTCCCTACCACCCCCAAACTCCCAGGGAGAACAGCTCTGTGACTGCTCCATAGATTAGCAGACCCATGTTTTTTCAGTCACTCCATACCACCAGACTGAGTAACTAAAACCCATAATGAATTGGAGGGCATAGGTGCCTTCTTACATGAACAGCTGGGGTTAGCTGGCGTTGAACTCTTCATTAATTAAAACCAAGTCAATGCTTAGAACAAGTTCAGAGACCAGGAAAAGAATTAATTAGCTACTTATCAAAAATTAATACACCAAAAAAAACATAGCCAGATTCGGATTGGTTTGGATTTAGGCATTATCTTTGTCTGTTGTTTTCAACATTGTTTTCAGGTGAATGCAAGAAGAAATAATTAAATTTGGAAAAACTGCTTCTTGAATGTCTGTTTGTATCCCACCAAGAGGACAGAAATGAACAGCAATTCCAGACCCACACATTCAAGTTTCTACTCCAGACAATTTAAAGCTATGGGGAAGCAAACATCACAGGCATGGTACATTCCTGCTCCAAAGGACAAAGCACTTCCTTCTCAGGTTTGGCAATTCAGAGTGCAATCTGTTATTGACAGCTGAGATTAGGGAGGGCAAAGATTAGAGTGTGAAAGGAATTTGTTCTGATGTATATTTTAATAGAATAATTGCTGGTTAAGCAAGAGAGTGCATCACTAGACTCATAATCAGTCAGCAATATTCACTCTCATTGATTAGTGCATGCAGCAGTAAAAGACAAGATTTTAATGTAAGATTTCAATGTAAGATACCCTCTCAAAAAGCAAATGCTTCCACTATAGCCAGCAGTGCCCTGCTCCTCCCTGGAAAACCACACAGGTAGATAATTACAACTCAATCAAATGCCTCAGACAGACATTAAAAACAGCTTTCCTTTGCCCCTTAGCATTCAGCTGGATGCTTCAGGATAATAGTCCTGCACTGAGACACAGGTGTAGCTGCATTTTTGTCTTCACAAGCTATCAAATGAAGTTACATTTAAATCTGTTCCCCTTGTTCATTCCTGTGAAGTCATCATAACAGCTTTTGTCATGAATTTGTTCTCTTTAGATGCTCATTGTGTGATGCAATTTTCTCTGTATTGTGAGTATGAGGGAGAAAGCAAGAGCCTGACGTTTTAGTGAGAATCTTACTAAGATATAGGAAAAAACAAGGGTGCCAAGAAAAAACATATCTTCCAAAAGAAATTGGTTTGCATAATACAAAGAAGAAGAGAAAAAAAAAAAAACTGGGTTAAGGAAAAATTTTGGAAAAATTAAAAAAAATCCTTTTAAAAACTGACCAAAAGGGATTAATCAGCACATGATGAAATCACCTCCCATTTTCATTTATATCCTAATTTCACAGTTAACAACCTGACTTATTATACCTGGCTGTTAATATGCATGTTGTAAATGACTGTGCTAAATTTCCTGTCCACAGATTTTTTTCTAAAACAGATGAATGGAGAAATTGAGAACAGAAGCCACTTATACAGAAATAGGAGCTAGATGACAGTAATGGCAACGTTATAACATGGGTATTAATTCAAGGTACACCATGTTCATGTTCTCTCTGTTACTCTGAACAACGAATGCATCAAGAAAATATAGTCTCATCACTTCAGACTTCATATCAAGTTAAAGGCTTGAATTTTACCATCTCAGGTACATGATTTAGGTTTGAGGTTATGAGAGGTGAGGATCTGAGCTATGTATTTGAAGTCAAAGTCCACAACATAACAACAAATAACTAATTTGGAACATTTTAACCATTTTCTAGAGGAAAACACAGCTTAATCAAAAATTAAAAGCAACATTTTGGGTAACAGAAACAATTTACCAAAATGTTTGTTTAGATGGAGAGGAGGGAATGAATCTAAACAACCTCAATCACAGATTTGTTGCCCTATTTTTCTCCATTTCTCTGTGCTTATAAACAATATATTAAGAAGCATAAAATATATTATTCAGTTTAAAGGCATCTAAAATTAAATATTTCTCTTTCAAAACTTTATGTATATCCAGCTGAATTCAGGATTAATTCTGAACAGGAGAAAAACAGCATTCATAATCCTCCACAGAACTGTGTTTTTCACTTACAGCAGAGTTTTCTGTAGAGGTCCATTTGTGAGAGATGTTAGCAAAATTCTCAAGTACTTAAAGTTACACTCTACTCTGGGGAATGGCATAATTTGAAATAACAAAATGAGGAGTGCACTCAATAAGAAGACATTTTTTCACCTGCAAAGGGTTGGGAAGAAACCAACCGGTTACTGGAAACATCACTGAGCTTTGTTTTGTTTCACTGAAATTCTCCAAACTACAGCATTTGGCAAAAATTCAGGGAAATATTCAGGGTTTGCAGACCTGTCCTCAATCCAAGTCTTTCTGAGTGGAGAGTTCTGGGTCCCTTGGGTCCCAGTCTTTTTTATTGAAGTAACAAAACCATCATCAAATCTTGTGGAAAAACAAGCAACCCTTCAAGTTGAGTACAGAGTAAAAGCAGTGCTTGTGGTTTGTTTATTCTTTACTTCCAGGTGCCTTCAGCAGAGCAGGTAGAATGAAAAATGCACACTAAGAAGCCTGTATAGTCAGTACAGAATTTGTTTTTTGCTTAAAGAGGGGAGGGAAAGGAGAGCACAGGATTGATGTCACAGCTTCACCTTTCAGCTCTTCAATTCCACTGGAAAAAAGATTTTAAGAAGCAAATGCCTGACACAACTGATGTATCTGGAAGCTCTTCTACATTTTCCATGTAGTAGTGGAAAAGCCCAGACACTTCTTCAGTAGGATATTGCTTTAGCATTGCCTTTGTCATGTACAGTAAAACAGCACTGTTCACACTGCTGTGTGTTTGCCTTTCCCTGGAAGCCTTATATGAGCAATTTATACAGCAAGATAATAAATGCCTTCCAAGTCACTGGCTGTTCAGTACAAAAAATTTAAAACAACCTTGTTCAGATACTCTGAACATCTGAATCTATTTGAATTAAATCAGAGAGATTTGCTGATTGAGAATCAAGTGCTGAAAGGCTAATTTGAAATAAGAGAAAATGTGGAAAAAATCAAAAGTGCAAAGTCAAAATCCACTACAGTCAATGACTATTTACCTCAGTGAAAAATGTTCTTAAACTATTGATTTTTGCTTTCTTCACCAAAATCAGTTCCCTTTTAAGTATAATTCAAAAGCTATGATCAAACATGACA
Organism: Cinclus cinclus; assembly: GCF_963662255.1. Lineage (NCBI taxonomy): Eukaryota > Metazoa > Chordata > Aves > Passeriformes > Cinclidae > Cinclus > Cinclus cinclus. The sequence continues at coordinate 9,240,916 of NC_085052.1, read as the reverse complement.
AAGATTATCAGCTATAATATAATTTGCATAGCTTTAGCCCCAGATGAGGAGTTAAGATCTTTATATTAACAGCTGTAATAATTCAAAGATCTTGACTCAGGCAAAGCTTTTAAAAAAATCATTATGATTTCCATGTTATAGATGAAATTTGAAACAGCATTACAGGACAGCAATTAGCACAGCCATGCAAACTAATGAACTTACAAGTCTTGTGATTGTGAATCACTATCTGTTCCAAAATTAAGCCACAGATGGATTTAGTGATTTAAATGACACTGCTATGTGGGAGTCACACCAGCTGCCTTCAGCCTTAGGGCTGAAGATCTGACACTCTCCAGCTGCCACAGCAAAAGTCAAAGAGTATCATGAATGATAATTCTCAACTGAGATGCATTACTATAAATTTAACTTGTTACAATTTCAATTGCCTGATGTGAAACAATGCATCTCTGTTTAGCTGCTGCAGAAATTTTGTTACCATCTGGCTGATATCCACTACTTATAAATAAATGGATGGTTACTTGACCAAAACACAGCAACTTTTCCTCTTTCTAGCAAAAAGAAACTGAAGATAACAGCAGAACTAATTTCAGTCTAGCGCAGGATGTGATTAAGATTACTAGTTTTTGTTCTATTTTTAAAGGTATTCTTTAAAGACTAGTACCTAACCAAGAGGAAAATTACCTGGATTATTTAACTGTTCTTTGAATTGCTATCAAACCAAGTGCTGTCAAAAGCAAAAATCTTTGTAGATGTACTGACAAAGACTCTAGAAAGCAATTTAAAAATCTATTCTGAAACATTTTTTGATTTAGGTTATGATATTGTGACAATCTTTGCATTTCTATGTGTTAAACGTACTGTGTTATAAATGGCAAGTAGCTTGAGAATGGTTTCCAGGTCCTTTAGGTTCCTAATTCTCTGGACTTGCTTCCCTTGAAGTTTGCTGTTATTCCTGTTGTGTCTCAGTGACATGGCTGCTCTCAGCTAATACTCATTATTGTATGATACACAAAGTCATTCATTATTACTGAGAAGACCCATTCTAACACAAAGCAAAAAACATTATGACAGATTTTATTCTTCTGGAGGAAGGCATTAATGCTTACTTACTTGCAGAGTTTCTTAGAGAGGTTTTTTTTTTATTTTTTAATATCTTTCATTATTGGTATTTTCAATATGCAATACGTTTCCACGTAAGATTTTTAGTCCTGGGAGAATTCTAGTGCCTTTGAAGACTTATTATGGAAGACTTAAATGAATGTTGTTGGATTGGAACTGTAGGACAACTGGGAGGTGCTTAATGCTTCTAGAAAAATAGAAGAACAATATTTCCTGAATTGAAGAATTTTTATTGCAGTAACTTCAGATTCATCAGTTCATAGGGAAAAAAAAAATCCATTCTTATGGTTGTTTTAAGGATCATAATTGCTTACTTAAGCATATTCAGCAGCTCCAGTGGATAGTTAGGACACAATGTAGTGCTGTCATCACCCTATATTGTACCATGAGGGGAAGTTGGTCCTTATGAGGAAGTACAAAAATGAGGACACATCACAAAGCCATTTCATGGTTTTGTCTTACTACACACGGAGATGAGTACAGCAGTTCAAAATTCCCTTTCTAGCATTAAGTCTAATTTACAAAGTCTTGGTCAAATATTCCTATTTTCAAGAAAGAAAAAAGAGCAGGGGAAAAGGACACAAGGAGCAGAACAAGAACAGTGATAGAAAGGATTACCACCATAAATTGACTTAAGTATGTTTCCAAGGGAAGCCCATGATTTCTGGCTGATCTGACTTTTCCAAAGGACTGCTTGTGCTTCTTTAAGGCCCTAATGTGATGAAAACCTTCCCAACTTATAAGTTGTCCTGGCAATCATTTGCATTTTATTTCTAGATTAATTGTATCTTCAAATTCTGCCACTAAATAATTACCCCTTTACTCCTTTCTATCACATCTTCTCTCCATACAGTTGGGTTTATGGATTGTTAAACTCATGTCTTATTTTCCTTCCAAATAACCCAAAGACATTTAGCTTATTAATGTCTCACTTATTTAGTTCTTTTTCTATATCCAAAATCACTGCTTTTGCTGAAGCTGTCCAAACACGCTGAACCTTTTGAAGCACTTGCTTTTACAATGCCACTCCTTATAAATGCCAAATAAAAGAAAAAGAGCATCTATTGCACTGTATGCAGATAAAACAGCATGCATTTACTCCAGATTTAAATATCTTTTCTCAAACAACCTTCTTCCATAACAACTCTGATGAGTTCCAGAAGTTTATTAAGATGGCTGGGGAAAAAAAAATGGAGAAATGGCAAAAACAAACACAAATTATGTTTCACTACATTATTTAAATATTTATGATTATTAGTCATAAGAGAGAAGCTGTTGTGGAGGTCAGAAAATATCTGCAAGCCAGTGTATTTGGATATTTGGGAATGAGAAGTAGTTCCCATGGTAAGAGCACAGAGGACAGCTCAGCAGTGGAGCAGTCCCATGTAGTTCTCTCAGGAAAGAATGGTTAGACAGGGAAAAGAAAACTGAGGGTGTTGGTAATGAGGGCAGAAATAGTTGTAACCTTGACAGAAAGTTATGTCCAGGTCTCTAAGACCCCACAATTAAAAAAACAGACGTGAAAGAAGCAGAGTCTATAAAGTTGTTTTTTTAAAGAAAAAGTGACTGATCCCTGAGAGCTGATGGGGAACAGAATTGTTCTTCTGGCAGCTAGAGACATATACAGGAATGAAGGGATAAAATACAAGGAATATCTGAACCCAAGAACAGTAAGTAGCTCTAAGAAAAAGATGCTCAGAGCACTTAATGGAAAGGAATACAGGAGGGGATTAAGAAACACACAATCATTTATCAGTGAATGTTTCATAGGATTTATGTACTTGTGCACCTTTGGATAGAGCATAAAAAGTTGATAGGTGAGGATTTAAAACGTCCCTCAAGAAAATGTATTAACTGGAAAACATTCACTAAGCTTCTAAAGATCTACTACTTACTGTAGAAAGGAATACTGAAGTGTGCCTTAAACATGATCTAAAGGGAAATATATGAAATTATTTTATGAAGAAATAGCATTACCAGGCATTTGAGGACAGCAAAACTCTGAATCACTGTTTGGCAACATAACTGGTTCCTGAAGCCTTTTCATTTTGATCATCACTGAGACCCTATTCTTTTCCCAGGTGTCCTTCACTTGAGATATGTACAAGGCAGTACAAATAGCCTTTTTGTCCTGATTGTGGGGCTTTTAAACCAAGGTACAGCAGGCAATTGGAACAATGAGGTAATTTTGCTAATTAATAACTAGGAAAACCCTTTATGCAAATTTCCTGTCTGGTTCGGCTATTTGCTCAACAGCCATCAAGAGGAGACTACAAGTATTCCATAAAATATTTAATCCACTGTAGCTGTGCTGAATCAGCCTGGATGTAGCAATCTCTTTTCTTCTGTGGACAGGCCTTCATTTACACTGCATACAGAGAGAAAATGAACCACTGTTCCATGTTTTGACACCTTGTAGAAAGATTGCAGCAAGGTATTGACTTAGACAAGACTAAGAGAAAACAAAGAGCATCCCAAAGCAAACCAAGAAGGGTCAATGAAGAACAAAAAGGACCTTTCTCTGTGATTCTTGGTGTGATAGTTTAGTAGCTTAGCTGAATAACACAATTCATCTTCTGATTTAGCAGGAGCAACTTTTATAGATTTGCTTCAAACAAAGATGAGCTGTACTACTTTTTTACCTGTGTTTTTTGCTTTGACTCTGGATCTATCATTCTCCCATCTCCAGAAAGAGAATAGAAGATTGAGGGTCAAAAAAATTCCTTGTGATACACAACCATGTTTTGTCAGAGATTCTCTCAGAAACTTATCTGTTTAAATTGTAATCTCAGGTCCAAATGAGCATTTTTTCTTGCCTGCTGTTGTTGTCAGAGGGATTTTCATTTGTCAGCTGATCACAGCTGCCTCCTCCTGCCTGTCAGAGCTGACACTGCCTCATTGCATTGAGGTTAAGGAACAAGGAAAAGGAGTGGAGCAGGTTTTGCTATTCTCCATAAAGTGTTTATCTCTTGCTTCCACGTGAATAAAGGAGTTCATTTGTAAGTTAGTCGCTGTAGCATGAGAAAAGAGGCTCTTGAAAGCTTTGAAAGTGAGTAAAGAAATGAACAGGGCAGGGCCCAGCTGGAGGTGTGAGCACCAACTATTCTCCAGGAGGATGACTGCACTCATGGTGACAAAGAGTGCCTGCAGATTAGAGACACATACTTCTATGGAAGTGCTTTGCAATTTTCATTTTAAACATGAGCCCTAAACAAAATTCTAAGTTTCATCACTTGTGAGACTAGTACAACACCTCAGCCAGTATGACCATACTCACTGCAGGTCTCTGCCTGAGCCCAGCACAAAATATGTTGGTGACCAACACACCCAGTCCCCCAGAGACACAAACTGGCCAGAGATTGGTTAACAAGTGATCTGTGGCCATAGCAAGGAGCAAATAGGTTTGAAGCCCTATGGAAATATCAGCCCTCTGTGTTTTGAGAAAACAAAGGATGCTTTAAAGAGCAAATAAGTGGTAATTTACAGGGGCTTCTTTTCCCAGATATTGCAAATCAGTTCAAGCTGTAGTTTGTCAGTGTATAACAGCTCATTCAGAAATAAATCTTAAAAGTTGAATAATTTCACTGCAACCATGGGAGTGCAATGTTGGAGTTGTTTTATAGTAATGAGAAATGGTGCATACACTGCAGGCCCCAGGGTGAGGGCAGCTGGTGTTAATTTATTGCCCTGTGAAATGCAAAACAACTCACGATAGTTACCCCTTGCTAAGTGCAATAAAAAAGGCAAGGGAAACCATCTCACATGCTAAATAGTATTTGGAAATTACTGACCTGTCTCTGGACAGTTGCCCCTCTGCAGATCCTACCAAATTTAGAGAATAAAGTTGAAGAGGAAACCAAGAAAAATAAATAGAAGCCAAGAAAAGCATCAGCAGTGAAGAGCAAGGCCAAGGTAATATACTTCTTTCTATATCAAGCATGTAAAATACTGAAGTAAAACTCATTTATGTTCATTGACATCAATGAGTTTTTCATCAGCCACTCACTTCAAACATGGTTTAAAATGACAAGGAAACCACAGAAGCAGTGACATTATGTAAATGTGTTCACAGACAGAATATGGCTTGCAAATATCTTGTATGGCTTCTAATAAATACCTAATTCAATTAAGAAGCTGAGTAAGCATGGACTGTATTTATAAATTATAAGTAGTCTTCCAGAAAAGTTGACAGTGGTTATGTGACCCTGGCAACACAAAAACCAAGGCCATATTAGATGTTATTCACAGGCAGTCTCATACTGGTTATTAGGGGTATAAATCAGTATAGGTTCCCTGACATCTAGAAAATAAGGCTGATTAACACTGGCTGAAGACTTGACCCATGGTAATAAGTATTCATGGTAGCCCCTTGTGGTCTCATACTTCTCCCAACAACATCAGCAGCAAAACTGAAGCTTTACAGGGAGATATCATTACACTTGGAGTCCTAAAAGTCTTCCTTAGTGATAGAGCAGTAAATGTACTCCTGACATGGTTCTGACTATTTTTATGCCTTTCTTATTAGTCTTTTACAAAAATGCAGAGTGGCAAAAATTACTTCTGACAGATAATTCATCAGGGCCTGAAAGCCAGGACCTTGGTTCAGAAAACTGTGCTGAAATTCACTAAATTACACTGGCAGATGTGACAGAGGGATCTGCTGTAAAGTTTAGTGTCACAGCTGCTTGCAGAAAAGGTGTGCCAACTATACAATAATAGAATGAGGAAGAAGAAAAAATATAAACTAATAAATCATAACATAAACAGTGCTCCATCTTACAACTCTGAAGGAGTTGTAAGATCTTTAACTCCATTTGGTTAATTTGTAAAAGGTAACTTATTAAGTGGACAGGCTGACTCAACAAAGATTTGTGTCTGCTTTGGTTTTGGATAATTTTAATTTTACTAGATGAAGCTCTTGCATAGAAATACAAGATAAAAGACATGAAACCTAATTCCTTAGCTGCATTCATGTATTTTACAAACTGTGTGTCTAATGGTCATATTTCTCAGACCCACAGTTTCTAATGGGAGGCTGACCCATATCATTTCTAGGTGGCCACAATTCTGTCATTTTCTTCCTGATCCATTTATGGTCAACTGTTCTGGTCTCTGTGCCTCAAATTACTCACTTGGGTTTATCTCCAGCAGAGAATACTCAGATCCCTTCTCAGACTTCATTTTGGCAGAGCACAGCACAATCTCGCTTGGTCTGATTTGTCCTCTCAGTCCTCTTTGCATCTGTTCTGACACACCTGTGCCTCCTGACCAAATGGTGTCCAAGGAAACCACCCAGATTTTCTCTCCAGCTCTCATCTCCACTTGGAGACACCTGAACAAGAAGCAAAAGTTCTGCTCATTAATCTGCTTGACCCTGTGCTTTGCTCTGTTAAATTTCAGCTATTTTATTTTTGTTTTCTCTCATCCAGCTGTTCTGGTGCGGTATTTCAATCTTTCTGTGTACTGACAGCTTCAGCTTTGTGAGATCAGCAAATTTATTTCAAGTGCTTCTATACTTTGCAACAGGTTTATTAATGGGAGTGTTAAGCAAGGCCTATGCTTGAGGAATTCAATGGTAATCACCCATCAGTCCAGCAGTTTCTTTTCTAGATGACCCCACTGTTATTTCTTTTTCAGCCATGACTGATTTCTCTCTTTTCCGGTTTTACTAACTATCCTTGTGTCACTGTCACACACACTTTACAGAATTACTTTACAGAGAATTAGACTTCAGAAAATTCAGCTACCTAAAGTTTATCAGAGGATAAAGTTGACTTATTTTTGGTAAATCTTTACTGCCTTCACTCACTGGCTTTTAATTGCTAAAAATTGTTAAGTTTTCGTGCAAGAACAATCCCTTTTGTTAATTTTTGGTTTTCAGAATAGAGGACCCATTCCCATACCTGAAATAGTACAGTCAAGTCCCTATTTTGCAACTGTTTGGCAGAGAGCACTTTCATTTCTAGTCTTTTAATTATTTAGTGCCTTGCCAGTTCAATGAGGTCCAGAATGCACTCACTCACAAGTCAAGCATCTCAATACAAACTCTACAACACATCTTCATGCAACACAGAGACAAGGAACTGCACTTGCCTTACTGGAACACTGGCTCATTCTCTACCTGCAAACACAGCTTCATCAGCTCTGGCTTGCTGTGCTACTTCTTCACTATTTTTGCTAGGAAACAGCACTTGGAAAAGTTAAAAAAAAAAAAATTACACCCCACAGAACCATAGATGTCGATATGTAAAGACTGGGTAAAACCAAGCTCAGTACTGGCTCTAAGTTAGCAGAGGTCACGACTTCCCCAAACTTCCAGATAACCAACACTATCAGAGATGCAGAACAGTAAAACCTGAGGTACTGCCATTCACTTCAGGAAATGGAAGCGAGAATCTGATGGACAGCACTACACAGCCAAGCTTCTGTTGCTTCCTATGGACCCATACAACACTACCTGCCTAAAATGCCACTACCTACTTTCTCACGTAATTTACACATAATGCAGCTTAATGGGGAAAAAGGTTTTCTTTCATATCTGACCAATTGTACTCATGCAGCTGAAATAAATATGTTGGGGCATTAATAGAATCAAGCAAAATAATGCATGATTTTCTGAACTAGGGAGTACACTCTGCATATTAAGAGGGCTCCATCTCACTGCTGCCAAGGGGATTTCAACATTATATTTGCTATAGCAACCTCTGAAAATGCTCTTTCTGCCAGTGAAAGTTAGTTCTGTGCTTAGAATAATAATTTCCTAATAACACCAAAACACTACAGGAGACTAACATATTAGGTAAGAGCTAAGAATAAATTACACTGCAAAACAGAGGTGAAAAAGAGCTATTAGTTCAGGATCTCATCCAGCCAACACTGTGTTGCACTATTAACTAACAAGATGCAAGCTGAAATTCATACTGAAAGTTTTCAAAATTATGACAATCTTTCCTCAATACAAACCATGCAACTATTACAGAAAGCTGATTGCTTTATTACTGAATTCTATCACACAATATCTTTTGCAATAATTGTTTTCCAGCTTCACATTTCTGAGGAAAAAAAAAAAAAACAAAAAAACCCCAAACCCTTACCTTCCATGCACAGCTGCATAACTGGAGTGCTGACTCCCAAGAGTAATTCACAGTCATGCAAAAACTGTGACTCTAAGAAGGATAAATCTATTGCACTGTCAACTTTCAAATTAATAAATTCTTTATCATCTCATATTTTTGGATCACTTGTTGTAGAAATGGTGCATTCATCTATACCGCTGTCCACATTTACCACCAGAGATTATTAATAATCTTGCATTTTAAAAAGGATCACGTAACAACTTCAGGAAATGTCACAAGAATGGCTAAGGTGGGAGACAGGCCATTTTCAAGGCATTTTGCAGAAGCCTTTCAACAAGCCTCAGTTTAAAACCAAAAAATATAGATTTTGACAAGTAACAATATGATACTGAAAGTTTAACTGTAGAAGAGCTGAGTCCTAGAAGGAATTTGCCATCCCCATCTGCCTGCATTGCTGGGCTTGTACAAGGAGGACCAGCTCTGACAGAGGAGGATGCCTAAGTTCTCTGTGTTTCTACAAGAAGCAGGAGGCAAACTGGGCACAGGTTACATAAAAAACATAAAACTGTTCAGAAGAGAAGCAAAACATAGAACTGTTTTATGTAATTCCAGTGGTAGCTGCACAGCAGGTCTTATTACTACAAGGTTACTCTAATTAATCCAGTGATTTTGTAGCATGTCTGATTATGACAAGAACGATTGCAAGAGCTGCAGTAATGTGGCAGATCAGTGTTGCACCGCATACTAAAGAAGGAAAACATTCAGATTTTGGGAAGGCAAGAAGGAAAGTGACACAGACCTGTGACATTTCTGTCAGATTGCCATTGGGAACAAGGCTTGCTAGTCAAAGGTATTAGAAATATTGCCCCTTGTCACCCTGGTTTCACTCTTAATCTGGTGAGATGGGAACCTGATTAGGACACCAATCTGCCTGAAAATTGTCTGGGAAAAAAATAATCTGGATGAGGCTGAGGATTCACCAACAAGCAAGAAAGGAGGAAAATGCTTTGACTGCAGCTACTGTGCAAGGTATGTTCTTATGGCTATAACCACAAAGAGATCCTATGCAGGGAATAGGCAGAAATTCATCTGAAAGTCTGTGTGACTGGACCACAGCTGCCAGGGAAATTAAAAACCCCGTAATGAAATTATTTACACATTTTTCCTTCTAAAGTAGCACATCAAAGTTTGCAAATTGAAGAGAAAGAAAAGACTGATATGAAAATCACAAGGCATAAACTTATCACACAGAGACCTAGAGAGTCAGATGTAATTTTTAAAACATTAATGAATTTGCCCTTCCTTCGTCACCTCTCTTACACCTTCTTTTACCTCCTGTTCTTACATTTCGGGTGCAACTTGGGTATTCCTTTCTCCACAACAGGAATGAAAGAGTGAAGCTGTGCCCCAGGCAGCAAAGCCACAAAAAATATGTTCTCTCAAGGACATTAAAATGAGTATTGTTGGGTGTCGTATTTCTTGTTTTGATAGTCATTCTCATGCATTTCTTCTGTGAGATCCTCTAAAGTAATTGAAATCAAGGCCCATTGAATAGACATTTTAAAGTAAGAATTAAGCCATAATACTTGAGGTATAAAAACCTCACAAATCTAAAGAGAGCACAGTTGAAAGGAAAGTATAAGGTCTCATACTTCAGTGCCAGAACTGGAGAAATAAATCCAGTTTCTGAAGTGCCAGTGCAGTACACTGCTCACTACTGGGAAAATCAGAAGTGATTCACACAAGCACCGAGTGTTACTTGTGGGAACAGCTTAGGAATATGAGTTCAAAGAATAGCATTTATCATGGTAGATGAGAGTTTCTTACCAGTGATATGAGATATTGAGACATAATAATATTGAAAGAGTGCAAAAATTAGTGAGAAAGCAATAATTAGAAAATACAGATTTCAGAGTAACCAACATTTTCAGCCATCTCCCTTCTCAGAAATGAAAATGTTTCAAATAGAAACGACTAAATCATGTCCATTCACTTAATGTTTTCACTCTTTAGATGTAAGTTATTCTTTTGACTATATTTTATACTAATATAATTGTACCATATCCTAGATTATTCTGCAGTAGCTCACAGGTTTTGTTAGCATTCCCATTTTAGTATGCTTCTTCTTAGCAATTACTTTTTTTAAAAAGATTTTAACAAATCTACAAATATGCAGATTTCAGGTCAATATCAACTGTGCTTGAACAAGGTAAGTTATAAATGCTGTTACCCCTGCAGCTGTCAGCAAGCTCAGGTCAGCAATGAGGCTTTGACCTTTGGAAAAAGTCCAGTTCAAAGTCAGCTTACATGGGCACAAGAGCATCTGTGTTTGTCATGCATTTCTTTTAGGAACACTAAGCAAATACATCCCAGAATAATATGACCTGTGGTAATATAGATTTTCTTTCTAACCATAAAGGACAAATATTTATGGGAACGTTTTGCCAGTTCCATAGAAAGTAACAAATGTACTTCAAGTGTTTGCTTGCAGTCCTTCAAGAGCTGTAAACAATAAGGATCTGAGCTCCTACAGTACCGTGTTATTTCTGCTGCAGAACAAGGCAATGGTGCCTTTGATATAAAATATCATGTTTACTGTGCCTTTTTTATGCAAAGAAATATTGAGTCTATCCGTTGGAGAGACGAGGTTACTGTGTGCATGACCTTTGAAAACAGAATACACACATAGACCCTCTGCCAGGGAATAAAGGAAAAGCTATTTTCCTTTGTCTGTGTTGTGGGGAAGCATAAGATGAGCTGGGAGGAAGACTACAAGTGTTTGAAATGACAAGGAGGATATGCCAGCATTCACTGGGACGAGAACTTGTTTTCTCATCCACTGTCTAGGATCAGGTCTCTCACCTCAGAAGTGGTTACATTTCTGTAATGGTGAAAAGCTCTATACTGTGATTTATCTGTGAAGAACATAGGCACAGCAAATATCACCCTTATTTTAAAAACTAGTAGTTCATAAGTGAGAGAATTACAGAAGGTAAACTTGATTTATGCTTTTCCCTCTCTTCCTCAATCATTACCTTTCTTCCCAGAAAGAAGCTAAACAGAGCTGGTTTTTACCAAAGCAAGTTTGGCTTTTTAATGAGCAGAGAAATTCTAATGAATCCCACTGCTTCAAAATTGGACTTGCAAACCAGCATCTATTTACTTGAGAAAAAAATTCCAGGGGAAACTGTTCTTGTTTGATTAAGGGTTGTAAAAACCCTCTATCTTGCCTTCAAATCTACTTTAATAAAATTTCTATTTAAATTATCCCTCCCAGAAGGAGAATGAGGATAATGTGCATAGACTAAGGAGAAAATTGCAAGTTCCAAGTTTTTTTTTTTAATTAAGCATCAAATAACCAATTGTTAGATAGGAAATCATTACAACTTTTTAAGGAAAAGCAATACAGTAGCTTTATCAAATCTCCCCTAACACAGACACCATCCATATCTAGCCTGTGTTAGCCCTCTTTTTTCTCATTCACTCTATCTCAGCCTTGTTCTCACTGCCGTCCTCATCTCCTGCTACGTTTCAGCTTGGCCCCTCTTTTTTTATCAAGGAGTAGTAAGGACCTGCCTGAAGCAGTCTGCCAGACACCCACACTCCGAACCTATTGATCTGTAGGAAAAATAAGCATCAAACGTAACACAGATAGAATCAGAGGCAGGGGCAGATCAAGAGGGCAACCTGAAGAGTAGCTCAGAAGAAGACTCCCTGAGCTCACAGGTAGCTTGGCAGCTTGAGGTCTTCATGTACTGAAATACCTTTCACCACTCAGAAGTTACTTCAGAGCCTGAGTCCTCTGCAAAGCAAAGGCCTCAGACCACTTTGTGTGTTTCAAGTGCTTTTCGATTCGCCACTGCTACCAATATATGTCAAAACTTGACTTTAGAAGTTCTTGTAGCAGGCATGAAAGGAAATGAAAGCAGCAAACTCAGGCACACGGGCACAGCTTGTCTGCAAAGAGACTTGTATAACTTTAAATGAAACAAAAGCTTTTCTGCTCCCTTTATAAACTCAGAAGTGTGGTTTTTTGGGTTTTTTTTCCCAAAATATTGCCCTACAACAGGGGAGAACAACATCCTTACCTATAATTCTGAGCCTCTGACTTATCAACAAAGTAGAAATGCAAACCAGGACATCAGATTTCCAGTGAGATCCACAACCAGATTTTGCCAAAGAAGAGACAAGCAATTTAAATATACATGGAGATACAAGGATAGATGCAAAGCTGATCTGCATGCAACCAGAGCAAGATGAGCCTCAGGATTCTTTTTTCACACATTATCATATTTTCTTTATGCAGCTGGTTTAGAAAGGTCTTTTGGGTGAAGGTTATCTAAATTCTCTTCTTAGAGCACTGTTACTAGAATAGGAACCTGTTTTTCTCCAAACTGTTCTGAGACCTGAATGTGTGTTTAACAAAACACAGTTCACAGGAGAGAACGCAATAGCTGCTTGGAACTGAGTATAATTCAAATCTGATATTTGAAAACTTCTGCCTCATAATCACAGTGGTGCCCCTGAAAATGTCAGGTCAATTCCTTACATTTAAAGAAAACAACATGTTTCTTGTGAAGGCACAAACACCAAGGTTGATCTTTTTTCAGCTGCTTTCTAAAATGAAAGATTTTCTTCCAAGAGTTTCAAAGTACTTAATGCAAATTCTGTGCCAGGACAGCACTTAGAGCCCAAAGAAGCCCTGCAGCAGGGCTTTCAGGAATTTTTGTCAATGCTGAGGTCAGGAGCCAAGTGCTCTAGAGAAGAGAAAACAATTACTTGTACAACCTATGGTGTTGTTGCAGAATACAGTACTGTAGGAAAGGGGGGGAGGAAGGCTGGGCCTGATGCTTGTTCCAAGCACTGGACTAATATAAAACTAAAAAGCACTAAACACTGATGGAACAGACCAGATGAATGGAGTATAATTTCTCCTTTCACTCAGTCATACTTCTATACACATCCATATTCAAAATATCTAAGTCAGTAAACTTATAATAAGGTGAATTTATAAAATAAATTGTTGACTACCAAAACAATGACTATACTATTTGCTTCACAGCAAATGATCCATACCAGAGAAAGCAATAAAAAAGAAAGGATAAAATAAAATATTTTTTTAAAAAAAGATAAAGCTACCTAATTTAAGTAGTGGAATAACATTTCCAAAAGTACTAAAGAGCTGAAGGGGTGGGAAGAGGGAGGGAACAAGAAATGAACTTCAGAAACTCAGAATTAATAGAGGCAAAAATGAAAAGGAAAATCAAACCATTATTTTAACTCCTTCCTTGTTAGCTGCGGATCACAATCCTCAAACATTTGCAGTGATACAGAGAAACATAGATTAATCAGTATTTTTTTTTCCTGTTCCTTGTAAACTATTAAAGGTTCAAAATCCCTACAAGTATCTGGTTCTCTCCTAAAACCTACCTCACTCCTGACCTTTGTAACCTCTTGTGTAAATGTTCCTTTATGTCTGTAGATGCATCATCTAAGAGCACAACATTTATGCAATCAAGGTTTAAAGACAAGCCTTAAAGAGAAAAACAGTGAAAATAAATGAAATCCAGATTCTCTATTTTGAGGAGTTTCCAACATTACATCACAATAGGTAGCATTCAGAAAGGAAAATGGCAAGTTTCAAATTCTGAAGAACCAACAGATAATTTTTAGGTAATCCCAAATGCCTTAAATCACAAAGCTATGGAAATATTGCTAGAAAGTAACCTCTGAGTCCAGCCTGTCACTTCACATGAGACTGTCTTGAAAACCCCCACAAAAGGATATAAAACAACTTCTCTTGATAAACTGTCCAATTACAGCAGGCAGTCACAAGGATATGAAACCAGAAATTTTCAGTTTCTCATCATTTCACTGAAGTTTCTTTTCAGAGTCAAATGCCCCAATTTGTCAGTAGTTTGGATTCTCTGAAGCAGAGCTAAGGTGAAAATCTAATTTTGACATCCTTAACAAAAAAAAATGTTTTGTTTGCTGAAATAAAAATGAAGACAGTCCAATGAATAAAACCTTCCATAACAGAGTGTTCACAAACCATCTGCAGATTAAGACTCAGATGACCCCTCTGACCAACAATAACAGTGGATGTTCATGTTTGAGAAGGGTCTATTCCATTTGTAGATATTTTTTTTGAGAAAGATGATCAAATTACATGAACCACATAGTCATTCAAGCGACAAGTGGGTTAGCAATTTGCACAAATATATGAAAGTTATTTACCCAATTGTAGTCTGTCTCATCATCACCACTCTCTCTTATTTGAAATGAACAATGGTGTCTATTATCTTCATTAACCAAACTGTTTTGAATCAATATGATTCTCTACAGCCATAAGCTATTTTATCTGTGCCAGAATGGGATCTGCACTGAAACTGCAGTGACATTATTACATTGTTTCCTGATGAAAATGATGCAAATGAAATTCTCTGCTAGCTGATACCTCACTCATATATGCTCACTCTTACAATTACAGGTCTTAAAAAGATGTTATAGCGCAGTATAGGAACAATTTATAGTGAAGATACTAGCTGAGATCAAAGGCAAAACTAGATGTTAATGAGTACAAAATACATACCCGATACTTAGGGAAAGACAAGGCCTCTAGGAAGGGAAGGACATAAAATCAGAGTGCACATGTAGTTAATAATTTGGAAGAACTTGTAATTATGAAAGAATAAAAAATTAGAGCAACAGGAAGATATTAAAGAGAGACCTGGGGTCATCTCAGTTGTATATTTTCAAATAGAAAATGCATACTGGAATAAAACACCAGCTATACTGGCCAGATTTGTCATTGTTATTCCATCTCTTTGCTGATGTAAACATCAGTAAGACCAGAACAGTAGCTGGGGGAATTTTATACCCTCAATTTTCTTCTTCCTGCTGAATGACTGTATGACACACTGTTCCCAGCTTCTAAATTATTTAATGTATCATCTACAAACACCTAGAAAAATATTTCTTGCTTCATTTCAATCACTTGCGTTTTATCCCCTAATCTACTAACAGAGGAAGTAATAAGAGCTGTCATTCCAAATGACTCCTTCAGATTGTTTGAAATTACTTCAGTAATGTTACCTCAAAGCTATTTTTAAATAATCTTTTCTCTCAGTCTTGTTCACTACAGGATGTAACAAAAAAATGTGAAACTAGAAGTGTGTTTAGAGGCTGCACTTCCTAAATAGTTAATTAACTTTTCTTATGGTTAACGGAGGAAAACTCAGAGGAACCATAATGGTCAATATAGCTTTGTGGTATGTCTTTGTGATCTGGAAGATATACCAGAGGAGAAAATTATAGTAACAGTCTTCTATTTAATGGGGAAATCATCTCTAGCACACAGCTGTCTTCAATGGAGGAAAAAATGTGCCAGAGAAACCTCAGTGAAATGTCAGCACTGGGCTGAGACCTTTGTGTCCAAACTAATGAGCCTTTTCTCTCCAAGCTTAAAACACTAAACCAGACATAGCTCAATGAACATGCAAGAAACAGGATGCCCATGGGATGGGCTAAAGAGCCAGGTCCCAGCTCTCAGGCTGTGTGTTCTGGAGATAAAACACATTTTAGATGGACTACACTGCTCATAAGCGTGAGTCCACAGGCAGGTCATGGCCATGTGCCTTGATGAAGGTGGCACTGGGTTTGGGAGAGGTCTCCCCTCTGTCTGTGAGTGTTTTCTGCCTGGGGCTACATCCCCACAGCCCTGCCAGCCACTGGGGCAGCATGAAAATCTCTGAATCCACTTTGGACACACTCAGATGCATTTCTGAAAAGCCCAAAGGGTTGTGCTAGTGCAGATGATTCTCCCGAAGTGAGACAAGGATCATGGTGAGACTGGTGAACCAGTAAGGGGCAGCCATGGACGATGGTATTTCAGCCAAAATCAGCGAGGAATGTGTTCCCACAACATGCAATGTCTCTGAAACCTGCATCAGCCACATTTGACAACAGCTGCTTGTTTTCAAAATTGTCTTTAATCAGCAAGCCTCTGCAAAATTGGCTGCTCTAAAACATCACACAAGTTTTGGTCACAGGTGAGCTGTTGCTTTTCATACTGGGAAGAGGAAATCTCCTACTGCCCACAGGAAAATTCAGAGGGTGAACACCTGCAGAGGATGCCAGCAACTAGGAAGTTTGTATATTGGTCAGCAACAAACTGCATGTCTGCACACCCCTCTATGTTACTGTGATCTGCCAAAACACAGCATCTCACCTGTGCTTTACAGAAAGGAGAGGAGACACAGCCAAGTGCTCATCCATGCTAGCAGGGACAGAAACACTTGCTGCTAGGCTGTCTTGTCCCCTTCCTCAGTCACATTAGTAGCATGAAGCCATGGTACTGCAGTTTCTTATTTGACAGCTTTCAGTTCCTTTCTGAGGCTGCTAAAGGAACATCTCTGTGACAAGCATTGAATTGCAGCCCAGAAAGGAAGATAAAAAGACATCTCTGTCAAAACAGTGGCCTGGTTTGTCAAACCTGCCAGCCTGATGCAACTCTTCAAAATCTATACAATCTGACCCACATATCATAACAACCTAAATTCAGAGTTATCCATCACTGATAAAACATAACAAAGTTACTGAGAAATAGGGAGCTAAAGTGATGATGATTGAATACTTGGAAACTTAGATATCTCCTTAAAATCAAGTATTTTTGAAAATGTTGGTTTGTGTTGATATAGTAATAATCAGTGCTCTGAATTCTTCTGACTCTCAACTGACAGCTTGCAGCCACACCATTGATTTTGAAGCCTGTCTGTGCTCACCCTGTTGTAGTAACACAGGTCTGGAGCAGAAGAGCACAGCGTTGTTCATCCCAGCTCACAATGCAAGTTTGTACTGGGGTAAAGAAATGCAACAACTCTCATCATTACACAGATTATAGCAGTTTTCAGACCAAACCATTAACTCATCATCCAGCCCTCTCTTGCTTTTCCCTTAATCCCATGCCATGCACTGTTGTAGCCTGGATAACTGTGAAGATGGTTGCAGGTAGAGGCAGGAAGGGCCTTTGTAAGGGTTCCACAGAGATGATTATTTCAGCCACACGTGTGGACAGTCCGGGATCAGAGGCAAAGACAAAGGAAAACCTCGTGGTGAAGGTCCATATAGATGGGTGTTCTGGCTGGGGGGAGCATCAGACACCAATTACCAGGGGACACAGGGGTGGCACAAAGGTGGGGTTAGGGCATGGAAGCCAACAGGGAAGCAGGGTGGGAGTGACTGAAAGACTGAGGGACAGGGAGAGGGCACTGGACTGACCCAGGGAACAGAACAGGGATACATTGGCATTACAGAACAGCGTTTGAGAAGCCTCTTGTGTCTCCCTAACTAGGGAATGCCTTTTAGGGTCTCCATAGTGCACTGCCAATGCTTTACCTTGAGACAGCTGTGGCACAGGTCTGATCCCATGGTGCATCAATTTCATTTCACAGAAGAGCAGAGAATTACTTGGCCAAAAGCAAAGCCCTTAGCTGGGCTAGAGAGGCAAATTGGCTCCCATGCAAACAGATGAGTGCCAGAGCCAAGGAAGGAAGGAGAGGGATCTTACTCCTTCATTTCAGTGAGCTGTGACCAGCTCAGCTGCCTCCTGCATCCCAAGCCTTACTGCAGGCACTACAAGAACAAATAGTCCATCTTGCCTCTGGAGATATCAGTGCTGACAAGGAAGACATGAGAGGGATTAGGGAAAACAATATTTGTAGGGAAGTCATTTGCCTGTAATCACACAACCACTCAATGACAGAGCCGTTTACCAAGACCCCTCAGACAGCAGTGTTTGAACAAAGCTAACACCATTACCATCAAATTTATTTTAATTCTTTTGAGAATATTTTTTTTTACTGTGCGCAGTCATCTTTTCTCTTTGAAATAGCTTCTTCTTGATCAGCTGGAGTGTAGTCAAAATATGTTGACTACATCATAAATCACACACAAAAACCTGCCAGAGGCTAGATGTGAGAAAACACATGCAATGAAAACTCCAAATGAAACATCAAAAAAAAAAAAAAGAGCCATGGAGAAACAGAAAGCCATTTCTATTAGTGTGAAAGTCATGCTACCATATTTTAAAATTCACAATGGAAATAGTTTTCAGCAGTCAAACTGAGGGAGACTGAATCTTTGTGGAAGGGAAGTAAATCAGCCCCACAGAAGCGTGTGTGATATTCTTCAAAATGAAGGAAATTTGAAAGGTGTGCCTGAAACCCCCACATAGTTGATCTCAATGAATATTTGCAAGTATTTCTCAAGTGAAAAAATCCATAGAATAAAATGCAGATGTTTTCCAATAACTAAACTCTTAAAACTCTTTAATAACCATTTTCTAACTACAAGAAAATGAATTAAGCATATTCCTGGCCCACCTAAGGGAAAAATATTATAAGGCTCAAACTTTATAAATCTGCAGCACTGGTGAAAAGAATTATTTTGCCCTTGGGCTACTAATGAGTGGCTGGGTTTACCAGCATTTGAAAAGAGTATTAGACATTTATATGGCTAATGAGAGCATTCATGGTTACGTAAGAAGGGATAAATAAAATTAAGGCTATAAGCCTTCATCCTTAAGGGCTGAGGAAAAAAAATTCTTTGGAGGTAAACTGTTACATGAAGACCTGAGGTAAAATCTTGGCCTTGTTAGTTAGAATTCTTCCAAAATAGCTGTGGTTTTACCTCAACCTTGCTTAATTATGCAACTTTCCCCGACTTCATTAGGCTATTTGTCATCTGCAGAGCTGCTTATTCTTTTTCACAGCACCTGAAAACAACCAGCGTAGCTACAGATAAGCAGCTGGTGTGATTTTATGTATAAACTGTAATGACAATTTCTGTATTCCTTTCATGTCTATTTTAGAGAACTGGAATTAAATATTAGATCTGATTAGGAGCAGCCAGGCTGCTATTTTGACTGGCCCTAAAGTCCTCGGTATGAGGCAAGAGCACAGCACAGTACATGTCCATCACGCTGCACCGTCCTGCTCCCAGGGAGCAGCACAAGGTGTTGAGTTATTCATGGAGAAACAGCTCCAGTGCCAGCTGAATTCCTCAGCATCACCCTCAGAGCAGGATCCCTGGAATGCCCCAGCACTTGTCATTAGTCCTGACTGGCATCTTGCAAACAGGTTTTTACTTGCAGGACCCTACAAGCAGGCTCTCCCAACTCCCACTCTCTTTGCCATCTGTCAGCTGTTCCCCAGGGCACCTACTGCCTCTTCCTCTATTTTACTCTGGTTTTCCACCTTCTTGGGCCTCTCACAGACACACACATTTCCCTGCTGTTTCTCCCCCAACAGTTCTGCCTCCAGCCAGTTGCTTTATTTCCTCTACGGATGTGGCAGACACACAGTAAAACAATACAGGGCTTCCAAAGGGTGGCTCTCCCATAAAAACCTCTGCTTGAGCTGGCAGCTCTGCAGGATAGACTCAGGCAGGTCTGTGGTAGCTGTAATGCAGAGCCAGATGCTGCAGCTTTCCTGCTTGTCTTGCTAGCATACCCAGCAGCCTACACAAGCCATCATAACTGTTCACTGCATTGGGACAGGATTTGGGATTACTCTTCTGATGTTTGCCAGCACGAGCCAGGACTACATTACCCCTTTAACACAATGATGAAGCATGGTTCTAAAGGCAATTAAATGCTGAAAAGTAACACTCCCAGTCCTGCTGGTGACAGCATCCCCTCCCTGTAGCCATCCATCTTTTGATGCCTCATGGGTGGGGTATTCTCCCTAGTAAAGTACTGAAATGGTCAAATAATAGAGAATAAAAGTGTTATATTGAATTATAGTCATTTCCAGGTTTTTTCATCTTTTAAAATTCTGTGCTTAAATCCCTCACTGCCATCCGTAGAGGTAGAGAGAAATCCAGTTGACAGATAAGACATTTACCATGGAGCAACTGGTAAGACAGAAAAAAATATTATGCACCTACTGTTTGACTTTCCATAAGAAAAGTTACAAAACCTGTGAACATACTGAAATACTTATAAAACCTGTATAACAGGAGTCCTGGGACTGGCCAGTCTTTTACTAACTTCTTCCAAGAATCTTGCAGCACAAATTGTTAAGGAGTAATTTTCAAAGGCTGTTAAAGGAGTAGGTGCTCATTGCACTTGATTTTCAAAGGAATTTTAGTGTAAAATCCCCTCCAGCTCTAGAAAATCTGGACTCAGTGGTAGTGAGCCTTATTTTCTGTTCTCTGAAATTGAGCTTCTTACCCAGTTTCCTAAAGATTTTGTGTGTCTTTGGATAAAGATTATACAGTGCGGCTTTTATTATCCTGACCAATAATACAGGCAAAACCCTATGACAAACAAGTTACACCAACTCAGTTTTTGCAGAAAGATAAAGCAAAACCCATAGTTTTAATGAACAAGGTACACTTTCTATCTCCTCATGCCTTTGTCCCAGGTACACTGAAGCTCTCCTGTGTATATACTGCTGAATATTCCTCAGATATACACAGAGATGTATCCATTGACTGTGACTGGCTTTAGAAGTGATGTCAGAGAGCTGATATCCCCCTTTTGGCTGGAAAAGGTCAGGGTGAAACTGCCTACCAGCCAATTGAAGGGATATCACCACAGCTGGCCAAGACTGAGCCAGCAACAGAACCATACCAGCTTTATGGACAAAAGGTAATTCCTTGAGTGGGGAAGACAACTGCTCTAACTCACAAATGTGTTCACAATCCCCTCATTTCCAGTAGTATGAAGAAGTGTCTGTTCCTTCAAATATATTGTACAGATACAAGGGGGGAAAAAATCCCCAATGAATCAGCACAAGAAACTTTCACAAACTGAGGGAGCATTGGCACTCTAGGGAGAAAACCTTACAGTTTGTGAAATTCTTGTAGGTGGGGAAGTTAAAAGACCTTTATCACTATTCCCCATGCCCTAGGATGGATATGAGGTTACACAGTTAAAACAGCACTCAGTTTTGAATGTCCAATGGTTCAAACTCTGAGAAGTTAGATCTTGGTCCATTTATGTCAGGACCCAGGGCTGTCAGTCAAAGTTCATCTGCACTGTCACGAAGGTTTACAGAAATTGATAGCAAACATTCCAAGGCAATCTTGCTGTAACAGCTGGGTATCAAGCTCCCAGGAGGGTGTGGTGAATCACAGCCCTACTCTTTCTCCATGGATGGCCCTAATTTATCTGCAAGTTTCTCAGTTGTTTGGAAGGACACCCTTGGATGGAATTTTAAAGACTTATTTTTCACCCCAGGCAGGGAAATATTTCAGTTCTTCAACTTGTTCTGTACACAACAGACATTTCTAAAGGTGTGGCAGTGACCTAGCACTAGCCTATGCCTCCTCTTCAAATTAGTTTTGACAAAAGAAAAGAAAATACTAACAACTGCACATATAATTTCACTGTTCTGTTGTCAGAAAATATAGTGCCTTCTTTGACAAGTCTGAAACTCCTGTACTTTTATCTTCACTGTCTTCATCTTCCTGTGTCTTCTGGGGCAAGGAAAGGAGCCAAACAGTCAACAATGAAAGAAACTAGTGTTTCTTCACCTTTCACATTTTTTTTTTTTTTTATCATCAACAGCAGTATGACTGATTCCTGCAGATAAATAAAGCACTATGTGTGACTTGGAATAATCCTCATAAATTTCAGCTGTTCAAATGTTAACTGCACCAAGACAAATAAGAAGCTGATCCATCTCTTGCTTTCCCTCTCATCATTGCTTCAGGGGGCTTCTGTCCTTTCTTCTTTTCCCCATCTTATCAATTATCCCGTGAAAAACACTTTGCAACTGATGAAAGAAATTTCACATTGTCTCACCTCACTGTGCCATGGTGGAACACCAGCCCCACCTGGGGACAGCAGAGCACTGTGTCCCCTAATCTTGCACAACCTCACTGGTGATTTGCCTCTCTGAGCAAACCAGCCCCACACAGGCAGGATGGCACCTGCACAGGTCACTTTTCTGACAAAACTCTTCTGCTGATGTTCTTTGCTGGGTGCATTTTGCTATTTGCTGTTGCTGTGTGCTGGGCAAAGCAGAGCAGTAACCACAGGTAAGAAAGGATCACAAAGCTGAGGCAAACAGTGAAAAAAACAGTCTTTGTCTCATGCTGTAGACAGATGAACAGTCCAAAATTGAGTTAAAATCCCTTCTACCAAAGCTATCTTTTTTCATAGTCTTCATAATCTTCATGTGCTTTTTTCAGAAAAATATAAAATTTAGTTCCTGTGTGGAACCAGTGTGCTCTTAAATGAAGAGAATTAGGGATGGAAAATCATGAAGACATGATCTAATATCTATTTGTCCAACAGTTTATCCATCAGAGTTTTGTTAAATACACCTTAGGATACTGAAAAAGTGTGGGAAATATTTGGTTACCTAGAAAGGTACCATGAAATGTATAATGATACATGAGTTCAGCAAAATTCCCTTGGAGACAAATAACACATAAAAATCATTCAATAGCACCCACTACAAAAAGAAATAAGGCTAAATTGTTTTTTGCCACTGCTTGTGTGTGAACAAAAGAATCCAACTTCTGGTCAAAGAAATTGTGCCATTTTGCCAATGGAAAATTTGTTTTGGATTGCTAGAGACTTTTCAGCTAAACTCTAACTCAGATTAAACAGTTCAACAATAATTATTTTTTGCCTAATTAAAATCTCAAAAAAATCCATTGTTAAGCGATCTGTTATGCAAGTTGTAGACTGTTCAGACAGCTCAAATAGGCTTTATTTGCATGCCATGAATAAGTATTTTTAATTTTTACAAAAGTCTGAAGAAATAGATCTAGATGAATCTAAAGACTGAGTCATATGAAAGTCATGTAGCCTAACTTTTCCTGAAACTATAGGACATAGGTCCTGGGTTAGATTAGGTTTCATATTTTACTTCCCAAGGGGCATTGTAAGACACCTGGTTATATATATAAGAAGATAAAACCAAAAAATTTATATCTGAAAAAATTACATTGGAATCGTGCTAACTTATGAGAGATCTCAAACATTCCTATATTAATATAAATTCCCCCTTTTTTTTTTTTTTCTTTTCTTCAGCTTGGCAACGTGGTAATTTAAACTTATTGATTTAAATGTTATTTTTCAGGAATTTTGGTTAGAAGTTCAACATAACTCTTCATTGCAAACCAGGCTTCTTTTGGGTCTAGCTCAAGATTTCCAGCTAAGGAGAGACCCTACCGTGTCTCCTGAAAGAGAACATATTTCCTTGCTGTTTGCAAAGTGATTTTCTGCAGACAGCCACATCCTAAAGCAGCAAAGCACATGTTCGAACTTGCAGCTTCTAACCTGAATGGAACATGACATGTGCTTATATCTGAGTGAAGTCTTCAGTGATTATAAACTTTACATTAAGTACACTGACAGAAGAACCAGCCTGAAGTGAAGCCTGTATTTACAGTTTCCTAAACATCTGAACTTCTGCCACTATTATCCCCAAGGACTCCTACAACATGATCTGAAATGGAGATCTTCATTAGAATGTACACCATGTGTAGCTTCTCCTCAACAGTTGCTTACAAATTAGATGTAGCAGGAACTGTCTCTGACCTTCAGTTAATTATTTGATTCCACTACTGAATTTCAAGAACTCCAGGGGTTATCTTTTAGAAAACACCTGTTGAATACCTGAAGAGCAGCACATGACACAAGGTCATCCATTTAATAGGATGATGCCAGTACCCTGTGCTGAGGACAGCAAAGCAATCCTGCTCTCAGCACCACCAGCCAGCAGGAAGAACGAGTGATTCACAGGGAAGGGAGAAGATTTCACGTGTTTCAGAAAGTTCCATGACACAAATGTAAAGAGATCATCAAGGATTTCCTTCACAGGAATCCTGGATTCAATTCTATTGACTTTTACTCTGGATCAGCACAGCAGAGAGAGTTCAGTGAAGTGAGAACTTTCCTGAGTGCCGTAAGTGTAGAAATGATTTAATTTCTGGGCACACCTCACCCGAGTTCCTGCTTCTGAATGTGGATTGCCTTGTTTGATCCATCCTAATGCAAACTGACAAACAGAGTAGTATTCATATGAGCAACAATTTCATCAAGTCCTCCTTGATGGGCAGCTGCCTTAGAGTCCATGGAGGTGTAACAGTCTTGTTATAAGCCTTGAGGGAACTCAGATATTTAAAACTCTTATGGTAGTATTAGCCAAAATAAAAAAAAGTACATTATTTTACTCCATTGACTTTTATTTGGCCACCCGTATATTTATAATTTGCCTTTTAAAAGTTATCCTATACTTATCATTTACTCTTGTTTATTCTCTATAATATGGGAATATGAAAAAAGGAACCATAAAAACAACAAAGCCCCGTTATGCAATGTCACAGTCATCAGAAGAAAGTCCCAAAGAATTAACTGTTTTCCAGGAAATGCAATTGGAGGGGATGGAGCCCTGTGCTTGGCAAAGAAACACGAGTCTCTCAAGACATCCCTACTCAACTGAAGTACCTAGATATTCCCTCCAAGATGGATGTGTGGTGGATTTGTGGGGAAGTGAGAATGGCCGGGAAGATTGGAAAGAAAATTTCAGAAAGAAATGTAGTCCTGTGATGTACAAATATGCTGCACAAAAGAGCAACACAGAACAGCCACACAGCTTTCTCATCTAATTCCATTAAAAAAAAAAAAAAAAAGTTTAACTTACAGTGCTAAGTAGAATCCCTAAGACAAAATCATTCTTTGCAAGGTGTGGGACTTCAGGTGATGTCTCTTAGAGGATGCTAAGGTCACACCAGTCCTTTTGTCAGAGGAGAGATGTGCAAACAGATCCATCATCTCAAGCATATTCTCCTGCTGTTTGTTACCTGACCTACTGTTCTATCAGCAGTTTGCCACCCTGAAAAGCCTCAGCACCTCAGCCCCTCCAACATTGGAACTCTCAGTGACTGGAGACACGGATCTTGAGCTTTGAAATCAACAATTAGAATGATTCTTTTGGCAATGACTAGAGAGTCATATCAGAGGGGAAAAGTAAAACAAGTTTTCAGGATTACTTTTCCCATTTTCTGCTGGGCAAAACTTCCTCAACTACAGGTGACAGCTTCTTACAGTAGCTGTAAGAACTAAAGCTTACCAAATAGCTTAATTTTGACTTAAATCTTGCTTTGCCTTGTGCCTGAACTTACTCAACACCAGCATCAAGAGATAGAAAAGTTGTACCAAAGTTTACAATGCTCAGACCCCCATTAGAAAACAGAAGTTTTTAAGAATAACACCCCTGTTTTCATGACTGCAGCCCAGCTGACAGAGCAGGAAATATCTCCAGACTCTATAGTGTGTGGGCCAGCTCTCCAGGACACAGACACTGCCTTGCTGCTGACAAATCCAACTGTGAAATCTTCTCACTGTTCTGCTGTGTTCCAAAAGGTAAATATAAACCAATCTTTTGCACATTTAGCTTTACACCTCCAAGACACCATATAGAACAGCAAGTATGTTCAATCACACACATAAGCACAAAATAACAGAAGATTAATGAATAGAAAAGAAAGAAATGACAGGAAGGCATTGGTGGGGTGGGATGGGTGGGACACTGACGCTGTCAAAACTGAATAATAGATTTGATTGTTCAACATCTCAAAGAAATCCTTGAGGTACTTTCTAAAACCTCAAATCACTTTCAAGCTCTGACAAAGAGTGCAGTGAAATCAATAGAAAGACATTTAGTGCTTAAGAAAGTTAACAGATCAGAGCACAAAGAAGATACAAAAATTTGATTTTGCCTGAGGCTGTGCAAATTTTTTACTTCACTTTTGCTCCCTAGTGCTAAAATATATGCTTTGGTACAAATGGAACTAATGTGCTTAGTTTTACAGATTATTACTGAAATTTTCTACAGTGATGCCTGCAGTTCCAGACAAAATTATTGATGTCTTAATCATTTTAATTATTTTTTTCTTCTCAGCAGATATAATTACTTTTCATTGTTGGGTTTTTTCTTCTGGATTGATAAACTACAAAGAATATAAAAACAGGCTTATGCAGTAGAGAAGATATACTATACTATTTCAAGCAAATAGAAAAAATAAACCTTTTACAACACTTACTGACTAACAACAAGATTTCTTTTATTAGCTGACATTTCGCCACTGGTAACAACAGGGAAGAAAAGAGATTTAGTGGAAATCCATATGGCTGAAGTCTGTTTTCATGCTGCACATTCAGCAGCTTAAATACAGAAGCCCCATAGGTATTTTCATTTGCCATTGAATCCTTGTGACACAGACCTGTCCTTCCGCCAGCCTGTTAGCTCAGGATCAACAAACACACAAAATCTGCCTCCCTGCATTGGATGTTAATGGCTTTGTATGGTGTCTACAAAGTCTCAGATCTTAGTGTCATGTTGTAGAGTTTCAGACACAATGGCTTGGTTAATTGAAAATCTTTTTGTTTGTAGGCAACAAACTCCATGTTTTGTGCATCTCCTTCAGAGACTCCCTCATTTTCTCCAGATTCCTGGGCATAAAGGGAAGCCAGTCTGGCATAGCATCTGCTCCATTCTACTTCCACATGCAAAATTATTAGTTTTACTCTTAAAACATCTCTTTACAAAATAGCGCAATTTTGGTGCTTTGGGAAAAATCCTTTCAAGTTGTTGTCTTCTCTGCATTTAATTGCAGGTTGAAAACAAACCTCTTGGTTTCTTGACACATCTCTGCACCATTATTCCTTAACTTTTAATTAGTCATCCTCTGTTAGCTTCTTGCAAGGCATCTGCTCCCACATCACTACTTGAAATGCTATCCTACCTAGAAATCTTTTTACAGATTATGCATCTATTATGCAAATAAGCAGACATTTAGATCAAGAGGGTCAAAGAGAACCTCCCATATGCTACCAACAACGCTCTATGAGAAGGCCTTTAGAGGAAAGGTACAAAAATTACAAGAGTTCACAATGCAAGACTCAAAAGCTGGTCGCAGGTAAAGGAAGGGTGTTAGCAATATAATGATGTGATTTTCATTCTACAGCAGCAGAGCTCTTGAGGTCTATTAAGGAGAGGTGTGCAGAGAGCACAAAATAATAGACACTTGATGAGAAGTGCTCTCTTCTGTCTGCTGGCACTTTCAGATCTTACCATGGTTTAGTAAACAAAGTGAGAAAGAAGTACTTGGAACTGTCCAGGCTGCATGGATTCAACTCTTCCTTTACATCCCTTGAACCAGACACCAAACAGTTGGGAGCAGCTCAGGTTGATAACCTGTTCTGAATGTGTAAGTCCTGTGTATCTGCAAACAATTTCTTCACTGAATTCCTTTCCATACCTGCCCCAGGAAAATGACTCCATTCCAGATAAACAAAAGCCAGGCATCTTATCCACATAGGCTGGAATATGACAGGAAAGGAAAAATGTGGCAAATCCAGTGACTGTCCTGTTAAAGGGATTGGATCAATTTAGCTTTGGAAGGAGAAATACTCGTGAATGAATGCATTGTGGAGCCAAACGGCACAGAAAATCCCTCAGTAAGAGAAGTGCACACAGAAAATTAAGTAAAATTTTAAAGAAATGCTCATGCAGTTATACTTTCCAGCATGATCCCATAGGAGACCTCCAGACAGATTTTCAGGGTGTTAGTAGGAGGGGTTTTCTAAGAAAGTGCCAGTCTGAACCTTCAAATGTCAAATACTTACATGGTCTGCAGACCTTGACAGGAAAAGGATCTGGAGGTGTGTTCATTAATACTAATTCCTTTTCCCACTAGGGAACTAGGATTTCAAATAAATAAGAAGCTAATTTTTAGCTAAACCCAAAATTATCCAATGCAATCCTTTGAAATACAAAATACAACCCTAAAACAGAGTGAGGTTCTAAGTGATATCCATTTTTAAGATTTTTCCAATATTTTGTTGATAATAGAGAGAAAAATGGCCCAAAATTAAATATTTGACTGACATTTGGAAACCCAGAATTCAAGTTTTGAGGATATATTTTAGCTTAAAGAGAGATTTTCCTAGCCTTCAGTTTCTCTGAGTGTCAATATGAGTTCAAGTCAAATAGGCTTTTTCTTTCATAAAGAGACTAGAAGTTAGAAATAATATTTTGTCAGCTTATTTTGCTCATTTCAGATTTTTGTTCATAGAGGGTGTACTTGCAAAGGAGTGTGGAAGAAAATATAACTTTGAAACCAACCCCCAAAATTTCAATTTCCAAACATAACAAACCAAAACATATCAGCACTAACAAAAGAAGGAATTTTTAATCATGAGAAATATGATTTAATATTTAAAATATCATCATTATTTATTCATATATTGTCTTAAGATTGTGCAAGATTAGTCAGCTTCCCAGGTACTTTTAGTTCTTACGATGCTGTTTCCCCAGTTCTCCTCCCCCCATTTTTAAATTTGTGACAAAGTTACTGTTCTTTGGGCAAATGTCATCCAGGTCTAGCTGCGAGAAGCTGAATCATTTTTACATAAATACAATTTTTAAAATCTAAACAATACAAATAATAACATTTATTTGCAAATACAATTTAGTTTTTTCTGTATTTTTTGTGTGGGTTGCAAATCCTGCTGTTCTTCACCATATTTGGGGTCTAAATGCCATGCCAACTGGCTAAAATGTACTTAATGCTTATTCTCCTTTTATGTGCTTGTAGTGTGGTTTTGGGGGTTTTTGAGCCTATGGTGAGGCATAAAAACACATATCTTTAGAAATATCTCAGAGGGTGCTGTGAGAGAACAAGTGTGGCAAGTTGTACTCTTGATTAATCCATCTACAAGTATTGAAAATAAAACACAAAACTTAACAAGTAACTTAACAAGTCACAGTTAAAAGTGCAAACTGTGTACTGAAAGGATCATTTCTGTAGCTATTTCTACAGGAGACTGTTTCAGCTGCCCCCTCCACCCTGATTCTAAGGCAACTGCAGCAAACAGGAGCTCTGGAAGCACCTCGACACCCCTCCTCAATTGCTTTCCTTCCAGGAAAAGGAGATACAGTAGGGCAGGAGTGGAAGAACTGCCACTAGGAATTGTTCATGAGGCAGAGAGCCATCAGTCATTAGAGCCTCTGCTCCTCTCAGAAGAGCTCTGAGTCCATCAGCCTCGCTCTGCACTGGAGCCAAGGGCATGGCTCTGCTGCACACAGGGAGAGGTGTCTGTAGGATTCCTGCTGCACACAGGGAGAGGTGTCTGTAGGATTCCTGCTGCACACAGGGAGAGGTGTCTGTAGGATTCCTGCTGCACTCAGGGAGAGGTGTCTGTAGGATTCCTGCTGCACACAGGGAGAGGTGTCTGTAGGATTCCTGCTGCACACAGGGAGAGGTGTCTGTAGGATTCCTGCTGCACACAGGGAGAGGTGTCTGTAGGATTCCTGCTGCACACAGGGAGAGGTGTCTGTAGGATTCCTGCTGCACACAGGGAGAGGTGTCTGTAGGATTCCTGCTGCACACAGGGAGAGGTGTCTGTAGGATTCCTGCTGCACACAGGGAGAGGTGTCTGTAGGATTCCTGCTGCACACAGGGAGAGGTGTCTGTAGGATTCCTGCTGCACACAGGGAGAGGTGTCTGTAGGATTCCTGCTGCAAGCTGCCAGAGACATGAGAGAGCAGCTCTGGTTCACTCCCACCAGTCCCTTCCTGACATAACTGATCCTTTCCAATCTATAAAATGGAACAAGCAGGAGTCCAAAATCTGCCAGCTACACCTATTGTGCTGTACATGCAACCTTGGCAGAAATGGTGGCCAGGGGCATAAATAATCCCTCAGCCTTTTCTTCTGACACCGAGGGAAATATTTACGTCGTGCCTGACAGGATTAGGGACCTTTTTCTTTATGAGCACTCAGATCTTGAGTTCACCTACATCATTTCTCAACATCAGTCTCTTGGGGTGGTGGGTAATTAGTGAGGACAGAGCCAGGACTAGAAGCAGTAAGATAATTTGGACCTTCTCAGGTCTTCTAAGCTGGAATTTAAACAGTGAGACCCCTAGAAGTTATATGAAACACTGGAGTTTTGTGATCTGGACTGCTTATTGGTGGGTTTTACCACTTCCTATATTCAGGAAATTCTGAGATTGCCTCAGATTGTCAAAGCTGAGAAGTGTCGGTAGAAAACCTTGATTGACTGAAAAACCTCACCAATTTTTAACCCTACACGGATTCATGCCCTCTGTCACATAGCTAGCCACTGAAAACTTCAGCCCTAGGCACACTGGAGATCCTTGTCTCTCACAGAAGACCAGGGGAGAACAGACAGTTTTCCAGAAACAAACTTTACCTGCTAATTTTTTGAAGTACTATTTTCACCTGTATCCTAAAAAATCGTCTAGTTCTGACACAGGGAAGACCAAGAGAGAAATGAAACATTTTTGCAGAAGGAACTTCTAAACAAGAATTCTACATCCATGATTGTACTGGATGATATTAAAGGTCTCTGCCAATCTTGATGGTTCTATGATTCAGAAGGTGACGCAAGCCTCTTGAAGCTGAGGGGTTTCTGCCAATCAGTTAAATCAAATATACCTGGCAAAGCCTACTGTCAGGTAGCAGAATCACAGACCAAACCCAAACAACTGTGATTTCTCACTGCTCAAGCCCTAAAAGCACATTTTTGAAAACCAATCTATCTTCCCCTGGAACTCATAATTCTACATACCTGCTGTGAAAGCTGAATAAGCAGAGCTTTTAGGAAACAGAATCCAGGAGCACAGCTCTCCACTGATAGAAAATTGAAATGATGAAGCATTACCCCTACAGAAATAAATAACTCAGCCAGGAAACCTGGATGAAGGCTGAAACAAAACCTGACAAAGGTTGGTTCAGAAATTACAGAAAGGACAGGAGTCAGTAATGACATGAGGAGTCTAGAGGGCTGAGGGGATTTTTCTCTGAACCTTGCTATTTTCTATAATGCTATTTCCCTTTAATGTACAGCAGAGCTTCTATGTTAACAATTACTAATATCTCTGGATGAACCTTTGTGCCTGGAACTCCTCGAGGCTTCTGTGGCCTTTTCTATTAGCATACCACATTTAAGAGAGATGCAGTATTCACTGTACTATCCACTGAGTTGTTAGGTCTCATTAGCACAGAGCCAAGTGTTGAGTTCCCTTTGTCAGGGACTCGATTAAAATAATAGGCAGAGAAAATTTCTAAATGTATTTAATCACAAAGCAAACCATTTTCTGCTTCAACAAATGTGTGTTTTATGGAAAGGGTGGATGCCTCACAAAACAAGTGGTCATATCTTTAGGGTAAGTGAAAAACAGAAACACAGAAGTATCAGAAAACGAGATTTTTTTAATCTCTGATTTGAAGAAACAAAGGACATGAAAGCTATGAAATTAAATTTCACCCAGCCACGACAGCCAGACTACACTCAGTTACCTCTTGTTCAGGTGAACCATTTCTTTGAAAAAAATCTATTAGAAGAGTTCATAAATTTAAATGCACATGGTTTCAAAATGTCTTATTTTTAATTCTTTTAATCCTTTCAGAACAAGAAATATCAAGTTCCAAAGGAAAGCAAGTTGCACATGCCTAGGAAGGATAAGACCAGCCCCTGCTTGATTAAGAGCTGAGAATATTGGCTCTGGCATAGCAGAAAAACACTTCCTTCTCCAGGTAAAGCTAAAGGATTGTGTGTGCACACATACACACATTTATGATCACAAAAACCCATGAGGACCAGCTGAAAGCAAAAGACACATTAACACTAATGTTATCCTATGCTAGAGAGGAAATGGGCCTAATTTTAGCTCCTTAATGCAGTCAGATTAAGGAAAACAAATTTCCATTGCTACTTGAAAGGACTACGTCATCTGTCTACATTCAATCTGTTAAAGATATTTTCTTCAGCAAGAGAATATTTGCATAACACTGTTTTCCTTGTCAGGTTCACAATAGTGGTGGGACTTATTAGACTGGCTTTGTGTTGAATATTCAACAGTAACTCACTAGTCAGATAAGCAGCCTCACAGGAGTCAAAATGTACATGAGCTAAGACTGATAATTTGAAATATAACCCTCTCCAGATTTTGAAAACAAAATGCACTTTGTGCAAAAGAGTAAAGGCTGACGTGCAGGCAAATTGTCAACAAACCTACTCTAGTACATTATTTTTGTACCCTGAATTTTTCTGGTTTGAAACAGAGGCTGTTGAGGGCTTGCAAAGGCATATTGACAGTGTTATAAATCCTTCCCTTCTTGACCAAGCTGCTTTGAACAGCTCCATGTCTCACCTGTGACTGCTGAAACCTTTCCCCTTCTACAGAGAGATGAGACAGTTCACATAAACATTAAAGAAAAATCTTTACAGAGACAAAAATGAGAGAAAAGGGCTCTGGGTACTTTTGCTGTTGCTGTGCTGTCAAACATAACTGGAAGAAACAAGCTGACTGAATGCATATATGGCAGAATAAAGAAAATGCAATACAACACTAACATTCCGTAAACAAAAGGATCATAACTATGATTTAGAGGAGGATGGGGTTTATAAATTGGGAGCAAAAAGAGACATTGACATGGTGAAAGCCCTGGACTCCAAGAAGAATGCCTGCTGGAAGGTGGAAAACTCCTATCAAACTTAAACATTTCAGTGAAACCAGTTTAGATGTATTCTCCCTGTTACTACGGCAATAACCTCAAGGAAGGAGATAGCTGGTAAGAAAAATGAGCTGCTTGAGAAGCCAGAGACTTCCTCAAAAACACTAGACAGAACTCAGAAGCCATGGACTGAGAGAGAACCTGAGGAGAGTTGTGGAAATGATAACGTCCTGTTGAGTTCTGGGCAGCACTGAAAGGAACAAGGGCCACAGAAAGGATGCAAGATTTACACTGTTCTTTGGAGAAGAAAATCATTCCAACTTTTGGGGGTTCTGATTATATAGTCTAACAACATCAAAGACCTTTCCAAAGCCTAGCCTCTGCCCACAAGGTGAGGCAATTGGACCTGCTCCTCCTTCCACAGCTGTTGGTACTGCCTTGACCCAGGGGCTGTCTCTTCACAGCTTTCTGAGATCTATTGCACTGGAACAGGATCAAACACACATCTGTGCCCAGATCACACATTTTATCAGCCACAAAATCTCTCCAGATGGCAGACAGTCATCTACTACCAGTAATCCATTTCTCCTCCTACTTTTCTACCGCAGCAAATTGATGTC
This sequence comes from Cinclus cinclus, assembly GCF_963662255.1. NCBI lineage: Eukaryota > Metazoa > Chordata > Aves > Passeriformes > Cinclidae > Cinclus > Cinclus cinclus. The sequence continues at coordinate 9,207,588 of NC_085052.1, read as the reverse complement.
AAGTCATCCCAGCAGTCTTTTAAAAGAGAACAAGGATATACAGATGTTGTTTGTTGTTGTTGTTTTTAATAACAGACAACCCAGGGGAAAATATTAAAAATTAAAGCCCATAGAGCTGCTACAGAACAGTCATTTGGTTTAAAATCACATTATTTGCAAGTAGTTTTATTTCTGATAAATGGCAAATGCAGCCACTACAGCTGCTTGCCAGGGCAGCTCACTCTCTTACCTGCTGTGAGCTGAAGTGTTGGCAAACTTTGTTTTTGCCTTCTCACTATTCCTTCCAGCCTCATAGACAGTTTGTAAACATCACTCCCACTTTCTCTCCCTTGGCATAGAAGTGTTGTCTGTTCCTAGGGAATTAATTTTTCTAGGTATTTATTTATCTCACTAATTTCTAGCTCCTGTAACCCTCTCACCTTTTCTCATTCAAATAACATTTTAACAGTCAAGAAAGAAAAAGAAAGTGTCCTGGGAACACCAATCTTGGCAGGATAAAGTAACATTGGAGCTAGTAAAGCAGGTCCTTGAAGAAGTTCAAGATTCAAAAATTCATACCAACAAGACAAACAAGAAGCCATGCTGGACAATTTTCACAGCTGGAATCATCATGATAACCAGTTTTAATACAGGAGCTATAGCTGTAGCTGTGAAGCTTTTATATATTCAACACATCTTGATTCTTGAAATCATGTTGAACTCTTGGACTCAAGGTCATTGGCTCAAGTAGATTAAAAAGATGCATTTACCCCCCCCCCTTTTTTTTTCCTGTGAAGTCAGAACGTAAAATTTGTTTCCTCCTTGCTTACTTAGGAGGTTCACATAGTATTTCATGTACAAGGACCCAAAACATCAACACACTTTTAAGTGTGTGAATGCCTGCACTAAACCATGTCCTCCAGGATTTTCTGATATTGAAAGACTAGCTAGGAATATGACTATCCAGCTATTGTTTCTTCATGAATCCCTAAGCCACCACCAGGAAAAAGACTGCAGATAACAAAGGGGACTCTGCAGAGCTACCACAGTGTGTGGCACACTTTCATAGAAGGACCAAAAAGGCAGAGAAATAAGATCTCTGAACTATTCAAGGGTCTGAATTTGAGGGTTTCACCCATAAAGCCCTAGAGTTTTACTCATTGCTTGGGATCCTCTCATAAGTAAATAGCAAATCAAGCTAGATGACCTCGTACCTACCAGCTTGACCTGAGACTGGATTCTCTATAACAGTATTTTATGCTCCTGAGTACAGCAGAATACAGTACAACACAGAATACAAGCACATTAAAAGCAATAAGCACACAGGCTTTCTGTGACACCCACAAAACCAATATAAAACATATGACTATGTGGTCAGCCAACTCACTTCTCAGCAGTAATAAGCATATTTAAAAAAAATACAGAAGTGGAATCAGAAAAAAGTACAGGAGCAGATACCTTTTCCCCCCCTTTAAGTTTTGTAAAGCTAAAGATCACTGCATTTCTTACTGGAGTTTATTGAAAATAATAAATCCTGTCTCTTTTGTGGTTGACATAATGAACTTCATACTCCTACACAGAATTTATTTTTTTTTATAATAGCAATAGATAATTTAGATGTCTCACCAAAAACAATCCAAACAAAATTCGTTGGCATTTACCTGCCTCGTACAACATTTTCATTTCAGTCTGGAGAAAATGGGAGATGGGAAACCTCTCAAGAAGTTGTTTTTTTACTTCTGTTGTTTTTATGTCTGCAGCAGTATTTTAGGTTGCAGGTGCCACAATTGCTAAAGGAATAAATGCCCAGAAATTCAAGATTCGATATAAGCAATCTCTGAACTCCAGGGAGTGATGGGAGCAGTGTTGGAAACATCAGAGCCAGAAACACTGTCCCAAAAGGTCTCATTATACCTGCTAGACAGCCCAGAAAGCAGAAGGGAGTGCTGTGGTTGAGTCACAGAGGCAGAGCTATGGTCAATTCATGCTTTCCAGATTGCAGCAGCACAAACATCTGAGCAGCGTCAAATTCTCATCCAGATGCAGCCAGTGCTTGGGAAACAAAGGAGTTCTTGCTACCCCCACCCTGGCCCAAAGGATTTAGTATCAGGTGCTCCTGTTCTGCTCCATGAGCACAAGGGAGCAGATCTGATCCCCTCCACCCACCTTATTCCCTGCATGAGATTTCCCTTCAAACTTCCACTGCCCTGGCTTTGTTCACCCTCTGAAGCTTTTCAGGAATTTTCATTTTTTCATTTCCTTTTTTTTATGTAAGAGCATATGTCAATAGCTGATCTTTTCTAGACAGGAACTTGAAAATACAACTCAAATAATTTTTAATTCAGTGTAACCTCTCTTGATACTTTTATGAATCTCTTAGTATTAGAAGATGTTTCAATAAACACAAATCACTAGAGAATATTCAGATTTTCAATCATCTCCAGCAGTATGAATTTTCAGGTCTCCTGAATGGGTACCTTGGTTTCAGCTGATGTAGAGTTAATTTCTTCTCAGTAGCTGGCACTAGTGCTGTGTTTTGGACATGGAATGAGAATGGTGTTGATAACAAACTGATGTTTTGGGCTTTGCTAAGTCGTGTTTATCCTAAGTCAAGGACTTTGTGTATGTGTGTCTCATGTTTTCCCAGTAGCTGGAGGAGGTACATTAAAAAAAAAAAAATGGGAGGGAGCATAGATGGGAGAAGTGATCTGAACTGGCCCAAGGGATATTCCAGATATTCATGCCATAGAACACCATGCCCAGTAAATACATAAACAGGGCCAGTGCCTGGAAAATGGGGAAGGGGGGGGACAATCAAGGGCCAGCATCAGTCAGCAGATGGTGAGCAATCATGTTGTGCACCGCTTGGTTTGTTTTTTTTCTTTCCCTTATTACTAACATCATTATTATTGTATATATCTTTTTTTTTCCCAATTAAACCATTCTTATCTCAACCTACAAGTTTTACTTTTGATGCTGTTCCCCATTCCACTGGGCTAAGGGTGTATAGGGGGGTTGAGCAAGCAACTGCCTGGTTAATTCCCAGCTGGGTTTAAACCCCACAAGAATGGGGTAAAGTTTATTTCCAGGGGAAAATAGAATCGTTTTCATCCACATTTCTGAGGAAGAAATGAGGTCTGAAGAAACTTAACCAATAACTGGGGAAGGAAGAAAAAAATCCCATTAGAGTTGCTTAGGTCAGAGAGGTGCAGAAGCACTCCATCTTCACTCCTACACATCTCTTATCCAGACCCTAAATTGCCTTCACCTGTGCAATCACGGAGGAGTTTGTCCTGCAGGCTCCAGTAACACTCCCCCTGCACAAAAACATGCAAAGCTGCTGGAGAAAACGTTGTTCACAAGGAGCTTCCATCAGTGCTCGCTCACTCAAGAAAAGGCATTTTCTGGAAAATCCAGGCAACATGTGGATAACACACCAACGCAGTCTGCAAGTGACTAATGAATATAGATGGGTCCAAATGAGCAGCATCAGTTCTACCACCTGGTTCCTGGCAGTAATGAGCCACAGCTGACAGTAGGAATCAGCATCACAGATCCCACATTTCCTACTTTTAAACCACAAGAGCCATTAAACTGTTCAGACATTTTTTTAAGCATCCTTTTGTGCTCAGGCTGTGACTTCCTTATTCTTATGAGGATCAAATCTCTTTCTTGAGATTCTCAAGAAAATCTTAGGTACTCAATAATGACATGTGTAGCTTGGAATGTGTACATTTACTTTCCAGATTTTCCTTGATTTCACAGCAGTTTTTTACCTCTCTTGCTAACTCCTATAAATCATGTTTTACTTTGACCCATGACTTTTTACCTAAAAATTGTACTCAGTATGTGTTTTCTACAGGAAATATTTTCAGCTTCTCAGGCTCAAGTTTTTGCTTAATCAGTTATAAGGGTAATTCCTGGGAGAGAAAAGGTATAAGAACATTGACTTCTAGATTGAATTTTCCCATAGCCAGAACTCTTGAAGTATTAATTTTGTGGCTCTTACAGCAGCTCAGCCTTCAAAAAAATAAAATCATCAATAATAAATCATCAAAATAAACACTCTAAGATCATGAAAATCCAGGTTTTTTCATCTTTTAAAATATGTCATGTTACCCTGTAGAGAGACAGACAGATAACATTTCCATAAACAATAGATTTAAAAAAACCTCTATAAAATTTAATGAAGCATTTCAAATGCTTGGTTAGAAGGCATGGTTAGAAAACTAATTTTCAGACTAGCGGGCCACAAGTGGTAAACAAATTCCCAGTACAAAAATGTTTCAAATGGAAATTGCATAAAATGAATGATGCTTATTCATGGCCACAGCAGGCTGAGAAAAAAAAAAATTAATTTAAAAAGTTGTTGTTTGGCTTTTTTTTAAACCAAGACCAAGCACATCTGATTTCTAAATCAATAGCTGTCTCTAGCCAAACTGAAGTGCTTGCACAACTTCAGACAGGTAATTACTTACAGGCATTGGATGAGGAAAAAGCACATCAAGGGATATTGCTACGTCAATCTCTCTTCTTTTATGTTTTATTGTAGCCTTTTGGATGTTTCAGAAATCAACACTAAGCTGCTGTCCTCTAGCAGCTGCAATATAAAGAAAAGCCAATATACTAATACACAGAAAGATGTGCATGGCTGCCTTGTCAAACCATTTAGTGTCACGCTTTTGGGGCAAATTTCGCAGGAAATACAGATTTTGAGAGATTTAGAATTTTTTTCCTTTAGACTGATAAGTGCAAAACGAACTAAGGTCCCTGCAAAGGGCATTATGAATATACCAACACAAGATGTGAAAATTATTTAATTTCAGGGTGAAATACATTTGTAAGACCCTTTGCATAAGCATAGAAGGGGTAATACTGCTGCATTTCATTAAGCTGCACTAACAGGATGCAGTAACAGAACACCAGTTACCTCTCCATTGAGGAAGCCCCACAATACACATTCAGTTTAGCCAACAGATGGTATGACCACCTGACATTTTCCACTGTCTTTATTAGAGATTTCGAGGTATTGACTTTTAAATTACCCTCCTAAATTGTATGGCTTTTATTTAAAAGTTCATTTTTAGCTGGAAACCTAAAATGTTCAGGTTTTGGAAACAAAATCCAAAAGATATATTTTGCCTCTTTTTATCAAAAGTACAGTTCTCTCTAAATATTTGTGTGCATGCCCACACATATATTGCTAAATACATCAGGATTTTCTGTGGGGAAAAGTTGTTCTTTGTAGATCTAATTTTCAGTATTAAAGTTTTTGGGTTTTTTTTAAGATTGAGAGAGCTTCTGTCTCCAAAGTCTATTTTTGACAGAACAATAAGAAACAAAATCACATTTATTTTGCTGGTTAGAAAAACAATTTCTAAAAATCACCCCCTAGGATACTTACTGCAATAAGAGTAAGATAGTACATGAAAATTATTTAAGTCCTAAAAGGTCTAGGCTTGTATAAGATCTGCAAGTGTTCCTCCAATTTTCTTTGTATCACTAGAAGCTCTTGGCAAGTCTTGCCTCATAGAGAAGTAAGCTGAAGTATACAACCCTCCTGAGATAATGTTACTTTTTATTAGAAGATTATGTATTTTAATGAACTGGATACATTTAGTTGCCTCTTGTATTTCCTCTGGTGTTCAGTACTCTCCCAAGTGGTGAGTCAAAATTTGCATTTTAACAGAAGCTGAGTACTCTACTGGAAAGGCAACATGCTTAAAAGCTCATAAGTAGATTTTTGTCTATTATTTAGTTTATTGAAATGTGTTACTGCCTTTAAAGTCTCTTGTTTAAGAGACACACAAAGCTCCTGTTAATTGACCTAATTTACCATCTGTATTTTTGCACTGCTGGTAGGATTATTATACTAGAGCATAAATGTGATGAACTGCTTTGCTGGGCAATTACTCCACCTGCTTTGTACTGATCTGATAGCACAGAACAGGTAAAGACCTTCTGATCACCTGGAAACTGTGCTTTGTCATGTAGGTTTGACTATTCAAGACCTTTTCTTACCGAGTTTCAGCCATGCAGAGCTGATAGCAACTGTCCAGCTGCTTCAAGAAAATAATCAAATGTGCACCTAACAACAAAGGCAGTACTCCCTTTAGGGATCCTTTAAGATAAAGCAAAAAACCTTCCCAAAAGACAGTTACCATCTCTCTAGCAATCATTTCGAATTTCACTGAGCAGCTGTTTGAATCTTCTCTCCTTGACTTGGGAGAGGTCAGCAAACAATCCTCCCTCCTGCCCTTCCACACCCAGTGGCTGTGAGAGGTGAGAGAGGCAGGAGCAAAACTCTTCTTCCATCTCATCCTGGCTACAATCAAAACTGTGATTTGTGTGCACAAGCCCAGCAGCACTTGCCCATCTTAAAAATAAACCCAGGACACAAGTAGCACATGATCTAGTAACAAATCCAACCGACTAAAAGAAAAAAAGAGAACAAAAAGACAAACCAAACTCCAACTCTCACTTGTCTAAAGTAAAGCTTCACTTCCTAAATTATCCTATGACTATACAAAGCACTTTGGCTGTTGCAATAGTTCATTTTTTATTAATGATATGAAAGGGGACCAATTCTGCTGCCTCCAAAACCCTTCATTTTTCTGCTGAAGTCTCTCTCATTCATTATTTACACCCAAGAATTCTTCCTTCAAGCAAGACACATGCATTTCATTTCTCTTTTTCTTTCATTCAAGACCTATTTAACTACAGCTGCAAAACAAAATATAAATACAACATTTAAAAGTACAATTTGAGTGAAATACTGAATAACTAACAGTGAAATAACTGACAATTTTTGGTTTAGGAAAAATGCTCTCTTCCTATTCTGCTGCTTTTTTGGAGATGTTTCACTTCCAAATCTACTTAAGATAGAAAGTCTACTGAACTGAGACGTTATAATCATATTTGCTGATTGCTTTAGCAATTGTCTCCTGCAATCTTCTAAACAAGTCATTAGACTCCCACTGATGGTTTCCAGGATGGAAAAAGATAACACGGACAACCAACTATCATTACTTTTTTTTCAGTCCAGCTGTACTCACATCCCACATTCACACATTTAGGTCTGAACACGTCATAGGCTGCTATTACTGTGCAAGGCAAATAGATGATGAGGCCTGAAGGAGCTAAGACTGCTTTTTTTTGCCCCTCACGTTACCATGAGGCAGAGATCTCCAAAACTGCATCTCTGGGAGGAAAACAGAACCCAATCACCCCAGGAGCTGTGGGTTTAGTTGTTGTTTGCACGTCCCAGCTCCTCTTCAAGCCCTGCAGAGCAGCTCAGTGCTGGCAGCTGTGGTCCAAGAGAGGTGCCATGACCTCAGGGGTGCACCTCCTCTAGGAAAGCAGCAGGCCAAAATTCACCTGCTCTCCCTCTTAGGAAAGGCAGTTTGATAAGGATTGTTTCTGATTATAAAATTCCATTTACTGCATGCATGTGCAAGGTAAGGTCTAAGTCACCCACAGATGGTTTACCTTCAGATCTGTAGTGCTACTAGGTTTGGGAATCTGGGGGGTTTGTTGGTAGTTTTGTGGTGGTGTTCTGTGAATAGCGTTTTGGTTTTTTTTGTTTGTTTTTTTTGTGTGTGTGTGGTTTTGGTTTTTTGGTTTTTTTTTTGGGGAGGGGGACTTTTTATTGTTATTATTCTTGGATTTGGATTTTTTTCATTTTGTTTTTATTAAAAGGGAGATAGTTCATATACATCTCTGCAAAGAAATTCCAGGATTTACTGCAATACAGCAACAAAACAGATTTATATTGGTGACTGCTGTTCCCATGGGGAAATAAGTTAGTAGACTAATAGCTGGATAATTAGATTAGAGAGCAAGTCTGGTTGTGAAGGGTGAGGAATATCCTTTGATACTTTTTACCATCTTATCTCCATTTTACAAGGTTCTTAGCCAAAATGGCAGATACTGGTAAGTCTGAGCTTTGTCCATATCTCCTATTAGCCAGTCTAACAGGACAATGTTCTAGCTCTTTCTGAGCTGTGATAGAAAGCAATTTCTCAGCTGTTTAGATTGTGGCATATTTTAGCATAATGGGTACAACTTAATTAGCTCTTACTCTTGTTGATTTACCAGCTTGTTAGCATCTGATCATCTTTTCCCATCTGCCTCTGCGGAATCAAAGATGGCTTTGATGCATTAGAACTACAGCATAGGCAAAGTTATTCCTTATCACGTGTAATGATTTCCACCCCCTGCCCCGTGGCAGGGGAAAAGGGAGCTGGATGAACACAGGCAACTGCTCCCAGAAGTGTGATGATCCATGGGGTCACAATCCTTCTCCCTGGTCAAAGTGCAGCATCCCTGGGTCTCACCTCTAAAGCAGCATCACAAAGAGAACACAGGTCTGGTGGCAGATGGAAAAGTGTGCTGGTGGTAAGGACTACTAATAAAAAACAGTACTGAATGTTTAAATAAATCACCAGTAGAGATAAGTAACAAAATATCCAGCACAGAGGACTTTAAAGAATAATGAAAACAGTGGGTAGGAAGGTGCAGGCAACTGCTCCTGTGGTTACAGACTGATGTCCACTCGATATTCCTCCCCAGACAGAAAGCCAACACTCTCCTGCAGTTCACCCTCTTGCTCTCTGGAGAGAGATGCTCGACAGTCATTTCTGCAGCCGCCCCCAGCACAGCAAGGAACAGGGCAGGAGTTCCCTTCCCAGTGGCTGAGGCGGCCTCAGAGGGCAGATCCAGGGATGTAGAGCACTTCCACAGCTCCATGAGCAAACAGACCAGGTTTGGCATTGTTATAATCCTTCCCCCCATAGACTTGGCCTCATCCACCTCTAGCAGTTTCCCTCACCACCTCTTGGAAAACTGGCAGGCACTGTGGGCTGCCAGACTAATTTACTAGGAGGGCAGAAGGAAATGATAAATCAGTTCCAAAACACATACACACACAGAAGTGCATCTTCTTCACACACCAGTGAAATAGTTTATGTGTCAGGGCAAGAGGCCACAGCTCCTCTGTGTTCCAGGGTCAGCTTGGGCAGGATTCTAACAGTTTTTTGCATCACCTGGGCTTAGCAATTACCACTTTGTTCTCTGTTGTTTAGTTACAGAAATAAGTGAGAGTTGCTTCACTCCCAGCACTAGGCAGTGGTAGAGGGAAAAATTCAGCCCACAGTGTGGTTAGGGACATTGCTGGAACTGAGGCCACTGTGGGGTTCTTTGCCTCATGGTTTGGCTTTACTGCATAATTGCAGATCCCTCACAGGCTGCCTATGGAAGAACCTAGGCAATGGAGCAGGAGGGCCCCTCTGCTTGACTTTTTTTTTTTATAAATAAATGTAAGAAAAAATGTAATTACCACAGCGTGACCGTGCTCATTGATGCGGTGGAGTGCGGAGGAGGAGAGAATATCCCACTACTGAAAATAGCTTTTAAGTATATACCATGCATTCATTAGCTTTGTTTACCCAGAAAAATGCCATGTCAGTCAGCTGTGGTGTAATTGGGTGCATAATACAAATGTATTCTTTAGTTCAAAGGCACAATGAAAAGAAGGAGGGAAAATAATACTTCACACTGAGGTCATTTATTGTTCAGCAAAGTAGAAAAACTGATAAGGGGTTGTTTTCATTTTCCTGACTATTTACTACTGATTTGTAAGCTTTTACTTTCCCCAAGCACAGGCCACTTTTTACCCAACTGTGTCCACTGAGAAACAAAAACATTTCAATTTTATAATTGAAAAAAAATTGTTCTTATAAACATAACTTAATTTTATGAAATAAGAGAAATCAAATATGATAATGTTTTCTTGACTTTTCTGGCACCAACTTATAGGAAGTCATTTCCAGTTAAACTTTCAGCTTGCTGGAAACCAGATGTCTGTGGAGCCCTGGGAAAGGACAACAGGCAATGCTCAGAAATCAGGAGACTGAACACAGATGTCACCACCTCTATCAACATCCTGGGAGAGGAGCTTTTGCAGCTGCCCATGAGCCCTCTGTGTCCAGCACACCTCACTGCCACCCTGCCAGCTCTGAAACAACACCCCAAAATGCTGAGCTGGGTGGTTGAGCCATAGGATTCCCCTTCCCACACACACCAACATCTGTCCCACATCTGGCACAGCAGAAGACACTGGGTGTCCAAGAAGCTCTGGATATCCATCCCACCCCTGGAAGTGTCCAAGGACAGCCTGGACAGGGCTTCCAGCAACCTGGACCAGTGGAAGGTGTCCCTGCCCATGGCAGGGGGTTGGAACTGAAGGTCCTTTCTGACCTAAACCCTTCTGTGGTTACAGTTCTGACAGTTCTACAGTTCAGATCATGTGTTGGTCCTCTCATAATCCCTGCACCATGTCCAATGCAAGGGGAAAAAAAAAAAAATCAAATGAAAATTTACACTCAGCTGTCACGTAGAAACCAACCACATATATCTTAGTGACAAATGTCAGCTCTTTCACCAAGACCCTGCCTACAGCTCTCTCTCATTCTTTGTACAGAGCTGGTGATCATAATCATACTACAAACAGCTAAAAGGCTTCAACCTGAGTCTGAAGTCACAGCAGAAGTTGGGTGTTCAGTTCAAGCAAGAGCAAAAATACAAAGAAAGCAAATTTGAGAGAGTTTATTCCAATATTAGCTATCTAGAAAAAGACATACTGTCATCAGAGTTCAGTTTTTTCTATTAAAATTTTATCCTAATCATTCTCCAGAATCCCAAACTGGATGAAATAAGAAAATTTAATTCTATAGTACTCAAATTAGAAATTAGAATTTATTGCTGGAGCAGAGTAAATATCAAATCTAAAATACAAAGAAACATTTAAGCTTTTCTAATTACAGAAAAAAAGCCTAAACAGTAACATGAAAAATATGTAAAACTCAAAACAAGAATATTGCCTGTTTGCAAAAATACTGCTATATTTTATATATTTATTTTATTTATTGTTATTGAACATTGCCATTTAAGCCTGACAAAATGTAATCTTGAGCATTATCTGAGACCTGATCAGTTTTTTAGCTTGGTTTCATTTTGAGGGTTTTTTTTGTTTTGTTTTTCAAATCATGGCTTTGATTAGGAGGTTTTAAATTTTTTACTGTATTTTATATTTTAATCGTGAAAAGTCATTTTGTGAGCAGGACAAGATTTTGGTCATCATCAGCTTCAGTACTCCAGGTATATATTAAGCTGGAAGAGCTGTAACTTTATACTATGACACAGGGAGTTCTTTCAGCAAGGAGAAGCAGAATAAATGACTTTAAGGGTTTCTAGCTGGCAGCATCATTGGCTTATAAGAATGCAGTGTAGTTTTCTGAGACAGGGCAGTTGTTTTAAGAAAATAAACTCCTCTCTCTGTGGTTTTACTCTCTTCAAGAAATTTCACAAATGCTGATGATGTTGTTGCTCAGTATAATAAAAACTTCAGCAAGATGCCTAAGATTTTTAAATGAAGACAATATTTCAATTTTAATGCAATTCAGCAACCTGTTAGCCCAATGGGCCATTGACTTTGCAAAACCCTTTCTCCCTGAAGTAAGGGAAAACATAAGAGACAATAGAAGGGTCAAACTTCTTCTAAAAAACTTCCAGACAACATTAGACAGGAAGAGACTTGATAGCTCTGCAATTTAAAACCATTTAAATGCAAGATAATATTTAGAACTTTATCCACCAGAAGGAGATGTTTCAGACAGGGAATCTTGACTTCTGTCCTAGTCAAACATGTGGAAATAAAGAGTTAGATAAACCTTCTAGTAGAAAAGTTTAGTTTTGGTACAGATTTCCTTTCCTCTCTATCTCTGAACACAGGTTAAATCATTGTACAGCAGAAGATTCTGAAATTTCTCCAAAAATTATTTGAAATATTTCATTAGGGTTATGCAATAGTGTTTCTCCAGTAGAGATTTGTACTTCTCATATCATAGAATGACTGTGATATTGAAAACCACAGTATCTTTTATAATGCAGTGGCATTATGATAAAGCTTATATTATTAAAACTTTTTGGTCTTCAGGTATCACAAAAGGAAGTTTTTTCCACGAAAAAAATCCCACTTTTTCTGTTATGAAAATTCTGAATAGCTGTTATGACTGAAACCCTGATTTCCCACACGCCCAGCACCTGCAAATTTTTAAGCCCATTATCTACACCCTCTTGCTAATTAAATAACTCTCTTGCCTCTGAAGGCACAAAGCCAGCAAGTCCTTTCTGTACTTTGCAGCAGGGAGGCAGAAAAAGCCACTAAACCTGACCATGATTTGACAATGACCTGCTTAGACCCAAGGCCAGACTATGAAAAGCACTTTTCTCTCTGTGCTGACACAGCCTACAAGTTTCTGTATTTGGGTTATTTGGACAGGGTTGAAGAATGGGCTTGGACCTCACTTCAGGTACATCCTAGACCCAGTGCAGGCAGAAAGGTAAGGACAGCATTCACCACTCAGTTTCCAATTTAAAAGGAAGAGCCAGCCATCCTCAGTCAGCAGCAGTAGGGAATGAAAGAGATCATTTTTCATGTTGCTTTGCAAAAGAACAGGCAAGGAAGGGCACAGGTATTATCATCCTGACATTAAAAGAATGAGGAATAGGGAGCTGAAGGAATTATTCTAAATGGGAACTTTCTTGCACGAGTAGAAAGAGCCAGGACTCTTAATGTCCAGTCCATGTTCTCAGGCTATTTCCCTGCCGGGACAATTTATTCAGACTAAGAATAAAAGTACATTTGTTATTTCAACAACAAAAAAGATGTGGCAACTGTTCACCCAAAAATAGTCAGTTGTGGTCATTTTTCCATCAAAGAATATATTTAGAATCAGAGTGGACACTTTCCCCATGAAAGAGGATGCTACAATTCAAGCAGGAATTTGTTCTTAAAAAACCCTTACATCACACTGCTCAGGAGTTTCAGATAGCTCTGAACTGTGGGCTACAAAGTCTGAGGTGGGGGAAGTACAGATGACAATAAAACATTGTCCTGGCATTTGAAGCAAGTTAAAGTTTTGAGAAATAATCCACTTGCAGGGAGAAAACCCTTCTGTTTTATCATCACGTTGGTCACTTTTTTTTTAACTGACCATACTGTAAAAGATATTTTCTACTGAATTTTGACAGAAGAGAAAGTTTTATAGCTAAAGAAAAAAGTCAGTAAATCACTTCCTTATTCTTCTGCTGACAATATCTCTCTGTCTGCCAGAAAGCCATTTTCCATTATTGCTACCACAGTAATGTAGAATCCTTTTTACTCCTTGGAAAGAATATTCATCATTTATAAATAACCTCTCAGTTGTTTCACTTTATCTCTTTTTCTTGGAATTTTTTAAACTTTCATGTAATTCTTTCTTGTCCAGAAAGATATCTGTTAACTTTCTGCATCAAAATGTCAGAGACTGAGGAAAGTTCCTCCTGAAATGAGTTCCCTCAGCTCTTCAGATCTGACCTGTTAAACTGTGAGGCTCTTTACCCATAATGTCTTTCGTGACTAGTTAAAATGTTCACTTTCAAGGAAAAGGAATATTGAGGTAAAAAAAAGTTTCCTTCCTACTATGGGAATGCCTTCAAAAGATCTCCTACTCACACCCTTCTCTTTACAGCCTATTGGCCATTTTTTATAGCACTTTTTTGCTACTTTCAGTAAGGGGTACCTTTCTCCAAGTTTCCCCTCATTTTTGTGTTACACCTCAAAGACTTTCCTTGTAACACCTTCAAATACCAGAAACACCATTCTTTGCCAGTATTGTGTCTTATGGAAGGTGGAGAATTGGGGCTCTGAACTTATTTCCAGTCCAGCTGCTGACATCATATGGTAAGTGGTGATGAGTGACAATGATTTAAAATCACTCTAGCCTGATAGGGAAAGTTCTTCATTCCCACTATTATCCTCTGCACAGAAATAAGGTAAAAGCCTGCAGCTCTGTGTCAGTTGAAACTGAAAGTAGCCCTTTCCTAACCTGATTTTATGGCATGGAAAAGGTACACACATGGCTGCCACAGCAAAGCTCCAGGTTAATCGGCTATGTTGAGGATTTGTCCTTCCTTTGCTGCACTGATCTTCCCAAAGAAATTTTACATTTCAGCTTGTGAAAACACAAAGTATTTAACCTTTCCCAGATGCCCCCTGTATGAAGAAGTTGAGTTTGGCTATTTTTTTAGCAGACAAAAGAGGCTCTTAACCTTCTAGCAATCACTTGCAACAAACTGGAGTGATTGTTAAGTACTAAACCCCCAACACATGCTTGAAGAAGTAGTTTTATACCTAGTGGTGGATAATCTACATTCCCAGCAAACTTTGTTCGAGAAAATTTGAGAGCAGAATTCTCAGGGTTTACATCCGGTTGGCACCTGAGTACCACAAAGCTTCTCTCTCACTCTTTCATCAATGGGATGGGGAGAGAATCAGAAGAGTTAAAGTAGGAAAATTCATGAGTTGAGATAAAGACACTTGGACTTGTAAAGAAGAAGCCATGCACATAAGCAAAGCAAAACAAGGAATTCATTTAGTATTTCCCACCATCAGATGTTCAGTCACTTCCAAGAGAGCAGGGCACCACTACATGAACTGATTACTTGGGAAAACAAACATCACTCCCAACATCCCTCCATTCCTTTTTCCCCAGCTGTGTATACTGAGCAAGGTGCCATATGGTTTGGAATATCCCCGTGGCCAGCTGGGGTCAGCTGTCCTGGCTGTGTCCCCTCCCAGCTCCTTGTGCACCCCCAGGCTGCTCACTGGCAGAGTGGGGAGCAGAAAAGGCCCTGATTCTGTAAGCACTGCTCAGCAGTAACAAAAACATCTTTATTATCAACATTAATTCAAAATACAGCTTCAGACCAGCTACTTTAAAGAAAACTCCACTCCAGCCAAAACCATCACAGGGAGTTTACATTGCCATCCTCTCATGAAGAACTCTTGATGGATCTTGCTTCCATGGCCTTTTCAAGCCATCTGTATTTTTAGCCTTCAAAACACATTCTATATAGCACGTAATTATTTTGCTGACACTGCTTTCAAAATTATTTTTATTCAGACCTTCTACATTATTTCATTTGTCCTTCAAGTTCTTGGCCTGACTGAAAACATCATTCACCATCTCTGTCCTGAACGACAATATTGCATTCCAAGCCAACCACTTCACATATTCAGTTAAGGGAAGATTCTTCCTCTTGTCCACTACTTTGTTTTAACTAACAGAATTATTTTGCCACATTCATGTCCTGAAATTCAGGATGGTGAAGTCCTCCTGCTCCTATATCAAGTCTTGATTGTCTCTTTCCACTCACCCCTTTTCCCTGCTGTTATGAACAAGTTTTTCCTGCTGCACAAACTGATTTTTTTTAAACTATCTCTCACAACGTATCATTTGCACAATCAGTGACAGCTCGGTTACTACAGAAACCTCTAGCTAAAACTAACCCAAAGGGTTTTTTTTTTAAAGGAAACTAACTGTGCCACAGTATCCAGATAATTTTCTTTCACAAATATATATATTTACTTGTATAAAAAAAGAAGAATTACAACTTCTTCCCAAAAGCACTCATTAAAATGAACAAATATACACTTTGATAACAAGTAGCAGCTATTTTCCACAAGCTTGTAGTTTTAAAACTGTAATCAGTAGTTCAATAATTTTGCTTTTTTTTTTTTTCGAAATCTTGGTCAAGCATCCCCAATATAGGCACTTGCCAGTCAACATCTTTAGAACTCTTTTGGTTCCCTTTTGGGAAGGAAGGAATAGTCCTTCTTCTACCTCCCTTTTCCAGTAAAAGAAGCCTGTTTTTTTCCACTTCCAGTAAGAACACCCTGTTCTTTATCAATTCATGAAAACCTGTGTGGGAGTGAAAAAACAGCAAAAAAAATGAAGAGGGCAAAGTAAACTAAAAGCAGTTAAGAATGCATACCATAGAAAAGAAAAGCAATACAAGTTTAAATGACCTTCTTTCACTTTGATGGCAACTTTTGACAAGCTTTATATAGAAATCCACTACACTTTGGGTTTCTGATGGATTTTCTTGGACCAACTCTAGCTCTGATACTTGACAAGGAGACAGTCATTTGCAATGTTCCAGAAGAGTTTGGTAGAAAGATAAATATATTGCTGCGTCCTTGTAACACTCACAACAAAGATAAGGAATTTTGAATAGAATCAACCTCTAACCCCTTACAGGATAAGCAACCATCTCAGCCCCAGCTCCCAGGCTACAGCAGGAAGGTTGTGCACTGCTGCTTTCACACAGAACTCACACCATACCCTTAGATCTCTTTGAAAAAATCTATGTCTAAATATACCTTCCCACTAATTACATTTAGTTTTTTTTCTCTCATTTTATATGCTTTATTTTTTCCACAGTGCTTGGCTAAACTTGAGATTATGACCAAATTATCTGAAAAACAATGGAAGGATTGATAGGGTGCTCTTGGCATCAGAAGCAGGCTCACCTATTGATGAGTTCTGGGATCCACTCAAAGACAAATAGGATAATATATGTAAGGTGGAGAAGGTGACACCTCTCACTAACACAAAAACAACCCCACCACAGTTCCCAAAACATACAGGAAAATCCATACACAAAATAAAGAAGTTGTCCTCTCAGTGTAATTCTTACAGGTTCCCACCAGATACAAAACATTTCTTCATTAGTCATGCAAATCCTTGAAGTAAACAAGGGTAAAGTTACAGTATCTGAATATGGGGATAAAGTTAAAATAACTTCTCATTTACAATTAACTGGATAACAGTGGTGAATGGGGCAAATCCTGAACTTGCTGTCCGAGCCTGGTCACTTCTGGTCCTCCTACCTGTATTCCACACTACTCCTTTAAAAGAACTGGTTCTGTTATGTTCAGATAATCTGAATGCACACACAGAATAAGGGCTTTGAGGGAATTATCTTCTTGCAGGATGACGAAGTGCTAGTAAGCTATGGGGAGGAAAGATAGGGTAGAAAGAGAAATGTTTGGGATTTTTGGGAATAATGGAGGGGGTTTGTGATGTGAGGTCGTGGGAGGGGGTTTAGTAGGGGTAACTGATAGGGTTTTATGTGGGAAAAATATACATATTGTACACCAGTGCACACAAACCTGGATTAAAATTGTTAAGACCACTGAACTGCAGGCACCCATAAACATCATTGTGTTTTTTATTAGGGAGAATACATTTAAATCACCTTTCTCCTTAGACTTAAAAGGATTATCTGACCCTGCGAGCATAGCGAGGAAACTCGCCAGAAAGGCGAGGAAGCAAAAGGAAATCTTTGGTGTTTGCTGTGTGTTCACACCCAGAGCACTCAGCAATTCAAAGAACAGCAACTGAAGTGAACAGTTCAGGCTTCTGGCTCTCTGATCACTAGAGAAAAAGATGAATACTTAAGAGAAACAAATTATGTAAACAATAGAAGTGCAAGTAAAGTGATTTGGGAAAGGGCAGCTTTGTCTCTACTCACAGCTGATGAAAGCTGGCAGTCAGCAGCCAGAAGCTCTAGGCACTGCCTGGCAGATTTCAGAGGGCTGTGCCTTTGAAGAAACTGCAAACACGTAGTGAGTGACAACAACCATCAGTCAGAAGAGAGCATGTATTACATTTTATCAAATCAGAGTGTGCTAACCATGCCAGAGAACACCTCTACAATAAAAATATCCAGGGTAATAGGATAAATACCTCAAAAAGCATTAGTGATAGACATTAAAATTACTTGTAACACAGAGGTGTTTGCTATAGACACAGGCTGCCATGAGACATTTAAGGTAAAAACATAAAAAAAAATGCTATGTCAAGTATCAACAATACTTCTGGTCTTAGTGGCAGCAACAGAAGTGCTAATGGCAGTAAGAAATCCGGATTTCAAGGATCTCTGCCTGTCTTTATCAGTGCCCATGTGCATGCACACATCAGTCCTTCCATCTGAAAACTGCGCTGAGCTGAGGGCAGCTGAACTCAGCACCTTCTCCTCTTTTAGAGACTGGCCACAAGGCAAGGCCAGTCAAGCATTACAAACCAAGGGCTGGGATTCCTAGCATCAAGTCCAAACAGCTATTTCCAGAAATGGTCATCTAATTCTTAAATAAACAGGACATATCCATTGTAAGTGCTCTGGGAAGCCAGTAAATGGATTTATGCTAGAGAGAGCATACACCCATTGTTTCAATGACAGTTTCTTCGTCAGCTCACTTTAAATAAAATAGAATCATTAAAGAGTTTAGGTTGGAAGAGACTTTTAAAGATCATCTAGACCAACTCCCCTGCAACAAACAGGGACATCTTGAACTATATCAGGTTACTCAAAGCCCCATCCAGCCTGACCTTGAATGTTTTCAGAGGCATCTACCCCCTCTTCGAGCAACCTGTTCTAGTGTTTCATCACTTCCCATGTAAAAAAATTATTCCTTGCATCTAGCCTGAATCTACCCTGTTTTAGTTCAAAGCCATTTCCCCTTGTCTTATTGCAAAGGTCCAACTAAAAAACTTGTCCCCATCTTTCTTACAAGCACATTTAGAACCTGAAAGGCTGCAGTGAGGTTCTTCCCAGAGGTTTCTCTTCTCCAGACTCAACAGCTCCAACTCTCACAGCTTACAGGAAAGGCATTCCATGCCTTTGGCCATTTTCATGGTCCGCTCTAACAGATCCATATCTTTCCTATGCTGAGGATCCAGGAGCTGGATGCAGCACACCAGGATCTCACCAGAGCAGAGAAGAGCAGCACAATCCCCTCCCTCACCCTGCTGGTGAGGGAATTCAGAAAAAAAAAATTCACCCCTGAATTTTCTGGGCTGTGAGTGCACAGTGCCAGCTCAAGCCCAGCCTCTCCTCCACCAGCACCCCCAAGCCCTTCTGGGCAGGGCTACTCTCCACTTGTTCACCCTGAGTTGATAACCAGGGATTGCCCTGACACAGGTGTAGGACATTGAACTTGGCCTTGTTGAGCCTCATGAAGTGCCCAGTGCTGGAGCTTGCCCAGATGTTCTGCAGGTGCATTCAGTCCCATCATGTAATCAACAAAGGCATTAAAAGTCTCAGTCACACTGCAGACCCCTGAGGGTCTGAACTACAGTGGTGTGACTTCCCCAAGCTGAGAACTTACAGGAGAGAACAGATCTGAGCAGTCCAGACAGCATCTCATCAGTGAAGGTGGAGTCTAATAAATTAATAAACTAGTCAGGATTTCTTCAATCACTCTGCAACATAACTATATTCTTCCCCATTTCTCTTTGCTTGGAGTTAGTGAATTTTAGGCCTTTCTGTAAATAATTCATAGAGGTCAATTATATTTCTAGAGCTTTTCTAGCCTTGTGTATATGCTATGACAGTAGCTCAGGAAAAAGAAAAAAAAAATAGAATGCAGTGTAGGGGAAGAGGAAAGAGTGAACACAGTTAGCAGGAAGGGTAAATGTAGGACACCCCATGAATAATGGATGCCAAAAGACAAAGTGGAGAACTGAGAATGCTCCTGGAAAGTTCAGCATTTTCCTTTCTTCCTTTTCACAGCAATTGCAATAAATGCCTCCTGTTCAAATATTCATTAAAATAATTCATTTTTCTTATCTTGAAACCATCACTTCAAACAGATACTTTGCAAAACCACAATGTCAGAAAATTTTCCTCCAGGCTGGGAGCCAATAATCAATAGTGATACTCATTGGAACGTTTCCCATTCAGTGGGCATACACAGGAGCATAATGCATATCCTCACCATTGTTTCTTATTGTCTTAGACCTTTATCTCAGCAGATTTATTCCATGCAACTATAATTGCCAAAAATGGTCTTTCAGTGTGCTATGACACAAAGGTGTTTGAAGATAAGAGTAAAGTTGGTAGATGTTTTTTAGTCAAAAGCACATTAATTTTCAAATTAGCACATTCTCTCCCATATGAAGGAGTGACTTAAAGGAAAAGAAGGTGGTTCTGTGCAGGCAGGCCCCCAAAATTCTGTGCATTTACCAACCAACTTAAGTAGCCATTATTCCTGATAAATGAAATGTCTCTTCTCACCCTAAGAGCAAGCCAACTCTCCTATCTCATGCTAAGGCACATTGTGCCCTGTGGTTCAGTAGCAAAATATTACTTTGCAATTTCTATTGCTTAAATTCAGAAGTGTGGAAGAAGACCAGACTAATCCTCTTAAGGAGGAAAATCTACTGAAACCAGCAGCTAAGTAACTCCCTCCCATACTCTCAGCTGCAGAAAAGACTGCTGTCAGTGGAAAGCAATTCAGGGACTCTCCCTTTCCACCTGTGCACCCAGCACACCTCCGGTGTCATGACAGTGGTGTGGACACCCCAGCAGCTGCCAGTAGAGCCTGACCACCCTGGCTTGTTGATCCCCACCACCACACCCTGCTGCTGCTGCTGCCTCATCCCTGGGCTGCTGTTCTCAGCCCCAGCCCAAACCAGCTCTGCCCTGGTTCACTCCAGTGTTTCTGGTTCAGGGTGCTGGCACAGGAACAAGGCCAGCAGGTGGGTGAACACCTCCCCTGTTCCAAACCCTTCTCTAACCTATGGTGAGACTGTTATTTAAAGATTTTGCTCATTGGCACAAACTCAGCAGTCCTCTCACCCTCCCACCAGCATCACCCCAGGGCAGTAGCTCTGAGATTACGTCTGCACAGATGGAGAATTAAGTCCTCCTTTCCCCATGAGTTTCTTGGTGTAAATTCCAACTCTCTTTAGCATATAAGAAAGGTTAACTGCAGCTGACAGTATGATCCTGTTCATCCTGAGTTCTTGGAGTGAATTAAGACATAGGAGAAAGTTTTTCAGGCAAGCTTTTGTTTCTGTTCTTTAACACTCGTGTCACCAGCTGTTCTAGTGATAGACAGGATTCCCATAGCTTTTATTTGGTCTGATACTGGAAAAGCTGTGCATTTCTAAGTTCTAAGATCAGGAGATTCAGAACCATAAAAATCAATTATATGGGAGAGGGAACATGAGCATTTAGAAGTGTTTAGGGAGAGCTTTCAACACATCAGAGAAAGAAAAGTGAAATTAGTGACAATTTGTTTGTGCACTTTGCATTTTATGATGTGAGAGCTTTCAGATCTGTCCTGTTCTCATTTCTATTACCATGACAATGCCCTGAAAATTTCTTCTAATCTGAACGCAGAAAGAGTGGCCTCCTTGTACTCCTCTAGAGTACCTTTAAAAATCTCAGCAGTTTCTCCATCCTCCTCACACAGACATGAACTTTGCTTCCCAGCTAGTGGCTGCTTTCTGTGTGCCTGATGAACACCCAGACACAGCTCACTTTCACAACTGTACATGAGAAATAGCTGACCCACACAGGTCTAACACAATGTTACACCTGGAGTTTTAATTCTGTGTATTCATTGTCCCTGTCACATTTTAACAGCCATTAAAATGAAACAAAAAAGGATGGAGATACATAGCACTTTCTTCAGCTGCTATAGAGCTCCTATTGACTTTCCTGAGCTCTAGGCCAGTCTTGATTTTATTGTCAATTTGCAGCCATTTTCCACAGTTTCCCCCTCTTGCCTCCAAACTTAGCTCTAGGGAGTGACTTTTCTCTTCTTTGTGTAGTGTAAGCATCCAACCCCACCTTATCCCAACATCTTCTCTGTTTCTCCAGCAAGAAAATACTGACCTCTTCCAGCCTCTTCAAAGATTCCTGCAGTTTTAGTGAGTAACTCTGGTGCAGAGCAAAGACAGCTTTCCCCTTTGAACCAGATTTTCTGACCATGTTCCTCATTACCACTCAGCACAAAGGTGTGATTAAAGTTAATTGCTAGTAGTACCAGGAAAAAGCAGCACTTTTCTCAGTACTGAAAACACCTAATTTCCTCCTGTAGGAATGGACTCTCTACACCTCAACACTTAACTACTTTTAACATCTACAGATCAATTAGCCAGATAGCTACACAGATTCAATTTCCACCCAAACACATGTTCTGTTACTCATCAGTGAGCACGTTTAACAAGAGCACAGCATAGGTTGTGTTCTGGTTAAAAACATGCCAGTTAGCTCAATTTAGTGAGCATTAGATTCAAACTGCTTTCCAGTTTTTAGCTCTTAGAGAGACACTGTCTGAACTTCAGCTGTACAGGTTTGTGTGGGCCTCATCTTGCCTAAGCCTCAAACTTTTTGCATTACGTCCCAAGCTTCAAAGAATCAGTACTAGTTTAAAATAAAGTCTGTGTATGAGAACAGGTTTGGTGTTTCAAGAGCAGCTGTCTTTTTTCATTGTGCATCTTATTTTTTTAGTTTGGGCAATAAAAAAAAAAAAAACAACCTGTGCAAATTCCACTTTTTATCCTGTTTGATACCTTGGCCTTCACCAGCACAGAAATAATGGCTAGAAACAGTGTTATAAATTTTAGTGACATTTAAAAGCATGTTTCTATGAGTATTAAGCAGTTTAAATGCTGGACGTAGAGGTGGTTTAAAACAAATATTTTCCCTTTTCCCCAGAAAATCTTTCCAAATTGCAACAAGCATAAAAGAAATAGGCCTTACAGAAGTGTAATAGCTCCTAAATGAACAGTTACAACCATCTTCTGAATTTTTAGATAGCATAATCTTTTTTCTATAACTTTTCCTTAAGCTACCAAGTAGAAGTAAGGGAATAATCACATTCCAGAAACTTTCAGTGCTGGTGCCAGATGCTAAATTTTACATGACAGCAAGAAGCTTGTTATAAATTAGTTTATTTCTAACTCCTACTGAGCTTTTTTGTGAGAACAGGTAAGCTTAAAATAATTGGTATTTCAGTTTTTCCAAAGAGGCCAAAAACATGTTTATCATGAATGAATGAAATACTGGACATATAGGTATTTTTCTTTTCCTCATACAACATTCCCATCAGAATAATTCTGAAAAGGTAAATACTCTAGCATTTCACAAAGGTGTTGCTCACCCACTCTGTCCAGTATAAAAAAAAGCTCAGCTCCCAGCCCTGATTCCGTGAGAGGCACCACAGGGTTCAAGATTCAAAACTTTCAGCACAGGCAGAGCCACTGGGATCCCTAGAGAAAACTTAATTTCTCAGACAGGCACAACTATGCACTTCCAGCTAGGAAGGTATTTGCTGACACAGCCTAGTCTAAATATTTGACTCAATCTACTATGAAATCTACAGAGAAGTGGTGCATTAAGGTTTCAGTTTGGCTTTGGGGAGGACATAAATGCCATTCAATCCCAAAATTATTTCTAGCATAACTTCAGAAGGACTGCTGAAGTGTTCTGCCACTCAGAAGCAGAAAGCTGAGCCAGCCCACTCAAGCAGATTCTTACCATGTTCTCTATGGGGTATTTCATTACCTTCATTAAAGAAACACTTCCCACTAGTGAATTACATGATACAATTACATCTGTTGTATATAACCAGGGGGACGTTCTTTCATCTTCCTCTTGCGTCACTCTCTTCCCAAAAACAAATCCCAAACCTAATTCTGCACTAATAGAAACTGAAGACCAAAGATAGGTAGGAACATTCTCCATTGCTTTCAAAGGTGTCCCTAGTTGGGCACACTTTAGTTTAAAAAGCATCTTTTGTGTCTCATGCTGGATATACAGTGACACCAAAAACCCCTCAGCTAGGAGGGAAGCATCAATGGTAGGAACAGCATGAGGAAAGCCTCCCTTAAAGGAACAGAAACTCCAACAGTCTTGAGATCAGCAAATTTCAGAGGAGCACCTGACAATATTTGAATCCCATTGTCTCTAATGTCCAGTTCCCATTTTAATGTATACCCAGCTACCTTAGATGTTGAGCAGACCCTAAAACAATCTTAGACAATTTTAATTCAATCTACTCTCCCTTAAGGACATTATTTAGCTGGATTTCAGGTGCTTCACTTGCAGTGGAAAGGTCAAACTCCCTAATGATAGAATTATTTCTGGTATGTGGAGATTCATACACTTCACTGGAAAAATTTCAGTGAAGTGAAGTAGACAAAATAACAGCTATATGCCTAGTGAGCCTAGGCTTCTGAAATGTGTCTCTGATCCAGCCCACTGGCAGTGGCAAGAAATACAAATGCTGACTACTCAGTAGCAGTTAAAACTATCATTTTTCAAGAACTGTTTGAAAGAAAGTGCTTTATCTGAATGACCAAGTTTTTGGTACAATGTTCCCCATAAAGTTTCAATAATTTGTAGATGAACTGCCAATAGTTCTTTGCTTCAGCAGTGGCTGAGGCTCCACCATCTCTTTAGACCTTCACAGGACATGAAGTTCCCATCATGAACTAGATTTTTGCAGTACCTCAGGGAGAAGCCTAGGCTGACCACATGCCACCACCAGGTCACTTGGCTCTCACTGCATCAGTTTCTACAGATGCAGGTAAAGTTGTGGTATGCAGCATTATTACATGGCTCAAAGCCTCAGCTGGGAGCTGCTCACCTGTGCTGTAGTTTGGCTCTTCCTCACAAAACTCCTCCAGCTGCAGAGTGCAGCAGAGCTGTGCTAGCACTGAGCTGGTCCTTCCCCCAGAGGGTGTTCAAGTAGGTCAAATGCACCAGCTTCCAGAATGATACAGAGGCATTGCAAAACACAGGTTTCAATCAGCCAAAGCCTCTCATTTGATGTCCTTCATTTCTGTGAGCCCTACCCTATATATATGGATCAATTTATACAGGTATCTGAAATACTGCTGCTGCTCTGAGATACCTGAGAAAAATTAACCTGAGACACCTGAGCAAAATTAGCTGTGGCAGCAGGAAAGGAATAGATGAATAGCAGTTTACAGAGCCCCCAAATCAGCAAATTGTTGTCTGCTGATCACTTTGTCCATGATGGATACCACAGCTTCATTAAGAACCCACATGCTCCAGTCTTGTTTCACAGCACACACATCTTCTCCTTGAGCTCTAATTAACTCGCATCAGTCTGCAGTTCAAACTGTGGTAAATAGGGTTTTGCTCAAGTTACCATGCTTCTGCTGGCTACTGAGGCTTGTTAAATGCTTAATGCTGCCCAGCATTTTTTTTCCCTCTTATTAAAAACTAGATGAGTAACCATTCAGAAGATTTGGGATTCATTACACTGCAAATGCTTAAAAATCTCAAATGGCTCGCCAAAACCTAACTGCCACTTTCTCATAAGCTCCAAATCCATGTTTTATACCTTCTGGTAATCCTCTCAGAGTGGTCCCCTGGAATAAATTTGAAGGCACCTAAAACAACAATATCTTGCAATGGGTGATAAGCAGTGACAAAAACACTGATTTCTAGCCACAGTCTGAATTTTGGGTTCTTCTCTTGTGAGGAGAATGCAAGCAGGCAGATTGCAATTGCACAGTTGGCCTGAACACAAAGATAGGGCAAGAAAGTTACACAAGTTATCCACTTGAAATCACAGAGAGCAGCACAAAGCTGTCGCCCTATTTACCCTTCCCAGTAGCTGTAAAAAATCCAGTCTAGAAGAGGGATTTTACAATTAAGCCATCTCGTCAGGGTCTCCCACAAGCAGGGGTTTCTGCCTGATGTTGCTACCCACTCCTGGTGTTTCTCAGCCAGATACAAGCAAAGCTCCTCACTAAAGAGCTCCTGCTAAACATGGGAGTGACCAATCCAGAGCTTCTCTTATCTGCCCATGCATTCGTTCTATGGCACAGGGCAAAGCTTCATTGTTTGTGTTCTCCAGACTTCACAGGTTCATGAAGGTCACTGTTGTGGTGTTTGCTACACACTTTTCAGAAAGTTTGCTGCATCTTCAAGTAATAACAGAGAACTCTGCAAGACCTATACTGAACAGCCAGTAAAGCCAGGAATGTGGACAGAACATGATCCAGTTGGTCACAGATGCTTTCCTTGGTTTGCTAGGCAGGCAACTTTGTTTCCTTTAATGTTTCCTTTCTTGATTATTTTAAAATTGATGGAAGCAGTTTAGAGAGCTGTAGAACAATACATAAAATTTTGCCCATCCCTGGAGATGTTATAGCATGCTTTTCTGTAACAATACTAACATACTAAATGTAATTCAACAACTGTCAGGCTTCGTTTCAGTAGAATTGTGCAGTGCTTAGAAAATCATGGTTGCAGACCTTGATCTGCAACTGGATCTTGTGTAACAGGCACATTTACTTACTTGGAGATAATATTTAATTAATCCCACAAATATGAGATGGGTATTTCTCAAAATTACTTCCAAATGAGGCAATGCATTTTTATGATGGAGAATGTTATTTTCTTTACCATTTTTCTCTGGCAAAGGCAATAGAGATGCATACTCAGAAAGGAGAGCTGTCACTCAATATTGTATGAGCACAAAAGATAAACCCTGCACACTATACTTGACAAAAGGCAAAGACAAAAGTATAAGGTCAGTATCCAAAGAACAGAACTTTAACATTGAAAACAAGCTCATTTGTTAGACAAGCAATTATTAGACCAATAAGACAATTTACTGAAATGCACTGTCCTGTGAGTGCACAATTTGCTTCAAAATTATAAGGTCTGTATTGAGGACATGTTTTCTTAGGCCTTTCCCACCTATTGAGTAATGTGGTACACACCTCTGATTCCCTACAAAGGAATAAATAAGAGTGATAAATCCAACTGAGAAGAAATTAACTCTATCGTTGCTGAAACCAGGACAATGTAATTTCCTATCCTTGTCAGGATAGAGAACACAGGCAAAGAGATCTTTTTATTCTGCCTCCCCCCAACCCCAGACTCCTGCCATCCACTTGGTTGTCACTCCAGTGGAGGCTGTAACTATGACAAGCAGAAAGAAAATGTAGAAAACACTAACTCTACTTGGGTGTTTGACTGTCCAGTTCCTTCTCACCGAGTAGAAGTGTTTGGAAAAGAGCTGCATTAGATGGGACTAATTCAGTTTATTAAAGAAAATGAGCATTCATAATCAGATCAGGAGTGAAATGCTAGCTTCATCTCTGATTACTCAAAGTGCTCAGAAAAGCACATATCTACATTAATACCCATAGATTATGTTTGCCAGTGATTGGTGTAGTGATGGTGGGGGATAGGCACTACCCTAAGTTCTTACAGTGGAATCAATAATGACATGCAAAATTATAATATTGCTGCAAATATCTGGAACCTTCACAGTTCTTATGCAAGTTTACACAGTCCAGAGAAACTATGGCTAATGGCACAGAAAAGGCTAATTTAGATCAGGCAGAGTGAACAGGAATAAAAGCCTTTTTTCCTAAAAACCTTATCTGCATAAACTTTACACTTTCATTTATTTGCCCTTACAGGTATCTTAAAACACTTAAAGTAAAACATGATGTTTTAAAAGACCAAAGTGTTTTGTTCAAATGACATTTAATTTTTTTAAAAGCCTTATAGGTCACTTTAGAGAAAAACCAACAAGGGCCTGAATCTTTCCCAACAGAAGTTCACCAAACATGTTTCTCTGATTCTTTTTCCTCAGAATGGCATTTGGCAACACACATTTGTTCTCTCCCAGGGCTCCCAGCTATCTCATACTTCAAGGCTTTTCTCCAATGACACTAGATAAATGACTTTTTAGTAAGGTCCAGCTGTCAGTTCAGCCATGGGCTGTGCATGTACTCCTTAGGTCCAGTAGTTTTTTCAGTCAGCCAGCAGATATTTCTAGGGTTAAAGTAAAAACTTTGGAAGTTATTTCTTTATTTCCCCCCTCTACCCACAACACAGGAATTTTAGCAGGATAGGAGATTTAAGAAAGAAAAAAAAAAAATCAGCCTGAACAACTTCCAGTAACTTCTCTACAGACCCAGAAGCCCAAGATCAATGGAACACTAAAACACCCAGACACAGCCAAACAGTGGTTTTAGTAAACAGACTTAAGTAAAACCTCTGAGCTGTAGAAACATGTCAAAAAGCATATAAGGAATTTTGTTTGTAAACATTTCAATCATACCACAGAAATCTACTCAAGAGTATCTTTATTGGAGTCCAAGTTCAACTAATATATGAGCTTGATTCTGTGCATTTCTTTCCACAAGTCTGACACAGCCCATTAACCATCTAATACATTAGAAGCTGTTTTCTTGTACCCAGCTAAAGACACAATATTTTTTTTCTAGAAATAAGTTTGTTCTGTACTCACTTTTAAACATACCAAAAGATTGAAGGAGCTCTGAGCAAAGTGGTAATTTCAGTACAGCCACTCCAGACCATTACATCTAAAATTAAATGAAATTTTTGGTACGCTCACATGAAAGCAGCAAGTTATGTCTATGCTACTACCATTAATTTCCTATCACTTCCAGTTGCTGGTCAAAACTTCTACTTAACAGCAAGGCCACAGTGTCAGTGTAAGAAAAATGGGGCCCTAGGAGGCACAGCAAGTCCTCAGTAAATATCTTCTTGTGAGGCACATCTGCCTTGGGGTTTTGTACTGGTACGTTCCTCACAAAGGTAACTCCACAGTTTTCAAGAACTTGTTTTTCTGTGAATTGTACAAGCTGTTGGCTGTCAGAACTGTCCCTTAATAAAATACAAGAAACATTCTAATGCTCAGACCAAATCTCAAGTCTCTGTACAAGCCTCAGGAGCAACCACTCTTTAGTGTCTTCATCCCAATCTTCAAGTCAGATGTGTAAAGACATTTGAATCTTCTAGTGGCATACTTGCAAGAGAAGTAAGCAGGTATATAACATTTTGAATTGCCTTTGCATCTCACAAGGCAGCAGCACTAGGTAGGAAGATTCATGTTCATAGACCACGAGTGACATACACATCCAAATGCTCAGAAAAATTCACTTGTAGTAGTCAGTCATTCTGACTCACATTGTCATCTCTTTCAATTCCATTTACCTTGGCTTATAAAGAGCTTCACCAAAATTACTGCATTTAGAAGCTGACATGCTGATTAGACCATATACCAGAGGGAAAAAAAAAGCCACGTTGGAACTAATGACTTCTCCTCAAAGTCCTCGTCACTGTAGTTTGAATTCAAAAAGCATTTTGTTTCCTAGGGTACGGGTATGTATTGTTAAGGACTTTCACAGGAAAATTTATATTCTTCATCTGTGCAGTCACAAAATCTCACCTTTCAGATATCTTAGTCTTCCTAGAAAGTTGTTTGAATCATTACTGCAAAACAATTTGCCTTATTCTCATTCTGATAAATAAATTATCTGTAAAGTGCAAAGTTAAAGACAAAGTGTTGGCAAACAAGACAAGCTGTTAATTTTCTCTTTTTCTTTTCACACACTAAATGATGCCACTTCAGGAAGGAAACACTGGACAGAAATATTACTAGGTTGGAACTTTTTAACATAAGTTCACTTCAGATAGACACTAGCACAAGTGTGACTACTGTTTTCAGCTGAAGGAGCACTAGAGTAATTCCTAGCTGCTTTCACTAGATATAGAGAAAATCAGCATTAAGCTTTGAGCATGAAAACTGCTGATAAAGTGGATTAACTTGTAAAAGGTTCATTCCTGCAAAATCCTGTTGCCTGTTGCTGAACTCCTTGTGTGCCTGCAAGTCTAGTCTCACCTTCAGACCCAACACGTCAGGCTTTTCCTCCCTGCAGCAAACAAGAAGAGGACAAAAGTTTTGGCCTTATATTATTCACTTCTTGCATCTATTACTGTGCCAGCTGCAGATTTATTCCTTGTGTTTCTACTGCAGTCTCTATAAGCACACCACAGCTACACAGAACCATTTTACCAAAACCACCACAGAACTGATGCTATGGTTATAAATTGCAGGAACTAGAAACTGAATCCAAATGTCCTAGATTTTGCTTCTAATAATACCTCTCTTTTCCTTTACATATGGGTTTTTTCTCATTATGACTAATGCTGCAGTCTTACCATCTTCTTTTTAAAGCTGCCATATGTGAGAGAAGAGGTTCCAGCACCAAACATCTCTTAACAGTCCAGAGAGGACTACAACTATTCTTTCCAGCTCCCTTAGGGCACAGGTTAAAGAGTCCAGAAGAGCAATAGAGTTGAGGTAACACAAACATTTTGGCATAAAGTTTTAATATCTTAAAGCTGCTGTACAGTGTCACATCAAACAAGAAATGCAGCATGGGCTGACAACTTCAAGTAACAGGAAAAAGCATTAAACACTTCATCTGCTTTCCTAAAAAGCTGAAGTAGGACTGTAAGTTGAAACTCTCCAGGTTCAAAAATACCCTTCAAGGCCCACACCTCACATGCCTTCTGAGAACTACTGCTAGAATTAAGAACTTGAGCTCATGGTCAAAGGCACGAAACCTTCCAGATTTAGAGTGGGCGAAGAACGTTCATACTGCTTTTGCCAAACCTGAACGTATTCCACTTCAGAGCTCCAATGTCAGCATGGAAAGTGAAGCTGGTGATCCTGATACCACCTGCTCTTGCCAGTTTTGAGACCTTTGGTGTTTTCAAGTTAGGCAGCATTGTTCAAAAAACTGACTTTTTTCTGCTATTATAAGCTCATGATGTCTAAAAAGAATATTCCTCCAAAACACTTCTGATGGCACAGACATTTCACAATTTGTTCCAATTTGGGGTTAAAACTGATTGAAGAGATCCATTGCCATTCTCTTCTTGCAAAAGCTGATGGGAAATGATGAATTCAGTGTTCTCTGTCTCTGTTCCAGATAACATCCACGTGACCCATATCATAGTTATGCCTTTTACAGTTGTGAACATTTGAACTGAGTGTGGGCATGTGTGGCCAGAGTGAGGAGGGAAAAAAGCCCCGAGGGTGTCATAGCCCTTCACTCATTATTATCAGGACATAATGAAAATGAGCAGTGAAAGCCCCACAAGAGAGATGGGACTTCCAAATAAAAGGTACACTGATGCAGGGAGCCTAACTCCAGCTGACCTGGACCCAGAATGGGAAGCAGCAGGCTAATGTTTCCTCTGCAGCCTGTCACCAACACATGGACATCCTCTCACCGTTGCCAGAGAAGCAATTTGGCAGGCTACCTTTCCCATGCACTTGTTATCATCTGCCACCTGCAGATCATTCCTCCCTTCCATTTACAACACTCTGATGCTCACTAAAAGTTTTCCTAGTCCTGAAAAATACAGCTGCTACCAGGGGTCTGAGCTAAATTAGCTCTCTTTGCTCTGCTCAGCCCTCACTGAGAGTCCTGCCAGCTGTAGAGATGGTAGTTGCTCCAAGAACGCTGGTAGGGATGAATTAGGTTTGAGTCATTGAGGAAAAAAATATCTTACATGCAGCAGGATAAGGAAGTTAGAGTTTTGAGTAGTTAACCATCACTTATTCTATTTTTAATATTACAACTCATATATCTTCTTCTAATACACTCACAACTTATTTGGCCCCCAGTGAAACCCAATTCTCTTAAGGGTCCTCATTCCATCTCCTGGCATTATTATAATTAATCTTTATAAGAAAAGCATGATCCTTTCTGACAAACCTTTTCCAAAGGGTGGTGATTTTGATCACCAAATTCCAGCTTTCTCAAATTATTAATATATACATTACAGGCTAAATAATATTGAAAATACCTCCTCCCAAATCCTCTCTAGTAGGCTTACTACTGTCAATAAAATGAGAGTAGTGGGGCCCATGATTCAAAACTGCATAGTAAAAAGATTCAGAAAGAAAGAAATAAAGATCAAAACTAAGTTTGTAACCCATAAAAACCTCTTAGGAAATGAGTGAACCATCAACTAAACTGTGCTAGAACAAAATTCCAGCAGTAAATACAGAAGCTATATGACAGAGAGGTCTCAGCTGCAGGAAAATAGCCTTGCTAGGTTATTCCATGCTTTTATCACAGTCATCTTCAGGAGGGCTGACAGCTCTGCAGTTCCTCCACTTGCACAATGCTTTCAATTTATGCTCACCTCAAAGGCTCTGTGGGAAGGTTGGGCACATTTTGTTTTAAGCCTTGACTTCACACAGCTTCCAACTAGACTGGAAACATTTTAATATAGTCAATATTCTTTTGGTAGCTATAACACATTGACATGGATACATAGAAGCCTTTTGTCTTTCCCTTAGTGAAAGTTCATAGGAGTCACTTAAGCTGAGAAAGAAGGCAATATTGGCTAAAGCACACAATCCTGCTTCACAGCTCCATCACAGCTCCCACATTTGTTTCTTCCACCCATCCCTCCACCACATCCTTAAGTCTTATAGAATATTTTACCCCCCGGTCCATACTACTGCTTTGCTCTGGGGTAAAGCATGTCTTCAAACCTTGACAAAACAATCTTTAAAGAGCCTTGAAGACCTTTTCTTCAGCTTCTCTCTGCCCAGCTGTTAGGAGCATTATGTATTTTAAATCCTGAAGGCACAGCTCCCATGCCTAGAAAAGGAGGCAGGCAACATGGCATAATAGGAAACAGGCACTGAAATCCTGACTTCTTCTTACTGTCCACATTTACCTTATAATGAAGTGATTCAAGAAAGAAACTTCTTAACCTGGGTCCAAGAACTCTCTCTAATAGTAAGTCAAATGTTTATAAATTTAGATTCATGGTTTTCCATAAACAGCAAGAAGATACATTCTAGGAAGCAATCTGTGGTAAAGACAAGCCTTTGGGAAGCCAGGAACTTCAAATCATGAGATGAGATTTTGTTCAGTGAGAACACTGCCACTAATCTCTGAGGAAAAATTCCATGTCTAGATCACCTGTGGAAAGCAGCTAGTTAACATAAAAAAAAATTAAAAAAATAAAAAAACCCACCAAAACCTACCCTCAAAGCTGGTTCCAAGAGAGTGGGCATGGTCATCTTCTGGCATGTTCTTATAGCACACCCTTTTCTACAGTTGAGGTTTACCAGGCACATTTCAAACATCAAGAAGATGGCAGAACTAGAATACCCCAGTGCCTACAACAGTGACTCTCAATTAGCTATAAACATTCATGGCACAATTCTGGTAATTAGTTTGAAAAAGTTACAGCATAGTTGTAGATGTTCCAGGAAGAGATGTAGGGAGCCAGAACTGCCAGATGGATTATTTTCTGCAAGTTATTTATTCAGCATACCAGCACAGAAAATTCAGATAGAATGTAACACAATAGGACTGTGTAACAATTATTCTAAATCTCTGTGTAGTTTAGAAGAAATTACTTCCTTTTTGTAGCTCTACTGAGCCATCACCAGGCTGCTATAACTGAAATATGGTAAAATTTGCTTTTTACTTCTGTAGCAAATTCTGTCAGACAGTTCTTTTCAGAACAAAGCAGAAAAGGGTTTCAGAACTTTCAGGCTTATTCAGTCCTCAGAATTTTCTTTAAGGGGTTAGAATAAAAAGATACATTATGTTCTCATTCTATGTACAGATTTTTTTTAAAACGCTGGCCTTCACCTACTGAGCAAATGAGATGGAAAAGACGTATGACATGCTGGAATAGCCACATGATACATCCAAATCTACTAGTGAAAATTACATCACATTCATCAGTTCCCAAAATGAATGGATATTTTAATCCAGTGTAGTGCCTTGTACCTCCAGGCAGAACTCCTGGAGTCGTTTTTCCACTTCCAAGAGAGCAAAGCAGTACTAGACACCAGGCTTTTGAAGCATCTAAGTGTTAACATAATGGAAACTCTTCCTGTAAGGGAGGTAGATCAAAAGAGTTTGGTTGTATAAGTCATTCATTGGGTCATTCACGTATTGAGCCCATACAGAAGGTCAATAGAAGAAAGTGAAGCCTACCCTGCTGTTTGGGTGTTCTAACACTGCACACTGTCAGTAACAGCCTCTGGCAGTCATGCTGCAATCATTAGAAATTAGAAATTGTGTAAATGGCCAGAGTGCAGTGGTACCCTCAGCTTCACAAACTGTCCAGTGGCACTGCTAAACCAGGTGTAGAGACACGACACCAGTGTTGTAGTTATACTGCTCACACTGTTTATATTGGTCATCTTTGAAATAACTTTGAGATTTTATACGCTATGTCCAACCTGCAATATCTGAAATTATGTTGATATCAAAACTCAGGCCAATCATCAGTTTCCAGGAACATGGCAGTGCATGGTGGTGATATTCAAGGCACCAAATATTTTCAAAAAATATAATGCAAAATCCTGTTTGATTTTAAGTAGCCATTACCATTACTTCCTTCACTCCCACAGTGCTACAACACATTTTTAGGGCCTAGAAAAGAAAAATGAAGTTGTTGAAAAAAGCCAAGTGCAAACTTGATGTACTGTGTGGTGGATTAGGTGAAATACCTTGGGATAAAGTTGATGTAGAAGATAACATCAATGACTCCTTTTAGTGTGGTTTAAATCTGGTATTTTGCAGGGTAACAACAGCTAGTTTATCTCCTGCCTTTATTCATCCCTAGATAAGAGGACAGAATTACCTTATTTATGCTGAACAGGCCCCTAGTTACTAATTTCAGAGGGAATTCCACCATAATAGAACTGAATCCCAAACTGCTACCACTGGAAGCCCACATAACCTAACTCCATGCATGCTGACTCTTAGAGCAGCAAGAACTGCTACAAAGCCCTTTAGGATTCAATTCCTCTTCCTATGTTAATTTGATAGGTAAATTAAACAACTAATCCAGATTCTTTCCATAATCTATAGAAATAGAAAACACATTTTGAGAGAAATTTGTTCCCATCCAAGTCTCTCTGGAGGTGTCACTTGGTCTCTATTGAATACAGGGGCAGCTTGGGCTCTATGTCCAAATAAAGTAGACCTCAATATCTGAGGTTTCTTGGTATATCATTAGTGGTGCAATTATGTTCAAATTAATTCTATCTTTCAGCATCAAAGTAGTTTGCTTAGCATACACAGGCAACGTGTATAAGAATGATTTCATTCATATGGCTGTTAGTGGGAATGTTAGCAATAAATATTCAAAGAGGGGAAAAAAAACCTCCCTACACTAAAAAAAGTAAAATGTTATTATACTCTAAAAATCGTCTCTGTTTCATGTCTCTGAAGGCTGACATTAGATTGCTTCCCTACAGTTTTCCTATTTGCATGCTGCTAATGAGAAATTGCAAGCCATTCCTTTTGCTGGGTTTCTAATGAACCTGATTTGTTTCAGTCTGCAGCCTCAGTACAATTTTATCCCAAACACAGAATGTCAAGTGCCACTCCCATCCCTCACCTGTGTCCCTAAAATTCTAGTCAACTCATCCTCTGGGAGAAAGGAAAATGCTAACAACCAAAATCGCAAATACTTCATTGTCTTTTTACAATATGCTTATTTACATAAATGCCCTCTATTCATCTTATTGGATCAGCCTGACAAAAACAGAATTTGCATTTAAATAGTATGACTATAATTGACATCAAGTATCTGCACTTATTTTCATACTCTTATATCCACATATGAGAGGGAGGGAAAAGCTTTTCCTACTCAGGGAACAAAAGAGGAGGATGAGACAATAAGCAAAGCAATTTCTCAAATTTTATTCTGTAAGTTCTCCATGGACCCTACACTTTCCCTCCTCTATAAAGCGTGATAGTGAAAGAAGCAGCAGAGAAAAAAAATCAGACTTGATCTAGTCAAGATGAAATTCAGTCATTTTGGATGATGTAACAGAGTCTCTTTTCGATAACATCTCTGAGTAGCAACACCCCAGGCAAAAGATAAAGCAAATGGAGAGCACCAGCCATTGTTTTTGTTTGTGGGGTTTGCATTTCTTTTTCTAATCGGGACAACTATCAAAACATACACTAGAAAGCAGAAGCATAAGTCCAAAGTATAAAGGTTTTATTATCAGTCTGGAAGGAAAGGTTGTCACCTGAGAACTCAAAAAGAATGCTGCAGAAATCCCTGGAAATTCTTTCAGTACCACTCTGCTGCAGGAAGGGAACGGGATCGCACCTGAGAGACAAGGTGGGAGAAGTGGTGGTCCTGTTCTCCAGGGGACAGTGGCCATGGAGTGAGAAGTGGAACAGGAGAAGACTAAGCACCACCAGCTACAAGAACTGGGACAGGATCATAGAGCAGAGAAATGCCTTCAGGCAGCAATGCCTCCTCTGCACAGCAGCCAGAGATGCCACCTGAAACCATCCCATAGATGTACATAGCAACTAGAAACTGTTTTATCATCTCAAAAGGAAGCTCAAAACCAGAGTGAATTATTGAAAGCTTCATTTCCTGAGGTTCTGGAATAGAACACAATCGTTGCTTGGATGAAGGAGTATGGCAATTATGGGATATTGATTATGGTTTGTTTGGTGTCACTGTTGACACTCTGTGGCTCTCTTCTCCACTGCATTTCTCCTCCATAAAGCCACAGAAGTGTGTCATTGCCACATGACAAAACTCCTAAATGAAACATTTCAATGTGATGATTTGTTAAATCCAAGAAAGGGAAAAAAGTTGTAGCCACATTCAGAGGATAAAAGCTTGCAGCAGAGTTACATGAGCACAGCTGAACTGCTCCAGCCAAAGTAGCATTCTCAAGGCAATGGCCAGAAAGTAACAGAAAGCTCACAAAGGACATCCCACTTCAGGCAACAGGACGGCAACTCCCTTCCCCAAAAGATGTGATTATCCAGTTATGGGCTGCAAGTCTTTCAAAAGAAAGGGAAGGGTTGGTTACTCCTAACTGCTCCTATTGTGACTTCTAGTCAAAACAGATTTTAAACATTTCCCGAGTTTTTGGGGTGAAAAAGCAATCTCAAGAGTAGACAGAGTTCACAGAGGCTGAGAGACTGATGTTTATGGCCTTTACAAAACCCTCCTTTGTGTCAGCCTCAGTGCAACATTAGCATAGGTTTGTTGAGCTGAGCTAGCCTGATCTATTTGCTCAAATATTTTGTGGCTTAAGGACAGAAAGAATCTCCATGACATTTGGATAGATCCAACTCACTCCTTGCAATATCAGCAACATGTATTTTGTGTGTTTGATTTCTCCTTTTTTTTTTTTTTTTATCCCAATAATTTAGAGAAAGAGCACTTCTGGAAAAGAAAAGCAAGAAAAAATTCACAACTAAACCCCAGGCAAAAAAAAATTGTTTCTAAATATCCTCCGACACTAACATTTATATTTTTTGCAAGGAATTTTTAAATTAAGCAAATTCAGACAAATAAAATACTTGCAAGACTTAGCCCTCAAATTAACATCTTTCAGCTGCTTTGTCAAGCCCGACAGCATCCTTTTCCCTGAGCACACCAGGAACATTTGTCTAGAGCACTCTGCAAGTTATATCAGTATCTCCCAAAAACCTCAGGTATTCTCAAATTTCACCTGACCATGACCAAAGATATACAAATACTAATCTGTTAACCTGATTTTCAGATTCTTGACTCTAGAATCTGCCATACAGGCACTAGCTCAAGGATTTGCACAAAGGCGTGGTTTGCAGGATGCCACACCAGCCAATTTAAAGGGCTCCTTTCAATGTAACTGAGATAATTAATCTTATTCCTCATGAGAAGAAATAGCACCCAAGACTCTAGTAACAGTGTCTCAGACTTAAAGTGCAATACAAAAAAAATTAGTGACAAAACAAAATTAACTGAAATTTAAAGCCTCCTACTACAATTACCAACATTTTCTTAGGTATGGGTGTCATCTATTGCAATCATCCCAAGACTTTACCAAGAATTTAAGCCAAAAGATTATATGTTACCTTGGTTCCAAAAAAGCTTCAGTAAATGCTTTAGGTCTTTTATCAATACTTTGATTTGTCAAGCACTTTATATCTTAAAGATATCTAGTCACTTAAATTGATGCAAATTCTACCAGTCAAAATGGCATTTTCCATTGCCTACAAACCTAAGTCAGGCCAATGACCTACTAAAAATTATGACCAAAAAATGAATATTCTTTCTTTTACATGATTTGAGTTTTACACATCTTTTACAAAGCTTTTGTATAATCCATCTGAGCTATTGATGGGGTCTGGAAAACAATTTGCTTTTTTCCCCCTACATTTTTGCAGGCCAATGTACTTGTCAGTTCTGACAAAGGAGAGATTTTGGGGTTTTTTCTGCCAAAATACATCATTCAGGTACAAGCTGAATTGTTACCTTTTTTCCAGATCAATTGTTCATGTTCAGACAAGTCAGAATAAAGTGATCCACTCAACTATTTGACACTACAGGTAGAGTGTTCAGTCCCCACCACTGTAAATGACCCTTACAGGGGGCAAGAGTTAACACATGTACTCTAACAAGTTAATGTTTGTCACTTCTTCCAGCAGAGGACTCAAGTTCTCTACAGACAGATTATTCTGTGCACTTGAAGACTTCAGCATGACATCCTAGTCTTGGCATCAGTCTGGTGTCCAAGTCACATTTCTGTGACTCATTTTTTTCCTCTGTACATCCTGATCTGCTTGTAAGGCAGGTCCTCACTCCTTATCTTGCTGGAAGTGTCCCAAGAACTTTCAGTAAATGTGACAGTATCTCCACCCCAGGGATATCAGGGCACTGTAAAGCACCTGCTGTTCTGCTCATCTCTTCTATGAGACACATCAGTTTCAACCTGATGAAGATCAAACTCCAGCTTCAATTTGTTTACACCACAGAAATGAATAGCTTTCGACCTGCTTAAGTGAATCAGTTGAGGCACATCTAAATTTCATAGAGAAACTCTTCTTGCTGATCTTTATAACCCCATGGACTCTTGAATATGTATAACTAAGGATTAAACTCTTTTATAGCAGAATCTTATAGCACTTTATTCACGCTTTTCTCACTCTCCTTCCTTCTATTTTTTTTTTTTTCTTTTTTTTTTTTTTTTTTTTTTTTTGGAATCCTTAGTGATTAAAGACATGTTTAGTTTCCAGGGAGTAGCAGATTCTTAAAGCTGCCTCTGTAGCATTTGCAAATTTTCTTGTCCTTCCCCCTTTCACCTTACATATCACCATCGATTATGTTCTTCCTTATATACTGCTAAGAAACTTCTGTTCTTTTGTACCCTTCCAGTCCTCTTTTTTACTCTCCTACCCACTACTTGTGGGTTTTGTTGTCCCAGCATCTGTTTCTTCCTGCTATGGTTTCAGTGCAGTCTCGCACATCAATCACTTATTTTAGAATATTATTATCATTATTTTTCTTTGGCTCCATCATCACTGCAACATTCCATGAGGTGCTCACTGGGCATCCAGAAGTGCTGCTTAATTACTTGCCTTCAGCATTGCAAACTGCTCACAATATCAGAGGCAGGAGCTCCAGAAGTCACAGGAAGAAGAAATTTTCTGACAGTTTGGTTGAAATTTAAAGAACTATAACCTCTAGGACAGCTACAGAAATGACCTGTGCTAACTCAGTGGCCATTTAACAA
This sequence comes from Cinclus cinclus, assembly GCF_963662255.1. Classification (NCBI taxonomy): domain Eukaryota; kingdom Metazoa; phylum Chordata; class Aves; order Passeriformes; family Cinclidae; genus Cinclus; species Cinclus cinclus. The sequence continues at coordinate 9,168,530 of NC_085052.1, read as the reverse complement.
GCTCAGGAGAGTCTGCAGCATAAGGATGATAATTAGGTTTTGTACAGTTTTTCCTAATTTCTACTCCAGATATTTTTATCTTTATGACAATTTCTGCTGACATATATCCATACAGAAATAGCAGAAGAAGAAGCTACTCCAGACTCCTCTCATTATAGCTACCTGCAGGCAAGAGACTGCTTGGTTATTTTCCCCCTTCCCCTTTTATTTAAAGAGTCAGGCAGCAAAGGAATCCTCATGCAGGCCTGGAGATGCAGTCCCAGCTAAGCCAAGAGGAAAAGTTCAGATGGAATTGGTACATCTACCAGTCTGCAATGCCATTTTTACCTTAGAATTAGTAGAGAAGCCAGCACTATGGGACAACATGGCAAAACTCTACAAAGATTATTTAGGAGAATCACACCATCTCACACAGAGCCACGTTTGCAATTATATCTTTTCTGTCTAAGAACTACAACCTTCAGCAAGCCAGCAGTGCATGTGAAGCAAGAGGAGCAGTGGTGCAGCTCAGGCTGCCTCAGTCACTCTTTTACTGTACAGTCTGATTTGGGCAGCTATTTGTCACCCCACTTACCTGGGTCTTCATTCAGCATGATACCAAAGTACACAATTCCTGCTATTTTAAGGCCAAGTACAATGACAGTGATGGACTGCATCTGTACTTAGCAGGAGAGCTACTTTTAGTGAAATCAGGGCTAAATAAGCTAACCATGGAACACAAAATGCTGATCAAACATCTACACACTCTCAGCTTTCTCTGGCTGTTCCCTAAACATCAAATTCATCAGGATCAATCTATTTTTCCCAGTAAAACCCAATCCTTGAGCTCACAATGCTCCTGACACTCCCAGCCTGAAGCACATTTTAAAGGCATTAGTCTCTGCCTGTTGTCTTCCCTGCTGCCACTAACACCAGGGAAGAAATTAACTTTAGCAGACAGAACAGCCAGGACAATTATTACTTCAGTCAGGGAAAGCACAGTATTATGTTTTCCAACCCTATTATGAAGGAACTCTAAAGCCTTAGGAAAAATCATTATTGATGGACCTGAATAAGTTTGTAAATCTATTATACTGCATATCACCTAGACAACTTGTTTTCTCAGGTTCTGACTTGCATAATCAGTGAAAAACTGGGGCAGGGTGAGGGGATGTGGAGGGAGAAAAAGCCTTTTCTGCCTACTAATTAAATCATAAATAATAGCAGAGAACACAAGATATCAATTTTCTGTATAGAATCAAATCCCCAGGGGCTGACTGCCTCCTTCACTAAACCATCAAACTTCACACAGGCAGAGCACAGTTCCTCATTAACTGTTTTGAGTTTTTTGATGAAAGAATTGTGGAAAACAATATATTTAAATGAAGCTGTATTAAAATTACTTGTTTTGATAATGTTTGACTAACAAAATTGTTTTGAACTATTTATTTCAAGCTTCATGATGAATTTGCCCACAAAGAGAAATGACCACTTTTCAGTCTGGTGATTTAATTATTCCATCTTACAAAATAAAGATTTTTTTAATAATACAGCCTTATCCCAGCTCATGACATATATAGCAATTCAGGAGAGGCACACCAAAAAAAATAATAACAAGAAAAAAGTCAAAAGAAGTTCGAGTTTCCGTGTGTGAGCATGGCTGTGACTAGAATACAGTCTAGGGTGTGAGTGGCAGATAACATGACTTTTCCTTCCCACAGCTTGTTGGGAAAGAGCGACAGCTACTGAGCCTCACAAATCTCTCTTGGGCAGGGCAGTGCATTGTCCCACAAGACAATAGCAGAGAGAAATGGATGCACTGCTGGTTTATCCACTTCCTTAACTTTTCTGTCTTTTCCTTTATTTCAGCAGCTGATATAACACCACCAAAAATGGATTCAACGTCAACTCTTACTGAGGCACTTTCCTTGTTTCCCCTGCTAAGGCATTTCCTCCTCACTTATTGCAAATTCAAACATCTCTCCACAAGCAATTCTATTTTCAGGGGAGCAAGAAATGGGAGAGTGAAAAAAGAGGAGACAGGAAGAAGAGACGCTTGCAGAAGTTGCCTCCAAAACCAATTTGAGCGGTGCTTCGTCTCCTCTGCATTCCCACTGTGCTGCATCCCAAGTGCTTTACTTAAACTGCAACTAATGAGCAAAACCAGCAGGCTCAGCCATAAGGCATCACCTGCAGCAGAGTGTCAGGTGGCAGAGTTCAGCAGTCCCCACAGCCATCCTCACAACCCCAGAAGAAACCACAGTCTCCCTTTCCAATTTACTTCTTGCCAGTCAAAGCCTAAGGCCTGCATTTAAATGCTGTGCTCTAGATTTACACAGAGATGAAATCCCACCAACTCCAGAGGCAGCTGCTTCATTTCAAGTTGAGTGGAAATAACCATGGCAGCAGCTGACAACTGGTTAATCCATTCCCAGTTGGAAGGAGAAAAAGGTCTCTGACTAAACCAAGCTACAACATAAAACACAGAGGCAGGTCAGCTAAGTGAAAAAAGTGGGTTTGATGGGAAAAATGTAACTGATTCTGTCACTAAGAAACAGGAAATTTTCCTGATTACAAAGTATTGCCTAAGAGCTTGGTTCAAATCCTGGGTGCATCTTCTTAACATAAGAGTCTCTCCAAATCCTCATCATGGAAGCTTCATCAACTGCATGCAGGTTTTCTTAGCTTGGCTCACATCTTGCTAAGTCTGTAGGAACCTCCAAGACACAGCAGGAAATATTGCCCTAGTACAGAAGCAGCCCAAAATTTCTTCACGTCACAACTAAAGGGTGATTCCACAGCAACGTGGAAACCAATAGGCTTCAATATTTATTTTTAAATAGAAACTATGTTTAAGAAATTTGTACTTATTTCAGCACTATTTAGAACACTAAATGCACATCAAGATGTTACAAACATAACGCATGCAGCCACATCTCATGTGTTTACCAATAAGTTTCCTATTTGAAACCCATAGGAACTCAGTCCAAAAGCATACAAGAAAATATTTTATAACAGTGCTAGAAAATAAGTGAAGTGTAAGGATCACTTAGGCCTTCCTTGGAATCAGCACACTTCAAAGTAGTCAGAAGCAAACCAGATTAGAAACTCAATCCCTGTGCTGGGCCTAGTAACAAGTTGTTTTTAATAGAAAAACAAACAAACAAACCAAACAAAAAACCCACCAAAAAAAAAAAAAAAGAAAAAACAAACAAACAAAAAAAAAATCCAACCCTGAATATTTGTCTTCAAGGTAGAAAATGAAAGGAAAAAGCTCTCCACTTATTTTCTCTACTTTGATTTAAAAGGTCTTAGACAATCAGGCTCCACCTGAAGTGGCCTGTTATTTATCATTTCCATCAGGTGACACACATCCTCAACTTAGTGTGTCTGATGACAATTCTGCTCTGCCACTCAGAAGAAAAGCCAAATCACCAAAATAACCAGACATTCTTTAAGTGTCAAAAAGTGCTCTAGCTCAGGAAGAAAGCAAATATTTAAGTTTGGTCCCCAGTCCTCTGCCCCAATAGCAATTTTACTAAGGATGGAGAACAGAAGAAATATTTTTCTCCTATTAAATAAAAGAAGTAACTGAAATAACTTCTTTAAAGCATGGTTTTAAATTTCTTCAACTTTTTAGCTTTCCTCAGAATGCAGCCAGAAGTTCAAGGAAAGAACACTCTGTTCCTACACTGCTGAGTGAAACCAAAACAGACCTAAAGAGCTCCGGAGCACTAACTCAAGCATGTTCTGTTTATTCCCCCTGGAGAAGGTGAGTGTGCTTGCCCACCTTGTGAGGTGATACTAAAGAACTTTGCAGACTTCTGCAGTGTGCTGCTGCTTTCACAGAAGAGGAAAAGAAAGGAGGGACAGCTCAGTGGTGCAGGACACTCCTGTGGCTCTCCCTGGGCTGGAGCAGGAGCCCAGCAGCACCTCCTGGGGCAGGCAGCGAGGTGAACAAGAGGAACAAAACAGGGGAGCAGATGGAGGTCTTGGCAGCTGCACACAAAACGTGCAAAGCAGAAATCACTGGGCTGCAGGACACAGGAACAAGAATGCCTGCAGCAACAGAACCAAATGAATGTCCTTCAGTGTGCTGAGAGAGCAGTGCCAGTCATCACAGAAACAGGCAAAGAGCAGGATACAGATATCTCCATGAGTGTTATTGCACTGCATTGACTTGACACAATAACTTTTCGTCAACTCTCGAAAGATAGACTTCTTGTTATTTTAAGAGATTCTGCTGTACCAGACTGTACTCAATTTTTCCCCAGATATTTTTCTTTACCTTCAAAACTGACATGTCTTAATCAAGAAATGCCTTGTGTCAGTATCTGGCTTGTTTTTTGCAGTACTTTCTGTGCAAACTTTTGCCAGTTCCCCATGTCTCCTGCCTGGGCAATGGGGATGTTCTCTCCCAAACCTGGCCCAAGGCCTGACCACATTACTTATCTTTCTGCATCTGACAGCTCCAGTTAAATAATAGGTTTTATGTCAGAAAAATGGAAAGCACCTGGGAAGAAACTCAGCCTGTATTGACCTCTGCTCTACAAAGTCCCAGGATATTACATGATGAAAAGAAATATTCTTCTACCACAGTTTTACTCAATAGTCACATTAGCAAGTTGCCACCATTGCAGAACTAATGTCCTCTGGACTTGGATGCTCTGTCTAACTTTCAGCTCTGTAGTTTTTGTTGTGACAAGATCAGGATAAAAAAATAAAAGTTTGTATTTAATAAAAAACTAATTAATTTCCCCTAACAAGCTAAGGACTGTTCAGGTTTACGGTGTAAGTTATTCCTTCTTGGGAAAAGTACATTGAGGTTACCAAGTGTCCCTAGAAATTATGTCATGAGGATTTTACTGATAAATATAGATAGAAATCGTTCCCAGCTCGTTAAATCCTCTGGGCTGTAAAACAGAGAGGACAGGGGGACACTCAAAGCAATTAATTCCTCTTTCCTAAGCATTAGACCTTTGCTGAAGTCAGGATGCAGTGCTAGAGGGAACCTTAAAACTGCCATTATTGATCAGGGCCTGGCGTGGCAGATCCAATGCAGCTCAGAGAAATTAACTTTAGTTTGTCCACCTGAGAAGCCCTGTAACATGGACAAAAAATAAAAAAAATATATGCCACCTTAGCAGTTGATACAAGTGATGAGCTTCCTGAAAGAAGACTTCTTTACCATGGAATTTTATGTTAAGGTAAGGGGGCCCCATGTTTGGGGGATTTATGTGAGGCAAAAAAGGAGCAATGGAGCCAAAAAAAGCCTTTCTCTTCACTGGTCACCTGCAGAGCCCTACTGCTCAGACTCTGAAAGGGAGGGATCTCCAGAGTGGAATTTTGCACGCAGACACCACCAGCCCTCCCTCCCTTCCATACATCAACCCCTTTGGATCTGAGGTTGCCAGGCTAAGTGATTACAGACCCAAAGCAAACACAGGCTGGCTGGGATCTGAAGCAGCCTGGTAACAGCATCAGTGAGAGCCAGAACACACCATGTAACCCACAGTTTTTCTCAAGACAAAGGAAAAATCAGCAGCCCAGTGTCCTCGTTTGAAACCCACCAGGATTAACCAAGCAACTCTCCCTAGAAATTCCTGCAAACTGAAGGGGGTTATTGCCTCAAGAAGGCTATGAGGCTTAAGAATGCACCTTGGGGTTGTAAAAAATTTGCTATGGAGCATTCAGCAGCATTCAGGACTCCAGAATCTATCCAGAAGAAAGAAGATACAAGCAAGCAAGCTATAAAAAAAGTCTTCAGGAGGGAAATTCACTTCTTATTTGATATCAGAGAGTCATGGAAAAGAACCTCAGGCTGCTCTGGGATCAGCACAGCTTACCTTAGCTTCTACCAGTAAGAAGATTCTAGCAGAAAAATATAGTCTAAAATTTTACCTGGAAAGTGGTTACATTGGAGAGAGTAAATAAAAGCATCAAGTGTCACAGCCTGACCTAAAACACTGGGAGGACGAAAATATTTGTTTTGTAGAACTATTAGACTCTTTAGTCGAGGTTTTCAGAGTTATTTACCCCAAATCTCTTCTTTACATGTACACAAGTATTAAATTAGTACTGTGTGGAAAAAATGCAGGTGCCTTACACTTTGATGTGTGCATAATTACATTTATTTCTAGACCAAAATGGTAGCTGTGGATATGAATGCAATGTTTCAGCATTAAATTTAACATCAGCAGGCAAGAGAATAATTAGTTAATGGGCATGCAGAGTTTTACTAAAAGGATGAAAGCAGTCATTATTATTTCTTTTATTTTAAATTGCACTAATAGGCAGAGTCCTCCCAGAGTACATCTAAAGATTTATTATTCAGGTATTGTTTTATACATTGAAATTCAGGCTTGAAATTAGATGTTGCTCAGGGAATTGGTAATGACTACTATTCCTAGTTTTTTTCCTTGAGAAGTAAATCCCATACTCTTTAGAAGTAACTCACAAAAGGCATTAATGAGTCTGCATTACAGTTGTCAGCAAATGCACAAATTTGCCTAATTCAGCAGTGATTTCCAAAGAAAGTCTTTATTAAAATGTCCCTGACCACCACATAAGTATAAACATTGTGCTTATTACAAACAACAGGAATTTTATTTTGGCGCCAGCAATTTACAGGGTTGACCAAATTCAGAGGAAGGCTACTCAAAAACTTAATTTCATGCAGGGGCAGAGCACACAGACTGGCAGCATAGTTTCAGACATGTCACAGAGTGGCAATAAGGGAGTTGTATGGTTCTCAATGTCAGAAGGCATTTTCTGTTTGGGAAGCTTTCATTAGCACCATATATGTAGCAGAAATGAAATGGTGACAATCCAGGGCCAGCAGGAAGTGATCTTTTCAGAAAAACAAAAGCAGGAAACTCTTATGATGGCTTCCCGTCACTTTCGATGAAAGCAGAGCTGCTGGCACTCAAGTTTTGGAGTTATTCCAAATGTCATCATGTCCAGCTTTTTGGGAGAATATGCTAAGCCTCATGGGAATTTGTCAGGAGCGGGGCTGTCCTTCCCACCCAACAGCAGCTCACAGCTCACAGACAGAGCTCACTCCAGACTCTGAAGCTTCCACAGCACCAGGCTGAGCCCAGCTCCCAGGAGGAGTTCTGCTGCTGACACAGAAAGAGTTGGTGCCAGAAAGAGCTGGATCCAAAGCCAAAGCTCTGCCCCTCACCAAAGCCACTGCTCCCAGCAGGCACTTCCCAGAGAGGTGCCTGAGATGCAGCAACCCCTGCCAAGCAAAGAGATTTTTCTGGGAACAGCCCTGGTGACCCCTGCCAGGAAACTCAAGGTCCCACTCTGGGCCCAGCTTTCCTTCTCCAAGGAAAAAGATGCTGATTTCCAGAACCATAGCTGCATTTGGAGAACAAACTGTTTTCCATGGCTAGGTGCAGCATTCAAATGGGGAAGGTACAACAGTTATGCTCTTTATCCAGCTGCCAGAAAAAAAGTATTCCCACCAGCAGAGCAAGAAAGGAGTTGTTCAAGACAAGGTACTAGGTCCATTATTTACATTTGCATCACCACTAGTCTTATTAGTACATAAATACAAACTGAAGTATTTTTTAATCCTCTTTCAGAGTTATTAAGTATTCCTTACACTATTTCCCATGTCAGTCTAGTAAGGTACATAAACATACTGATTCATACTCACTGAAGACTTCACCATTGTCACCTAATTATTGTTTGCACTAATTAAAATATTGTATGCAGGTAATGTCAACACTAAATGACAACAGATTGAAAGCATCTAAGCAATTCATCATGTCACTAAAATATGCAGGCATGTTTCTCAGCACTAGAATGTCTCCTTTCTAATTTAGAGGTGAATTAGGCATTGCTGCAAGTTTGTGACTCAAAGATAATTGCAAGACACTTTTCCTGGCTTCTTGTGTTTTCAATTTGTGATTACTGCAAGAAGTTTAATAGCAGCTGTAATTCTCTGTGCCACCCCAGAAGTCCCCAAGGGGCAGGCCACAATGCCAGTTTCTCAGAAGTAACCCATTACACTTGCTTGCTATAAAGATCAGAATGTAAAATAAATTTGAAATAGAATGTAATTAAGAACTCTTTTGCCAAGAACCATTTCCCTTCAGGACATTATTCAGAAAGTCTGAGTGTTTTGATGAAAACAAGTAGAGACCAATCCCCTGGCCAAGTAGCAAGGGCTACCTCTCATGACAATTGCTTTCTTAAAAATTAAGAAGCTTCATCAATTGTCTGTTCACTGTGGACTAGGCTGAAACACGATGTTTTCTAACTTGCTTAATGTTGAGTCACATTGCTTAGCTCACAAGAGCCAAGTACCTAAATTCCCCATGAGGTAGGTTAAAATAAGGAAAGACAAATAGGCTTTTCAGAACGCAGTCCATTGGCCAATTTCTCATACTGAAGGCTAGAAAAAAAGGGTTTGCATTTTTCTCAAGTTCTACCTGTAGTGCTAGACTTGAGCAGGTATTTCCAGTCACTTCAGGAGGAAAAAGGAAAAAAAATTCTCTATTCAGTGATATGATTGAGACCAATTGGAGTGCAGCAGAAGCAAGACTGCAAGCAAGGTACTGGTACTGCATTGTTAAACATCTGTAACAAACCCACAGAACTGGGATGAAAGCATAGCTAACATAACTTCATCCTATTGCAATTAAAGCCAACAAGCAACATCACCAAAACCAAGGCAGTCAGTGCGAGCAAATTCTACCAGAATTCCCTTGGCCCAGAATCAAAAGTTCCAATTGTAATTTTGTACTGAACACCAAACCACGAGCCTTAATGTCAATTATATGTGGGGAGCACACCCACACAGCCCCTGAATATGCCCCATACTGAATCCCTTCAGCTTTGAAGCAAGCCAGCACAAAAAGTGCTGGTGGTACCTGGGAAGGGGATCTATCCCCCCTGCCTGCACACCCACTGAGACAAATTGGGCAGGGCTCAGTGCTGCACCCAGACACAACCAGACTGCTCCAGCTGTGGTCATCTCTCCTCAGACACAGAGCTGCATTGTCAGGAAGAGTCAAAGTGTTTTAAACATCATCGCTGACCTTCACAGCAAAACTCCATGCACCCAATGCTGCCAAGTATTAGGAGAGAATGCCTGATCATCTTCCAAAGACTTCAGTGACCTTTCATCTTATTCCTTCCTACAGAGGCACAACACTAGCCTGGAATTATTTAATTTCTTTAAAGTACATAACTCCTTTAAACACAGAGTGAGGTTTTTTTCACATATTAAAAAACTACATGCTCCAGAGCTCTGCCACCAGGCTATCACAGTAACAATAGATCACTTGTGAATCAGATGAAAGACTGAAAAATGAACAAGCAAAAGCTGCTCTCAAAGTCAAGGCAAACACATTTTTAGGGAATGAAAACAAGAAAGGGAAGAGAGTCCCCAGCAGAGGACTACAACAGAATTATATATCAAAACCCCATCAGTGCAAGCAGACCATGAACATCACTGCCAGCACCACACACTGCCTCAGCTCTAATCAAATCCCCTAAAGCACACTCGTTTTCAAGCAGATCTTGCTTCTCCTCAAAATACAATCAGCTGCAAGAAAGCTTAAGGATCCCAAAGATACGCAAATCTGAACCTTAAATCTGAAGCTTGATGTTGTATAAGAGTAATTACAGACAAGAAACAACACAGCACATACTCAAAATCAAGGAAAGGAAATTTATAGGGCAGGCTGATTTAAAATAAAATAAAAACATTACAGAGCATAGTGACTTATTTTCATGTTTCTTTAGCCCAGCCACCACATCAGCTCAGCAGGTCAGAGCAGAACTCTCATGAGTCACTTCATGGTCTTTGTCTGACAGGGTACATGATGCATCCTTAACACAGTACCTTTTACAAGGAGAAAGAAATCCATAATCGTTCGCCTGCAAAGGGCTCCAACAGCTTACAGGCAACTGTCACATTTATTTTCAGTATGGGCAGGATCATCTCCCGCAATCAAAGTGAGTATTCAAGATAAAAATAGTCCTTTACAGCGATGCTGCACCTTGGAGTTCAGAAAGAACAGAGGGAGGTGATATTTCTTATCACCAAAACAATGAAGCCAGTGTGGGTGTTTGTACTGTCCCAGTCAGACTTGCAAGGCTGAACTTGTCCTTGGCCTGAATGGCCTGCAGGAATGCACATCACCCTAAGGAGATGGTTTTTTGTGATCACTAAGGACAATTTTGAAACAATGGAGTTTAACATATTATTTGGATATTTGGACATGCCTGAGCAGAATTTGTGCCCAGAATTCCACAGCCACTTTGGGGGCACTCAGTTGAGCCTAGCAGTCACAAGAAGCACAGGCAGGGTGGATACCAGCAAGTCATCATTACGTTGGGGCTTGAGTTGTCTGAATGCATTAGAACAGAGACTCACTGTTGAGCCAAGAGCCAACACAGCATTTGGAGATACTCCTGCAGATTATGTCTTCTCCCTGTTCAGCCAGGCCTTGTGAGTCATCATCAGTAAGTTTTTCATACACCAATTGGGTGCCTTACATTCCTTTAAGGAGGATCATTAAAATACTTCAGAATGCTTTAACCTATATTTTAAGAGTAAAATATAGAGTATTCCACTGAAAAGAAAAATGGCTTTCATTCCTCCCTGTTTGTGAAAGAGCATAAAGATGATCCCATGGAAGCAGCTACATAGATGTCATGTAGATAAACCAGAATAGGTACAGACCCACAGTATGGGACAAGTGGGGAGAACTCCAGCATGATCCTGTACACTGATCTGGGAGGACACATCCCCCAGCAGCTCTGCGAGCCCCCTCTTGATCACATGTCAATACCTGCCAAGCCTCCTGTGCAGGTCCAACACCCATACACATTCACTTCTTCATGCAGCACACTTGTTTATCGGTATTGCTGAGCACTTACCTGTTTGCTCAACTTTTCAAAGCTGGGTTGCTGAATAAGGTCTTCATCCAGTGAAAGACCATTATTCACACAGCAGTGTTTGTTAGAAACTAGAACAATATATTATTCATACAGTTATTCCATTCAGTCAACCTCACCCGTCCAACCCCTCATTTTTCCTACTTAGTTTAGCACAGCATTTTCCTGAAATTGGGCATAAGGCTGAGATTTTAGATTTATGTTTTGAGGCCACTTGATGTGTACTAGGCTAAAAGAAGCTACCACATACATACCAAAAAAAAAACTTTTCCCCCCTCCACTCTCACAGCATTATCCTTCAACTCTTTGAGGAAGACCTACTCCCTGCTGCGTAATACACTCATACACTCCATTTATCACCACCTGCAGAGAACCCTACATCAGGATTTGGCTCTGTGTTGCAGCAACTCACTGTCTGCACAGGTTACAGAGGAGTGAAAACACATGTATTGTACCCAATATTTAACATATCACCTTTCATCTGCAAATTATCTGAAAATTCAAATTGGACTGATATGAAAGGTGTCTATTACATTTCCCTAAACTAAAACTTCAGTTGGTTATGAATTCCTGGTTCACAAACACATTGAAAAGAAAGCAAAGTGTCATTCAACATACAAGAGGGAAAAACAATTAACAGCACAAAATACAAAAGTTGTACCTCTATTATACTCTGTACTTTCTATCACTAAATAGTCCACCCCTAATTAAGCAGTCTTCATTAAATGAATCCTACCTTCACTTTTTGAAAAGAAGTTTGATGCATTATTTGTTCATCACATCTTACAAAGCTTAACTTCACCTGTTTTACAGCCCTTACTCTGAAACTAGAATAAGTTTCAGCCAGGTTCAGGGGACAGCATATGATGCAAGGAACTATGTTAAACTCCAGGTCAGAGTTCATCCTGTATCTTCCAGCATCTTTTGTATTCCAAGCAAAAGTTTCAAACAAAACTCCAGTACAAATCCAGCAGTTACACCAAGGCACAGTGAAAGTAAGGCTTACATCTCTGGATAGAGCAACTTCTACAGTTTCTGTCACAAACCCCAGGCAGAGAGAAGGAAAGGATGTGGGAGAGCAAGAAGTTCCTATGACATTCCTGCCATGTGCTTTGCAGATAAACAATTGTATTTGTTACTTTTATTAAAAATCCAACATTTCCTTCCAGAAGCACTGATGCACCCTCCTAAGAGGAGAAGTCAAAACATCTAGTCCGGGATGACAACTCACATAGTTTTGGGTAAAGCTCATGATCTCCTCCACAGTTGCTCTTTACCAAGACTCAGAACTACTTCGGTTAGTCTTGGTATAAACAGTCTTATTAGAATTAGTTGGGCTTTTTTTCTGGAGAAAAAGCCTTGAGTCACTGCAGGTTTTAATCACTATTTTGGAACTGCACAGAGAGGCAGGCAGTAATGTAACAAGAAAATGCTAACATTAAATAGACCATGAAGAGCACCTGGAGACAAATACATTTTAGTTACAGAATCTCTTCCACATTAAGAAACAAACAAAATACAATGCTCTAAATCTCTGCCACATTTGCCTGGAGCTCTGTTACAGGCACCAGCATCTCCTGCAAGAGGATTAGCTTCCAGTAAATATGATCTAGAGCCAACCACACCTGCTGCAGAAGTTATTGTTTTAAGGAAAGAAGTGAACTATATCTCTGCTATTCAGAGCAGGGTGGGAAGCCTACATCCATATCTGGAGTTTCTCTGATTAATATTTCAACACAGAATAAGGAGCTCCCAAACCAGCCCTTTAAAGGAGTCCCATAGCAAGATGTAGTACCTAATTTTCCTCAGGACTAATGATGAATTATGTCTACCACCAAGCCAAGGCACAGCACTGACATGTGTACCATTCAACCAAACAGCTTCAATATTTTCAGGAATCAACAGATAATAAGAATAGTCAGATCTACAGTATATTTACATACCTAATCTTCAGGCACATAACCACTTCTGGATTTCTCTTCTCTTGCCCCAGCAGGATTCTGAAAATCACTTGTCTTTAGCAACACTTTCTCAAAAGAGCACCTTCTTCCCATAAAAACCCATATAAAAAACACAACCACTCACAACTTAAATTTTTTCTTCAGGTTTAATCTTCTTCAGTGAACTGGTTAATTAAGCCAGCAACTCAGCTTCATCTGGAGCAAATGGAGAAGGTCTCATATTGCAGGTGTGAGCAATGAAACACACAAATCATGTAACATTGGTAAAACATGAGTCTTTTTACAGAACTAAGGAAAAAATGCATTGGAAGGTGATCTTAGCAGAAAAGGACTGGGTCAGCCATTGTTAATATCTATAGCACTGAAGATGCATGAGTTAGGTATGGATGTGCCCTTCCTAAGAAATATAGGATTAACTGAGTGTTGCTAAAGGGAAAAAAGTTCCCAGAGCAGCTGTTCACTCAAAAACTGGCACAAGAAATCTTTTTATGTTTTTTCTCTGCACGAAAGATGCTCTTTTGATGAAGTTAACAGTTAAATCAGACCAGTGTGATGAAACTGGTTGATCAGATGGAATTCAAGCTCAGTAAGAATAGCTGGATGACAGAGCTCAGTTTCGGTGGTCTGATAGTATTTTTGACATTAAGGCCTAGGCATAAAAGACAGGAGATAATCAGTGGGTAGGCTGTGATTCACCCCTGTAAGTCCTTATTATCCAGGTTTACTTCCAACAGCTGGCTATTCACAGTTAGCTGTATGTTTTTTGGTTTTTTTTTTTTAATGTGCCATGAACAGGTTTTGTAAGAAGAAATATTTTGGGTGTTCTTCTGGATCCACTACAGAAAACTCAAGCATTTTCACAGAATTTCCTGCACCGTAGTCCAGAATAAACCAGGAGGATTTCTGACCTAACTGTTCTTGAAACCCTTTGAAAGTGATTCAGTTTTTTCCTGGGACCCTGCAACCTCCCTGGACTCATGCCCCATCTGCTGCCTGTGGGATCTCAGAGCAAGGCTCAGGTTCTCCACCTGTGAAAGTGGCAGTGGAACTTTTTCTCTCATCTCCTACCAAGATGTTTTCTTTCTTCCTTACAAGTTTATTTGTACGGTCAAGAACAGGTCAAGCATTTTCATATCAGACTAAGTTTGGTTTTGGTTAGGACTAATCTCCCAGTATTGAGCACAGATCTCACCATAGCAATAGAAACTTGAAGTTCCCACTCCCCTCAACTATAGTTACAAAATTTGTGACTCAGCCCACTCAACTCTCTTTTCCAGCTAACTTCCACTTTAAGTTTTCCCTGTGCTTACAGAGAAGCTCTCCCCTACTTCTTCCAAACAGTTTCACCTGCCTTTTGGTTGAGGTTATATAATGGGGTAGTTAAATGTTTCATCTTTGTACCTTAGCCAGAATTAGCTCTGTTCCACCCAGAGTCTTATTTTTATTAATTAAAAGGAAGGAGGAAGCTATACAGTAATTTTTTTTCCCTTTTCTACTGAATAGCATTGTGTTCTGGATGTTATCTGACAAATGTGCAGAACCACAAAACAGAATTGATAATAAATATAAACTTGTTAGTATTGTAGCAATACTAACACCAATGCTATCAGTTAGTAAAGTCTTGACACATTATGCATTACTCAAGGAATTTGTCTTTTTTGTTGTCTTGTACTGAATTAAAACAAGGTACAGTGTTTTGCTGACATAACAGAAATGCATAAAGCTGTCCACATGATTCTTTAATATCATGGACACATCTCCAGCCACCACTCCTGTCCACACTACTTTCTAAAGGTAACTAAAACAATTACTTTTTTATTTTCCTAGTAAAGTGTGAAACTAACTAGCACATTGTGCGGTGAGTAAGAATTAGCACAGCAATTGACATCACAAAACCTCTACAAATCCATGAGAGAATGGATTTTGAAACAAACCACTTAAATCTTCGTAAGATCTTGAGCCCAAAGAGGCAGAGAAAATTACCACAGAGATTTAGTGTGAGCTCCCATTAAAGTATCGTCAAATGTGGGAATATACTGTAATTAAATGAAAAGTAAACAGTATCTTTCTTTGCTTTGCAATGATAATAAATAGCCTGTGGTCACAAAGCTGCACAGTCTAAATATCCTGCACCTGTAGTTTTCTCCTTCTTAGAAAATAAGAGGAAGCTCAGAGACAGTTCCAACAGCTGCAGGCAAACAGCAAAAACTTGTATTTCTCTGCTCTGCTAATACAGAGGTTATTGGGTTTTTTTGGACCAAAGTGAAGCTCTCTAACTTCCCAGGAAATCCATGGAAGCAACTGGGCAGGGAGATGCATTGTTAGATGTGCTTTGGCACTAAATATGCAATAGAAGAAAAAGTATTTTTGACGCGCGACCTTTCACTAAACTTTAAATTGATTTTTAGAGTGAAAATCAAGCAAGTAAACAAAATCCCCAAATACACTTCCATTCCTCTCAGTCTTTTGTCCAGTTGTTTGTTTTTTGTTTTGGTTTGTTTTTTTGTGTGTGGAACCATCACTTTGTAATTAGCTTGCTTCTCTTCTGGTTCATGAGTTAAATGCTTATTTGATTATTTCCTTTTCTCTCCCTAATATACTTTAGGAACTTTCTATTCTGCCCAGGTACTGGAGGTATCTCCAGTAAAAAAGCACATGCTTGACTTTTCAGTCTCTGTAATTGAAGAGTGCTCCACTGACCCAAATCAGCTTCCCAGAGCCCAGCTAAAAATTCAAATACTGCCAAACATTTGGAAAGATCCCATCCAGAAGTGGCTTCATCAAAGCACCCACATTTCACCTCAAAGGAAGAACAGGAGAACACAAGTTACTTGGTCAGGGCTGCTCCCTGCAGTGGGGTGTCAGGATTTCCCCTGAGGTGTGCAAGACGTGTCCAGGTGGGTGCTTCTTTGGCTAAGAACTGTTCAGAAACTGATTTATTACCCCAGAGTTTGGAAACCTTGAGAATATCTTTCTTTAATCCTGCTTCCCAGCTGATCCACTGTTTCCCATTTTGAGGAATCAATAACAAACCCGCAGTGAGGTTGGAGTGTTGGTTGATGCTTTTCCTTCCACAGAACTCAGGAGCATTTTCTCCACAGCATTTTAGCTCAAAAAAGTGAAAAACAGGCAGAAGCAATCAACCATCAAAAAAAAAAACCCAAAAAAACCCCAAAAAACCACTGAAGAAACTGTTTAGTGGATGACTTCTACATCTGGGATATGGCAGCAAAGGGCAGTTCAGAAAGACCGGACTGGAGACAAAGCTATGAGATATTTCCAAGAGGTTTCCCTGGGAGATGGGCTCCTTACAGGGCAGGTCCGGGTGCAGGCAGAGCCAGGGTCACAGTCACAGCCGTGCCTGAGCTGGTGTGGCTCTCCTGCACCATGGGCAGGGCTGGGAGCAGCTGGGCAGGGACACCAAGATGCCCTCCAGGGCTGCCAGTGTGATCCATCCTGCATTTGAAGGATTACATTTGCAAATGTTAACTCTGGCATAAAAGCCAAAAAAAAAAATAACCTTTAATTTTAAGATCTTGGTAGCTTTCTGGGCTCTCCTTCAACTACATGAACACTTGCTGGGATCAGACTTTTTTTGAGTTTGTTTCTCTCAAAAATATTGCTAGGCAATTATCTTCGGTACAGGATTAGGTGATCCAGGTAACAGTTTGCAAATGTTGGAAGTCTTCCTTGCTCATCATTAGCACTCAGTTCACCAGCTGACTGAATTATTGCTTGTAAGAACTTTTGGATGAATTACCTCTTGTGGGGTATTTTGAGCTATTTGAATCATTGCACATTAATTTCTTGATCTTAAATTGTAAAACCTCAGAGAACTGGACCTACAGAAATGCTTTATTCTACCCTATTTTATAATGTTTGCATCTTCTACATGGCTTCTTACAACCCCTAGCTGGACTGAAGTGCATATTCCAAAGTAACTGTGTCCATTATACAGGTAATTAAGGCACAATTAGATCCCTGACGCATTTAAAGTTTTCTCTCAGAACTGGAAGGTGAACCCAAACTATGCTGATTTTCTTTTTCCCTCTCCTACATCAGGACTCTTAGCCAAAAACTTCTTCAAGATTTATAAAGATTTCCCGAGAGATGGCAGATCTGTATGAGCCAGGGGTTAGAAACTGGATTTTATTCTTTACCTCTGACTTTGCAGGCATGCTCAGGCCTCTCTACCATCTCTCAAACCACTGACTTCATTTACCAGTCACATGGGCTACCATTTGCCATTCACATTCATTTCCCATCACATGAGAAAAGGATATTTAACATTTTGCAAGGACATGACAATTATATAGAACATTTTTCAAACCTAATATGAGATATACAAATGAAAAGGAAAATATTATTATTCAGTTCTAGTTGTCCTATTCTTCTGCAGAACACAAAGTTGTCAGCTACAGGGACAATTTTTTATAGTTCATCAGAGTCTGTTTGCTTTTTTTCAAATTGTTCATCAGTGTTTGGATGAAGAAAATTCCTGTCTATCACTGTGGGCTTAATACTGTAAGATTTCTAAATAGAGAGCTGCACCAAAGAAAATTCTCTCTGGTATGAGCAAAGAAATTTCATGCATCCAAACAACTCACTTTTTAAAATGTCCTATTTAGAGACATTGGAGACACGATCCATCCTAGGGCCGTTGAATTTTTCTGCTCCTGGATTTTCTGGAAGTAGAAAATCTTTATTTTTCAGAACTAGTAAAAAGAAACAATTCTATTTTTAAACCCTTCGAATGACAGAAGATCAATATGAAATCTGCAGAAGTACAATCTTTCACAATTTTAAAACAAGCCTTTTTTAAGAAGGAGTTCAAAGTGCACTCACCGGACCAGCTATTAAAACAAACACATTTCAGCTTGGAGATTAAAGTCCATGATTTTTGCCAAGTTTTCCTGGGATTTATTCTGCAGTTTGCATTGTGCAATGAATGATTCTGAGCATCACATTTCTCATTGCAGCAGCCTCCAGCAGTAGGAACCAGACAAGACACAATCTGTTCAGTCACATCTTCAAAGCAGGAGTCACAACAAACACTCAATATTCCCCAATTCACATGGAATGAGCTGGAGCATTTATATCAACCATTATTGTGGGCATTTAAAAGCTGCAAGAGAGTTGGCAATAGGTACCTAAATACCCCCAATAGGACTTCTCATTCCAGAGCTTGCATGAAATGTGACCCCAGTGATTGCCCCACTGCTTGCCATGGCAGTGGTGCCCACTGATTCCCCCAGCTGGGGCCAGACCTTGCACATCACAGTTACTACCACAAACACCACTTTTTGCTCTGTGTAGACACAGCCAGCAGTGCATCGTGGTCTTGGGCTGAAGGAGGTCTTTCAGCACTGCTAAAGTTAGAAATAGAATGTTTTGCCCTTGGATAAAAATCATGTAGCAGCCAACAAAAGGGACATGTGTAGCCCAGAGCAGCAGAAAAGAGCTATTAAAAGATAATTGCCTAATTAATCAATTGAAGACTTCTGGAACATATGAAGACATGAAATTGAAGACTCGAAGGTGCCATCGAAGATCTGTAACTGCTGTGGCTTCTCAGCTATGGAAGCAGAGCCTTTCCTATCCACATGAAGGAGCACGTCCTCCTCCTTGCTGGCTGCTGGAATTCTCTGCTCCCTGGAGGCCCTGCCAGTGCTCACCCCCGGGAGCTTGCTGTGAGCTCTGGCAGTTTCAATATTAGTCAAGCAGGATGTTCAAAGCTGCATGAGGCATTTACAGGCCCAAATTCCACTAATTGTACAAGGAACTGAATGCTCCAAAACCTTAGGGACCATCAAGCATTTTAGCCCTATTTTCATGTCTAAGATTTCCTTTAAAGGAAAGCTTTTGGTAAGAAATGCCATGGGGAAAGCACTGGTTTGGAGCTCTTCTTGCTGAACCGATTACAACAAGCAATGGTTTAATGAGTTTTCTTTGTGGTTTCCTAGTCCTGTTTGTAGAGGTGATTTTTTTATCACTTCTAAACTCTCTGTTGGACGTGACAGCTGCAAGGTGGGGTGAAGAAAGACGATCTGTGCAAAATGTGCTGGCAGTAGCTAACGCATAAAAGTTTTAAATCACTTGCTTATGACAAGCAGAAGGACTCTGTGGCTAAGGTTTACTGACTCTCTGACACAGCAGTTTATCACTTCTGGCCATTCTGTCTCTCTGCTTGCTTCCACCAGGTGAAGTGCTACTAGAAATGAAACAAATGACAGCGCAAGCACACACAGAGATTTTATTGCTGATGGACCCAAGGCACTACCATAATTTTCAGATGTTTATCCTGGTGATTCAAGAAACACAAGCATTTAAGCCTCAGATTTTATTTCAGCTAGTTCTAAAGATAGGGATTAACCAGGTAAGTATCATTTGCCAGGTCAGTCATAGGAGATTTCACAGGAATTTAGTCAGACTGGGATACTTTTGTTAGTCCTGCTGCAGATGCAGAGAGATGATTCCTACATAAAGTAGATCTTTCTGAATAGTTGTGTAGTCTGGCACACTACAGAGACTCATTGGAGGGCTCCTGCACTACAGCTCTGCACAGATAAGTCTGAAGTACAAAGCCCTTTTCAGCAGCGCTGTGCCTCCCCTTCAACCCTGTGGTCCCTCTCCAGGGCAATCTTCCTTCTGCTTGCAGGAGGAGAGCACATTTTTGGAGCCAGCAATCACAGAAGCTTGCTAAAGAACACAGTTTCCAGAGGATTCAGTTAAGCTGGTTTTAATATTATACAGGAAATCAAACTTGGGATGTGGTTTGAATTTGTTAACCTTAGCAGTAACCTCCTCCTGTCACCTTCCTTATCCAGGTGACAAGAAATCTGCTCCCATGTCTTTCCTCTCAGGATCATTTCCCTGGCTGCTTTCAGACAGTTTCATACATGAGCAATATGGAAAGAAAAAAACATAAAACTCCTTTCTTAAAACATCTGAACGGGGATTTACTACAGAACCAAGTAACAAGAAAATTCCATCTTTGTGCCACACAAGCTCTTTCTCAGGAAAAAGGGTTCAAGGTACCTTCAGAGTGTTTTCAGTGAGGGTGCTGTCAGAGTTCTCTACATGAAAACTTACAGTCATTGAACATGCCAGTTCAGTGGTCAAACCATGCAGTAACCCAAGAGCCTAATTCCTGAATGAGTAGGGAAAAAAACTCTCTTCTAGGCTTTTAGGACAGTATTAAGCTCAGCAGGAGGGATGCACTCACAGCTCTGGCCTGGCACCAGGCAATCCACACTGACAATCTGCTCTTGGGAAGGAGGACAGGCACTTCTGCAACCTGTTAGGACAGAGGGAAATAAAAAGATGAAACAACAACCTGTTTCTAAATTTTAACTTCAATTTTTGAAGGAAAAGTCCTAATTTTGAAAGTCCTAATTTCTTCCCCAAATCTGGCAGCAGCTTTATGAAAGCAAAAGTGTAAGATAGCCCAGGTTTACGGGGTCAGAGTATACCCTGCCAAGGAAGGATTAGGAGGGACTCTGTTCCTGCACACACATAGATACCACATGCAGGGCATCCACACCACCCAAATCTCACCATGGAGCAGGAGCTGATTCCTGTTATGTTTTCTTTGATTGGCTGAGTCTCACTGCCTACCACTACTTTTATCCTTCTCTGTTGTAGAAGTGAGGGATAATATTGACATTTGCTTAAAAATCATCCCACAGCAGGAAAGCTTATCCTGATACAGAGTGTGATGCAGTGCCCCCCAACTGAAAAGCAGCCCATGAGCAGAACTGACCATCAGAAGAAAAAAACTTTATAACAAAATTTGGTATGAGAAACAATAAATAATAAATTTCACACCTATATAGACCACCAAAAGGCCTATTCCATACTAAATACATCTTCCACATACACTGATGGACACCCCAACATCTAATCCAAATGGTCAGCTGCAGAGCAGGATTAGCAGTTAAAAGAGAAGAGGGGAAGATACACTTGTAAAATATCAAGTGAGATATAGAAATAGAGCTCTCCTGCACATACCCTTATGAAAGCAAAGAGATCATCCAGTTAATTTGAATTGGAAACCATTTGCAAACTGGTCAGAGGAAATGCCTCTCCCTGTGCAGGAGCAATTAATGCAAACACTAATGAGCCTTTGAAACTCATTGATGCTGCACCACTGAGGGATACAGGAGATCACACAATAAAAGCTATCCTGTATTTCAGCCTGTGTTCTGAGACATGAACTTGGAGATCTGGAAATTAATTTTTAAGGTAAGTTATTTAACAGTGAGAGTTTTTTTATTTATGTCTTTTCCCATGCCCCAAGTTGCTCTCAGGGGCAGGACACAAACATGGTTTTCTCACAGCAAGACAAATCCTGCATTTTGACACTCCACAGAAACTAAAGAGTCATGTTAAGGGTTGTGTTTATTAACTCAACAATATCACAGATAATTCACTTTATTTCAGCTCTGCTGGGCAAATGAAAATCCTTAGTTCTTCCCTTCTGGAAACCTAATTCCCTCAACCACTTTGGAGAGGTACTCAGCTGAAATAAATTCCTCCCCAGAGAGATTGTGTAAGTACAGTAACACTGTTTAAAGATCACTGCCAGGCTGCCATGCCATCCAAAATCCTTCTGGAACTATTTAAAACAAGTGGAGTGGAGAGGTTGAAGTGACAGAAATGTGAGAGTTGTGCAAGTGTGCAAGTGTGTGATAACCCTTCTGAGAGAAAAAGTCTGGTGATTACCTGAGTCAAGAATCAATTTCTCACACAGCAGAAACAGCAAGCTTGCTTTTTAATTTGTGATAAGAAGAAACAGAGCTATAAGGAAACTCTGATCACAATTTTATAATAGGTTCTATAAGAAATTCACTAATAAAAGTGTATTGAAAACATGTTATTTAAGTTTTGGGATAGAGATTCAAGAGACTGAATCCAAGAGCTGGAGCAAAATATAACACATTTTTATGAATTCATAAAGTGTTTTACAGGATTTCATGAGCAAGACCTTGCAAATTTGGAGCCTGAAGCAAATTTTTTTATAGTTCACAATATAAAAACAGAACCAGAGGTTTTTAATGGCAGTGTTGACACATTGTTAACTATACATGATGTTTGAAATATGAGAAAACATAGAGGGTAAAGAAATGAAAGAATTTCTGGGGTACTCTGAGTACGTCTATGTTTTCTGTTTTACCAAAGAGCCAAACCATTAATTGAAACAAAGACAAATGGTAAGTCACTGCTGAAATCCTCCTTCATGTCACTGGAAATTTATAGTGCTCTTCACAATCTCCTTTGGTTGAGGAAAAGTTATAACCTGACTGAGCTGCTCCCAGCACTTGGTTGTTACCATTTGTCTCTTTGCAATGTACTGACATGCTCCTTTTTTTCCCTGACTGCAAATGCAAGAGACTGGTGTTTATTAGATGTTATTTATGTAGCATTTATTTAAAAGTACATTTTTTAAAAAAAATGCAAAAACAAGAAAAGGCATACAGATTCTACAGAGAAAGACATAGAAATCTACCTAATACTTAACTTTATTTTAATTTACTTAGTCAAATTTTGTTAGTTTTCCTTTAAAAATATAATGTGTAGGAAAACAACTACTGCAAAATGAAATGCATTAAAGTAGTGTCAATCCTTTTGTTTCACAGAGACAATCATGATTAGGTTATTGTGCAGAGAAGACAGAGAATTGACTGAACAGGGACCATTTAAATAAAAAAAATCACTTTCACCTCCTCCCTTCTGCATCAGGCTTCATGTATTGTGCCTTGCATGATCTAATAACAGATTCGTTGCAGCCATGCTGCAACTGATTGCTGTAACTTTGCATATTTTCCTGATCTGTATGAAGAAGTAGCACTGAGGCTCTCAGGATTAACAGATCTGTGCCTTGAATTACTTCTCATTTCCATTCAAAGTCCATGCAATTCTTTATAAGGGCTCTTCAGAAGAAGTTCTGCAGGAAACAAAGCCAGAAAATTCACAATAGATTAAAACTCAGTGGGGGGTGAATTCATGTGTGGTGAAGAAAGGAAATACAATAAGAAAACTGGTTCCACTTTTACATTTTTAAAAATACAGAGCAATCACAACCTTACAGTGATCATAATTATCACAGCGACACAAAATCAAGTGTCTCAAAGGCTGCCCATGTCTCTTAATTTGTCTAAGGATGTCCTGGGGATCTAAAACAGAGATTCCACAGGTCTGTTCCAGTTCCCAACACGAGCAAAATAATGGAATCATTTAGGTTGAGAGGTACCACTGGAAGTCAGGTGGTCCAACCCCCCCACCTGCCTCAACAGAGGGCCAGCTTAGGACAGACAGGCTGCTCAGACCTTGTCCAGTCTGTGTTTGACCCCTCCACAGGCAGAGAGCCACCAGCCTCCCTGTGACCTTGCTGCAGGATTTCACTGCCCTCACTGAGGATGTTTTCCCTGATATCTGATAGGAATTTCCCTTGCTGCAGCTTGTCTGTTACCTCTGTACTCACTAAAATATTAGAACATTTCGAGATTTCCTTGGTGTATCTGGTATATTAAAAAAAAAAATTCCCTGGATTTTCCAAGACAATATTTTACTCTGTACTTCACTTTTATCCTGGTCTGTTGTCTTCTTAGAAGCCATTTATCCAGAGTGGCTTTAGAAGACTGGGCTGGAGAAGTCCTGCTGAGGAAACCTTTCTCAGGCATTTGAGAAAGAAAGTGAGAATAATTACAGTAGGATATGAGAAATTCGAGTAAATATCTGATGGTTCTCTGAATGCACTAAATCCCAGCCTGTACTATGAGTTAAATGTTTTAATTACCCAGAGTTCAAGCCCAAGATCTTCAGCTGGCTGTGGTAAGTGATTTATTTAACACATGGTATGTAATTGGCCAGCAATTTGCTCTTAGATCATCTCTTTGGGTGAGCCTCTGTGGAAAAATCTTGAAATTCCTTCCCAAGGAAGCAGCATCCCCTGCATACTGATATCACAACACTGGCAGTCCTTTAAAGCCCTCGGTTCTGCTGTCTTAGGAGGTTCACACATCATGCCTGGCCTCACTGTCCTGCTCCCAGCTCCAGACTCCTCCATGGAGTTCCCTTAACTCCTGCACTACCCCAGCATCTCCACCCTCCTGGACCAGCCCTCTCTTCCAGCAGTTCCTGGTGTCAGCCATCAATAACATCCTAGGAGAGAGTGAAAGGATGAGGATTTTATGAGCACTCTGCCTTTGGGTTCCTTCCTTTCTGAAACCTTACTCTTAGATGAAGTTTACCCAGAGAGACAAGGTTTTTCCACAAAGCAAGAGGAGAGACAGAGGAAGAAGAGGAAGAGAGGTCTTTATGTAGCTGTTCATGCCCCAACACTACATTTTTGCAAGAGTGGAAAGGTATAGTCCAGTTGCCTCATTTTTTCTCCTCCCAGAAGTTTCAAGTGTGTGTTAGGTTCTTATTCACTGAACTGGTATCATTTAATAGTGTCTCAAATTGTTAAGCAGTTTCTGAATCCTCTCTTCTGATGGATGAGGCAATTCTGTCTTTACGTAATTCAGAGGAGCCACATGAGACTTAATTAATATTTATAAAGCATTCAGGATGCTCAGTTGAAAAGGGTGATGATATAAAAGCTCTGTAAAAACACTCACAATTTTTCAAATTCTCTGATGTTACAGGTCAAATTAAAGACTCCTTTTCCCCCTTCATTTTCCAGCAGCAATTGTGTCCCCTATGGGTTGTGCAGAACCAGTCAATGCGCAGAAGCCAGTAACACAGGGAATTTAAAAAGAGTGGATAACCTATTTATACTTGTAAAAGATGGCAGGGCACCAACAGCAAAACCAATGAAATGTTGTGTCCTGTGAATCCGTGTTCTGTCTCCTCTAACCACCACCTCATGAGACATCTTCCCACAGCCCTCCGACCTCTGCCCCAGGCACAGGGTGGTTGGGGCAGGAGCTGATCCAAGGGCATCGAGGGGCTGGTCAGCATGGGCAGCTCAGCCCCTGACTGCTGCATCGGAGCTGAACTGTGTCGTGATGGCAGAAGAGCTCCCTCCTTAGGACACCTGCAATCACCCTGGCTTGTGCAAGTTTGATGGAAATTGTCTGGGAAAGAAGACAGACATTCCAGCTGTCTGAAGAACTTCATTTCTTAAAATTGCCAAGCACAGCCACAACCAGATCAGACCAGACTGAGGCTCTTGAGGCCTCTCAATGTCAGGCTTCTACCTCTGCCTCACTTGCAAACAGCTCCTGGTGCCAGCAGAGAAATAAAGCACTGCTCAAGTGAGGCTGGAGCAGAGTGGAAATGGTCCCACCCTGCTGCAGGGCACTACCAAAGAGATGCATTGGGGATCACAGTGACAACAGCAAAGGCACCGGACTGGAAGGGATGTGTTACAGCTGGCAAACACAAGCACCAGTCAGAGAAACATCACAGCCCCCAGGGAAATGTGTTTATTTTTCAGGTCACATCTACCATGCAGAGGAAAATTATAGAGAAAGAGAGCACGTTGTGTGTGTGTATGTGTTTGCATCTTCACTCAGCTGTGCTAGAAAAGGGAAATCATCAAGCCCATGGATTTGTCTAACGTAGGATGATTTAATGGCATGTGGCATAATTCAGCAAGTAACCTGAGGCTATCTGCCCCCTTAGGCAGCCTGTGCTGACATCCTCCAGCCCCTCAGGAAAGGCTTCCCGAGGCTCCTCAGGGCTCCTTGGGATGTGGCTGCCTGTCCCCACAGCCACCTGCTTGCTTGATCCAAGCGCTGCTCCCACCCCTTATGAGGAGAGGAGGGGTGGCATGAGCTGCTTCTAAGACAGAAAGGTGGAAATTGGTTTGTTTCTTGACATGCAATGCCTACAGCTGCTCCTTGCAGACATTTGGGTGATCTTGTCCCTGCTCTGTATCAAGTCAAGGGATCACTGGACCAAACTCCCAAACCATGGTGCCTCAGCAGCACACTCTGATTGAAGTGTGGGACACATGTGAGACACATCTTGCCTTCATTTTCCTCCCCTGGTGCCAACTCCAGCATGTTTCTGGTCCACAAACATGCTGACAGTGACCAGTGGTGCTTTGCAGGGAGCTGAGCTGGGACCTTGATGTGCCTGAAAAATAATCCATAAGAAAAAGGGATGGAGTGGGTGAAACGGCAAAATTTCATTCAGTTCTGCTCCCAGTGAAGCCTCAAACCAGCTACCTAGGAACAGGGGACACAGCACTGGGGAGGAGCTAAGGAGGGAGAGGGTAGGGGAAAGAACAGGATTTGTTGGGATCAACAGCCTTATCAAGACATGCACATAAGTGACATCTCCTGAGATGCACAAAGCCACCTGGGCACTGGGGCAAAGATGCTCAGCAGGGTCCCAGCCATCTCCCAGTCCAGCCCCACACCCACGAGCTGTGCAGCAGTGAACAGCACTGTCCCCCCTACAGGAAAGATTTCTTAAACTCAGTGAGCTCCTCAGATTTTATTGAGGGCAGGTTCAAATCTGCTTTGCACTAGAGACCATCAGGAGGTTTTTAAGTAAAAAAAAAACTCTGTGTGCTGAAGAATTAGCATTCTCACTGGTGTTTTAATGACTTCTTTCTGGGATACTTGAGACCAAGAAGGTTATCTTCACAAGGAAAAGCCTGCAGAATACTTTAAAATTAAATTAGAGCTTGTAATGCTTTGCAGAATATTTATGAAGATGATGTGATACTGTGATAACACCTTATACCCATACTCAGATAAAGTCTTGGAGTCGCCCTGCAGCACCAGAGGAAGGTTCATATCTAAAGGGGGATAAGCTGAGCTGGCATCACTTCCAGTCCTTCTCCTTTCCACCTACCTTGCAGAAGATCCAGTTCTCTGCCTCCCACAGCTGTTGGTTTACACAGTGATAGGGGCAGGAGTCTTATATAGATCTTCAACCCATTTGGGATACTTCCAAACTTGAGCCATGCTCATGTCTGGTCTTGGAGTGGTGGTTTCACTTCTTTAAAATGCTTGCCTGCATCAGAGAGTGCAGGAAGATGGGTGAAGAGCTTCTCTCCCAATTTTCACTTGAAGACAAGTGAACTCCACATGGTCTTTCAAGGTGGCTGTGTCAGGTGTCAAACACAGCCCAATTCCTGAAACTGTAAAAATCAGTCACAGCAACAGATCAAGCCAACTCCAGATGAAGTGCTTCTTTTATCTAGCAAATACTGCAGCTAGCTGCCAAGGAAATGAGTTTTGTTTCGAAGGGATTGTCCGGTGACTGAGGTTTGGGACTGGTGGTGCCCGGACCCTGAGAGGGAACTGCAGCTGTAGATGGAACTCCACCACCATCTGCTGGACACACTGGGGATGGAGCTGGGCTTCTCTGGGTTCTGCTATGAGCAGAATTATAGTATTTCTCTAAAGAAAAAAAAAAAAGTTTAAAATGCAAAGTCCTTAATCCCGTTTTACAGCCATCAGGAATTTTTTCTACCCACGAACATAAGTGGCAACTACAGGCAACTACATATCTCTTTTGGAAAATCTGGCTTTATTTAATTTTATGGTGGCTGTGGTAGATCCAAGACACAATTTTTAAAAGTGCAGCCCGAATGTTAAAGCCGGCAAAGAGCGGGGAGTTTTTTCTTTGGCAGTTTAGAGAGAACCCCTTTATGTTGTTTACACAGCAGTGAGCAGCCAGACTCTGGGTTAACCTCTTGTGTGAGAAAGAAATCAGTGTACCAGGTAGGACAGAGGACATCGGTGTACTCACACAGCAGCAACAGGGAGAACTGAAGAGAGACTATTGAAGAAAATCACCCTGAGCTAGTTGGAACAGGAGTCTCACTGCGTGCCAGCTACCTCCAGCAGGTCCTGCATACCCAAAATTTCCTGCACAAACCTACCTTCCAGCTTAGCTGAATCTGCAGCCTGGCAGTATGCACCAAGCTACTGCAGCAGCAATGTCTTGGGCCTGCTGCATCATTTAGATCTGATTCTTTAATAGATGAAGAATTGAGGCTTTAATAAGAGATAAGGGAGCTTTGGACTGCTGTGCTCAAACTAATCTTTTAATGGTTGAAAGTGATAGAAAAGCTGCTCCAATTTCTTATCAAGCATTTTCCTTTGAATTATTAATAACCAATTTGTACTTAATTTACTTAGTTCAGAAAATTAACTACATGTGTCACTGATTCCAATATTTTTCATTTTTACTGCCTTCTGCATTGACAAAGGGATAATTTCATATAAACCAATTAAAAGACAAAAACACACACACCTAACCTCCTGCCCTGGTTTGCTCTCCCAGCTCTCCAGAGTATATCCAGAAATAGCAGCTTCTGACATTTTTATGCTTCTTTGCTTCAGACTTCTGTAAACTTCAACTTGGGTTAATGATTACAGCTGGTAAATGGATGGAATTCTCCTAAACCAGTTTTCCTAGACTCTTGGAAACATTTTGGGGTAGAAGGGACAGAATCTGCAGGTTTGAGAGAATGCAGGAGTTTTAAAGCCCAGTACCAGAATTAACTCACATTATATCTAACTACTACAAAAATGTAAACACAAAATATGTTTAATTTTCCTTATCTCCTAGAAAAGGGAACATTCATTTTATTACATGCAATAATTTCTTTTGGGGGATTAGAAAACATTTTTTCAAGGATAAACTAAGGAAACTGGAGTCTATAAATGGCCAGCCAGCCAGCGAGACAAAGGGAGAGATTTGCAGGCAAAGGTGCTGAACTATGATTATTAAGTTTAATGAAGGGGAAATATAAACACAGAAAAAGGTTTTTATTGCCTTCTGACAGGTAGTAGTTTAATTGGCCTTCTCCATCCTGCAGAGACAAGAGGAAGTCTGATATAAAAAGAACTGAACACTATGGTTAAAATTAGGCTCAGCTAAATTTAAAAAAAAGTACATTAACAGGGCCATAAAGTGAGCCCCTGAAACTTTCCACATATATGCAAAATGTTTAACTGGGAACAAAACCTCAGCCCTTCCTCAGCCTCATCTGAAGAGGGACACCAAATCAAAGGTGTGACACTGGTTTTACAGACACACCACAGTGAGCAGTTAACAAACCATCCCAGGTACCAATTATACAGCAGCCCTCACACAGCAACAGAGGCTGCTGAAGTACTTTTGGGGGGGATCCTGAAAACTCTTCCAACGAAAATGCATTAAAAGAGTGCCACTGTCAATTCTCTGGCATTTATAAATGTTGTTTTCTTTGCGTAGATACAATCACATGAGCCTGAACTTCTGAGATAATGCAATAGTCAAGCCAGCAGTAAACCTTAAAGCTCAGGAAAGATCACTTGGCTTTCAGCATTTCCAAAGTAGTGCCAGAGTTAAACTGTAAACTGTTAACAGATTACAGGGTTAATTTGTAATTTATTGTTATCTGCCAAGAACACTCTGGAAGATGAAAATGCCAGGGGCAGGATTCCTCACCCCTTTTCCAGTCACCAGGGATTTTACTGCTGGCAGAGGTAGGAGACTCCTACACCTCTCTATGAAAAGGCTTGCACAACTCAGTAAGAAAATGTGATGTCTGATTTCTTCCCTAGTCCTTTCCTGCTCCCTGCTGACACTCCATCTGTTTTTTGACCAGCAGAAACACTAAGAAAACATTTTCACAGAACCTTAATAAAGCCCTCATATATTTTCCTCCTCAGTGATTAC
Organism: Cinclus cinclus; assembly: GCF_963662255.1. Lineage (NCBI taxonomy): Eukaryota > Metazoa > Chordata > Aves > Passeriformes > Cinclidae > Cinclus > Cinclus cinclus. Next base: position 9,139,038 of record NC_085052.1, on the reverse strand, counting down.
ACAGGCAAGAAGTATAAACCATACTAGAGCAGCTCCTGATCTCAAACACAAAGAATCAGCCAGACCACCAGCCAAAAGCAGCCAGACCAATCTGTTTCTGCATAAACCCATTTCTACTTTGCCCAGGCAAGACACCCAGACCAGGAAAGCAGAGCTTCACCTGTCTGTTCTGCTTACCACCACACAGCAAGGTCCAACCACCAGGGACAGGGAACCATTGTTTAAGGGTCCCCTGGGCTGAGAGGAAGACTTTTTCCCTTCCATCTTGCCTGCATCCTTCAAAGAGAACATGGTATCCCAGCTGAGACCTTATGGACTGCTAAGTTTTGCCCTGTGTTTGTCATTCATGTGCAGGAGTAAGGGTATCATTACATGACACCTGCCCTTTCCATGGCAGCAGGACCCTTCTAAGTCACATTCTGCTTGTGGTCTGCCAGTAAATTGGAGTTTACTCCAAAGAATTGCTTCACAGCTGGTTTATTTCCTCTCCTGTGCCTGTACATCAGTTGGCCTTCTCTCAGCTGTAATGCACTGTACTTCCCAGGTTGGAAGGGCTTTCTTGTTTTTGCCTTCAGATCTTTCCAAAACGTATCATTACCACCCCTGAGATCATGATGTCTTCCACTGGACTACCTGGCTCTCCCCCATCTTGTTCCCTACAAATGTAAATAGCCAATTCTCTCCCATTCCCAAGGCCACTAATGAAGATACTGAACAGACTAGACTCAGAACACATCTATAATTGTGTCCAGTCCTAACAATAATCCTTCAACTCCAAAATTCTTTCATTCAGGCAGTAACTTGTGTTTCAAGGAGAGGAAAGCATCCACTTCATACTTGTACACATGCAGTTTCTCAAATTACTTCCTAACGAAAATAGAAAACAGCATCAGAAGTGATCTAAGGCCATGCATGGGTTCAGTGAATCTTTGAGCCCAATTCACATCATCTGATCTCCATGTCTGGGTTTCCTCACCTCTCAGGGATTGTCACAGGAAACACTCAAGACCAAAACATTGCAAATACCATCAGTTTAACAACCAGCATTATTACTGTGCTGGAGAACTACCTTTTCACACTGATTATACTACGTGTCTTTTACTGAAATTTTGCACTGTGTAACTAAATGCACATAGATTTGTATAACTAACAGTTACTCAGCAATTAATTAAACAGCTTTTGTTTCTCTAACTGCCAATGCTTTATGACAGATGAAAGTCAAAAATCTTTTGGGGGTTTATGGTCTCAGGCCTGAACTCTGTCACAACACACAGTGATGAACATTTCCTGCACGTCTCTTCAGAAAAGACAGAAAGTCCCTTATTCTAAAGATAGCACCAACTATGATAATACTTTTGGGATAATTACATTAACAGGATGGCCAACTTACAGAAGAATAAATAAGGCCAGTAATTCTCACCCAGCACTGCAAAACAAGGAACATCTATAAATAAAGCCTGAAAATGTTTCAAGTAGCAACTCGGATCAATGTGGATCTTACCTTGAAAACACAGGGCTACTGAAAACATGATGTACCATAAGAGAACAAAGCAGAGAGCTCAAAGCAATGATCTTTCTAAATAAGCCTGACAAGCTTTTATTATAGAAAAACTGAATTAAAGAAAAACTAGAGATAAATGTTTATCTGATATTTGGGATTTCAAAAGACTGAGAAACAGAAAGACATTTACAGAAATAACATATAAGGTCATCAGCAACAAGAATTGGGTTTAATTCAAGCTACTGACAGTAACTGAATTCTAAGTTTCCTGCTTCAGCCTAGAGTTGTCAATTAATTGAGCCTTGCTAGCATGTGAACATTGCTAGAGGCCTCTTACAGAATCAGCTGATTGTAACTTTTTCTTCCTGAATAGTGAAGCAGCATCCCTCCTTCTCTATTTAGGTAAAGATCATCTATGCAGGTTTTATTATATTAAAGTCCCATTCCAATTAATTCACATTAGCCAGATGCTGTCACAATTGCTGGCAGATGTTTATTACACTCCAGATCAGCTTGAAATCACCATAAGAAGGGAAGTCTGCAGCATCAGAGCCATCCCAGGCTCCTGAATGACATACAAACACCCCCAAGAGGAGAGAAGAACTACAAAAGAACTCCACGTACAAGAACCTTGTGGGGATGGGGGAACAAAGAGGTAAAATGGCACCTCCACTTTGCAACAAAACAGTGGTTCAGGAGTTGGGATGTCACCTCAACCTGCTTTTTAAATGTCTCTGCTCCAGCCCATACACTGGTAGAGATACATCTACAAAGAAGATTTTAATGGTTTTGTTTCAGAAACTACCTGCACTGGGACAAAGTTATTGAATGAATTATTCAACTCAGTTGAGTTATTTAAAAAAACACTACCAAAAAAAAAAAAATTGAAAGAACACTAGAAGAGCTTGTTAAATGTCATATTAGCAAACAGTTTAATTTATTAAAATGACTCCAGTACACCTCTGTGCTTCTACAACAGACACGCATTACACAGAACAGGTAAAACACAGTAACATTCTCCAGTCAGCAGTTCCCGGCTCACCAGCACAGAAACACAAAAACAACAGTACCTTACATCACCTCCCAGCTCAACCTCCTTCCACGTGGTGCTTGGGGCACTCCTCTGAGGAGCAGGCAGGCAGCTGAATGCAAGTGTGTGCCTATGCTTCCTGATCAGAGGTGTGAGTGCAGCCTTGTGCTGCCCAGAGCCCAGGCACTGCCTGGACTGCAGGCAGTGAACACACAGATTGCTGTGGCCACACGGGGAGTGCAAGCCCCCCTTTCCATCACTCTAAAAACAGGACATCTACAGCATGTGTGTGCAGAGGTGAAGTTTCTCACAGCGTGAAAGACACTGGCCCAAAAAGATTTGCACACCTGAGTATGATGCTCATAAGAATGACGAGACTCATGTAAGTATTTATACAGTCTTAAAATACAGTTGTGGCAATTCAGGGCCAGTCCTTTCTCTTTTACTGGTTAACTTTACTGAAATTAACTCGACCTGGAATTCTAACAGCAAAGCAAACATGAGAAGTTAATAAAAACAGAAGACACTGAAGGTGTAAATACAGTGCAAGTGTAGGTTTTAGTCTTTTTGACTGTTACGGCCTGATAATTTTACATTCTGTGCTTTAATTTCAGGAAGAAGCATAGATGTGTGTCAGAACATACAAACTAGTACATGTACATGTATACATACACACTTGCTGCAGAATGCAAGGGCTTCCAGTGGCATATGATTCATAGTACCAATCTATCACATGCAGGTTTAGGGATTTTTTCCATAAAAAAAACAGAACAGTTTTAGAGGTGCCCTTGCATATGTAAGTATCTATCAATGTGTATTCACATGCATTATTGCCCACTGATTTATGTTAACCAGATTTATTAATGTCTTTTTAATGTAAGCCATAAATTATTTTAGTTGCAACACCTAGCCAGAACACTCCAGTGACTGCAGTACTCCTGGGTTTTATGGTAACTAATACCTCCACTGGCAAAACATTCTTAATAAAATGACTCAAGTTCTGTTTGCTTCATATTGCTTCATTTTTAAATTTTTTTTGATGTACAATCTTTGCTGTTAGTACACTTCAGATTTGCTGAAGTGCAGTAAACTATGAGAGCTCGTTATTGAGAAGCACCTATATTTTTTTTTGATATTAAACGGAAGCCATCAGCAACAAACATTGTATGGAGAATTCATCAGGTGGATGAACAGTACACATCAGTGAGTATGAGATGAAACTGTTTTCTAACAGCTGGTAGCCTTCACAAAAAAACTGTGTGATGTAGTCAGTCCTGCTGAGACAGCAGAAGGACATAAGAACACAAGCGACTCAAGGGTCAGTGTTTATCCATATTAATGTAGCTTTGGTTCAGGAATTTCAGTGTTGTAGAGCACCTGGTTTAGTGACAAAACACATGCATCTCACAGTGCTAACAGTATAATGCTAATAAACTGCAGCTTTCAAATATTAATAGCATTTAATTAAAAAAATTACAGAAATATTCTTGTTGACAAATGGAAGTACAAATGCAAGCTCCTTGGCCACAAACTCGAATTGTGTGCATCAGTTTTGTGCTGGCATAACAGTGCAAGTGCTGGGATTCAAGTATGTTTTTTCAGGTCTGTGTTAAGCAACAGAGATTACATGATGAAGTTTGGGGGATTTTCTGCTCTCAAGGCGAGGATGCGAGTATTAAGCAAAGTAATGCAGCAAAGGAAATGTTTAATTTCCCTCATCTAGAAGGCAGAAAAGGAGGGAAAACACATTTCACAAGCAAACCAGCTTCGCATACCACCAAGTTATTGCTTCAGCTAAATCAGCTGCACTAAAATACAGGACTACAGGTTGCAATCTAATCTGCCCTTACATGAAGAGAAGATGAAATCAACAGTGCAAGTCCTCCATGAAAAAGGATCAAAAGGCAACACCAGAGTCCTGTTTCATAGGACAGAATTTAATCATCATTCAGTTTTGCCTATGAATTAATTTTTTTGTAAGTCAGATCACAGTCAAAAGTACACTGTTTGTATTTCTGTTTCTACAGGTACTACTTCATGCCAATTTAGGTATTCTCAACAACAGAATACAATATGAACACTTGTTTCCAAAGAACTGACAGAATTATTGCTGATTTTTTTTTAGGGCCAAAATTAAAACTTATTTCACCAAATCAAGTCTTTACTCCACTTAAAAAAAATCTGACATCATATTAATCAAAAAAAAATAACCAACCAAAACCCCCCAAAACTTATTAGGTTTTTTTTTCAATTAAAATAATAATCTAAGATTTTACAAGACATTCACATTCAGGCAACCGTCCTCTGGCTGAATGACAGATGCCATAATAAAAACAACACTATTCTCACATACTTCCTCACAGCAGTGATTAGTGCAATTTACCACTGCACTACACAGTTTTGATAGTGCAAGGTGTGCCTGCTGACATTTCCCACAATCACCTGCTACATGATCATTATTCTCAGATGTCTGTACCTGTAATTTTCATTAGAATTTTGGCATTTATGTTAACACTTATGAAAAACTATGGCTTTATCCATGAAGTATATAGCCTACCTAAGCAAAAAAAAATTTAAACCATTTATTGAAAACAATAAAATTGAATTGGAATGAAAGTTACTTGGTTAAGCCATAAGCTGTGTTGCCACTAAACTCAAGATCTCAGGATTAGCTACAGAACACCAATATGTGTACTTGTGCATCTGTTACAGTCTTTAAAAGTTCATTTAAAATGTAACACTGATAAAACTTTTTTTTTAATCTAATTCTAATAATTTATCTTATTTTTTGCAACATGTTTAATTACTTGTATTGAAAGTGTCATCTGAGTTTCGCTGTATTACAACAGGACTGGGACTGTAAGAAACCCATAAATGCACAGGTAAGAAGGCACTTGTCTTCCAGTAGTTCAAGTCAGAGAAGGCCTTACCCAGACAGTGGCACCTTACACTTTGAAGGATTAGCAAAAGTCCCCAGGCTTTGCCACAGTCTCAAAACCTGTCCTCATGTCCCTGGACAAAGGTGCTGTGTGTGGTCTATAACACCATGAAGCTCATGACAAATTCCAGTAGTTTCTGCCTGTTGCGCTGAGGTAGGAACGTAGTGCCGAGTTCCAAAATGACATCTTTCCTTTGCTGAGTCTGCTTGAAAACCTGAAGCACAGAATGAATTCATGTAAGCATCACTATGTTAAAGGAACCTCCTTTCTTCTGAGATTAAAATGTTATGGTCTATACTAAGTTTTCTCTCATTTACAAAACTTTTTTTCTTTTCACTTCTTGAAGGCTTAGATGGCAACGCCTTTAGCTGTTACTAGAATTCACTCAGTGTTGAAGCCCTTCAGGGGTTATGGAAGAAAAATTGAGAAATAATTACAGTGCATGGTAAACAGCCAAATCTTAACAGTGAGGGACAAAACAAGCAAAGGCATCCAACTGAAAGTGTAAGCACTTTGAAGTAAGAATTCAGATGCTCTGCAATAATAGATGCGCAGCAATCATCATCTAGTTCCACTTTTCTCTCTAGTTTATCCTGCTCTTGAAAAATGATGGATTCAATATGTGCTTTCCTCACAGCCATTCAGAGTCTACAGAAGTCACCTTTACTAGGCCAACTATTGTTGGATCATTCAATACATCAGAATTTAAAGACAAACACTTCAAAACCCATACCCAGCAACATTTTGCCTAAATGTCAATACTTTCAATATTATAATGCTGTATCTTATCTGGCATTCAGGAAGCCATAGCAGTCTGATGAAAGAAAAACACTTCACTTGCAAAATCTAGATGAGTGATTTATAATTTAAATATTAGTGGTAAAGTACAAAATTGAATGTTTATCTTAAAGAACACCTGTTTCCTCATGGTGAGCACTGAAGGTGTATAAGGATGGTTCTTCTGGAGCATCAATCACTGCTAAGCCAAAATTCAATACCTAATGCTTTTTCAAAGATTTAAATAGACTTCAAGATTAAATTTAGCTGTTACTGAACATAAAACATGCTCTCAGCCTTTCAATATTGTTCAATAGGGACACAGAGTAGAACAGAGAACTTCATTTGCTGTGAATAAAAATGTCTAATGCCCCAGCCAGCCATCCCAGGGGCAAGAAGTGCCCTGCTCTGCAGCCTGTGCTCTCTGTTACAGCCCTCAGCCTGAAGGAAATCAAAATGCTCCAAACCCACAACACATTTCCACAGATACATTCACTGATTTTAAACTGACACTGAACAGATTCCTTGAAATGTCCTAATTGTGCTTATGACTGAAATAAAACTTAACAGTTGCCTGCTCTGAGCACCAAACACTTACTCCAATTTCCTTGAAGACTTTCACCGCATTTTTCACGTGACTGTAGGTAGCACTCTCAGCTGCAGGAGAGAAAACCCAGACATAAACAAACTGAAGTTCAATTTGGGCTACCTTGTGGTAGAAAGAACAGAATTAATCAAACCCAGTTCCAAAACCAGTTTAACATACCATACACAGCAACATTCTTCTCTGTCCTGCTTATTAAGTGCCTGTGTAGCTTCTGAATATATTCAGACTCTAAAACAGGACCACTAAAATTGTGCACAAAGATCACAGCAGAGCTGTATGCCTCCAGTAACGGTCCCAGCAACCTCTGCAGGAAAGTGATGTACTGTTGGTGCTCTTGAGATTGGCTCACCTAAGAAAAGGCAACAGAAGGTTCAGTGACAAAGACCAGTGGAAATCAGAAATAACCTGCAAGGCATAACATGGCAAACAAAATAAAAACAAAAGCACAAAAACTTGTATAAAAACAAATATGGGGGCACAGCACAATATGGGAGCATAGCAAAAAAGAAGACATTTATCATGAGGGACAAAACAGGCACTGAACATCACAGACCAATGCTGTTTCCTCCTCCTCCGGGGTATTACTGTTTTCCCAAGATAAAATTAAAGACATCATGCTGTTCTGCAGCCAGCAGAAGGGCTGCCCTACATTCACAGACAAGTTTTTAAGTGTTAACAAGATATCGTAAAGTGTGTTTGTGTCAGCTCTGAGAAAACTAGTAATGTATCAACAGAAGTAATCTATGAAGTGAAATATAGGCTGAATATAAATACCAGCTGGATGTGCCCCTTTTAGACTGCATGTAAAGAATAAAGCCAAGATACTCGACTCTTTATCAGCTTTCATGACTCTAACCATTGCTCTTCCACCTCCCTGGAAAGATTGTTTATGTTTCCCCAGCTGTTTTCCTCATGGGAAGGAGACAACTGAACTATACAAAAATCCTAACACTGCAAACCAACAACACCACACCCCCACCCCCCCCCCAAAAAAAAAAAAAGAAAAATAGCAATATTACCTTCAGGTAGCAATCTCTCTGCTCTTCTCCAAAGTCACTGTCTTCATCTTCCTCATCACTTCGCCAAGATATTGGCTCAGGAAGCTTTTTATTCCACTGCTGTTCTGTAAGACTGGGGCTAACATCCTCCTGATCATCCTGCTTAAATTTCAAGAACAAGGTGGTAAACAGGTAAAACTCCAAATCCAGGCAAGCAATAGGTTTATTTTATAATCTCATCTGACTTGATCAATGTATTTATTAACCAGTACTTAATGGAATATAGGCAAATATAGGCAGCATTGAGAAAAGCAGAAGAGATGTTTGGTGAAAAAGACTGAGTATTTTTCTTGCTTCCTCCTGGGTGCCAAGGTTTGTTTACTGTGCACAAAAATAAGTTTAATGAAGCAAAGATATGCTGAATCAGCTGCCTCTACTCCTAAGGCTTTCTTTGTACTGTGCACCTCTGGCAAACTGCACCACAGAGACTCCCCTACAGCCCTGACACTGCAAGCTGAGGAGCTTTACAGTAATTCTGAGATCAATGCAAAGGAATTAAAGAATAACAAAAGATCTGGACTCCTGACTCCTGTAGAGATTAAAAATCCATGTAGCTATGCAACATTTGAAAAGGCTCCAATAATAAAATAAATCCCAAGTTTCAAGACAGTACAAAAAATATGTGTCTTCCTAAGTAGCTTTACTGGAAAAATGAAGTAACACAGAGAGTCATGAAGTATCACAGGCTGACTGTACCAAACTGTCTGACACTTAGGAACAGGAATGAAGCAGTCTCAGTCCTGGGCACGTTGTTACAAGCTTTCAGTAACAACATATACTTAGAATAAGTCTCACAACTAAGCATAAACTACCTATAGTACAGTACACTACTATTACAGTATCTCTGCACTTTACCTCAGCCACCAGGAGAATGCCATACTGGATCAGCCTTTCCACAGATTCATGGCAAACCTGATAGATCACCTGGCAAGGCTGCACAACAGAAAAGGAATGCAATGAAAAAGTCACATCCATTATACCCATTACAGCAACATCATTCCCAGCTCAGTATGAGTGTTTTAGATACAGCAGTATTATTTCTTCTATGCAAGCTGTTAAACTTTCAGCATAATCCAAAAGCACCACTCTTGTGTTTATCCTGGCAGGCATTTAAAAAATTATAGTGAAATAGGGTATTTAGGACATCCAAGATTTTTCCAAAATACATTACCACTGGTAGAAAGCCACATCAAATATCCTCCCTTTTCATTAGCCTCTAATAATCAAACAGCAGAAGGATAATATTACTAAAGAACTCCAGTATATGAGCTAACATTACTACACAGACAAAAATACTATGTAAGAACTAATTAGAGAATCTCTAGAATTTTAAAGAACTTCTACACATAAGAAAAAAGAACATCTAGCACTTAAAATTGAAAGTATGCAGTGTCTGAAAAGTGAGATAACATCAGCTCTCGTCAGTGTTTTGTAACCATTAAAAGTCAGGCCATGTTTAAAATTGCCACTAAGTACTAGGTGTGGCACAACATGAGTACTGCACTCCTATGCAAATAAGGGATATCTTTAGAATATGGAGCCTTACTTTCCAACATAATTTCTATTCCCTGTGCAAACTCATAGGAGCTGAGTACTCACAAAGACTTTTGTTTCTTTAAGTAAAATAAATAAATTAATAAGTAGTTTGGGCAGAATGCAAATGCAGCTGTGATGATCTAATGACAGGAATGACACAAAATATGTTAGAGAAGCTGCTCTCTCAGCTTCCCACAACTCCAAGGGGGCTTCTTAATGCTGCCTTTCTCGAGAAAGGCCTAAAGTACAGCAGAAATGTCCCAGGCCCAGCCCAGCATCACCCACTTCAGCACCTGCAGGAGCAGCAGGTGGCACTCAGTGTGTGACAGCCACTGATACCCACCACCATCACACTGCACTGACAGGGAACAGATTAGAGCTGTGACACTTGTAGAAAGCATCCTGTAATTTTAAAGTAACAAGCAGAACAAAAACTGGACAATTAATGCAATTACTTACCAAAGATACAGTGAATTCATTAGAAAGCAAGTAGCACAAGCTGGCAGCTTTTCGGACCAGGTGTTCTTGACTGATTAAACTGGGAGAAGCAGCACTGGTACCATTTCTGTACCTCCTGCTCTGAATCGCGTGAAGACTGCAGGCTGGAGCAGAAACAAACACAGGCAAAGTTTAATTTTCCAAAGGGCTTCAAGGCAAAGGATACATCAGACTTCTGTTTTGCTCACTTTTGGGGCTAAAAGCAGTCAAATATTACACATGCGATCCAAGAATAAAGACAGATTTAACCACTATTTTGTCTACTAATGTCAGATCAAAATAAAATCTCATTAAATTACTGCTCACTAAAGCACAGGTTTTGCCATGTTGGCTCAGAACTCTTAATAGTGCCTTGACTATGACAGTGACCAGTACACAAATATTTCCAAGAAAAATAAAGGATGAGGGGAAAAAAGAATGGAAATGTTCCTCAAACAAAATACAAGTTTGCTTTAAAATTGTTTGTTAATGTAACTGTGGGTTGAAACAGGAAGAGAAAAAATATATTAAAGTAGATAACATGAGTAACTGATGGGGATTTTTCTGCAGATACTTGACTTCAGGAGTTAAAAGAAAGTCTTTCCTTGATAAAAACATACCAATAACAGCCTCTTTAATGAATACATGAAGCAGTCCATTGCTGTAGAAGTTGAGTTCAAAGACAGCAGGTATTGTGATGCTGGGAGTGACGAAGAACTCATTGTTTCTGCTTGTGTTTGTGATATTTACACAGTTCCCCAACAAGTGGATAGCATGCATGACAACATCATCTGAGTTTCCTGAAAATCCCAAGTCAAAGTCACGGGCTAGGACCTCCTCCTTCATGGAGAAGAAATCTTCTACCAGTCTGGAAAGATCAGTTCCCTAGAAACAAACAGAGAATCACACAGTTAAACACTTTTTCTGTACAGGAGTCTATCAGTAAACCACATAATCAGGTATAAATCAAACACAATACACTAACTGCCAATAATCCAAAGAACAACCAGTCGTATCAGAAAAACTGATTTTCACTGAGGTTTTGATGAAATAGGTCCACATGCAATGTGGATGCAATTATATTTTACAGCCATTGAACTATTTGGGAATGCAAGGTTTTTCTTTGCTTCTTGGTTTATTTCACAGCCCGCAGAGATCTGAATTACCCCAAGACCATGTCAAAGGTATCATATTTCCATTACCTATGCTATAAAGTGAATGATCAATTAGCTGGGAATAGTGTGCTTAACAGAACTGAACAATTGGTTTGAAACGAGGAAAAGCTTTTCCTCAGGCACCTTCTTTTCTTATTTTCAGTCAAGATGGAGTCAGATCACATTGTAAAATGTTTCTTCGATTCCACTCTTTTAAGAAATTGGGAAGACTGGACTGATGAGAACGGTGACACTCTCACCACAATCAGGATTATACAACTGACCAATGTTCTTCCATTTATTCTCAATTTATGTTCAATAAAAGCTTCAGATTTAAAGGAATTTTAGAAAAAATGCAAAACAAACTTGGAGGAGGAAAAAAAACTTCTTCCAAATCTCATGCACTACACTTCAGGTAAACATTAGCACCATTCTGCCATTGTGACATAGTATTTTAGTACTGAGGAAGATAAAAATCTATTTGGAAATTATTGAAACCATTTCTACTGTATTCAATAGTGATTTGAGATCTAAAAAACAACCCTAATACAACAAATGACATCCATGTAATCTTTAAAAAAAGCATAACACTTTGAATTACAGAGACCTATTTCCACATGAGCATTTATTATCATCCCATCAATAATGGCTTGTGTTCAAGCAACCACTGCTGACTAAAATATCACACTCAGACCACCTGAAATCCTATTAATGCAAATGCACCTCTCTCTTTTCAATCAGTATCATGCAATAGTAAAATCCATACTCTTTTTTTTCTTTTTAGATAAGTTAAAAAGGCCAAAGCAGTGACTGGCTATTTAAGCAGCACAGAAGCCTTACCTGCCTGTGTCTGTACAGCAACAAACAGGCAACAATGTGGGTAGACATCACAGCACAGGACTTGTCAGCAGCTAGAGGTGAACAAGATAAACTTGTTAAGCACCTGAGACATTCAGAACACCATTACAAATCAAACAGTACCCACTGTTTTAAAAATAATAACAGCAATGTGGACACAGAACTATACCGAATGAAATACAAAGTGTATTAAGTCTGTCTAGAAACAATATTAAAGTAATCGAAATAACTTGGACTAAGAAGGCCAAATAAAACTTAAATATTTACTAAGGTAAGTACTGTTTTCTGTGTATCTCTGGTACCACAAACCACAGATCTACTGACTGAAGCATACACCACATAACCTACAAAATCTGGCAACACTGGTTCCATGCAGCTAGATGAGTTCATGTGTGATTTTAAATAATGCCATTAAGACACTCCAATAGCTCCTTACATGAAGGGACAAGCATTAAGTGTAGACAACCAAGCACTTCAGAGTACAGAAAGTTTAGTGTACTAGTCCAACAAACAGAACAAAAATCTTCTACTTGATCAGAAAAAGAGTTTAATGAAACTTTGAAGAGGAAGGAGGGAAACAAAGGATGGAGAATTGTCAAGATTATCATCAAGTAAATCATGAAGTGATCACCTGAATGGAGACAATTAGGCAGTGTGACATTACCACACAGAAAATTCATGCCGTCAGCAAAACCAAACAGGGAGCTGACAGCAACCTGCTCCAGTGGAAGGTGTCCCAGCCTATGGCAGGGGGGTTGAAATGAAATCATCTTTAAGGACCCTTCCTGTCCACACCATTCTATCATTCTGTAGCAGTGATACTCTTCCAACACTTACTGAACAAAATGTGCTCAGCCAAGTTGGATATCAGCTCTCTTCTGAAGGGTTCACTGGTGATATCCCTGGAGTTGGGCAGAGAGGCCTCTGCACTTTCATCCACAGTATCATTAGATCTGAATACAGAATTAAAATTAACATGATGACATTTACATTCTGATGAAAATGCAAAGTAATATAAACTGATTTTTTTTTTTATATACACTAACTGAACCACAGCACAAGATACCATTACAGTCTGGTAAGGGCAGAAAATGTTACCAGCAAAAAGCTCTACCAACTTCCCCTGATTATTTCTTTGCACTGCACAACAATCTATGATAGAACTACCAAAAGAAAAATTGCAAAATTTTTCTGTGGCTATTCATGACTTTGCTGTAACACCAATTGCTCTTTTTTCCTTCAAGGAATATGGATAACAAGAGAAAAAGCAAATTTGCCTAAAAAACAGAGCCTAGTCTCTCTACAAACTAGAAATGGTCTTTTGTATAGACTTTCAACTTTCTAAAGGTACAGAACTGACTTTGTCCCCTCCAGGACCACACAGGTTTGTATAACTCCTGAAAAAAACAACTAAAATGGGTATCTATGTAAGAAATGCAGAACTAACCCTTGAACAGTTTTGCAGTTCTGACAGCCACCTCCTTGAAACAAGGAGTACTAACTCACAGGTCCTATTTGCTTTGGAATTATTCCATAAACCTTGTGAAATGTTTGTGAGGTTCAAAACCAAACCCTTTAGTTTACACTAAGCATGCAATTTCCCCCCCTAAATTATTCCATAAAATATATGAACAAACCAACAGAGGTTACTAAGACAAACAAAAAAATACATAAGGAAAAAAGTCTACTTGAATTTATTGGAACAGAACTCACCAGGAAGAATGTAACTCTTATAATAAATTGCACAGTTATAATTGCCTAAGTTTTGCACTTTTCTATAAGCAATTAGATTATTCATGGGGAGTTCAACCACTGCTTGGAATGTAATGCAGAACACTAAAAAGATAAACAAACAAACAAATCCCAACCTGCCCTCCCTTTCAGCAACACCCCAAAAAAATCCCTACCTTGATGGAAGTATAGCTGGTAACAAAGCTTGTTCCAAAGAAAGAGGAGGAGGCACAGGTTTTTGGCTTTGGCTGTTTACATATTCCTGTTAAAAAAGACTCGTTATTTTTTGTACTTTTTCCATCTTACTCTTGCATTCAACTGGCAATGCTATTCCAGGAAAAAGGCAATTATTCAAAAATGCAACTGATTAAAAATAGCTCACACTAAGAAAGCAGTAATAAGGTCAGAGATACTAAAAGTTTTCAACAGCTTATTCACTTTTGACTTTATTTTATGCAAAAAGCAGGCTTCCCACAGCAAGGAATCTGTACTTCATAAAAAAACTTGCAATGAAAACAACACATAACCTCTGTCAGCACCCTGCAGTGAACAACTCCTTTGAGACAAGCTCCAGGGTTAAATTAGTGAGAACTGCTTTATTAACATGAGTGAGAGCAAAGCCTAGCACCCATTCAGAAGCAGCATGGAGACAGTAATTATTGCTCACTCCTGCCTTCCTCAAATTCCAGGAGAGAAAACTTCTCCAAGAGGAAACACTAGTGTACAAAACTCCAGTTGCAAGACACAAACTAAAGCCCCCAGAAAGGAGGCAGGGTACTGCATGCTTGGAATTCCTGAATCCAAATTTCTCAAAAGCCAAACTCCTTTTCTTACAGGTTAAAATTTACACTATTCTGTTTTCAGGACACTGTGTTCCCTTGGTTTCAGTAAAGAATGGGAAACTAAAGGGACACTTAACCTGCTGGTCAGGAAAACAGTTCCCTCCCAGGAAAGCTGCTTAAAAAGACCTCCACAGCCTCTTTCACACTCCCTTCTGCTTCCAAGCCTGTGCTCATAGAACTGCAGATGCCCAAAATTAACCCCCAAAGCTCATCTGCTTTAGAAAAACCTGCAGTGACACAACTACAGTTACACTTCCACAAATCTGAGCTAGGGCACACATCAATGATTTATGTCATTTATCACTGTTCTGGAGCACAATAAGGAACACAAGTATAAATAAGACCTGACAGAAGCTGCTGGGAAGGTACAGAGTGATTTGCATGTCACTAGATTAAGAGGGCAGATAACCCTCTTTTCCTTACACTGATCCAAGAAGAGTTGCTAACTCCCTACCAAGAATAGCCCAAGCCTTCTCCTTTGGAAGTGAATTAGTATCCTTCCCTACTACACTAATTATAATGCAGTGCAGCTGGTCACAATAATTTCATGCTGTGGTAACTGAACCCTCCAAAGCTCTCCAACCCTACTGCTTTTTCTGAGAGAAGTAGGGCAGAAAGAACACCTAATTAATTTGAATAATGTTCTAGTAAGTTGCTGTTACAGTGCTTAATCTTATTAAAGTCACACTAAAAATAAGGTACACTGTGACAGAATACAGATTAGTGAAATGTAGATTAGTACCAGCAGATTCTGCAAAGAGATCAGAGAAAATTTAGAGTAAAGGCAGATACTGCCACACTACCCCATTCTCTGAGAAACTACAGAACAGTATATGGTGAAGTACTGTAGGTAACAGTTGTGAACTAATAATAAAAGATGACCTCCAAGGAATATACAGATTTTTATGATATATTACCCATGACACTTTCATAGCTACTAATTTGCTCAGAAGTTTAAAATATCCAGTGAGATAAATGCCCTTCCTCCACCACTGCAGATGTCATTAAATTAAACTGGAAAATAGTATTCAGCTTCCTTCAACTCCAAATGTCTCTACAATGTAAAGAATTACTAAATAGTATAAGGATAATTTTAAAAACTGCTTGTTAAACAAAGAACCCCACCAGTAAGACTATTCTAAAACTAATGTATAAACTCCGAGACTATTTCAGCTTAATAAAAATGTGTCCAAAGACTCACACATTCATCAAAAACAGGGATGCTTTTGTCCTGCCAGAATGGACTGATGCACATAATGCTAGTGGATGATAACCCACAAAGAGAAAATTGAAATAAATATGTCCCACTATTGCAACACCAAAAATGTCAAACCTTCAGAAAGACCTTCAAGATACCAAACTTACTTTTAAGGAAAATGGTTGTGCAAAATCTACTCTGACACATCCATAATTCTTCCGCAGCATTCTGAAGACTCCTCTAGCTATACTCCAAAGACTTTCATTCTTCTTAGGCTTGCCCTAGAAAACATAGATGGCTGTTTTGCTTTTCTTCCACTTTGCAATTAATAGGTTATGTTTGCAATTAAAATGCATGAAACAGCAGACAAAGCAAGGCCAAAGCTTTTGACACACCTTGTAACTTCAAGTACATCTAGAGAACTACTTTTCTCTGTAGATATCCCTGTGAACATATTACTTGCCATGTCATGAATTTGCATTTAGAAGTTGGTGTCACCTGTTCCTCAGCACTCCTTGTTCTGTAATCCATGGCTCAACACAAACCCCAAGACCATGGAACAGAGGACTAGCACAACCTTGAACTATGCAGCACGTTTTCCTGCACATAGGCAGAAAATCCCCTAGGCAAAACAAGTTGTTTGATTGCTCTTACCAGCTGTTCACTGTTATAGTGACCTTCAATTATGCGATCATAGGAGATTCCCACAGGTATAATTAGGACATCGGGAGTAGCATTTGAGAAGAGAGCATCCACCACCACAGACAGAAGACCCGCTCGAGCTCCAGATGTTTTTCCACTTCGAGACCGTGTGCCTTCCAAGAATATTTCTAGAAACTGCTGCTGTCTCAACAATTCTTCTATGTGCTGAACACAAAAAGATTGGAAAAGAGAAAAAGTAAGTGTCTAATCGTATATTGTCATACATATGCATAACAGCATACAATTATATTTCAAATATATTGTTAGCAACCTTTTCCTTTCAAAAGCATTGGAAGATCGTGACTTGGCGTGAGTACTTGTGGGAAAAAAACCCCAGTAATTAATTAATGCCTGACACAAGCCCAGACCTATGTGCAACTGAATTTGCATGAATATAGGAGCAGTATAATGACATTTGTTCAAAAAACATCTCTAAGAATGGTTGATGCAGTTGATTCGCATTCATCTTTCCTTCTGGTTCCCTAGCACACCCCATCTTCCAAGATGCAAATACAGCTACTACACTGAATGGCACAAAGGATTACATCAACCCATCATGAACAGACTTCCATTGTGTTAAGTCAATCAGTGTAGAGATGCCTCAGAACAAAAGACATCAGTAAAACAAGCGTAAATTAAGTTAGAGAGCAGTAATTCCACACTTTCATAAGGATTATGCAAGATTTATCTGCTCACCCTCAAAGGGGCTGAGCATGCAATTGTCTTTATTTTATAAATAAAACCGTTATACAAAAATGAATCCCCTTTTTGCAGCATGAAACTCAAGACAAATTCAAAGCAATAAATACATCTCCAGAGTGATGGAACTCACTTTCCCACTCGCCACCCACGTGAAAAGCTACCTACAGAAAGACAGACAAGAAATACACACCACGTAGAGCAAAGCTCTGTACAGGAAATCCTTACGACCGTCGGGGTTCTGATCCAACTTCCGACGGATGAAAAATCCTCCCAGCTTGCGGATCAATGTGCTACACAACAAAGAAGGATTATACTCGTTGATTTCATTTTGTGGGAAACTACTACACCTCCAACAAATAATTCCTTGCACACAACAGGGATTCAAATAACTGACATCTTTAAAGACTAAACTGTATTACACTACTTGTACATGATGTGACTACACAAGTATTTCTCTATTTCACTGTCTTGATGCATTTCACTGCCTTGACAGGCCGTTGACCACGAGATTCTTGCATGCTGAGATGCTGGTGACCCATATAAGAGTTAACCTGAGCTGGCCCCAGTCCCTACTGTCCTGCACGGACTGCATGGCCTGCATGCCCATGGTGTGCTGCAGAATCAGCTCAGCCAGCTGAATTGAAGCAATCTGCAGGCAGCTCCCACTAGGCACCAGCAATTATACCACCTGCATGGTCCTCCATTTATCTCATAGGGCAGCAAGAAGTTCTCACGAGGACATCCCTTCTGCTTGACAGAAGCAATGGTGAGTAGGGTTGTTTCCTTGTAAGAAAATCCTTAACTGGCTCAAAAGACTAAACAGGAACACCACTTTCTGCAGACAGGGTGCTATGTGTGGATCATGGGCCTGCTGAATGCTGCAGAACTCAGGGTACCCAGTGCCTAAAGTAATGTTAGATTATCTATGCTGAACTTTCTTTATTCTGCTGTCCTTAGGAACTAGCTTACTAATTGATAACTAGTATGAATGCCTTTTTCACTGGATTATGACAGACCAGCACCTACTGGTGGTAAAACACCCTCAAAGTCAAGGTAACTCCCCTTCTTTCCCCACCATTTCCTGTAGTGTCTAGTGGTTTTTTAGATATCAAATATGCCCGAATTCTGTCTCAAAGGCAAAATATTACCTACTTCAGGTTCTTCAGCCACCAGAAATACAAGTTAAACACAGACTCAAGCGGAATACTTTTCCACAAGGTATTATTCACCCGGTACTGTTGCTGCTTGTTAGCCAGCTCACTGAACTGCATGGAGAGCTATCCATTCACAACTCTTTCTCCCATATCATCTTTCCTTAGTTACCTAACCACTCGGAGACTCCAAAAAAGCCATGTTCTTTCTCCTCACCCTAGTAAGCTTGTAACAGAGCTTCCCAGATGAATGTTGTGATGCTCCCTCTCTGAACATGTCATAGGAACCAAAAAGTTCTATGTGATGGCCCAAGAACAGTCAGGTAATTTTACACTTGGACATTTTGTGCAACAGGTCAGGTCCCACCACCTCAGTGTTTTTTCAAATAAGGAGAGGTTATTACCTGAAGATGGGGATGTTGAGATTGTTCCCTGCAGCTATGTAGGGTGCTTTGATGTTATGGCAGAAAAGAATGAATGTAAGAAGCAGGTAGTCAATGTGGGATTTGTGAACAGGCAAAAAGATAAGAGGCAAATTCATCTATGGTGGGGAGAAAAGAAAAAAAAGAAACAATTCAGCTGGGTAAGAAACATGGAATTATTATTCCTTTTCTTAAACCCACTGTTGAGATTGGTAGCATCATCTTATCTGACTGTATTTTCCAGTTACCATAACTTGAGTTTGTTTACTCCTTTTTTCCTTCAGCTGGGACAATGAGAACATTTTAGTCAATTTGTCCTTAGCCTTAGTTCTCATGGACTGTCGTTTTTAATTGTATCCACTACATTAACAATGATTAATCTCCCAGTTTTTTCAGAGTCACAGTGTTGAGACACTAATCAAACAATTAAAGGGATGTGGAAAAATCCTCACTGCCACCAAAGTACTGGTATTTCTATTAGATATTAGCAAGGATTTATGAATAGTGGGTTTCCCAAACACAGTATTCAAGAAAAACCCCAGAAAAGAATAGGAACATTTCTATTTGTTTCATTTATCTAATCAATATTCCCAAGGTAAATCCTGCAAGAAGAGTTCATTCGTTTGAGTGTACAGAAAATGGTAGCATGCTGAAGTTGGTCTGACCATTTCAAGGGATGTTGAAAAACTGGAAACAGATTGCTAATAAGAAATAGCAAAAGTTTTTTCTCAAAAGTTTTTATTCCAAATCACAGTAAAAGTGAAAAGTCCTGACTAAATCTAATAATTCATTTGCTGGCTTCCTCAGCTCAGAAAACTGGAAATTATGTTGGATGCAAGGTTATCTGAGATAATCACTCAGCCTGATAGTTAAAATTTGATCCTGAATCAAAGGTAAGCCCAGAGCACACAGAGTATTTTAGGTTGCATAACTCTAGGAGCATATATTTAATTAAGAACACTGTTACATAGTGTTCTTACTGTATTTCAGATATGAAAGAGTTCTACCTACAATCACAATTCATACAGACTTAGCAGAACTCTCACAAAAAGAGAAGTGCTGCAAACATTATTAGAAACTACTTCAGAAATCTACCTTACTGGATTTTCCCACCCTCCCTTACCTCTGTTGCTGCTTTGACCATTTCTATTTGACCTCTGTGGATCTGGATATTCCAGAAGAAGCTGTTAAACAACTTCAGTAACACCCAGCCAGTCAACCTAAGGGAAAACAAACACAACTCAAAAAGCTTCATTTATTTCTGCCTCTGTTTTATACTGCTTCTGTAAGACTAAAGACAAAATCAGTTCATCTGATAACCTATATTCAAACAAAGTTACTATAAAAGGCAATTGCTAAACAAGTTAGTAGCCAAATTTCAGCCTCCTGCAGTTATGACACTAATCTTGTATCAACCTCAGTGAAGGCTGTGAACTAGGAATATGACAGACAAAAATCCTCCTTAGTACCAAATGCAGACACCACAGAAGATTTTATCCAAAATAAGACTCTCCCTTAGATATTTATATATAAAAATCATAATATTGAATAGCCTAATGGAAAAATTGTCTTTCAGTCTATGATGCTGCAGATAGCTGCTCTTGTCCCTGTGAGCCTGAAGTAACAAATGATGCCAATACTGGTCCAAGCATTAACACTGAAACGAGTTTTGGGAGAAAAGTTTGTATTTAATCTTATCTTAAGATACATTCCTTTGAAAGGCAGAGGATTTCTGCTGCATCTGAAAATGAAGAATAACTACTATTTTATTAGCTAACATTAAAAAGGGAATTTTTGTGAATAATGTATTTTTAGAATTGTTATTTCTGCATCAAGTGTTACAAGCTCTGTTGGTATTAGGCAGTCTGTCCATCCTTCCACTTACTGACAATATCAAGGAGATAGATTTTCTTACCTGATTAAAGCAGGTGACACATTTGCCACCATTTCCTGGAGAATTTTCCTAGCTTTTTTCTTCACTTTGTTGATAGCTTTAGGATCTGTCTGAACAAAGCTACCTGGAGTACTTGGTTCAGAAGCTTCATCTACAATGGCCTTCTGGACTCTAACATTAAAAACAAAAGTTTATGAGACAGCCCCACAACAAAAGAGTCTAAGACACAGACAACAACAGCTCAGAATGAGCTATGTATTGTTACAGAAGTAACTTGTGAACATAGAAAGCATCCACACTGAACAACTGTGTACTGCAAATGCATTAAATTTAATTCAGTTTTATAAGCTGTAATTTAAGAGGCACGTGATGATTGAATGGGCTCAAAGGTGACTACATGAAACAGTATGTACACAGTTCACAGGTACTAATATTTAGTGACTGCCAATCTTCTGAAATGCTTAATAAAGTTAACAATTCAGGGGAATGGATGCAATCTCTTTTTGTTAATGTTTTCTTTTTCCTGCCACAGCAATTTCATTTACCTCATCAGACAGATTTATGCAGTTGCTATTTTGAACTTCTAGATTATTTTTGCCCTTGAATTTTCAGTTTCACAAGTCCAACAAAAATTTATAAGGGCTATTTTCCCCCTTTAAAACATACCCAAGAGACAATAAGTAGCTTTAAAACAACATGACTGTAGCACAACACAGACTGCTTTAATTTTCAAAAGCAACACCATTATCTACAGATGGGAGCTTTAAAAATTCAGCAGAATTAGGAATGTTAATGTAGGCAGTGTGTGCCCTCTGACAAGAGTAGCCTCAAGGAGCAAGCATGCGGCTGAATTTCTTTGTGCCAAGGAAAACTGATACCTGAACAGCTGATCAGGGGTTCAAGATGCCATTTAAAATGAGGCATATGAAACAGAAAACAAGCTCCACAAAGTTAAGGCTGGGTACTCCACTCTACAGCCTTTTCCCATTTTTTGCTGCACTCTCCAGGTGTACACTGGGGGTACTCCAAAATGCTGCTTTCCTACTATTTCTGAAACACTGACAATTTCTGACTTCAGTGGTAGATTTACATGATTAGAGAAACAGAAGTTTGAAAAGCCCTCATGTAGCAATTTATTTTTCTGTGCACTGTCTGCTGTTCCCCCACCACACTCCATTCATTTAGAGACTTGTAATCCTTAAACTCCCCTCTTTTACTATTACAGCAGAAATTGCAAGCTACATTCCTGAAAGGCTGTGCTAAAGATACTGCATCTTCTAGTGTTTTAAATAGTCTGACTTTCGAAACTTGCAGTTTCAAAATTAAGGCATATTTTAATGTGCTAGTAATTTAAAAAAATAGTTATTTTTGTGTCATCTTACCTGCTACTATTGAGCACATTTTCTGTCAGATTCTTGGCAAACATACCCTTATGAACATCCCTCTCTTGCACAAAAAGGACATAACAAAAGCGTCTCGCAAGCCACCCTCTGTACCTACAAAATATGAAGGGCATTTTAGTGTGATCCTCAAAATATTTTGCTGCCAAAAAAAAAAGTAGTATTAAAAACAACCAGGAATAGAATTAAGAAGAAAAAAGTAAGTAAAATTTTATAAATTGCTGTCTAAAAGCTTCTGTATCTTCTAGTAAATTGCCAATATCTTCACGTTACAGATGAAACAACTGATGTATAGCACAAAACAACTGAGCCAACTGGGGTCTGCATCCCTTCAATTCAGGGTGACACTGGCCTTAAAACATCCCCAGAATCCCAGGAATGTAGTGAACAAACCAGTATATACATTTTGTCTGCCCCCTGGAACCAACTCGCCAGCTCAGAGATGACAAAAGTGTTGATTTCCAATTTGGTGCCCCTTTCCACTGAGCAAAGTAAATATCCAGCTAAGAGGTTTGTCAACTTCTTCAAGGAACACCAAGTCCTCTTGGGAAAGCTGCTCATGTAAGTGCAGGCTAAACTCTCACAAACACTTCTGAAAATACGTGGTTTAGCCATCAAAACTAAACCCACTTTCTTAGTTACCTTTTCTTCCTTTACAGTGTTTTCAAACACTCAGTCCTATGTGTCTTCTCCATACCTTCTCCCACCAAAGTTTAAGCAAGAGTACAACCACAAAATAATCAGTAAATCTCACTACAAATTGAAGTGTTTAAGGCAACTTATGAACACAGTCCCTTCTTTTTAAATTAACCCTGTCTTCTACTCTCTCAATCATACAAGCAGAAATCACCTGAGAAAATGTTATTTGGAATATCAAACATCACAGAAGGTGCATGTGACACAGGAATAGCTTACACCCCATCCCCCACATTGGATACTCATCACTATTCCTCACCTCCCTCATTTACCAGGCCAGCAATGGACAAGCCACCATTTACACAGACCAAACACCTGGGACCCCCAAACAGCAGAGCTGATGTGATGGGGCAGAATTAACAGCTGGATGAAAAATTAAATTCTGGCAATTCCTAAGCCCAGAGCAGTAAGTACTATGCAAAATCCCTGTCCTGAGGCCTGCTGGTGCAACGCCTGGCTGCTGCTCCAGTGAGCGTCCCAAACAGACACGTGGGTGACAAAGCTCATGGTGGTTTCCAGGCTGTAACACTGCCAACATCTCCTGCTGTCATCACCTGAGTTACTGATCCTGGCTGTTAAACCTCCCTACCACCTTTCATTAAATTTATACATGTGTTAAAAATAGCAAGGAAAGATGAGACAGAACTTTTACACTGCCAAAGGCCAAAGCCCTTGAGTGCACTGTAATTAAGATGGGTGCACATGCATGTGCCATGAGCACAGAGTGGCACAGAATGATTACAGAAATATTCAGACCACCTATTTGTGCTGTCAGAGAAGAAACCTAGTGACTATGTTTTAATTACTTCTTTCCTTTAACCCCCTTCTCTTTGAGAGCCTTACTAATTTTTCTAGAAAGCAAAGATAAGGATATGCTTCTTTCTGACAACAATATTTTTTGTAACTGTGAGAATATCAGATCTCCGCTATCGCAGAGATCTGTCAAGATATAAAGGCTTCTACATTCATTTTACAGCTTAGACATAATGTAGTTTAATTGGAAACATCTGTTTTCTGATCATGTAGCAATGAAAGAAGACAAAAACGAGACAGAATGGACCAGTCAAAAGACATTCAGAACTGGCAGCTGTACCTCAGATAAAGGCTGTCAATACAGTTACAGCTTGCAGGCAGTCAGAGAATCCCACTTGCTTTAAGGCCAGAAAACTGTGACTGTGTAGCCCCATGAGACCTCAGAACTTCATTTAAAATTGTCCATTTTCACACTATAATGACACTGTATTTCTCGCTATTCTGAGCTAGATGTGTTTATTTCAAAATAATTCATTAACCTATATTTTTTCTCCTTTTATTTCCAATTCAAGTAACTTTGGCCATCCAAAACCATTCGAGCATTAGACTTTCAAAACTCATTTTAAGAAGTTAAACAGTATTTCTGTTATTTTACTGTATTCTAAACTACAAGCTCAACTCTTAAAAAATCCATAATTAATTCAAATTTAATAAAGAACAGCCTCTAACATTAGCTTTCTCCCTCTCAAGCACACACAATGCTGCCTTTCTTTCACTCAGACACTTTGGCTCATTTCTTTCAGGCTGCTGGCCTTTCTTTGTTTGCTCTGACTCTACAATAAACACTGCAGGACCTGCTTATGCTAATGATTACTGTAAAAAAAAACTTAGCAAGCATTACTAACTTTCCAAAGAACAGAATATTTTTGTGCAAATCCAGTATCTTCATCCCAGAACACAAGATATGATTTCAATAGCACAAAGACACATCTTCATTTCTTAGATTCTTTTTCATTTATACTGTACTTTTCAGAAGCTGCACTCTGCCACTAAGGCAGAGAAGAGACAGACTCTTAAGACATATTCAGGTTTACTTGCCATAAGTGGTAATAGTCAACACCTAAATTGTGAGCCAGATCTGCCCAGTAAATTAAGGTGCAGCCTGAAGTCATTCTACATAAGGAAATAAGTCAGGTCCCCTCCATATTATGCTACAGATGCTGCCATTTGCACAAAAGGAGAAAGAATTTTTTTGTGAAAAAAATTCTGGGTTTTTTGTAAAACAGGTTTGACCCCTACACTCCTTGTCTATAACCCCAAAGGACTTTGCCCAGTTCCCAAATACACACAGGCAGATTTAACAAGCACATTACTGAAGTCAGCACCAAATTTATGCATTTTAGGACCACAATATATATCAACTCAGTCCAGACCATAACAGAGATTTCTCTGTCATAAAATCAGAGCACATTGAATTGTAAAAGCAAAAGAAACCTTTGCTACATTACCTCGTATGTGTTTCATTGATGTATATGACATTACGTAGACCCAAGGAAGGAATACTAGAATTGAAGAAGTTATCCTGTGAAACCAAGACAAAGAAAGATTGATGGACTATTTCATTACATAAAAATAGTTTTGTCTGTTACATTCATCACAACATTTAAGACAATGCAATGTTTTTCATTTGTATTATAAGCAAAGCCAAAACCAGAGAAATGTTGAACCTGCCTATACAGCAAACAAACTTCTAAAATGAAAATGGAATTCAAATCACTATTCCCAAGTGCAATACTTTCAAAGCATTCTCCAGGCTTTACTGTGTGGCTGTACTGGTTACGCTCTTCAAGCCACAACATTTCATCAGATCCTGATGTAATATAAACCAGGACTTGTCTGTATATAACACAGAACTTTATTAAGCCACACTGAGCATTAGTGTAACCGCAAGTATTTGACACTCAGTCTGTAGCATCCAGTTTTCCAGCAGATCAAGCATCATGTAACAAACAGCCCAAAGGTCAGGATACCCATCCATGGTTAGGTGGTAAATCTCCACATTCCTGCTCTGCCTGAACAACAAACTCAGTCCAGCCTTGTAGAGCCTTGTTAGACTCCCTATGCCAAGCTATTAACTGGGATGAGTTTAGGAGCACTTCCATAACAAATATTCCTCAGCAGGAAGACCTAAATTCTACTCTTCCATAGTCCAAGTGAATACCTTGGCCAAGTGGCTGATTTCTTTCTACCCAAATGATACATAATTATAAAACTGGTACCTTGCCAGCAGTGAACTGCAGCTAAAACTACTGGAACTATACATATCAAAAAGACAAAAAAAAGGACAGCAAAGGAGAAGGATAGTCACCAGCAACATCAGAGCTGCACAACAGCCTCACTATCAATTCTACAATGGGGGTCAGGTAGGAGTCATTTGTTTGTATTTTGTTTAGGACACATCATTTGCCACAAAATTAAAATATATGACTGTCCTATTTTATTTGCAAATCAGGTAGAAACTATATGCTACAGTGAGAGCAGAGAGTCTTCTGCTCCCTGGTAAAGCACAGCTGTACAACTGTTCTAAGGTCATAATAGGAAACTTCAATATTCTGCTAATTTCTTTGACTACACTGGTAACCATTCTGGTGAATTTTTGTGGATCTTATAAGCTGATGACATCTTCTGGCAAAGACAAGCAAAATTACTTGTTCTTGGTCTCCCAACTGTTTAATCAGCAACCAAGTACCACGGAATGCCAATCTATACCAGTGCTTTAAGCGTCAGCTTAAACCTCACTATGAAACTCATCCTCCAGTGGTACTGTCATACTTCAGCTTTTCCTTATTTAACTCTTCTCCCATCCTGTGTCAGGCAGAGCATGTTGTTCTGTCAGACCAACTGAGCCAATAGAGGATCTCCCTGCACACAAAGAAGTCCAGCTCCCACCACCACATCCTGGCCTTTCCTGCTGATCTCTACACCTCACCTACCTCTTAAGCTTACAGCACCTCTAGCATTCATTATACCCTTTAATGTCCCAACTTCATGCAGACAAGACAAAAACTAACATAGACTAAATGAATAAAGCAGGTAGTCTTCTGCTTGGTTAGTGAACTTGATCAGCCCTTAAGAGAGCAGGAAGGAAAACGAGAGGGAGAAACAAGACTTCCCACTCTCAGTATTGGCAAGTTGTTAGTTTGGGCAGCACACTTTAAGAATTTGCCTCATTAAATCATTTTCTTTAAGAAAAATAATGAAAAAAGCAGCTCCAAAAAAAAGTATTTGGAATCTAATGAGAGGATTATCTTTGTTACTGTCTGTGCAAGGATGGCATTTTTTAACTTACAGAAGTCAACAAAGGGCTTGGTAAGTCATGCCCGTTTCCTCAGTGGGATCTCAGGATAGTTAATTAGTCTCTTATTAAATGGACAAAATACAGAACAAGATTTTTATTTCTAAAGTGTAATTGCCGTTTTGAGAGTAACAGCCTAATTATTAGCAGGCTAATTACTAAATGTATAAAGCCCTAAACTGAGGATTCATACACACCTTTTCATAAGTCAGAACACTTGACTAATCTGTCTGAAGTAGTCTCAGTTTATCTAATTGCTTGTCTTGTTGCCCGTATCATACACAGTACATTTGGATTTCTATACCACATTTGTGTGTCATTACTGCAATTTTCTGTTCTAGCAGAAGAACAGAGTGCAATAGCAATTTCTCTTTGGTCAAAGGAAGAAGCAAATTTTCCCTCTAGCCCAGCCAATGACAGTGTAACTGGGTGCAATCTATAAAGCCTGGCGTGTACACATAGCCAAATTACATTATGAACTGTTTGCAAACTACTGTGCCATTTATCAGCATTTTGCATCTTGAGCTTACAGAAAGCCTGCCCAATGCTGTTCAATAAAGTTCACATTTTAAATCAGCTTGCACAACCTCTCTAGAGCGACCATCTTGACACTGTTCCCAGCAGACAAACATCCCCACATCACAACTGGCAGTCCTTGTTTCCAGGCTCAGCAGAGAGGCAAGGAATCAGCCAGGTGTAGAAAATTAACTTGTTCTCTCAAGTACAGGAGTGAGCATGTTGGAAAGGAAGCATACTGCTCAACTTCCAAACTGTATTTGTTCTGTGGATAGAATTAAGGTGTCCTAAAAGCAAATTTTCACACTTTTATATGCTCCAAATTCCCATTATTAATCTAACACACCAGAAAATTTTGCTATCCCATTTCCTAGTAATAACTCTGGAGAGTTTTGTGCAAGGAGTAAGTCTGCACTGAGAGGTGGGAGACAAAGCATCAAAACAGGTGTATGCCACCATGTAATTCCATGACAAATTAAATGTAAGCAAAAACAACAGCAGATATATATATAAAGTATAAAAACTATAGCACAGTTTTCATGGAGTAAAGACATTGTGACCTTAATTCTGAAAGCAAGGAAACTACTGCAACTTCACTATGCTGCAACTATGCATTATTGTCAAACGTAATCCATTCAGTAATCTTCTTACCCGGCTCTGGGGAGTGCATACATAGCAACATCGTCCCACAAATGGCCTTTTCCTGCTCAGCAGAGCCTCCTTCCATCTTAAAGTGGCAGATCGGAACAGAGTGGGACGAGAGTTGCACTCTCCCTGCAGAACAAAAGACCACTGTGTAAATATGCAGAAATATGTGTTCTACTCTGTATGAGAAAGCTTTGAGGAAGAGGAGTTGCCAGACACACACAAAGAACTACCCCTCAGCTACATAAAGCACAATTTTTTTCCAACATTTTTCTAAAATTTAAAAAATAAAAAAGGCAAAATCTCAGTGTTGTACTTAAGTACGCACTGCTGCATGGGTTGACACACAAAATTTCAAATGGAATGATAACTGTAATTAAGAAACACTAAAGAATCTGCCAGCTGAGAAAATAGAAAAAAAATAACAGTACACTACATTGTCAATAATGTAAAGGTGCTTGCAATATGAGCAATGTATCTTAAGGTTCAACTGAATATCACCCTGTAAAACTGCAAGGAGACTCAGTGTATCCAAAATATTAACTCCATGGACACTGCAAGTACTTTCACCAGTTTCATGCAGAGTGGTATGAAGAAGGAACCCCTGTGCCTTCTCCAAAGTTACATCGTCAATATAAAGATTACAGAACAAAAAAAAAAAAAAAAAAAAAAAAAAAAAAAAAAAAAAAAACCACCAGAGGAACTGCATTCACAGAACTCGATCTCTGTTGTTAGGACATAATGCAAAAATTGTAGTTAAGTGTATTTTCAAATACCTTGTTTCCATTAAAGTCTACTGAATTATCGCTTGCCTGAGAATGAGAACTGGGTTGCCATTTTTAAACCACATATTTTATTGACACAAAAGTTACTTCCAGTATTAAAAGAGAAGTTACAGAAACAAACCAAACCAAAAATGTTGTTTAAACGAGAACTTTTAAGTGGCAGAGCAGCAGGGTAGAACCAAGATTGGAAGACACAAATACAGACCATCACATACTCAGCCCAGTGAAGAAGTCCCAGAAAGTCAAAAGCAATGCTTAAGATGCTTAAAAACTAAATTGTGCATGTATCACATTTGGCAAGCAGCATGAACTGGCAAATATTCCAAGGCTAACTCTTCCATCTAAAATAAGTATCAAGATGCTAAGCCTGCCATAATCCCTTCTCTATCACCTAATGCTAACTCCAAAACAAACCAACTTTGTAACAATGCCATCTTCCTTCTGCTTCTCTCCAACCCCTTATGTACATCTCCAGGATTTTCTTACAAAACCCCCTTTCCCTCTCTTCTGACTTTCCTGCCCTTATTTCACTTTCTCATGGACCCCTTGGACTGTGAGCTTGCTGTTCCACAGAACACAGAACTAGCTAGATAGAAATCCCAGCTGTCAAGACATCTGCCCTTTCCCTCAACTCTGACCATGTCTCCAATTCTTCTTCTGTATCAAGTTCAAACTCCTCCTCTCCACATCCATGCTTAATTCCTCCTGACCTATGCTGCTAAACCAGCTACCACCATCCCAGTCCCCAAGTGGCTCTTTTGGCTCCACCCAGACCACTCTCCTCACTGCCTCCTTTGTCCCCTCCAAATCCCAAGACTCACTCAGTGGAGGACACAGACTTTTAACAGGCTCCTTATTTCTATCCACCAATTTTTTCTGCCTCCTGGACTGCTTGGAAAGCTCCAAATTCAATGCCTATATGACTCTGCAACTTCAGCATTAAGCTACTTCTCACCTGCACACTTTAAATTACATTACCCAGAAGAGCAACAAGCTTCCTATGGCTACTACAGAATGGGATTCTGTACATTTACTGCTATACAAAATGATTAGCAACAACACACCAGAAGTCTGTAAGACTATCAATAGAGTTTGAGGGTATTTTTAATTTTCTAGCAACATTATTCTTTGGCACAGAATTGAACCATTGGTTCCCCCTTATGTACCAAGTTAAATTAAAACCAAACTGTATCATGCAAGAGAGACAATATTCTTTATCTCCATAACAATAAAAACTCCACCTTCAACTTGAAGAAACAATAAGATAAATACAGGCAGTAGATTCCCAATTCTTACTTACCCACTCTTCACTGGAATGCTTACATCTACTGATGCTGCAGTCTGCTGAGGTGGACAAATAGGAAACATCTATTGTTCCAAGGGACAAAGCAGTTTCATCCATGACACAGGAGTTGAACTGAAGATCACACACTGCAAAATAATAACATGTGCATATATATATTATATTTATCTGTACATTCATATATTTATATGCATGCACAGAAACACACACCTAATTTCAGAGATGGGCATCTAGCAATGAATTAGCAAACTGGTATTTTTTCACCCTTCAGTAAAAATTCACCTTGAAAGATGCTTCCTTGCAGCTAGAAATCAGCATGATTTTAATATGCTAAAAACCCCAGCACATTTGACTTCCATAAAAACACAGCTTCCTGCATACTTTTCTCTCCCTGCTCTTCTTCCCATAACAGGTCACTATAGTGCTTTTGTAATTTTCCACTGTTCTTTACTGCATGGTTTAAACCCTGCAGCCATACGGATACACATGTCAGAGCCTTTCATAAGTTTACTATTCCCTTGCACTGTGACCTTGCTCTTTCATAATTTGCTTCTCAAGGACGTCTATGATCTACAAAAACTGTCATTAATGTTCTCACCTAATCCTATCTCACAGTATATTTTATGTGTCTGGTCTAGCTGTAGTCAAACCAGTTTGCAAATTCCTTGGGAAGAATAAGTGCTCCGTAAAAAAAGCAAACTTCTAAATGTGAACACATTGCTGACAAGTGACATTTCAGTCTTGTGGGATTAAAGAGCAGTAAAGAAATCTAAATTTCAATTATTATTTGGAAAATAAAGTTTTCTAGATAGTACAATGAACACAGTAAATAATTCTCCCTCAGCCAAAGAAAAAAAGGAAGGGTGAACATAGTAAAACAACTTAGTGTTGCACAGTGTATTTGCAAAAGACTACAAATTAAACTGCTTTGCTGTTGAGAGCCACCGAAATAGGAATCCCAGCATTTTCGCCAAGAGAAACTGTAAAGAGGCAATACCTCCTCTTCCATGTGTCATTGCAAGGAAATTTCTATTATGGGCCAGCTGTGGGCCATCAGGACTGAGACTGTTCCCACCCAGCATACTAAGCTAACATCTGCAACAGCAAGACCTAAAACTTTAGTCCAACGTTTTTGCCTCAGTGCCTTCCCCAAGTTGCCACAAACCCACCCCTAATACCTGCACGCAGAGAGCTCCCACTACAAACTGGAGTCTGAGCCAGTATAACCACGCAGACCATGCATATCCTCGCAAAGCCCAAGCACCTAAGCCATCCCTTTATCTTTGCTGGCTCTTACTTTCAATCTGCCTTTTATTTAAATTAGTCCTCGGGCAAATTACTATCTAACCCTCACAATAAATAATAAAAAAAAAGCCTTGAAACCGCAAACTCTGGAACCGAAATGTGTCCCCCTCGTGCTCAAGGTGACCTTGGCTGCATATACAAAAGATGAACTTTAAAAAATACGCAATTAAAAGCCCGTTCCAGCAGCAGCAGCAGCAGCCGCATACCTACCTGTGAGCCAACCCGCCCCCCGAGCGCCCGCTCCCCACTGCGGCGCTGGCGCTCTTCACCTGCCGGCCACCGCCATCCCCACGGGCTCCAGCAGCGTTCCGGGCTCACAGGGCTCACCGGGGCTCCCTCAGCAGCGCTCCGGGCTCACAGGGTTCACCGGGGCTCCCTCAGCAGCGCTCCGGGTTCCAGCCCCGCCGCTCACCAGACCTGCTATAAATAAAACCGCGCCGCTGAGCGCTGTGAGGGGTGCGCAGCGCTCCGGGCACCGCCGCTGCCAAGTGGCCGCCCCGCGCCTCCCCGGTCGCCGGGAGGGGCGGGCGCCGGCCGTGGGCAGGCACCGGCCCCCAGAGTCCGGCGGTGACGGCCGAGGCTCTTCTCGCCCACCTGGCCCCGCGCCCGCCGCCCGGCCCGCGCTGCCCCTCAGCCGGCCCGCGCCCCCCGTACCGCCGCTGCTGCTGCTGCCGCTGCCGCCCCGGCCGCACCGCCCCTCCCGCCACGCGGCAGCCGCTGCGCTGTCCCGCCCCGCCGCCGGGGGCAGCACCGCCCGCGCGGCCCGGCCCGGCTGCCGCCCGTTCCGCTCCGCCGCCTGCCCCCGGCCCGCACTCACCGCGGGCTCCCCTGCTGCCCCAGCCCTCCCGCCGGGCCCGCCGCGGCGCCGCGCCTGACGCGACTTCCTGAGCGCCCGGGCAGCAGCACGGCCCTGCCCGGCCCCGGGCCCCGCCGCTGCCTTGTCCGGCCCTCGCACCGCCGCGGGGTCCGTGCCCAGCCCTGCCCGGAGCCGCTCCGGTGCTGCAGCCGCCGCATGGCTCAACACCGCCTCCGCCGCCCCTCTGCCCCAACCCAGACAGAGCAGCGACTCACGGCTGGTAACTTTCAAATCTGAGCTGCCCAACAGGAAAACGCTGGAAAAGTGATGTCAAATGGTGTTTAAATGGGTTTGCGGCGACTCAGAGTTGCCGCTGAGAACAATTGCGGAAATTTCGGGACAGGTATCGATCTGCCTGCCCGGCCTTGCAGCAGTACCAGTTTGCCTTTTACTGAGCGCAAAAGTAAATGTTGATTGAGATTGCTGCATGTAACCAAACAAGGGCGAGAGCGTTTTTTGGCTTTGGCATTCTTGGGCTATTTAAAGACAGTTTCTCTGTGGCTCGAGTTACAGCCCAGCAGGAAGGCTCGTGCCTGCGTTTCTTCTTCGAATGTCCAAATCACAGCAGTGCAGTACAGGAATAAAGTGACAAAATAAAAGATACCGCTTATAGTAATGCAAATACTCTGCTTAGAGATTTAAGTAGCACGAGGTGTTGGTTTTCCTTCTAGATGTTGTTTTGAAATTATTATAAATGAGAATTGTAAGGAATTATAACTGCCTTTCACACATAAAGGAAAATGCATAAGATGTGATAGACAAAAACCTAACTGCTGCATGCGTAGGGGAACTGCCCTAATTCCCACAACTGAGTGCCCCAGGGAATACCACTGGAGTATCAGAGCTGATAGTTTACGAAGAGCATTCTGCAGTTTGTGGGTTAGAAGGGATTCTCAGTCTGAATTTTTGTCCTTTAGCAAGGAAAAATACTTTGTTGCAACGTGGATGTTGCAATAAAAACACCTAATTTTCAAATTTAAAAATATAAGATAGGAGCTAGTAAATCGTACAACTCATATGAAGTTTGTATTTCTGTGCAATAAGCAGTCCAGTATTTGTGTGCATTAAATAGTTTTTTTAAACATCACCTATTGTTTAAAGAAAGGACAATCTGTAATTGTATTTCTTAGAGCACATTCACATAGTAAAGTTTTCATCCAGTTTTCTCATAATCTGGGCCAGGAATTTCAAATTTGTCAGTTCTGGTGAAGGAGAGGTGGTGAAGTAGTGCCAAACACCCACTTTTTGGCCCTGGTCTTGCAGAGGAATATATCCAGAATCTCTGGCCACTTCTAAAATACAAGCCCTTAACTGTCCATCTTTATAACAAAGCTTTTGACTCGACATCAACTTTTTCTTGAAGTGATTCGTTGAAGGTCTGTTGGGAAAGAGGGGGCAGATTCTGCTTTCAGCTGGCTCTGCTGCAGCTAAGAGCAGATCTGTAGCTGCTTCGCTAATCAGAGCCGAGGCGGGAGGCCGTGTGTCAGCGACAGTCACAGTGCTGCTGTCACATCTGTGCTCCCTTTGCTTGCTCAGGGAGCATCTCATTGCCTCAGGGGAGGCCAGAGAACCAAACGCCTGTCTTTGAGCTGGTGACCAGCAGCAGGGCCAAGTCCCACACTCAGGGTTTGGTGTTTGACCCAGGGGTGTTGGAAACCTCGAAAGGGGAAGCTCAGAACTCCATTCAGAAAAGTGAAATCCAGTGTTACATCCAGTGGTTTTGTAACTCTCTTTGTATAAGGAGAAGATCACAAGAGCAAAGTCCCAATAAAATGTTGCAGCCCACATCCTGATCATTGCATCCAGCGTGAGTCTACATGCAATGAGGGGCGTCAGAGCTTGAATCATCTTAAAAATCACAGTGGAGCAGATGATTCAAGAGCTGGTTTACATGAAAAGTGAATATAACAGAGATTGCAATGAACACATATATATTGAGTTAAAGAAAATACAGGAAACATAAGGCTATTAAAATCCTTACAAATATAAAATAATTTATTTCACTGCATTTGTGGTGTTATTTGAGAACTTCTTAGTAGGTACTTTATAAATAAAGACCCTCAATACTGCTTACACACAACCTTCTCTAGGGTGTGGAATCAGATTGATTTCTTTCCCCCTTCCACTCATGAAAATAGGGGATCAAAGAAGGCACTTATTTTCAGTGTGCTATGGTGTAACTCAGAGGAAACTCTCAGCCACTAAGTGTAAAGCCATCTCGTCTGCTTTGCTTCCCTCTGTAAGAGATGAACTATAGTACAATTAAAACCTAACATGGAGCTTTTGGCATTGTACTTTTTTTTTTCATTGTACACTTTTACACTGGTATATTTTTTCTGGTTGCAAAAGTTATTTCTGTGATGTAAGTAACACAAAAATCAGAAGAAAAGCCTCAATGGCTTTATCATAATTTTGTGCAGTCTCTAGAGTCTGATTTTAGTATAATTTATGAGAAAACTGCTTAGGCTATTCTTCAGACTTTTGAAAAGGATAGTAAATAGATGCAGTGTTTGACTTAAACACACTGACTCTATGTAATAATGAAATAATGTTTTTTTGTATGACTGTAGAGAAGTTTTCCCATTTTTCTTTCCTTAAAAATTACTGGCTTATTGTAAAATAAATACAGAGATAATTTTGTCACTCATTTGAAAAGGACCCTGAATTAGTCTAATGGGAATTGCATCTTAGAAAGATCTTTTTACACTTGTATAAATCCTCAGGCTTATTAGTAAAATCTCATTTCAGTATTGAAAGTTGATGGTGATGTTGTGTTGCCATGGAATCAAGCAAATGGGAAAAATTTTGGAATGCCCTGAAGGAACAGACTTTCAGAGCTGCATGTGCTCCAAAAAGCCCAAATACTGCTGGGTTTTGCTTCCAGAAAATGGAGATTCTATCCGCTTCCATTGTTGCCAATGGGAGGCTTGCCACTGATCTCAGTAGGAGCGGGAGCATGCCTGAGTTTTGCAATCCATCTTTTTAAAGTCCTTAAACTGAAGTGTTTGCCTTGCCAATGAGTCCAGGGAGGTGATTTGCATATGATGGCAAATGAGCAGAACCCAGGCTTTGTGTGGATAAGCTGCTGACCACATTCGTGCATAGCAGCCTGCAGAGGAGAAAGAGCTGGCAGGACTCTTTTTTTCTAAAATAATGATTAGTCCTTCATATGTTTAAATTCCTCATGAAGCTTCCAGTGTTGTTCAACAAAGTACCTGTTTACCTGTTTGCTAGACGATTCTGTGCAGAGGAGGAGGGAGCAGGGACGAGGGGGCAGGGACAAGGGGACTTCTTTTTACATCGGCTCTACCCTGGGTCTGTTCTCTGAGCTCGTTTCCAGCGATTCCCATGATGTCACTTTTAGTAATGGAGACATGTTTACAAAAGAGTACACAGCATCCTCTTTAAAAAGAAACTTCCAACTTGGGGAGCATTACAGAAGTTAGGAAACCAAAAACTCTGTGAGGAGGGAATAAAGATTAAGACAAAGGTTCTTTGTTTGCAGTGACCGAACTTGACCTCACATGACTGTGAACAATAATGAATATGCACTTTGGCAGTGGCAGAACTCAGTGTCAGCAGTATTGCCTTTGGTATATAATATATTAAGAGCATCTGAGAGTGGCAAGTGGCCACGAAATGGGCTGATAAGATTGTATGTAAAAATGGTTTGGGTATACTTTATATCTCCTTTCAAGACGAATGATTTTTTTCTTTTCTATTTCATCCCCCTTATCTTGAGAACAAATACAAAATTCATTAGGAGTACAGCAACTCTCTCCTATGTAATATATTTCTGTAAATTTGAAAAGATAAGGGCACTTTAGCCCAAGCTGCTCCTAGCTTTTCCCTTGAACTTGTTACTCACATTAGTACAAAAAGGCTTTTGTTCTAACAGAAAGATCCAGTATAACTAACTAGGTTAAAACCAGTATAACGTAACTTTTACAGTTCCAAACTTATCACCATTTTTCTGTCAAGAAGTTACACGCATACTTGTGTTTTGTACAAATCAGAAAATCCTAACTATCCAAAGGGATTTGCCAGCATTTCAAATTTAGCAGTGCAGAATGGCAGAATTTGGAATTTGGATTTTCCCATACTCATGCCTTGAGCAATTATCTGCTATAACAATGCAGGCTTCCCCCTGCCTGCTGCGAGCAAGGGGAATGTGTTAGGAGGGTGGTTACACTTTTCAACTTTTGTTTCTTGAGGATATTTGCAAAGCTGACATTCTCTCCAAGAGTTGATTTTATGTAAAAAACAACAGATGAAGCATCTAATTTACTGCATATAGGCCCTAAATATTGTTGGATATTCCAAATTATTTGGATAATCCATTTGTAAATCATTACAAATCAGTGTGTGGGGGGGACATTGGTTTTTAAAGGATATATTGCATTTGCAGGTATTTCAAGTTTCACTAATAACTTCATTGTCAAGCCAAATAAACTTGAATTGTTGACAATTTCTCTGCAAAAAGCAAAGGCTTTCTTCTCATCTAGTTCCCTCTCCAGGAATCCAGAACTGCTTTCTACCCTTCTACAAAAGAAACCAAGGAATATAATAGAAAACAGAGACATCTGAGAGCTAAGGGCAGTATAAGACATTTGGAAAAAAAAACGCTATCTCATAGAAAAATCACAAAATAGTGATTTTACCAAATTTGCAGTGACTCATCCTTGAGTCTCAGAACTGTGAATTGTTCTGGAATAACAAAACCCTTAATTACTATGAGGCTCTAGGCAAGTGTTTCATCAGTATCTCAAAGGAGCCACTTTTCACAGCTTAGGTTTGTTCTATTGTGCAGCTGCTGGCTTTAGAAGAACTTGTCACATCTTGTAAAGTACTGTAGATATTGGAAGTTGGGATCACAGACAGCTTTTTCAACAATAGTGCACAAGAGGCTTTACAAGAGATTGACCCAGCCAGGTGTTTAATCACATGATATCACACCCCTCCCCTCATTTTCAGGTATTTGGGACCATAACCAAGGCACTGCTGGGTGGGACACTGGAAGAGTCTTGATGCCCTTGCACTGGGCAAGGCACAAGACCTGATGGTTGGGAAATTTTCACAGAATTTTGGAGACATCTTCTGAAACAACTTGGGAGAGTTATGAAAGTGTCTGATGCAATGGTCCTGATGCAGTCTGCCATATATTCCAATGAAGTATTTACACTCCCAATATTTTCCAATCCCTTATGTGATTATCTCTTATATAGATGAACAGAGAGACACCTCCGAAGGGCAACACTCCCTGCTCCCCAATTTATCCAAGCGAACAGAATGGATTTGCTGATTTTTGGCATTGCAAAAGCACAAAGAAACTTAAAATCCCCATAGATGTCTATATATATTTCCTTTTTGTAAGTCATTCTCACTAAAAAATGGATTTAGTTTATCATAGATATATGTAATTTATTTTATGCAACTGAAAATTTATCTATGAACACAGTCAACAAAAACTAAACTATAAATGTCATCTCAGCACAACAAAATTAACTGAGAACCCTGACAAAAAGCAGTTTTTTGTTTTTGGCCTTCTCTTGGCACTAATCTGGCTACACCAGTTGTTGCATTCCAATTCTGACACTCAAATAATGTTGAGCAATTTTCCCACAGTATGTTTCCCAAACAAAGGCATTTTTCTCACTCCCACTTATGTGTCTCTTGCATCTGGGAACTGCAGAAAAATGTCCTGAAGTCCTAAAATCCAGCCAACCATTGAACTTGTATTGCAATGCTAGATTTCAAAAACTGAGTGATCATTTGACCAAAATGATACCAATTGATCCAGCAAAAGCATACTTTCTCAGTTACTAAATTACAGATATTCAGCTCATATCACGATAAAATCTTACACAGGTTTTTTTTTCCACTGTTTGAAGCACAGCCTAATACTTTCCTGCACACCTTATACCTTCATGAGAACAGAAATCTTTTTATTTGTATATCCTAAACTCTTAAATTGCCTGGTTATTGCAGGATATTCACCTGAAGTGGCAGAGGCCTTGAAGAGGCCTCTAGAAGATTATGTTTTTCCCCTTTATAAAACAACATATTACTAACTTGGTATTTCACACATGACTAGCCATTGCTTCAGGAAAATTATATGGGTCACAGCATGACAGGCTGGATGCATAAAGCTGCTTGTGGGCTAAGTCACCCCACAGCTCTTTCAGGATAATATAGGACAATATAGGATATTTTAGGATAATATAGGATAATATTTTTAGGATAATATAGGCTCATGCATGCCTACCTTATTCTTACTACACTTTCCCCTTTCATGATTTCCACAGGATGAATAAAGCAAGCGTGGTTTCTGAAGGATTCTTGTTAATTTAACCTTTACCTACCTAGAGAGACTAGTTATTTCCTGAAGCAAAGTACCCGAGGCTGTAGGACAGGGTTGTTTTGAGCCAGGTCTTTTGAGGGAGGGAAGTGATTGGCAACTTTGTCACCAACTTAATGCCATCAACTTAACCTGAGGTACAAGCAAAGATTATATCAGATTTTGGCTTTAAAAGCCTTGTTTTTCAGAGACACAAAGTTACAAAGAAAAATAAAAAAAATATTTCTTCCAGCATAAAAAAACTGAGCAAATTTGAGTACCTGTTTATCAGCATCATTTACTGAAATCATCACAGTAGTTCAGGTGAACTAGAATTGGTGTTAACAGGCAATAGAACACAGGTCGAAAGACAAGAAGAGGAGCCTCCTGAAGCCACAGTGTCTTACTTCTTCTGAGGAAAACCATTAGCAAACTGCAGATAACCACCTCTGCACTTTGTGACTGAACTTTTTAATTAACGGCATGGATTGACTGTACTGGTGTCATTTTATCACAGAATCTTAAGGGTTAGGAAGGAACCTTAAAGGTTACCTAGTCCCAAGCCCTCCCTGCCATGGTAGGGACATGTCCCAGTAGACCAAATTGATCAAGGCCTTATCCAACCTGGCCTTGAACTCCTCCAGGATTGGGGCATCCACAACTTCCCTTAGCATCCTGCTCCAGTATCTCACCACCCTCACAGTGAAGAACTTTTCCCTAATATCTAGCCAAAGTTCCCCCTCTTTCAGTTTGTAAATATGATGATTATGATGATAATAATAATAATAAATTATAAACATTATATTGTTAAATACAAAAAAGTAATGAGCAGACCAGTGCACTTTGAATGTGCATTCAGAAAACTGCTTTAGTGGTCAGAGTATACTGATCATGCATCTGCCTCTGTCTCTTCCCTGCAAAAAGTTTTGTTCTTGTCCTGAATTACTGCAGTGTCTCTGAGATCAAACTGAGCTCCCCCAGTCAAGCTCAGTTGTGTTTCCCCACCAGCTTTTTTCACAAAAGAACTTTCTGTGCATTTTCACCTGTGACATTTCTCAGATAGATTTTTGTGGACAGTTAGTATTTAGTATTTCTTACATGACACATGTTTAGAATGTGCTAATTAATTTAATGCATAAAAAAATACTTGGAAAGCACTGGCCACATCAGAAACTGGAGAATGCTCCTGTGCACTTAACAATTAACTTCTGGAACAATATTCCAAGAGAATTATGTTGCAAATATCAGCCCCAAGTCCAACCTACATCATGGCATCATCTGACATTTTTGACCATTCCTCATCCAGTTCCAGCTCTTCTGGTAGATCATTAGTATGTATGGGCCAGGAGGTACCATCAGTAATCCAGTGTGATGAAACATGAAGTAAAATTTCATAGCTTGTTTACCCAAGCAATACCTGCTACTAAAAATAACTTGGTTACTATATTTTAACTAATACTTCAAGGACTGGCATAGATATCTTATCTGCTCCTGATCAGCCCTCAAAATAAGAGCCAATGTATTTTGAAATATTATTTATTTTCTAATCTAGGCATTTTAAAATATCGGATGTGGAGAAAAAGTCATCCATGTCTGTACTTAGAATATTTGGAAGCAGAATAATTACAGAGTCTGTGTGCCATTTTGCAAATTTGTGGTCAGTAGCATGATCCACTCTGTCATTGTTTCTCTGCTTTTTCTGTTCCTCTGGGGACTCTATGTAAGATGATTCCTGACCATAGATATATTTGATATCACTGTGGTCAGTTAATATTCAGAATTTTAAAAGGCTCCATACAAAACAAGATGTGCACTTCCAGAGGACCATACTAGAAAATATATCCTGATGGAGCCCTCCAGTGAAGAGGTGCCTTAAATGTAACTTGTGTTTGCTATGAGAATTCAAATGAATCATTTAGAAAGGTGTTAAATTAAGGATAGAGAAGGAAAGGAGGTAATGTTATAGCTAAAACATTTTAAATTCCAACTGTATCTACAATCCTTCTGATTTAGACTTAAACTTCTATTTTTTGCTAAACTGAGATTCCTTTTCTCATCTCCATTCTCTTCAATTTCTTCCATTTTATGCTACATTCTGTATTTATTGCAGTATCAAAGATATCTTCAGACTTTTGCCTCAGTACAGGTCCTGACTTAGCTTTATTAAAATTAAAGAAAAGAAAAAGAGCTAAAATAGTAAATCTAGTATAAAATAAATTAAACCCCCCTCTTTTGAATGTTGACTATGTCTTCTGATCTCTTCTCTACCTACATGTTATTTGTATTTCAGCTTATATAGCCTGAAATACTTGGGGTAAAATCATAGCATGGCAAAGCCCACTGGCAGATCTCCCTCCTTGACGAGGAAAGCTGCATCACAGTGGTGTATGATACAAATATCACAAAACTTATATATTCTATTAGAGGACAACCACGGGCACTTTCTGAGCCCTATTGAGCTTATGCTCCACACTTCTGTATTAACCAAGCACTTAACTTACGCAGGGAGGACTTGAATGTAAAATTTATTCAGCCGAGAGTAACCTTTGAAACCACACTCACACTATCAGCTGTGATTTGTGCAGGACACCTCAGGAGCTGCAATCTATGCATCCTTACGTAACAGGCATTAAGAAGCAGTTACACAACTTAATGCAAACACCACCAGCAGATGAAAATCCATGGCACAGACGGGATCTTGAGTAATCATCAATGCAGTGCCAGAAAGCAAATTCTACCTGCAGAAAACATTTTTTTTGTGTGTTAAATCCATTTTCCTTGGATGCTCTGTAGTTCTGTTGCTGGTAATCTTAATAGTCTGCCACAAAGTGGATTTTCATTGTGAAATTTTTATCCTTCAAAACCTGGCAATACAAACTTTGACCAACGCTGCCAGAAAATGTGTGTGCAATTCAACTCATATCTTTACTGACTGCAATAATAAACTTTTGGTCTAAAACAAACATGTCATTAGCAAACAGATACTTTTGTGCACTGAGGTTACTTGGGCCTCTTTCCTCCTGTCATCCCATTTTTCACTCACTGTTCAGACACTTAATGTTTGGTGTCTATGAGTATGTCTTCATGATGCCAAGGCAACTTTCTCACATTTAGTACAGGGGTAGAACATACTCCGTTTTTTAGTGCACAAAGTTTATTAGTGTATTTTAATTAAAACCGTTAGTTCAGTGAGTACTTTCATCTCAGAGGTTAACTTGGGTTACAGGGTATGCCTAAAGTCAGGCAGTTATGGCTATCCACACCTCT
The DNA here is from genome assembly GCF_963662255.1 of Cinclus cinclus. Lineage (NCBI taxonomy): Eukaryota > Metazoa > Chordata > Aves > Passeriformes > Cinclidae > Cinclus > Cinclus cinclus. Next base: position 9,097,241 of record NC_085052.1, on the reverse strand, counting down.
ATTCTAAACTGAAGAAACAGCATCTGTCTATTTTTGCTCTACCTTCAGGATATTTTCTAAAGTTGATGTAATTTCTTGATAAATATGTTTCATTTTTAATGAAAGGAGCATTCCAAGTCCCACTTTAGATACTTCATAATGCAGAAGTTGAAGTGCTATACGAAGTATTATATGGAACAAACACTGGTCCATTTTACATCAATAGAGATTGGGATGACTCCAGATTTCCACTGGTATAAAAAAGTAGATTTTTTTCCTCAGTCAAGAGCAGGGATGGCAAGACTTAAGTATGTGGTCAGAAATTATATTGGAAAGATGAGTAGCTCACAGTTTAACTAGGTGATATCTTTAGAAAACACTCAAGTATTTAAAACATCACCAGGCCTCAGATAAGACACAGGTGGTGGTTTTTAGTCTATGGCATTGCTTGCTTCCTTGACTGATGTGTTCATAATGGATAAAGAGGTGATGTTTTTGAATCAAATATATTTAAACAGCAATAAAATAGTAATACTGGATAATTAAGGCAGACAGGGTTGAGCTGCATTAAGGAGGATAGGAGTGCTAAAAGAAGGTTGGGGTTTACCTTTTTCACAGCCTGGTAAAAATCCACCTATCAAGTTTCCTTCTAATCCACCAGTCTATTTGCCCTGTTGAGTATCCTGTTTTAGTCTTCCATCACTCCAAACACAATCACTTGGAAATGCTGTAAGATTCATTCAGTGCCTGAAAAGCCTACCCAACAAAGCCCAAAGACCAGGTCTAAGAGTCACCTGAAGACCTGAACGTTCCTTGTTCACCTTTTCCATTTTATTCCCACCTCTCAACAGAAAGAAAAGAAACCATTCCTTCAGGACTTTTTGTTTAAAACAAGCTAGTGGCAAAATATATCCCTCACCAGGGAGGTGTGCAGTGATCTAGGGAGGGGAAATGATCCATCTGAAAAAGAAGTCCTCATCAGCCATCACACTGGTCCAACTGTAGTGGCAGAGGAAGGGTGTGAGGAATAACTGAGGGAGGGGCAGAAGCTGTGCAGAGTAGCAGAGCCATTAGAAGTGTCTGTGGAGCTTTGCTCGGTCACATCCCATTCCTTATGAGGAGTTGCATTGTTTCCTGTTGTTGAAGAAGAGCATAAACATGGGGGAGAGAGAGCCCCAGAAATCTAGAGCCCCCTAGACTTTGTGGAGAATGATACCAAACTGTGAGTTTAAAAAGTACATATTTTACATGATTTTCCAGGTTAGGACTTAATTTTGTTTTCTGGGAGTAAAAAAAGGAAAATGGCTTAAATACTGATAACATTATCTTTTCTCTCATTTAAATTCCCAATTAAAAAAAAAAAAACAAAACCAAAAAACCAGTTTGTTTGCATGCCAACAATTCAATTTGCCAGAATATATTTGTACTAATTCCCTAATTAAAACTGCATTACATTTGTCAGAGCCCTTTAGGCCACAGTAATATCAATGGGATTAATCACCAAAGAATTATTTTCTTGATCAAGGTGTTTTCCTGAAGTATTGCTACAAGGTACATCCAATTCAACCATGCTTGAGAACACTGTAATTGTGTTGGACAGGAACACCAATCTTTCCTTAATGAAATAGGTTTCCAAAGTGGTTTCTACCACCTACAGTTTGGAAACCAGTGTGCTGCCATATAGGATGGCTTCTTTCCTTGCCTACTATTGGCAAACTTCCATTTTATCTCTATATGTTCAGTTAAACCTCTACTTACAAACTAAAGGATCTATGAGTACAGAAAAAATCTGGGAAATGTGATGAAACATTTATGTATCATCTTCTGACTTGCCTATCTTAATTTTTTTTAATATTTCTTTGTACTGGTTAACCAGAACTATCTGTCATCTGCAACTTCCTAACTGGATTGTTTTAACTAACAGGTACATACAAACATCATGCCGCCGACTTATTTTTAATCAGGGATTTCTTGTGCCCAATTAAAAAATAGCAAAAAAGGAATACATAAAAAGATAGCTGTAAAACAGGCAGTGATTTTGAAGGAAATTAAGCTGCTCTGCTTCACATATTGCCCCATTCCAGGAAACCTGAGAAACATTTGTTATCCAGCCTGCAAGTATCCTGAGCACTGTATGGACACCTCTAATTGTATTTCGTTTTATGCAAAAAATATGGCAAAATAACCTGTGCATTACCATGGCCTGCCAGTCCTGCCACATGTGTGGTCATGAGAAAGGACATAAATAAAATCTACCTGGATAAAGAATGATTCATACATAGAGAGGAGGTGCCCAGGAGAGGTGCCAGGGATGATCTCTGCCCCCTGCTATTTTATCTGTCTTGCTGAGGCATTTGCAGCTCCCATTACTGTGATACCAGAATATATAAGGACATACAGCTGTTCTTACAACACTCAGATGGGGGGGGCAGATTACATGGGTTATCCTGGGTCAGAAGTTTGAAGAAGATCATTGCACAAGCTCCACATGCTCTTGATGGGTAGAAGGTGTTTATTGACCATTCCTGTATAAATCATTACCTAACCACATTCCCAAAGCATCCAAGTGTTTCTCAAGCATTCATGCTAAAATAGTCAAGAAGTACAATCTTAGAAGTGTTACTGGACATGAACCAATGACTGAAATGACTTGCAGCAACTTCTTTCAGTGCACAACAACTTCTCTTCTGTTATGGTTGTCAAGATAAATATGTTCCATAACAAGGCTTCTAAATGTCTATTGTCTAGTCTATCATTTTAACCACAGAATGATGAGTAAGACTGTATTTCCCCCATTGTCCATGTAGTCATAAAATTGAGTTAATTTCTTTTAGATGAAGATGTTGTTAAGCTACTCATGCCTCTAGGTTTTCACAGTTTGACTATCAGATCATGCATTAAGGCAACATTATACCTGAAACTGATTTGGAAGCAAAACATTCCTGTTTACATGCATGAAGAAGTCATCCCCAAGCTATAAATATATGAATATGATCTTGCTAATTTACTGAAGCCAGCAGTGACATTTCTGCATGGGACACAGGCATGTTACCATCTACTCTGAGTGATCTAAGTTGAATTTGATGACTGGATGTCACCTGGTAGCTTCTTCTGTAGAGGTTCCCATTGCTGCTGGCCTGAGTAACACAGTATTCCATAAATTGTATACATGTGCTTTACCACAAGTAGAGGAATAATATTTTTTATGCAATTGTTTATGATTCCCAGTCAGAAATTTTTGTTATTTTTATAATTATCTTTATCTGTAAAATGGCAGAATACTTACCAACCTGGTAGGATGTTGGGTAGGATAATAAACTGTTATTTGGAGATGCTCTTAGACTGATGAATGTTAAGTCCTGCAAGAGAGAGAAATATGTGATCTACTGACACTTGTCATACACCTATGTCATCATCTCTTCAGCCTTTACAGCAAGAAACAAGCAAGGCTGGATTGCTCAATTAATAATAGGTTTGGATAGCACCTGTCAATGAAAAGTAATGTGTTCCGTATGTTGACATATTTTCCATTAAAATTTCCATTAAAATACCTAATTTTACACTTTCATCTAAACATTTTTCATCCAGAACTATCCTTCTAACACACTGGATTACTGCATTGCCCATCTTTTGGAAGCTGGACTAGATGACCTCTAAAGGCTCCTTCCAACCCAAACTGTTCTCTGAGCCAATGACTTTACTGATGCCAATTCAAGTTCATGCTCAATAATAAGTTCATGTTCAATAAGCTTAGATAATTTGCTTCAGACTTCATGATAATGTTTTTAAAATAATTTCACTAAGACAACTTTTATTTTTTATTCTTGATTCTAAAGCCACAAGGATAAGTTGTAGCTACCTAGACAAAATCCTCATGACAGAAAATCTGCAAACAATAAAGGTACCAAGGAAAAAGCATACAAAAACAAATGTCATGAAGTTCCAGAGCACCAAATGTGCCAAAGACACATTCTGCAGCAGCACCATTGCAGCAGTGTAGTGAAGAATGTTTTCAGCTTGTATTTAATACACTTTAATTTTTACTGGTGACAATTCAAGGTTAATAAAAATCAGAGGGATTGGACCGGAACTGATTTCAACAATGCTAGAGAGTTTCACACAATGCACCTGTTCAGGTGATTCTGGAAAGCTATGGGTTCCACCTTTCATATCTTCATGCTGAAATATCTTGTCTATTTCAGCTGTAACCAGTATGAGTTTTGAGACTAATTTAATACATTAAGCTTAATATGGTGCAGTCAGATGTAGGAGCCAACCAAATCAAAAGTGTTTTTAACAGGTTTTAGTAGTGATTGCACTAGAGCTGGCTGGATATTTTTGCCTGAAAGAATGGATGGAATTATTACATAATACTAATCTTGATGGGGAATTTTTGTTGTTAATCATCTTTCATGTATCTAAAAATAAGAGCAATTTTGTCCCAATCGCTTGCTAAAAAATGAAGATGTCAGCTCAGAAATACTGCAACACATATGGAGAAAGAGGATGAGCTAGTTTAATAGTGATAGCTTAATTTCAACAATATCATGTTTTAGGAGAGGTGTAGTCCAAAGGCAGCTTCCTGCCTTCTTTCTCTTCTCCATGCCAGGATCCTTGTCAAGGTTGTATGTTCTGCAACATCTGCCCTGGTATAATGCACCTTGAGAGATTTTGTCTGAGACAGGAGTCCATGCACCTAAATGCATCACCCCAGGTCTCTGTAATGATACCTCTAAATAGAAAGGCTTTTCAGTTTTCTCTCTTTCAAATCTGTGGACTAATCTGTGATCACATACTAACTTTTCTCTGTTCTGTTTACATGGACAGCATTGCACACACACACACAACAATATTTCTGATAAGTTTGGACATGCAGGACAGTTTGAGGCAGAAAAGCACTAGTAGATAATATTAATACAAATTAAAGTCCTGAGCCTCAAACTCACGTTGAGCTGAATGGTTCCCTCTCAGGAGAGGAGCTTCAGTGATGCTGAAGAGGCCTGTGACATATTATTACTCACAGAAGCCATGGTGCAAGACAGGAAATCTACTTCCAGCTCATAATGCATGTCTGGATTCAGCTGTCCTAATGGCAGGCTCACACAGATAACACACATTTTAGCTATACAGCAGTGGGGGTAACAAAAACCTACAGCCATTCACCAGTGTAACAGCAATGTACTGCAGCAGACACCTCTCCAGAACAACTGAGATGAGCTGGTGGCTGCTGCTGTGCCATACTTCAAACCAGCACTTCCCATTGAGGGGAAACAAGGCAGAATGAAAGCTATGAGGAGTTCTCACATTTTTACATCAGCATGCCCAAGTGTTCATAACACACCTTTGAAATTTCCATTTCAACCTCTGGATTTTGGAAATAATAAGATTGAAGATGCAATGGCCATAAAAGACAAAATAGAAGGATAGACACAGCTCACTCCAAATCAGAAGATTCATTATTTAGTCATCTTAAATGTATCCCTATAGGAAAATAGTTTATTATATACTATTCCCTAGGAAAATCCAGTTGCTGATATATTTAGTAGATACTCAGATGAGTGAAAACAGATGTGGCGCTAATCAGGTGGGAAAGTCTGAAATAGCAACACAGAAAACCATTGTGGGTTCCTAACCTAGAGAAGCTAATCATCCAGGGCAATATTGCATACACTGTGACCACAATTGTAGCCCCAGCTCTAGACTGAGAGGAGCTGTGAATCTGCCTCCCCGGGCATCTGAGAGACCTACAGGGACTGCAAGGTAGCAGCTGGTGCTCTAGAACAGTCAGAAGGGGTGATACTTTGGAGGGGGTTTTTAAAAAGCATTATTAGCACAAAAACTGGAGTGGACTTACAGGTCTGAACAAGTTATATAAATGATTTGCCACACCTTGCTCTTCCATCTGCTTTGTCAGTGACTCCTACAACCTAGAAAAATTGTTCTAAGTCCTGATGAGTCCTGCTAATACTGAGAGATTACTGAGAGGCTAAGGAAAAGATGAAGGGGACTGAAGGACTAATGCATTGGGTGAGCTTCACCCAGCTAAGCCTAGATATTCATATCTGTCTCTCACCCTAGGAAGAAACATTCATTTCTAGGGCACAGTCCTTCTGATACCAGAACAGATATCTCAAGCATCCAGATGCATTGTTCACAACAGGCTTTGAAGGACACAGTTTCTCTGCACTGAATATAAAATTTTACTATCTCAAATACAGACAAAGCATTGACTTCTAGTGATCCCAAACCCCATCCCAGCTAACAACCTTGCCGGTCTGGTATTAAAGCAAATCAGTGAAGAGTTTATCTAGATGCACAGGACTGATAGGAAACCCTGAAATATTTGTAGTTACCCAGTGCTACAGCTCTGGAACTTTGAAATATGAACAACTTCAGATTGATCATCAATGGTTTTAACCAGCTCAAATCTCCTCCGGCAGAACTTTGCAGCTCTAGCTTCCCTGCAAGGTTGCTTCTGTCCTTGGAGAAGACATCAATCCTCCCACTGAGGATCTCCAAGGATCTCACTGTGATGCAGATAATTATAGGTAATCCGATGATGTACAATTAATATGTTCACCAGCACAGTTTGTGGGGTGCATGGTATGCTTTGCTATGCCAAGCAGAAGGATCTGAGAGCGGACAGGAATAAATCTCAGCTTGGACTGCAGGAGATTAATGATCTGAAGCACCTGCTGTGTGACAGAGACATCCAAGCTGAGATGCCAGTTCAAACAAAGTCCTTTAAACAAGGATGCTTTGTTACATAGTGTTAGAAAATACAATTCTTCTTTAAACAAAATTAAGGAATAATTTTTGAATATTTGCTTTTTACTAGAGACCAGAGGAGGTGTGAGCAGAACTGCTAATTCCCCCAGTGTGCTACAGATACTGTAAGAAGAGACAATTCTCCTGGTAAGGAGACTGAAAGCTAAAAATATAAGGCAGAGGCTGAAGGGCATCCAAAGGCACAGGGTGATATTCCATGTCCATGATCACACAGCTGGCCTGTGCCCAGGGCCTGTTCTCTGTCTCCACAGCACTGCTTCAGTACATCCCAGAGCATGACAACACAAATGAAAAAAGCCTCTAGAGGTTGTAGGGGAAAAAATGGTTGCATGGAATGATGTCTTTTACTGTCCTAAGTTAACATGAAGCCAAAGTTCACCATCAGTGCAAGGGCACAGCTGGAAGAATCTGCTGCTAAATGAGTGATCCCACCAGCACAGACTGAGCACTGATGGAACCAGTAGTGGGAGTGGATTAGGAGCAGTCTCCAATCAGATCAGAAAGCTGTTTTACAGAAACCATTGCACAAATCAGGAGTGAGACTTAGGAGAGATCCAAGGAAAAGCACCAGTCCTTCCTGAACTGGACAAACAGGTCTGGAAAGGGGCTTTGTGCTACCCCAGAGTTCCCCAAGTGCTTCCAGTTGGAACACAAGATGTAAAAACCAGAAGTATGTTCTACATAATATAACGGAGTCTTTCTGTCTTCCACACCTAACAAAACTTAACCAATACATAAACAATACAAACAAACATACCTTAGCTGAAGAACCTTGGTGGGAAAGTCAAGTGGAAATTATGTCCTCCCAAAAGTTTCTGCAACTGTAAGAGATATCCAGAGTTTGAAAAATATAGAAGAGACCCTCAGTGAGCACTGTGAGTTTAAGAAAAAAGTCCAAAATATTTTGTTCAAATAATTTCTTCAAAGTTAGGATCAAAAATGAAGCTGACAAATAATAATAATAATAATAAAAATCAAAGTACTAGTAACAAAATATGAAAAATACAAGGACACTGCATGATATATGTGATTCTCTGTGCCAGGGCTAGCACCTAGCATGTATGTACTTGAACATAACAACATTTATTCCTATCTATGGACTACACAATGTATTTATGTTTGCAACTGATGTATTGCACAAGATAATGAGTAGCAAAGTAATAACAAAGAATAAACCAGTTTCCTTGGCACCAGGTTCTAGATAGTACTAATCTGCAAATGGCACATGACTCATTGGCAATTCCCTTTCGTAATCCAATTTAAAGGGAATGATATAGAAGTTCATCACATTCTGCCCATACAGACATCTACATCCTACTCAGATAACCAATTTATATAGGTGTTGGCTTTGAGTCCTGAGCCAAAGATTATTAACCAAAAGCAGTTAGCAGAGAAGGATGAGCATGGCATAAGTAAAACCATATCTTTAGGCCATTACATCTAAGAAAAACAGTCATCACATAAAAGCAAACTATAATCTTTAGGTGAATTAACAGCTACCTGTTTTACAGGTGGGAGAGAATTAATTTTTCATAAAAGAAGGTGGCAGGCTATTTGTTTTGGAAAGGCTGAATGCCCTCAGTGTTAAGGTCCTAAGACTTAAGCTACAACCATGGGGTGTTTCAAGAACAGCACAAGACATTCCAACACATCACAGGAAGATTCCTGGCCTCCATGACATTCAGTCGAGAAATGTCTCTGTTCTGAGCTTTGCTCTTCATTACTCTTTGTAAGAACTATACAGGGAGTAGAAATTTAGCACAGGGGAGGCAGGTGGTGGATGCAACACACTTCCAGACACTGCCTAGCTAATTACAGCTGTGGAATCATACTCAATTGTAGTATGAGCCAAATAGATTCCAGGTTTTTTAAATTACTTGTTGCTGTATTAATGCTACTTCTATATTGAATAGAAAAGCTGTGACTCAGAAAAGAGCCACCACAGGAACGACAAATATTTAAAACTGCAGAGAAACACACTGGTCTTTCCAGATGCAGAACCACTAAGTGGTAGGGTGGTGAAAATAAAAGGGAATCTTAGAGCACATAAAAGAATATTCTACTTAACTCATGCATGTTAGCAAATACCTATTAATACATGAGTAGCAGAGAACCTTGGGGAGGGAAAAATTGATGAAGTCCCATCTGCTGTGCAAGTGGTTCAGGAGGACCAGGCCCTTCTAAGCTGAGAACTGGAGTGAGTAAATGCCCTGTCTCTGCATGGTTGATTCCTGTATCTGCAGGTGGCTGCTTAGCTCAGGGTGTATCACACCCACAGCTCAACACACACACGCCAGGCTGCACCTCTGGCTCAGCTCAGCTCTACACAGCTATGCACACACTGCAGAAGTGCCTGTACCCCCTCTCTACCGGTCTGCCTTAACAGCAGATGCCCCCCTGCTTTGTGCTCACTTGGCCTTCCATCTTATTTCTTTTTTCTCGTTCACTTATCTGGTTGCATTTCTTTTGCCTGTGGGTGTTTTTCAAAATCAGATGAATGCTATGCAAAAGCCGTGTTTAGTGCAATGTCTACCCGGCAAGGTCAGGAAGATGGAAAAAGCTCTCTGGCATACAAGTAAGAGGGAGAAGTGCAAACAAGAGAAGTTATATCAGACACTTTCAGAAGCATAGCCAAAGGCAGGGTCAGAGAGACCAGAGCAGTTAAAATCACTCAAATCCTATCCTGAGCACTGCAGTAAGGCTCAAGAAATCCTCATGTAAATCATTCCAAATCTCAGGAGACTAAAAACGTGTTTAGATTTTCCCTTGCATTGTGTAAGAAAAGAGTTTTCACCTGAGAAGCAGCTATTTCTATAGAAGACTTTTGACCACAAAACATTGTCTGTATCTCCTAAAGGGATCTCTCATTTTAGGGCAGAAATAAAAGCAGGATGCAGAGGTTGAGTATTCTTCCGATCCCTATCGGCTGCTCTTTAGCTATTTAGAAACTCATTAACTTCCAAAAGAGACCTTGGCCCTAATTAGTGCCTGGACTAATCAGCCTGCCCCTTTCTCCTAACACTCCCCCACCTCTCAGTGCCTTCTACAATGATTAAAAGAAACCACACTTCTTTTGTATAATTTTATGAATTGTAATTTTTGAGTTACCAAGATCTGCACACAACTGTTGAATCCACTTATGTCTTGGAGCTTACCAGACCACTCCAGAACTCTCCAGCTTGCTTTGGCACCCTAGTTCTTCATGAAAATGTGTATCACTCTTAAGTCCTTCACTAAACCAGGCTCTGTAATTTCCTTTCCTTGGCCTTTCATGCAGCACAATCTGTTTTAACCGTGATTAAAGTGTCATCAAGGCCATTCAGTCAACTGTAATGTTGGTGCTAATCCTGCAGTCTTTTTAACAATATCAATAAGAGGGAAATTAATAAAAAATTGACTAATTCCATCTTCCAAAATTATAATGTATTCTGCATGTATATATGTACCCTCCATCACAATGACAAAAAGATCTTATTGATATAATAGAAAAACAAGAGGACTCCTCACTTTAATTTCTGTCTAAATGGATGCAGTTAACATTCTCAAGTTCAATAAATATGAGCACTAAAAGATGAACTGTAAAAAAGCAAAATGAGAAAAGTTACAATTGCAAGGTATGAGCACAGTCTTACTTGGGGTCTTATGCACTTTAATGTCTGGCCAGTACATGCAAATTATTTTTTATTTCTTGAATTTCTTCCATTTTCTCAGAAATACATTTTACATTCATCCTGTCTACAGAAGAAAATAAAGGCTGTCATGCCCTGAAACTGGTCGTTTTGGATGACTGGACATGGGATCCTCTGCTGAACAGCCACAGATGCACTCACCGTCCTCTTCCCAGGTTAACTGTGATAGTTCTTAGTCACCAAAATTAGAGGAAGCAGTATCCTTGCACATGGACTATCAGAATAGTCAGTACAAGGGCTATAAAGTAGTAATACTACCCTAACAACTCTCTAATTAATATAATTAATGTAAATGCTACCTAAAGACTTTTATCTTATTGTAGCTATGCACACAGTGTTACAGGAAGGCAAACTGAAGCTATCGTAATTCATTATCATAATTATATATTAATGATAACCCTAGATTTCTTTTTCCAAAACAATGTTTGGAAAACATTATCACTACAGCAACAAAAATTCCAGCAAGAGGGAGGATAGTAAGCTCCTGATGGGTATCCTACTAGTAGTAATTAAATTATATTAAATTAAATTGTAATCAAAAGATTTCTCAGCCTGGTAAAAATAATAAAATATTTCAACAGAACAGGATGCCATTCCACACAAGGAGTTTCTTAACAGTACATCTAAGAGAGCCATGAAGCTAGGAGTCCATTTAAAATAACAGTCAGTGACCTGTTAAAAATGTTCTTGTTCTGGTATCCTTACCTTGAGTAGTAACATATTTACCAAGCTTGAGCCAAAGGTACGGTCAAACCACTGATTAAATATTTCCTGAATTCTATGGCTGTTTTCCTTAGGATTCCATATATGTGTGTACCCTGACCACATTTGCCTGTTTTCTGCTTCTTTACATTCTCATACACAAATTTCCAGTTTTGTATTTACTTTGTATTAACCAGTCCTGTCTTTGCATTCAAACACAATGTTATGCACACACTCAGGCATTTTCAATTTCTTAAAGATTTCTTAAAATCTTTAAAAAGAAACATATTAAGTAAGTGTGTTTTTCCCAAGTAAAAATTTTAGTCTATATTACTCCTGGGAGAAAAGGTTTCTGCTTCAGAGAATTCTGCAACAGAATATTTTGCCAAACAAGAAGTACTTTCAGATTCATAAGCACAACTGATCAAATACCAGACTTTCAATCCTGAAGAGCATTGCAGTATTTCCCAAATTGCAGAATTTGGTTGAAAAATTGAAATAATGAATTCTATGGAATATGAATATCTCCTAAAGATATACTTTGCTCATGGGATGGAGCATTATCTCCTTACCAAGTCTCATTTTTAAATAACTGTAGGGCAACAGACCCTTTTCAGGGTGGACACTGCTTTTCCAAATGGCCCTCTCTGCCAGTATTCTCAGGGCAATAAGTCTAAGATGTCCTCAGTAGTGCTGGAGGCTCCTATACTTGCAGGATAAAAATCAATCCAAAGATTATATGGTGGGCACAACAGCCTCATTGTAAAGTAGTGTCACTGCAAACAGAGTAGCTTCATTGGAAAAGGTACTTGATGAAAGATAGGAGTTAATTTTAAAAATACTTTTGTGAGTGAAACTCAAAATTCAATAGATACATTTGGCACATATAGGGGAAAAAGCTTTTCCAGTGCTAATAATAGTGGAGGAAAGTCTGTCAGTTTTGCAATCCTGAAAATAACTAGATTTAGATTCCTAACTTCTTTTTAAAAATATGAGTTAGGCATTTAATCCCTATGATCAATTTTTAAAAGGTATTTAGGTACCAAGCCCCCTAGACTTAAGATACTTTTGCATAAACAGGAAGCTTTGCAGAGACTATCACATAATTAAAATTTTAAAAAATTAAAAAAGAGCAGTATACTGGCCAAGCAGAAAATTCACAATAGTCAAGCACTTAAATAAAGCATCAGCATGATTGATCTCAGTGACCTTTAACCCAATGGCTGTTTTCCCAAGCCATCCAGGACACTCTGTCCAGTATGTTACATCTAAAAGATAATAACCATTGTAGATAAGATGGCTATATACTACATTTTGATACAAATATCAGGGCTTGTCACTGCACCTGAGCTACATTGCCCACTAGTCAGGATGCCCCCAGCTTTGGCATGGATAGGCAAATAAGAGATAATAGACCCAGAGGAACTGCTCCTCCTTGTGCAAAATGAGAGGCAAGGGCAGTCCACACCTCAGGGAAGGCAGGGGCAGGTTCCCTTTGCACAGTGAGCTTCAGAAACCTCCCTGAGGAAGGCAGAGAAATGAAATATCAAGGTACAGTATCCTTCTTTGTGCTTGGAGCTCCTGATTGTACCTGGCCTCCTCAGTTCACTTCAAGAGAGTGTGGTTAGACTGAGACTAAAGTGTCCAGGCTGGCTGTGACTGCGCAGTAACGCAGGAGGCACAAGAGCTTTTATTTCCTTCTCTCAGGATGGTCATGATTAAAATAGCTTTTAAAAGTGCAAACCCATGCATGTATAACCTGAGATCACAGCAACAGCCTGCTGCCAAGGAATCGTGTTAGCTGACCACCACTGTCTGCCCAACACCAGCTCCTGCCTGCAGAGCCGTTTCTGGCCGATGTCACACTGCTGGTGAGAGCAGCAGAAACCACCATGGAAACCCTGCACAAAGCGAAGGACTGTTGGAAGGAAAGGTTTATAACTGATATTTCACACACAAGCATATTTAAGTAGCACGGACAAAGTCATGAAATGAAGGAGATTGCTGGAGCAGCAGTGTTTACTGCTCAGTGGAAAGGGCAACTGCAGAGAGGTGGTGGAACAGGAAACATGGAAAGAGGTGTGAAGGTGATAATACCAGAAGGTGACATTATGTAGCAACACCTTCAGACATTGCGGGTTTAGTGGCATATTGGACAGACCAAAAGGGCTGCAACTATATAAGGAAAATAAAGACTGGGAAGTGGAGAAATGAGCTGATGTAGGAATTCACAAAGCTGACTGAAAGGTTTGAGGTCACCCTGCAGCTGGGCATCTCAGCTGAGTTGGCTCCTGACAGGATGTGCAGAAGGAAAGAAACATATGGCATTTGTTGTCCTAAAGAGGAACATCTTTCCAAACTACTTGTTACTAGCAACAAGATTAAGGCTTGGAAGAGAAGCAAAAAAAATTTGGGTGATTGAACTTATTTCAATCACATCTGCTATTTCTAAGTGATGTAGGCCTTGATCTATTCTATTTTTACTTATCTGTTAATAAATTATCTACATTATGAGTTAGTGAATGTATTGACAAAAATACAAGAAAATTATGTTTGCTCTTATATCATTGCTTGTGTGCCATACTGGAATGCAGACACTAAATTATAATTATAATAGATAATGAAAATAATCAGAACAGGCCAAGGAAGGGTCCAAAATATGGGACACCATTCAGAGGAGAGTGAAAGTTCTTCACCACATTTCATTAATCACCTTGCCTTTCTGTGTCACATGTGTCTGTTTATAGTACACCACTAACACCATCTCCTGGCCAGCTGGTGTCTGGACTAAAGTCTTTATAAAGGTCTCAGAGAGCCTGAAATGAACAGTATTGCAAACACAGAAAATACCATTGTTGCCTTATCTTCTCTACATTCATATCCACTGATTTCACCTATGCCAAAGTAATATCATACCCATTCCCAGAATTAGATGTAGAGTGTGGGCATTCCAGCTACATGTTTTATTCCAAAGGGCTTCCAGGAAGATGTATCAGAATACTCTCAAATCAGCTTACATTTTCAGAAATGACTATTGATTTGGGCACATTTTGTTTTGGAGCCCATTGAGAAAAACCAAAACTGATATTAAGAAAAAGCCTGAGAAAACAGACCCTTTCCTGGTGTTTCAAGTTCAGGACTTTAAGCCTTACACACTTTCTGAAACATCAATAATGTATCTTCCCAATCCATTGTTGTAAAAGGTTCAATATTCCCTGTTCATTATATATATATATATATATATATATATATATATACACATATATATATATATAATATTTTAAGATATCAAGATCATCCATCCAGAAATGCAAAGAGTAACTCTTCAACTTCATGTGCTTTTAGTATATCTAAACAGTTAACAGATGAAGGTCTGTCTATTTACTGAATTTATCCAGCTGTTTTCAAGCATTCAAAATAAAGATTTGACATCTTCTTGATCTTTCAAAATCTTATATATCTGCAGATGCCCAGATTAACATGTAAAGGCATTACCTTGGAGATTGCTCAGGGTTTATTGCTCCTATATATCAACTGGGCCAGACACTTTTCATTTCAAAATCACTTAAGAACCAACTCACAGCTTTGGTTTTCAAGGAGCTTTGGTTTTCAAGACCATATTTCCAGAAAAGAAATCATCAGAATCAGTAACTTGAATTTTTGCCTTCAAATTAATTCAGGAACATAAGGTCAACTTCTAATTTTAGCTAATCTCAGAAGAAACAAACAACAGAAGAGCTTCCTGCGTCATTAACAGCATAATCAATCTGGAGTCTTGAGCACAGTCTGTCCTGGAGGATGGAGTACTTGGAGCTGTAGTGGGTTACTGAGCAGAACAACTCAATGGATGCCCTGGAAAGAAATCTGATTATTGTATTCCTGAGGGATTTTCATAAAAGGGAACTACAGTGCCATACTTTCTGGAATAGCTTGTAGGAAATACTGCACAAATGCCATTGGTATATCATAATTGCAAACATTTTTCAGATGACCACAATGCTCTGTTCAGCCAGCTTAGATCGAAATGATGGTTTGCTGCAGACTGCATTTTTCCTCCAATTACATTCTGTAAGCTACATTAGAAGAGAGAAACTGTCATTTTAAAAGCTAGCAAATAGTACTTTTACCCAGGATGGTTAAATTGATTTTGAGTGATCAATGCAACACCAGCTATAGCTCAGCAGAAGAAAACCCAAAGATGTCAGCTTTCTCAAACCTGACTGTCAGAGGGAGCCCATGAAAATCTCTGAAGAGCTCTACATGGGCAGTACCACAGTCACCCCCTGCGTTTGGTGTTTAAGTGAATTCTATAAGAAATACTATCTCCAGCCAATTAAAAAAGTAATATCTGGATTTTATTTGGTATTGATTGAGTCATAATGCAACAACTGAATGAAAACCCAAAGGAGTGCCTAAAACCTTTAAATCAATTGCTCTGCTCCATTCCACTGCATGAAGCTGCTACATTTCTCTGCTACAATGAAGCATAGTGAATGGAAAGAACCACATCAGCAGCTGTCAATAGGGTATTGGTGCAATTTGAAGAAACAATACTCTTTAACTGATCTGAAAATTCGTCTATTATCTATGGGAAATCTCAGAAAGTGACCTTTTTAGAGGCTGAATGCTAAAGAATGTATCCTGACAAAGTGAGAAGAGAAGCATTGTGTCATCAGAAGGGGCAAATCCACTGAGACACTCAACTGGTAATCAATTGTGAGTCACCAAATCATTGTAAAAAAGCCATAAAGGCCACTGGGAATGGTAAACTGACAAGCAAGGGGAGCTTACTACCTTAGGAGGCAAAAGAGCTTCCATGCGAGGCCTCTGTTCCAGAAGACTTGGCCTGGCATTCCAAGCAATCCTTCCACAGCTTCCCAGAAAGCTTTTCTTATTCAGACAAACCCATCCAGAGTTTGCTTGGACACTTCCTGCTTCAAGCTGCTTACTCTTTCAGTGGCCCAGGAGAAAGAGCAGGATGGGCAGCTCAAGAGCCCTACACTGGGCTTTGCCGTTCTGTGGCTCAGTTCCATTATCTGCAAAACAGAGATAATGGTACTGAGATTGTGATAAGCATTATTATGATCAGTTTACAAGCATAGAACCAGCTAATTAATGCAGCCAAGTTTGATATATGTAGCTGTCAGAGTCACATAACTCTACAACAAACAGATCCCTTTCACAGGAAAAGAGACTGTCCCCAAAGATGATGCTATCAGACTGCCAAAAAATCACAAACTTTCAAAAATGAGGACAACACTGGTATAATGGATACAGTGTGTTAAGAAAAGTAGGTCTAAGAACGAACTAGCAGGATTATGTGTCTTGGGAAACCAAAGCTGTGATTTTAATCAGCAGCTGCCACTGATAGAAGTCCAAAGGTTTGTGTTTGATTTGAGACAGCAGCACTACAGACACTAAGTTTATTTCACAGGGAAAACAAATGGTTCTTAACTCTTCAAATGATAGGAATTATGGTGAGCATTTCAACAACATGATTTTTACCAGTCTTTCTTTCATGTGTGCATTCCAATCTGGATTCCACAAAGCAGGTTTATAATTCAGCTGGATCAGACCATGGGGAAATAAGGAAGCCGGAGAAGGGCTCTGTAGCTCAGGTAAGGGTAGAGGTGTTAAAGAGGGAGCAGGAGCACTCCAGGCTCCCAGGGCAATACAGATTGCAAGTCTGAGGAAAGGTTTCTGGGCTTGGGAATATGAGGCACTTCCAAGTTATGTGGTAATCAAGTCCTTTACTGCAATCCAGCATTCCTCCTGCTTCTGAAATTTCTTTATCTGTTTGCCCCTTAATTTGTCTTAGCTTTATTTTTTTCTTCCTTAACCATATTTTAAAAATGAGGAGCATACATTTAGGATGAGTTTCTCAGCAGTCAATGGAATTCCCACTGAGGGATCCCAGAGGATAAATTTGCCTTTAGTATACTTTTTATGTTTCAATGCACTGCAGTCCTGTTTTTGTCAGGTTTTCGGTAGCAAAGCATGCAGGCTGGGTGAGCAGCATTATTCATGACCAACACACATGGCCAGGAATCAGGCAGAAGATCAGACATCCGCTGCAGACTCTTTTAAATTTGTAGTGACATACCCCAACCCAAACTGAGAAACACCATATTTCAGGAACCTTCCCAGCACCAGTGGGGTAAAAGAGAGCATTACTGGAGCAAGAAGAGAATGGTGACTGTGTCAGAGCCAGCTGCCAAACTGAGAAGATTAAACTAATGAATGACACAAAGAGTCCATTCTTCCTTTTTTTCTCACCTGCCTCTTAAAATCCTCCCCCACACTGAGGTGAGATCCTCACCCACACTGCTAAAAGATCAAGACCTATTGTTGAGATAACAAGAACTAAAAGGTTTACAAGGTGTTATACAGGATGGTATGATTAAGATCCAAAAAAGCACTCATGTACCTCAAAAGCCATTTAGGCCACATTCAGGTGATTACAGAATGCTATTCCACAGCAATAACCAGCCATTACAAAATACTTAATCCCTGTGTTCTCACCAGAAAATCCCTGCAGTTCTGCTCTGACACATACCAGAGGGGACAGCAGCTCTGGACTCAGTGGAGCCCAGCAGCCACAGCCACACCCTCTTCAAAGAACAGCTGAAGCAGACTGGTGGTCAGGATTACAGTAGACCTAGATGCAATTCTTGCTTGTTGAGAAGCTATCTTTCCCCCAGCAGTGCTCCAGCTTCTCTATGGAAGCTGTCCTTGGGCACTCAGTGAGTAATTGGAGAGTGCTGGAGCAGGCTCAGGCATGTGTGCTGCTGAGGGTGCAGGGCTGCTCAGGCTCCCAAGGCAAGCAAAAATGAATGTCAAGCCAACCAGAGCAGCATGTCTGGCTGGTCTCCGCTCAGATGCCCACACATAGACATCCAGCGTCATTTAAGATGTCCTTGACTATCCTGCCTGGCTTCCAGTTCCCACTCCGAAAGTGCCTGAGTGTCCTAGAGGTCCTGTGTCACAGGATATCCTGGGCACTTTAAAGATATTTGTGCAGGTATCTTGGCCACCTTACAGCACCTCTTAATGCAATACACGCCTTGTTTAGACAAATGAATTAAGTACATGGCAAGTTTAGGCATCTCCAACTAGAGGCAGTCCAAGGAGGAGTGAGGTCTCACATGACTGGCATAACTCATCAGTTCTGGTCTCGCATGACCTGTTTTACATGTCTCATACATTCATTAAATCAAGCACCATGTCTTTATTAAATCAAACTCCAAATCCTTATCCTTCATAACTAGCTAGCTCCAAGACATCCCCTAAAAAATTGCACCAAATAAAGCACTTACCCACACAAAGGCTTCAAGTAAACTCAGCTGGAAACTGATGTTCTGTTCCAACAGTAGCAAACTGCAAAACAGGCAGGACTTGGCTGGAGAAGTATCCAAGGAACATTAAATATGCTGGCAAAGCTAAACAGCAATAGGATCAGGCATTCAAATTATCATTAAATTATTTACTTTAGCCACAATTTTGTGTTCAGCAAGATTTGCTGTTCTAAATATCTGTCTTGAACAGCAGAATTGTCAAGGTAATGCTTCTTCAGCTGAGAGACTGTCCTCTCTCACACCCCAGGAGCACATGTGCCAGCAGCAGCAATGTCTCACCACACCCATGGCTGCAGGTGATTGCTGAAAAATGATGATTCAGTGTTGCGTAGTTACACAGACAGAGAGCTAATGCACATGGAAGTCAAAAGCAGAAGACTGTCTCTTCTGGTGGCCTGAACATCCATCTCTGGTTTTTATGTGACTCTTCCACAATGTCAGTTTCCTCTGATTTCCCCTTCTTCTGACAGGTCTTGTGCAGTTACTGAAGAATATCAGCCACTTGGGGACTTGGGGCGCAGGGGAGCTGTGGGTCTCAGGCTCTCTGCACATACATTGTTCTATAATCTGCTCACAAGGCTAAAACATTCATAGAATAGAACTGTAGAATCATTTAGGTTGGGAAAACCTTTAAGATCTTCAAGTCCAACTGCCCTAACTGCCAAGTCCACCACTAACCGTGTCCTTTAGTGCCACATCTTCACGTACCTACAGGTATGGTGACTCAGGCATGTGCTGAAATGAGTGACCAAGCATGTGCCATGAGTAATAAACTACTGGAAAGGTATTTACCCTGTAAAAGGCAAAACAATCTTAAATCCATAAGGTATTTATGACTTGAGGGAATAAATCTACACAGCACAGCTCAATTAGGCTTCAGGAAAATTTCACTGTACCAACACAGTGCTGTATTTCCAAGAGGATCCACTCACTCAGATCAGGCCAAATAAAAATACAGTTGCTATGCTTCCAGACCCAGCATGGATGTCTCTATGCCTGTGGGATAAATCCACCCCATATCTCAGACAAAGCTGAGTAGGCCAGGTTTTGGTGTGTGGAAACTCCATCATTTATACATTGCAGCCTCTGGATGAGTGTCAACTGATCTGCCTTCCCCTGGAATCAGGTTTCGACAGACACATCTGCCTGTCTCCATTGATCCTCATTATCCCGTAAGTTCTTCCATATAGCTGAGGGACTCTTCAGGTTTCTTATTTTGTCCAAAACAAATGAAAATTGGATGTTGCAATATCCCTTGCAGGTTCAAACAGCAGAACCTCCTTTGCTTCATGTAAGAGCCAGACAGTCGACACTCACACAGCTTTCCATGACAATGTCAGGAACAAGGCTGGAGACACAAGCTCTCCTTGTAGGTGAAATCCACAATAAGGCCTTCATTTGCTCTTGGTTGAAATCTTTACAAATGCTTAGGTTGCTGAGATTATTCAGTGCGTTTGGAAAGAAACGGGGAACTGCAACAATCCTCAACGGTGTGCTTTGCAAGTTAATGGCTTTCCTTTTTTTGTGTGTGCACTTACTGAGAGAAACCTAACCCTTCCCCAAGCCTTCACCTTTGATCAGTGCAGGTATCAAATGCTGGTTGGCTGAGGTACATTCTGTGCTTGTTTCTCATGCAAATGCAAACTACTATACACCAGCTGGCACCAGTGCCAAATTTGTTTCATGGTTTTCACTCTGTTTTCTACCTTTTGCCTAAAAGGAGTATTATGTACATGGAGATCAGTTTTCTGTGAGAAGATAGTGAGATATTTATTTTCTCTTACAAATTATGGGATTGGATCCATTTTGGAGTAATTCCACTGAAACCTGTAGTATTATACCAATGATAATTTAATTACATTATTTCCTAAAAATCATTAGTAAAAACCTGATCTGTGTTTCAAGAGCTTTGTTAATGTTATGGTGAGGTGGACCACTTACATAATTGTTAGCTAGGCATTTACAATATGCCTAATGAAGGTTAGCCAAATATCTTTTGTTCCAAACCAGCCATGGGTGGGCAGGCTTGCTAGGCCAATCTGATCCTTTGAGTTTGAAGAATTTGCTTGTACACAGCCATGAGTCCTTTCCCATGCCCAGTCACAAGCTTTCTCCTGCAAGCCTCCCCTTGTTTCTGGGCTATATATCCTTCTCAACAGCATATTGAATTGATCGTAAAGTCTCACCAGAAACCCTGGTTTCTTCTTCCAGACCAAATACATACTCACACACAGAAAAGCAAAAAATGAGTGCGTGTTGACACAGTGTATATTTAGATTTATCCTTAAGAAATCAGAAGTAGGCCTGAATCCCTTCAGGATTTGGGGTGAGGTTATAAAACAGACACCTAGAGTTAAATCTTCCTTGTTTTAGGATTTCTGACGAGGATAATCTCTAGTTAGACAGATCATACCAAATGAGTGATGAGCTTTGGTTCTTGTTCAGTGGATTATTCTTTAATTCAATTAAAATAACAACAAACCCTAGCCAGAGGATTTTATCCATGTGTCCATCTTTAAGTAATCTCATTTAAATCAGAATGTGATGGCTTGCAGGCTCACATGAACAGTGAGAGCAACTCCTTACAAAGCTTAAATCTTGGTTCACACTTGATATTTGAAATTAAGCACTGACATGTATTGGTTTTTCAACCTCTGTTTAGGACTTTGGATCAGTCTGCCAGAAGAAGTCACCCTGATTACTTAATTCTTCACGTAATTTCAGATTCACCTGCACATTGAGCAGCCCTCACAATGCAGGTGCACTCACGGCCCTGCTTTGCTCAGGTCTTCTGGCTTGAGACACTTCTTGTAGTGAATGCTGTCCTCAAGGTGCTTCTATGAATCTCACTCACAGGACAGCTTAAAATTTCTTGTTGAGCATTTCAGGGTTAGGTCAGGGCCACTGTGCTCTTCCATTCCACTCTATCCTTCAAAAATTCCAGACTATCAACAACTACAGCTTTATTACTGTGCCACCCTATACACCAGAAGCTGATTGTGAGGAGGAGATCCACACCAAAATCCTGCGTGGATGGGGCAGAACGAGGCTCTGCACAAGAGGAGACAGCAGACAATCCGTGAGGAGCGCTCAGGGCTGGGTCCCACAGGCAAGGTCAGCGAGAGCCGCTGTTTTTAGTGACTCCAGACGGGTATCAGAGTGTGAGGGTGGAACAGCACATGGAACCGGGTAGGCACACAGTGCCCAAAGCCGAGGCTGGGCCAGTTTACACTGCAAGACTGTTTAAAGCCCATGTCCCTTATGCAGTCTGTGCTGGTTATGCCTTGAAGGCACCTCCTTGAGAACTTCCTCTGTGAATTGATGGGACCAATTGGAGGCTGGTTTAGTTGTTGACAGCCTGAGAAACCAATTTGAAAAGTCGGTTCGCTCCTTGAATCACATTTGAAGCAAGTAAAGACCGGGAAAAGCTCCTTCATTTCCGGCTCCTGACAAGGTAACCCTGACCTGACCCGGGCCAGTCTGCTGGGCCCCGTTTTCAACCAGGGGCCCCGATAACCAAAAAGAAGAAAACACCATTGCTAAGATCCTATCCCTCCCCCGCCCCTGGGGGGAGGCAGCTGGGCCCGGTTTGGGAGAGCCCCCAAGGCTTGGTGTGCTGGGCAAGGTGAAGAGAGAGCCCCTGGCCTGCGGCTGGAGCTGGGTGCAGTCGGTGCCAAAGGACAGCCTTGAAACCAGAGCCTTGTCAGCGATTTCTCCTCTGACTGGACTTAGCAGTTTTTGTCTGCCCCCCCCCCCCCCCCCCCCCCCCCCCCCACCAGCATGGCCTGAGATCCTGACACAGCTCCAGCATGGCCTGGCCCTGCAACTTCTGTGTGAGATCTTACCTTTTCCAATGCTCAGATAAGACTTAGAGACTTTCAGTCCTTCCTGGGGTGAGAGGAAAAAAAGAACAGAAAGGATATGTTATAAATGTTATTCTATCTGTCCTTACCAAAAACCAAGAATAAATTTAGCAGCAATTTTTCTAATAGTAGCAATTGCACATAAATGAGTACAATCAACTATATTAGATCTACATGTTTAAGAATATACAAAATTTGGTAGGAAGTAATTCAGTATAATTAAGGTTTGTATGAAGCATAAGCAAAAGCGACTGGGGATACGGGGAAGGCCCTGCCATCCCTCGTGTATCAGTCAGGACAAAAGTCCCACTTATGTGCTAAAACGTACTAGTACAGAACTTTCTGGAAAACTCCTAGTTTCTATTCCTAAAATCTATCTCATTATATTGTGTTACGCATGCTCTGGTAGTTAGGGGTCTCATCCTTTTGGGGGCCTTATTTCCAATGAAGGCTCTTTGTCTTTATCAGTGTCCGCTCTGTAACCTTGCAGGTAGCGCAGGTGCACTAAGCTTGGTGCCATGTAATTTCAAGTTCTGTGCCTGGAGTCATCCCAATTTGGCCCAGTCCAAGGTCAAAGTTTTTATTTCTAGATGTGGCTTATCAAACCTACATCCTTCTGCTACTCCCACCTAACATCTGAGGGAAACCATCTGCTTTTTCCTCAATATTTCCTTTCTTTGCTTTCTAACAATTGTTTTCTATTAATACGAGTATAATTTCGCCAATATAGTTACAATTTAGTTAGCACAAATCACATTTATTACAGATACACCAAAGTCAGTGAAGGAAGAGTTAAGTTTTTAGATGGAAGGAGAATGAGGAGACGCTGTAAAGTTTGGCTGAAAAATCGTTTTTGTAAGCTATATTATATATATAATATAAGCTATATGTAAGCTATATTATATATATAGAATTCCTTTAAATCATGGAAAAAAGACATGGGGTGGAGTTTGAAGTGTTTGGAAGATCCTTTGCCCCGAGGGAAAAAAGGGGATCTCTGTTCCTGGGAATGAAGTATGAACAGAGAGACGAGAGCTGAAAAGAACTTTGAGTATCCTCTGAGCCTTTGAGTAGTTCATCCTTAAAAGTAAATCCCATGAGTTCGACATGCCCCACAAGCACAGCTCTGGGAAGGCTGTGAAGGTGGGAGGAGTTTCATGATTGCAGATCCCAGGCAGCTGCTATTCATGAAAAAAGTGGAGTCAGGAGAGAACTGTTTTTCCTCTCTTGAAAAAAATCCCTATAGCTGAACAAGAAGAAACTCCTCTCCCTAAAGTGAACTGAAAAAGATTATTTATGTAAGGAATTGACTGAAGTGTCTCTGTATGTTGTTAAGGTGTGAAAATGGGGAGGAGGGAGTGGTCTGAAGATCTATTCTGAATTTATTATTATTTTCTTTTTGTTGTTAATAAAGTTTTTCTTTATCCCCTTTTTACATTTTAGGCCTGCTCTGCTTTTGCTACTGATTCTATTTCACAACAGAAGGTAAATACATTCAAATTGGCAAACCCAAACTTTGACAACACTGCAAGACTGTTAGAAGCCCATGTCCTTTATGCAGACATATAAAATAGCAGTAGTGTACCCACTACTTCTGGGCCTTTCACTAAAAGCTGACACAAACAGAAGGTAATGGGTCACCAGAAAATTCCACTAGCTAGCCAAGACATTCATAGGCAACTTCCTGATTGATGGTCATACGAAGAGTAAATTTGTTTTAGTTTTCTGTGCAATGGTAAATTTTACACAATTTAATATGCAATGTATATTACATGCATTTAGTATTATGTACTATTATTATGTAGTATAATGCTTAGGCTTATGGAAAAGCCTATCTAAACTCAGATTACCTGCCTGTGAGCTTTTATTAAAAAATACGTGAAAAAACCAACTCCAAAAGTAGTATGTGATCTGTTCCCATTACTTTTGTCCACTTGTATGGCACAAAAGCTTGACATTCTCAACAAGCCACTTAAGAAAAGCAGCTAATTCCTATAAATACATTTTCACTGAATTCTAGCAGGCAATTGTAGCTTCACCTCTCCAGAAATTTTACATTTTCCTAATAAACTCACAAACCAAAATATTCAGTTTGTACCTTCAGCAGGTTTCCGTCCACTTGTTTGCAAGATCTGTAAAAAAACACTGTAGAAAGATTTGTAAAAATCAAATAGCAGCAATACAGACCCATCTAGGGGAAGAGAACTGCTTTTCTAGAACTCTTTTTTCTTCCCCTCTCACACTGGACAATACTGGCAGGTTGAGATTTAACCAGAGATGGGCTCCTTTTACAAGATTGCTTATATAAAGCGAAGATAACACCAGCTGGGCTCATTTGAAAGAGGACATCTTGGAAAGAGCTGACAGCGCTGCTTTTGGATTAAGACTGGAATGAAAATCTGAAATAATTAGCTCCTTCCTGTCTCGTAGGTATAACCCTTAATTTCTTGTAGAATGCATAGGATTATAATTAGAAGGAATTGTCACTGATATGTACTTTAATGCCCTTTTATAAATATATATTTTTAAATAGAGGCTGAGTGAAAATGTTGAAATTGATTGGTTTTGTTAGAACTACTGAACTGGAATGATTTTTTTTTCCCATAAATTATATTTCTTACTTCTGACTTAGTCTGCTTAGTGATGTGTGTATGAGGGCTGATACTACAGAGTGTCTACAAAGGGAAAATATGAGAACTGCAGTCCTAATCCCACAGGCTCTATATGTTTTTCCCCTGTGGAAAACAGCTTTCAGGTTTGAGGCCTGAAATGTCAATGTAAATAACTCCTATGGATATTTTCCTAGAAACTTGACATTTTGCAGCAAAGGAGAAAATGCATAATTCACCAAAACTGAACTACATCAAGTTAAGATTATGTACATCAGAATAGCCACAGAGAATAGTTCCAGCACTAAATTTTAAGCACATTTTATATGTTCTTGTGTCATATTTCTTCTAGTAATTTCTGTTCCCTCGTTTTTTCAAATCCCACTGTTTCAGTTTCATTTGGTTATATTAACACTTTAGGTTTAGACTCTCTGCAAGAAATCAAACTAGAATAATTAAAAACCACCACTAAACTGAAATAGTAAAATAGTCACAAAGTTATAGCAATGGTCTTTGAAAGATTTACCTGGTAGCTGCAATTACATTGGGTGACAGAATATCAGTAATGTTATTTTTTTCTCTCTGCAAATAGGACATTTTAACAGTAGCTACTACAAGTTCAGGACTGCAGACAATGCATGGTTTTTATTTCAACTTTTAAAAACATTTTCAGATTTTATTTCCTGTGTCCTCAGATCATTGCAAGAAATGGTGACTCTTGCTATTTATCTGCTGGTCATCTTGGCTCGTGCTCTTGCGGGGCCTTGCATCCCAAATAAAGCAGGTAAAATAACTTAAGTCTCCTAAGATCTTCTCCTGTAATTAAGCTGCCAAAGGTCTTTTTAATTCAAAAGCAAAAGGTTTTCCTTCAGACAGTTAAACTGTGGATTCTGTAGAACTAATCCTTACATTTATTTTATTGATCTGCTTAGAGCTAGCACAGTGGAGAATGTACCATTCAAGCCCTAACCACACAAAGAATTAGGCATATAGTTAACTCTGTGCAATAACCATCATGCAAAAATATTTAATCACAAATGCATAAAATAGCAAAGAAAACAAAAACAATTAGAAATGTTCTGTAATAGTACAGGCTAGATGCAGCAGATCTTTGTTGCCCAAACTGTACTTTAGTCCCACGGACTACAGTGAGATGGCCAGTGGTGATTGAATGTGCTGGGCTGAACTCCTGAACCACACCATTATATTAAAGCCAGAAAAATACAAAAATCATTGAAGGTAAGGCTCTAATTGCACACTGATTACTGTCTAGAAACTGAAGTGATCTTGTGCCAGACAGACCTGCAATGTAGATTTCACTACAGTTACAAAATGTGCTCTAGAAACGTGTTGAAATATGCCTCAATTTAGTGATTGCTTTTTAATGCGTGACTACTGTCAGATTACAGTCAATCATTTCATGGTATATCTAAAGTATTTGGCCCTCTAGCCATTTATTTCTGCACTTTTATTTGCACAAGCAGCTTCTCTTAACTGCAGGAATTTTCATAGCTGTAAAGTTGCCAGTTATAAATCTGAGCATTGACATCAGCAGAATCAGCTTGCATGTGCTGAAAGTTTGTAAATCAGAAAAAAAGTGAGTTATTAAGGTCTCTAGTTGACTTTGCCAGATTATTCCCTAGCAGACATGGAAAGGCTGCAAAATGAGGCTTTTAGCATAAAAAAGTGAGTGGCAAGGTCTTTAGAAGAAATAAATTAATAATTCCAGGGAGGGTGCCTTTTTTTTCCTCACTGTAGCAATTGGAAATCTTTCTAATTTTTCAAATCACTAATGTTTAGTCAATATTTACCCTTAAAATTTCCATCAGATGTTCCAATTAGCTCTGCCTGTAAAAAATACCCAATTCTGCTACCATGAAACAATCAGTCTGTTATGATGTTCAGCATTCACATCTGTATTAGCAATCACCATGTTTGAAAACACACAGCACTGCTGTTAACAGGGCTGGGAGTTTGGGTCATTTCCTATTGTTATTAGATTCTTCAGTTCATTTTTAAATCTTGGGTTTTGACTTGACAATTGGAGAAATTCGGTTTGTGTGGCACTACAGTGACAGTCCAAGAAGAGAAAAGGCAGAACATCTATTGTGGCCAAGATCTACACACCAGTACAAAACAGTGCAGATCTACAAAGCCTACCAAACAACTGCACCAATATTCTTTTTACAGTGTCTGTGGTGTTATAGAAGCCAGCTTTGCAGCATAAGTTAATGAGACATTTTCAGTGCAGCCCTTTTTTACTTCAGGTTTCTCAGCAGTGTCTCTGCTTTTCAATCAGCTATTCTAGAAAGATAAAAAATTTACACAAAGTTCTGCATTGGATTAGAAGGCAAAGGCCAAACTCTTCCAAAGAACACAGAATTTAAGAACCTGAAGGTCAGTTCTGTGTATCAAAAGCTGTTCTCATTAGGGAATCTTCCAGCATGCCCCTGTTCACAGAAAGTTAAGCCAAATGGAAAGTATGTGGGCAGACCCACGTCTTTGAAAGGAAATTACCACTGACTAACTCTAGGTGTATCATTTTCCTTTCAGATGTAATTCTGGTAT
Organism: Cinclus cinclus; assembly: GCF_963662255.1. Taxonomy (NCBI): domain Eukaryota; kingdom Metazoa; phylum Chordata; class Aves; order Passeriformes; family Cinclidae; genus Cinclus; species Cinclus cinclus. Next base: position 9,069,687 of record NC_085052.1, on the reverse strand, counting down.
ACTGCTATCCTAAAACCATCATTACCAGAATTCCAGAGTGTCCTTATGGATGGGAGGTTAATCAGCTGGCACTTGGAGGCATTTGCTACAATGGGATCCACGATTCAGGATATTACCAATTCACAATCCCAGACCTGTCACCTAAAAACAAATCATACTGTGGGACACAGTCAGAGGTAAGACTATGAAAGTCAGCATTTCTGACTCAGAAAATGGCTGGGCTCACTTGAGAGAGTCCTGTCCTCTTCAGCTTGAAGTAAGCTTTAGGTACCAATGGAAGAAGGAGGTAAACTGCAGTATCAAGGAGAAGGAAGAATCACACAACTGTGCTTTGCAGTTCCAGGCAGAATACTCACAGGCTTAGTGATATTATTCTGCTGTTCACTTGCACCTGTATTACCCAGAACTTACGTTTAGTAAGGCAGCACAGCATATAAAGAGCTACCAAATGTTTTTTTCCTTGGGGAGGCTGTTTTGACACCTGAGTCTTCATGTTTCAAAGTACATTCCTGATGCCTCAATGACTCCGTACTGCCTACATTTCTCTGTCTCACCATCCACAGTTCAAGAATCCCATGTATCACTTCTATAACTCCATCATCTCCAATGACTCCTCAGTAATTGTGAAGAGCCAGCCTGTGAATTACTCGTTCACCTGCACATACAATGCCAACTACCTGGTGAACCAGGCTGCCTTTGATCAAAGGTACATTCTTTTCTGGGAGTGTGTCTCACCCTGTCATCATCACGCCTCACTCATGCAGAATTTTGTCCTGTCCCCAGGGTGGCCACTGTCCATGTGAAGAATGGGAGCTCCGGCTCATTTGAAAGCCAACTGTCCCTCAACTTCTATTCTGTAAGTGCTCTTTGACACTCACACCTTCACCTTTAGCTTACAAAGGCTTCAGCCAAAGAGCTGGAAAAAACAGGGCTGCTGTTCCTGACTTTTATGTGTCATCGAGCACATTACTAGCCTGGAACAGAAAATTGCAGTGGGATTGGCGGGGGTTCTTCTTTCTGCTGATTAACAGGGATACACTTAAAGTGAACAGAGTAGACACATGCCAATTGTTCTTTTAATCCTTCAATTCAGGCAGATTTTTCTGCTGAGAGGTATATTTCTAACCTGCTGACAGGTTTTATAAGAAAAATCAAAACTTGTTTGTAGTCCCACTGCAAGAGCAGCGTGAATCTGCATGTACTCCTGGCTTTGCATGGCCTCTGTAGATACAGCAAAGCTCCCTGAATTTCTTTTGCAGCTTTGTCCCTGGTCCTCTCACCTGACAGATACTTCATGTATCCTAGAGATCTTTAGGTCATGCTGGAATTTTGTTGCCAACAATACGTTGTCCTTTGATATGAGGCAGATCATTTGAAGCATCCCTCTCCTCTCCATAGCTCCACTGCACTGCTGGAGCAGCCAGCTCCTAATCCTGGAATCCTTTCTCCACAGAAGCACAGTCAAAAGCACTGAAACAGCCTCTCTATTCTAATGCAACTAGAAAAAGCATAATTAGGAACATACTGTGTAAAATTGTAAGCCTAGTAAAAGGAGCATTTACCACTAGGTAAACCAATGCTAGGACTAAACCTGATATTGTTTGTATGATTCTGGTGCTAGCTTTATTACCATCTTACTCAACAAGAAGCATCAGGATTTAAGGTAGGCATTTCAATGTATTTGTAAAAACTTTTCACCTGAGCACCACACTGCTCCATGTTCAGCAGATTGGCTTTTTTTCTTGTGATTTCTGCTTGTCTTCATTCCTTTTCTCCAACATGTGGCCCTGTCCCAACTCCATTCCCATTCTATACACTCATCTCCATTCTCTCACTCCCACCAGCTTTCACCACCACCAGAAGCAGCAGTATCAAGCTTTCTTCCCACCTATGCTGCAATGTAATACATGCTACAACCCAAACAGCATCAAGTTCTGTCACTGATCATCATTATTCACCAAATATTAGCAAAAATATTTTTAAACATCATCTGGGGTTTGCAGTAGTCCTACTACCAGTGTAGAGTTTGGAGGTTGTAGGTTATAAGAACCCAGATTTCTGGGGTCAATCTCTTCCAGTGGTGTCTGAAGCTGAATCATGCCTTGCTTTCTATGTTACGAGTAATGCATGATGCCTTTGTCTTTGTCTTTCAAAGAATGCCAAGTTCTCAAGTATAAAAGAAGCCCCCTTTGTCGTTGAAACATCAGAAATTGGTTCTGACATATTTGCTGGAGTGGAAGCCAAGGGCTTAAGTGACAGGTAGGCAAAGGAAGGAGGAATGACTAATAAATGGGAAACTGGGACATTCCTTGCTGATCTGGGGTTTGTATCTCCCCAGGTTTAAAGTTGTTCTCAACAACTGCTGGGCAACTCCCTCCTCAGAGTACTTCTATCAGATCCACTGGCCTTTGATCAGCAAGGGGTAGGTGCTGGTGGGACCCAGAGGAGCCCCTATACTCAGCCCAGCCCTGAGGATGACTGGGAAGCTGGTTGTGGGATATCAGGGAGCAAAGGAAAAGCTGGCCCACAGCTTTGACACAGGGCAGGTGCTTTCATCAGACTTAAGAGATGTTTCACTGAAGCCACGGGGGCTCTGACACTGCTTCTCCACACACAACACAGGTGTGCCACAGACTACTCCATCCTTGTGCACGAGAACGGGAAAACGAACCGGGCCACGTTCCAGTTCAACGCCTTCCGCTTCCGCAATATCCCCAAGCTGTCCAAGGTGTGGCTGCACTGCGAGACGCACGTCTGCGACAGTGAGAAGTTCTCCTGCCCCGTGGTAAGGCCTCCCTGCTGGACAAACCCACGGTGCCACGTTCAGACAGAGGATGGCTAGCCCTTCCCAAGGGCGTGCCAGGTGTGGAGCCAGCACCAGGGCTGTCAGCAGAGGGAGGCACGGCACTGTGTGAACCTCAGTGGCTGGCTGTGCTCCCCCACCCCTGTCACGCCACAGGCAACATCGGGAAACTTGTTTAAACAAACTGAGAAATAAGGTAGCCATTGAAAAACTCGGCTCCTGCCAGTGTCCCAGACTACAGTCCTGTCTGACAAACAGCTACAGGTAAATACAAGTCTGGAAAAAAGGAGAAACTCGAGCTTTTTCTGTTTTACCAAGTATCTCGGTGCTAAGAGCACCCTGGGGGCAGTGGGAGAACCTGTCTCAAGTCTCCCTTCCCAAGGAAAGGCCTCCCTGACATGCTGCAGTAAGTTACTCCTCTTGCAGATATCCTACTCTGCATAAAATACATAAATTGTTTCTGCAGCAGGAACTGAGGTAGAAGAGTGGAATCCTTTATCCTTAAATGGGAGTATGGTTAGGGTGCTATACAGGCACATAACAGGGGCAGGTGCCCATAAAATGTCTTACTTTAAAGATTTTTCTCTCCACCCTTCACCAAGTCAGAACTCTGCCATTCTTTCTCTCGTGCAATGAAATAATATTTTATATAACCTGAAATGAAAGCCCAAAATACTCCTTGGCTAACATGCTATCATTTCAACAACAAATGTTTCTTGCTGAAGAAGAGAAAGCATCGCTCCTGGCAAGCCCAATTTTTCTTTATAACCTAGTTCTCAGTCCAGGAGCCAAATTAAGGCAGCATTTTGTATTGTACAGCCTCAGTTCTAAGCATGGGGAACTGACTTGTGCAAAATTTGCATATTTGACAGGAACGCATTGTTAGAAATTCTAAGTTTCAAAGGCAACAGAAAAAATTCTCAGATTTTGTTGTTTGTTTTTCAAAATTTCTTCAATTTTTTATGCAGCCACGGATCAGAGTTAAAAGAAAACACCAAGCCATTACTTCATGTGTGCTCCTGTGGCAGTACTGTCAAACGCTTACATCATCCTTTCAGGCACTGTGTGGAATTCCCACCTCACCCTCCAGTGCAGGATAATTGCTCCATCAGGCGACATCCCTTGAGTCCACTTCCCACTCAAAAATGCAGCTGGTGGTCTCCTGCAATTAAGGTTGAACCAAGCTGGTGGTCTGTGCATACAAGCAACTCATAACCAGAATTACCACATGCTGAGTTTGTAATAAAAATGCCCACAGCTGGGGATCTGCAAAGGTCGGGAGATGCACAAGGACCTTTAATCTGTTGTGACAGGCATCGTTAGTGCTGGACATGAGATGATCTATATGGAAAGGATTTGGTGTTCCCTGTTTCTACCCAATGGGCAACAATTGTCATTAGCAATAAGCAACCACAGAAACCTTCACAGAGGCCAGGGGTTAAACAGATGGAGCTCAATTTTCCCCTTCATGACAGGAGTTTTGTTTAAGGCAGGAGGGGAAAGGCAGCCCACCAAAATCTTCAGAAAATGAACTGTAAAGACTCTGCTTAAATCTCTCTAGCACTAAAACCCCAAATAATTACAGGCAGAAAAAAAAAGTCCTTAGAAAATATGCAGCAATTTCCTTGGTTGGAAACATAAGAATTGTGCCCAATTGTGGGGTTTTTTAAATAATTTTTAGTTCTTCTGGTATACACGGCTTTCTCTCTGCTCTCTTGAGACATGTGACAAGCGCAAGCAGCGTGTGGAACAAACCGGAGGCGTTTTGGTGGCGGAGATCACCGTGCGCAGTGAGTGCTGGGTCCATGGGGTGCTCCTCCCTTTGGGAAGCAATGAAGCTGGCAGCATAGGAGCAAGCAGAGGGAGCCAAAGCCCTCTGCCAGACCCCTTCCCCCCGGGGCAGCAGGAGTCTAGAACAGGAGTTGGTCCCCTCCAACTCTGGCAGAAGAGCCCAGTGAAATTCTCTTCCCTTGCCAAGTGAGTCAAGGCACCCCTTTGGCATTAAAGATAAATGGCCAAACCACTGACACACTGAGCTGGCAGTGAAAGCTCTGCTCACCTGCCTGTGACCTCAGCAGCAGCTCAGACATGCTCTGGCAGGTTGCTCAGGAGTGGGACAGAGGTCAGGAGCAGCAGGGAAGTTTTTCTTTACACTGTGGGTCTGTACTTCAGCATATCCACGACACCTTCACGTGTTCTGGAGATGCTTTGTGCCTGTCTCTCCTGACTCACTGATAGCACTGCCATCGGCCTTCCCCACTGTAGAACAACTGTTTCCTCCAGCTGCTGCCTCCTGTAGGCACCAGGGATTTCTCTCTGAGCTGGTTCAGCTTTTGAAACAAGTCCTTGGAACAAATTATGTTTTCACTAGAGCCCTTTATACTAGTTTATCAACTGTATCCACACCAACCTGAAAGCTAATTTAAAATTACAAATACACAGAGTAGAATTATTACAACCCATTATGTTGCACTAGTAACCCCCACTGATGTTAAAAGGTAGGAGAACTGAGGATCCTTTTATCACTTCAAACAGTAAATCCATGAGGAAGTAATATTCAGAATTTTAAAATGTGACAAACGTTTTCTGTTCTGCTTTTACAAAGCATGCTGGTGTACTTTGCCCTATTTTAAATATCATCCTGATGTAATCTTTTTCATCCTCATTTATACAGGCAAAGGTTTATCCAGATTTTACACACTCTCAGGTAAACAACAAAGTATGACAATGAAGGTACCAATCCCAAATGTGGGTTTTGAGTGTCTTTGTCAACATAAAATCCATAGCTCAAAGAAAGAACCTGAAATATCAGTAAATTTGACAGAAGAGTGAACATTTCAAAATCAGATTTTATTTCCCAATGTTATATACTTTGTTTTCCTTCTTTTGGCACATCCCTCACACTGGACAATAAAATCATAGCAACAACTTCCAATACTGAACGATGCTTTCTCTAATTGTCACACCCTCTTCCCAAAAAGGAACAGTCACATTTTACTGGGTTAACAGGGGTGCCTGAAAGCATTTCTGATTGGAAAGGCTTTGAAACACACCTTTGAAAGTCTATTTGTTAACATTTGATATGTTGACAGAGCCACATTAGGGCATGCAGTTTTATTGCATGGGGTGGGAAGAGAAGGTGAAAGGGAGCTGAAAGGGAAGTACATATAGCCTGTGTTTCTCTTGCAGATATCATCTCCCACCTACTCTTCGTGATTGGATTTTGTGCTGTTGTACTATAAAATGCAGCTCAGCTGTACTTCGTAACTTTCCCCAATGCTGTTTGGACCTGGACTTCTTTACTAAATATGTTTATTTTACAGAGGAAAAAGGAAAGCCACAAAAAATCCTTGTGCACCATTTTACCAGATAAATAAAACATTCCATGAGCTTTGTGCCTCAAATACTGGAAAATCCCAAAGCAGATTTGCTTCTCCTAAGTCTCTGCTGGCATTTTAAACTAGCGAAAACCCTTGGTTATATGCCTCCTTTTAAAAAGCTGTGATGGCAATAGGATTTGTTTCTAAAGAGAATGTAGAGGTGTGCAAACTCAGCATTTTTCAATGCCACAATTACCTTCAGGGTCCCCCTTCCCTGTCAGTCTCAGTGTGGTACCAAACTCGCCTCTGGGCCTGGTCTTGCAAAATTCTGGTTGGTTCTGTGAAGTCTTCGAACAGAATGAAAACCAACCTAGCATATCAAGGGTGGGAGGAAAGGGTGTTTTTTATGTAGCAGTAATTAGAAGGTGCTCAGAGTTAATTACCTGACATTTCTTTCCTGATTCTCAGTGTTGTCAGCATTGATTGGTTGGATTAAGTAGAGCACACTGTAGGAGTAGGATGTCTTGCTGACTGGACAGGCTCAGTGCTGGATGGTTTCATGGTGTGGGTGCATATTGAGTACAGCTGAGGTTGGAAAACAAGCTAATGAGCTTTGCACTTCATGAACACACAGGCAGTGGCAGACACAGCAGGGTCCAGGTGTTTGGTCTGTACCTTAGTAGCAACAGCAAGACAAAAGCATTGGAAAGGGAAATAATGATTTATAAAAAGCAGGAAATATCAGGACATGAAACAATTCCACAACAAGCATAACAGTAGGTTCTTCACTTCAATTAGTTACTAGAACAATTTTGAAAAAAACTTGAAAGTGTCAGAAACATTCTTAGACCTTTTCCATTAAACGTCCAGGATCCTAAATGTGAATAGGGGAAGAATAACTACAGTTGCTACACTTCCAGTTAATGAACATCAATGAGTGTACCCGAGTTTGCACATACTGAAGCATAACGGCTTTACAGAATTTTTGCTATTGTTTGTAGAGAGGGAGCCTCCTGAATAATTCTGAAGGATTTCCAGCTCCCTGTTCTGATAAAACAGAGCAAGAATGAGCATCCATTACACCCCAGCGGGTAAAACACGCATTTCAGTCCATTCCCACGGGCTCCTTTCGCTCCTCCAGGTGCGGTCTCAGCCCGTGCGTGCTGCGGATGGCGCGCACAGCGGGAGCCGTTCCCCGCCGCGCGCAGCAGAGGGCGCTGCCGGCACGGGCGGCCCCGGTACCGGAGCCGTCTGTCCGGTACCAGCCGTGTCTGTCCGGTACCCAGAGGTGTCTGTCCGGTACCGGAGCCGTCTGTCCGGTACCAGCCGTGTCTGTCCGGTACCAGCGGTGTCTGTCCGGTACCGGAGCCGTCTGTCCGGTACCAGCCGTGTCTGTCCGGTACCGGAGCCGTCTGTCCGGTACCCAGAGGTGTCTGTCCGGTACCGGAGCTGTCTGTCCGGTACCCAGAGGTGTCTGTCCGGTACCGGAGCCGTCTGTCCGGTACCAGCCGTGTCTGTCCGGTACCGGAGCTGTCTGTCCGGTACCCAGAGGTGTCTGTCCGGTACCGGAGCCGTCTGTCCGGTACCAGCCGTGTCTGTCCGGTACCGGAGCTGTCTGTCCGGTACCCAGAGGTGTCTGTCCGGTACCGGAGCCGTCTGTCCGGTACCCAGAGGTGTCTGTCCGGTACCGGAGCTGTCTGTCCGGTACCAGCGGTGTCTGTCCGGTACCCAGAGGTGTCTGTCCGGTACCGGAGCCGTCTGTCCGGTACCAGCGGTGTCTGTCCGGTACCCAGAGGTGTCTGTCCGGTACCGGAGCTGTCTGTCTGATACTAGAGCTGTCTGTCCAGTACCCAGAGCTGTCTGTCCGGTATCCAGAGCTGTCTGTCCGGTACCAGAGCGGTCTGTCCGGTACCCAGAGCTGTTTGTCCAGTACCAGAGATGTCTGTCCGGTACCCAGAGCTGTCTGTCCGGTACCCAGAGGTGTCTGTCCGGTACCCAGAGCTGTCTGTCCGGTATCCAGAGCTGTCTGTCCGGTACCAGAGCGGTCTGTCCGGTACCCAGAGCTGTTTGTCCGGTACCAGAGCGGTCTGTCCGGTACCCAGAGCTGTTTGTCCAGTACCAGAGATGTCTGTCCGGTACCCAGAGCTGTCTGTCCGGTACCCAGAGGTGTCTGTCTGGTACCCAGAGCTGTCTGTCCGGTACCAGCGGTGCCCGGTGCTCCACAGGACATTCCGATCCCGGATAATCGCCCTGCAGGCTCTTCGTCCGCGTTTGCTGCGTTATCTCCCTTCCCTCTGCTCCCCTCCCACTGACACCCCGCGCTTCAGCACCCGCCGAGCGGCTTTGCCTCTTCAAATTCTTGTTCTTCTCCAAAGCCTGTTTCTTTTGCCTTGCTTTTCATTCATTGCACTCCTATCGTGGCTATTTTGTGCAGAAAGCCTTGAACCCACTTTCCTTGCAGGTTGATTAATTCCTTTCTGGTTATACAAGAAGCATGGCTTCTGAATCAACCTTGCACGATTTCAGCAGCTGTGAAGTGTGCTTGAGAATTCCCAGGCTGCCGGCCGTGGGATGGAGCCTTTGGCACACAAATCTCCTGCCCGTGCTCCCACACTGAGTGCGGCTCGGGCAGTCCTCCTGCCTGTTCCACTCTGGATCACCATTTCCCTGCACTTCTGGAATGGTTTAGTGCCAAAACCAATCAAAACACAACTGAAAAACAGCTGCCAGACGCAGCTGTGGAAAGTATCTGCCGGAGAAGGCAGCAATACATGAACAGGTTTCAGCTCCAGAAGTACTGGTCCTTAAGAAAGCAGAAGTTGTCCATCCTAAATAGTTGGCATAAAAATATCCACCTTCTTTTTTCCCAGCCTGCATATGGTTCATTACTACTTATTCTACTAAACACTATTTATATTTCCTGTATCAGAAAATGCATTGATTGCTAAAGATTTTAGCACAAGATGAAGTTTGATAGACTTAATCATTTCAGATGGACTAAAATGATGGATCTTTTCCAGCTGTAAGGGCATGAAGATGCTTGCCTTAATCCCTGCATCTGAAAGCCAAACACAAGTCTGGCCATGGAAAAATAACAGGAAGGTTATTTAGAGAGGATTCAGATAATCTGTTTAGAACCCAACATTTGTCTCCACAAAGATTCCAGTTGGGTTTTGTCCAGTTCTCCCTTCCATTTGGATGAACTCTAATGAGACATTAATTTTTGCATGCTTTCCTTCCTACAGTTTGGCACCGCAATGCTGAAGCACAAGGTCACAGAGGTCATGACAAGAAGTAGGAGAGATGAACACACACAGGCATCAGGATGATAACAACACAGATTGCAGCACAATGTTGCCAGTACAGTGACACACTTTACACCACATTTTGTTCAATAAATATAGGTTCACGTCTCTTTGTGAATGGTAAACAGCATTAAACTGGGTGGCCTTTATTTGACAGTCACTGCAGATGCAAATAAAAATTCAGAAGTCCAACAAAAACTGCCAGTGAAAGAATGAGTCAAATCTAACACAAAATGAGCAAGTATGCCACAGTGCAAGCTGGTACCTTCCATTGTGGACAATCAATCCTTAGTATTCCCAAACAAGCAGTGCTGTTGGCACTGTGATTCCTGTCCTGCCATCCCATGTCCAGTAGTGAAGAAGGAGCAGGTACTGAGACTGTCAAGTCAGAATTAATTAATGCCTCATATCCTGTGCTGGGTTCTCACAATTTCAAATGCAAACTTTAGAATGAAGCCTCAGTGGGTGTTTGCTGGGGGACATGCACATGATCCTGCTGCAGAGATGCCAGCCTGGGTCTGACCTGACATGCCCACCTTGTGCAACCCCTGCTAGGGCAGCCCTGCAAAGAGTGAAGCACCTCAGGGCTTTTCTGTAAAAGCTTTTCTGTAGGGGGATCTCAACTCTGTAGCACACTGAGGTAAACAATGCATGTGCTGCCAGAATTGGCAATACATTACACAACATAAACACAGGCAATGTCCCAGATCCAGATGCCATGTATAGAAACTCCCCAGTCTTAATCCTCATTTAAATACCAACTTCATATCTTTATTCTGTAAATCCATGACATTTTGTTTAAATGTACAAGTCAGGCAAAAGGAAAAACCCCACCTCAGAATAGTATCATGACTCACTACATACAAAACATATCATACATGTGTATGGTCTGTATTAGGAGTGAACCTCTCACTCTGTACCGAAGATAAAGTCTTTTCAAGTTATTCCCATCCAAAGGGCAGCTCACAGGTGCAGAGGAAAAAGTACCTATTGATTGATTGGACCCCATGGCCCTTTCATATAGTGTATCACTGCAGCCCTACAAAGGGCAAGTTCAGTGGCTTCAGAGAAATAAATAGTAAGTCTTGCAGCCCGACAGTCAGGCACACAAGGCTGAGAAAAGTGCACTGAGCTCTATCTGAAGCCAGGTTGCACTGAGAAGCAGAGACCAGCTCTGCTTTCCAATACATTTTTCTAAACTTTGTTGGTACAGGGAAAACCTAGGACATACCTCTTAAAAATAATTATCTTAGATATGCTCTGGTTCTGATAGATATTAGGACCTAATAGGTATATTAGAACCTATTTGGTATAAGGTTCTAACAGAAATATTGTGAGATTCATGGTATGAAGCCCACTTGCAATGCAAACTGCTGTTCTGGGTTCAACCAGTCTCCAGGCTTCCCAGATTGCTTCTTGGCAGCCTGTGCCTCCTCCCATGCTAAATTTTCTCTGCACGTGGTCTCATCCACATTAACACCCTCCTCCCACAGACCATCTCTCTGTGAGAATTATGACACAAAGCATCCACTGGAAGGGATCCCACCCTGTTGCTCTTCTGCTTACACTCACCTATTCCTAACAGAAAAATAGTATCAGCATTTTTCTTCTGGGAGCAGGCACATCAACACACCTCAGATACAGACATTCAGGACTTATATTAAATTAACTTTATCATAAAAAGACAATTCACAATAGGTAGCACAGACTTGTCGGTAACATGGCCCTGAAATATGTTCTGAGAAGATCTTGCAGGTTTAAATTTCATTCTGCTTTTCCATAAGCACACCTGCAGAGTGCAAACGATGCAGTAAGGCATGACAGGAAGTAGGGCACATAGATCCTACAGCTTGGAGAGCACTAAAGCCGAGGTCTAATGCTGAAGCAAAGGTCTAATGCTAAAACAGATGTCTTATCACTGTGAAATGTTTGCCCAGCACTATAAATTTATATGGTGATTAATCAGTGCTGATAAGAACATTCTGAGCACTTCTCATTGTCTTCATGCACAACACTTCTGTGCTAGCACCTTATAGTGAATACTTCAAAGCACTCTAAAACCACTTACTTGAGTAAGTAACTTACTCACCTGGAAGATTTCATCTTCCCTTTACCAACTGAGAAAAAAATGATATATAAAGAATGTCATGAACAGGTCACAGCATGGGGTTGTATCAAATTGGCACTCATTCCAGGAGAGGGGACTGTTACTGGAACAACAGAATATTAATCAAGGAAAAATAGGTAGGTTGATCTGATACTTCTGAGAATGAGTTGTGAATTGAGAAAACTTGCAAATTTTGCATTTATTTTATCTGTACTGGAAAGAAAAAATCCATGTATACAGAAAATCAGTACAATAAATTCAAGGGTTCTGATACATGATTTATTACGTACCTGGTGACACACAGTAACAAATCACAAGTATCCACAGGTAACATAAAATAAAACTCAAAGGTTAATAACCCAGGAGGAAGCTTACATCAACATTTTTTCCCCACACTTGTGCCAGGTGTGCCACTGTGCCTCAGTGGGTGTCAGTCCTTCCCTTCCAGTGTACCTGGAGCATCACCCCCCTCACAGCCAGCCAGACCTGGGCTCCACTTGTGTGGAGGCCAACAATGCAGTTTCAGCTTCTGTCTGGGTACATGGCCTACCTCTAAATGAATCACAGACATAACAGGTATTTCTTCGGTGTTATTGGTCCCACTGGGGATGGGTAGGCTGCACCTATAAGCATCACCAGTGGTTTATAACTTTAGCAACAAAAGGAGAGCAACTGTTGTATTGCATGTCTGAGATTTGGGGTGCATGATGCAAATAAACCTGAACCCTCAATCCTGCAAGTGACTATTTTCCAATATATAAAAAAAGGCGAAGGGGAAAAAACCCCCGAACTAATATTTTGAAGTTACTGTATCAGCAGTCCTTCACCAGAAATAAACTGTAATTTTTTCAGTATTTTTATCTAGGAGAGATTTTCAACCACTTCACAACTTTATTTGTCAGATGGGGAAACAAGTTTCCTCCTCACACCCTTAAAAGCACCAAAACCAGGCTGCTTAGGATGTACAGCTCCTGTTCTGATGTCACATCTCTCCCATCTGCTCAGCAGACTTGCTAAATTGTGTTTTCTTCCTTCAGAGCAACTGGGATAATGAGCTTGGATAAGGCATGACATCCTCACTATTATTCCCAGTTTTGGACTACCTCAGGGCAGTCTTCACCAACTACTGTAGAGCTGCTGAGAGCCTTCTGGCAAGGTTTGTAATTCAGTGGAAAAGTCCCAGGATGGACAGACAGATCCCTGTTGAATTTCCTTTGCTTATTAGTGGAGGAAAGGAAAACAGGCATTCAAAAATAATTTTCCTGGAATGCCAGGCAGGGGACAGCCCAAATACTGTCTGATGAACTGCCTGAGCCACACAGCACTGGCACCAGGCCAGTAATCTGTGCTGCTGCCACAGCTGGTCAGATTATAAACTCATTGTACTTCACTCAGGTTTTGCTTCCTGGCTGTCCTCAAGCAGGAGCACCTCTCCCTAACTGAGCAATCTCATAATGCCCTGGAGTTAAAAGGCAAAACAAAAGGTTATTCTGAGAAGTGTTTAAGGTAACCAGGCCATTTTGTCAGAACTGATTTAGAGGTATTGATCTCAGCCTCGTTGGTGACAGAACATTTAGCTGCCACCTCAAAATAAACCTATAGTTGGTATATGTTCACAAGTCCTGCAACCACCCCTCCAGCTACAAGCTGTGATGGGAAGCATCCTGTTGATTAATTCCAAGTGTATACAGCCATGAAAATCACATCATTGAATGCTTACAGTACAAAGGGATTTCAATTGCAGTTTCACATTCACAGTAAGTGCTTTTCACTCAGATGTCTTTCCCTGCTTACCTTTTTCTTTTTCTTTTTTTTTTTTTTTTTTTTTTACAGACATAGCTCCATGGTTTAACATTTCCTTCACAGGTATGGCACACAGCAGGAAAGCATAATGCAGATAGGCCACATAAGACATACCTTAACTAACAAACCTTAACCAACAAACCTAAACCAAAATGCATCAAAAACGCAGCAGTTTTGAGCCTGGCTTTGGTATTTGACAAATTGTTTTTAGATAAAAGTACATTTTGTTTCCAATAAATACATTCCAGCTTTGTCCCAAATGCAGCTGCAATTTCAATACACATTAATTGATTGCAAATCCAAAACTAGCTAGTATCATTCTTCAAGTAGGAAGCAATAAAAACATACCTAGGAACATCACTCTCACGTGGAATTTGGGATTTCTTAGTCTCTGAGGACTGAAATCACACAAAGGTGCCTCAGATGCATTTTGATTGGAGACAAACTTATTTGAGTATATAAATCTGGGGAAATCACAGATTGAAAAAAGGAGGAAGCTTAATATCAGTATCATATTTGGCAAGTGTTTGTAAGGAGGGAACACAATATCAAACCTCTTTCTCTGAAGGAGTATGAAAAGTTCCTTCAAGTCTTTCCTAGCTCTCTTCCAAAAAGTATAAATACCAAGTAGATTCCCCAGGAGAGCTGAGGGTGACCAGAAACCCATGCTGGTACACCAGGAGAACATTGCTCTTATCAGTGCAGAAATTAGGCCCCTTTTCTGGCATCCAGTTAGTAACTCCAATATTTAATCCTGTGAATTCCCTGAAAAAGGCTAGAAGTTAAAGTCAGCTCACTGCAGGATTGTGAGAAATGTATGCATTGGTATATTTGTTGATTTTGTCCTATTGACCAAGAAGTACACAATAGAAAAGTTAAGTTAAACTCACTGCATTGCTGCTGACCTTGAACTGTGAGAGAGCAAAGACAAGTTTCCTGTTCAGTGGAGCTGTTTAACTTCTAGCCACTGACACTTGAATGACTGCAAGGCTGAAGAGGAAGTGAAGAGCTGTATACAACCAGTTCCCTTCCAATTTGTCCCAGAACAAACAGAGCTACTGATCAGTGCTCATAATATGTTATTTGTTACCACATAGTGAACACTTATGTACAGAGTTTAACCACAGATATGTCTTTGAACAGTCCAATGGGCTGTAATTCAGCAGATAAACATGTATTGCTTGTTGAATGTCAGTTGGTTGATGATCAGTTAAATATCTTGTGGTGATGGAAAATTAAGCACTTTGAGGCAGCTGGAAATTGCCACCAGTGTTTTACCCACTCGTGGTCCTGTAAGTAAAGTGCCTGGAGGTAATACAAGAAACAGCTGATTTTTATGTAAGAGGATTGTCAGCCACAGGCTTCTCTTTGCTGTACAGAAAACAAATTTCCAGAATATCAAACCAAAACTATTATGTGATTAAAATCCCTATGAAAAGCATTTCCTTGATGGACAGCAACCTGAACCAACACAGAAACATTTGCAATCAAGACGTCAGTGACAACTAAAGACAACCAGAAACAGCTTTACTCATCCTCTTATCTTATTTTTCCTCTCCTTTTGTGGAGGAAAACTCACTTTCTGAAACAAATAGTACTTTTTTTTTTTCCGGAAATCCTTTGCTAAGATTCAACAGTTTGATCATTATCTTGGAATTTGTCATCTTTTCCTGATGGGTAAAAGTAACAGTAATAAGAATGAAGTTCTTTCTCTTCCCACCTTTGTCAGGGCAAATATCCCATTTTTCACATCCAGAAATAGAGACAATGTTTATTAAAGTCTAGCACATGATAGTTCAGGAATTACTGGTTCCTCCAGAGCCTTCCCCATGAAAGGACACACATACAGGCTTTATTTCTGTTACTTCAGTATCTGGAGAATGTGGGTGATGGGGAGACCACCTCATCACAGTGGGTGTTGATCAGCAGGGATGGTTTGAGCTCCGCACAACCAGGTGAATCATGGCTGGCAGCAGAAGGGTGTCCCAGAAAAGCCCAGGAGGACTGGGGCAGACTCTGTTCCTACTTCACTGAAAATCAGCAGCCTGGCATGCAGGCACACCTCAAACACCATTCACAGGCCCAAGCCTGGCATCAATCACCTTTCCAGCCACAAAACCCCACCACTGTGGTGATTAATAAAATGCAGTTTCTGCCTTCTCCTATTCCATTGGTTCACTCTGACTTGGCTCTAAAAAGGTGAAGGAGATGGTTTTCTACCTTTTTTCTGTTCCTTTACATATATTTTCTGACTTGTGTCACCTTTTTCTACAGTTCAGGAAGAAGAGAAAGTTACTGATTTGCACTTCCACGTTGAAGTTCTGAAATGGGTAGTCACATAGAATTATGGAATATCTCAAGTTGGATGAGACCTGTAAAGGTCATAACGTTATGTGTGGGAGTGACTTAGTTCAGAGTTAGTCACATGTGAACACTTTACCTGTGCCCTCCTCCTAGGTAAGAGCAAAATGGTGAATCTATAGTAAACAGAGCAAAGTCCTCCTTCTGCAGAGTGGGGATGCACCAAGCAAAGGGGAAAGCAGCACATGCTATCAGCACAGTTCTGGGGCTAAGTACAATGCCAGCAAGAAGTCTGTCAAATTATCATTTATTTGTGCATTACTTCCCCAGCTAGACTCAGTGGCCTGTGCTCAGGCTGTCTATTGCTGCAATACAGAATTATATATGCAAGTAACATGACAGAAGATAATATATATGCATTTTAAAAATGAAAAAACAATGAGTTTGTAAACTACCTAAGAGGCAAACCTTCAGTGAGGCCAGCTTCCAAAAACTGTGCTCAGGCAAGATGCACACAGCAGATGGCTACAGACTGCTCAGATGCAGATTGCTAAGAAATGGTCCTGAGTACGGGCATTTGGATTGGAGATATTCCAGAAACTGGATCAGGTATGTATTTAAATGCAAAGTTTTGCTCTATGTGGATGAATCGTGTTTTTAAGATACTGACTACTCTAGATGGACATGCTTTTATCTCTGTGCCAGTGCTAGGCACACAGTAATCCTTGCTGAGTGTTCTCACTTGCACTATGCAATGGAAGTGTGCAACACAGTGAAGTCCATAAAATAAATTGCAAAGAGGATGGTTGCAGTACTAGTTACAACAGCAATTTTCAGTGTTCACTAACAGATGCTTTGTAGCACAAGATGAACAATTCCTGTTTGTAAAGCTTCACAGGCTTTCTGCAAGATGTAGTAAGAAACATAAATTGTCCTCTAAACAGCTATCAGTAAGGACAGAGTCCACACAGATTTGGAAACACTAATTTCTTTGGGAACCACATATAACCTTAAAAACTGACTGCCTTTGACCAAACGTTTACACTTGCATATTAGTCATAACTAACTAGGAAGCATTTATTTACTCTTAAAACCCAAATATGCACCTTAGATGAGCTTTCAGCTAATGCAGCAGAGGTCCTGTCAAAGAATGTTATAAAGTACTTATGCTACTCATTGCAGAGGGGACACGGTTTTGACAGAAGCGTCAGAGAAGGACATTGTCCAGCTTTACTGTCTGACCATACCAAAACAGGGATATTTCAGTGAGAAGACCAAAAAAAAGTGCTCTAAAGATGGTCACAAGAAGATGAGCTTTTATTTTGTGCCAGAAAATAAACAGGCAGAAGTTATTCTCTAGTGCAACTCTGAATTGTTTTATCATCTTCAATAATCCCATTTCCCACTGACTTAATTTTTTCTTGTATGTCAGTTTGGATTTATTGGTCTCCCACAGATTTCAGTTGTTTGCATATTTTTTGTTACATATAGTACTATGTAACACATTCCTTACCGTGATAGCTTCTGCAGGATTTTCACACAGTTCCTGTTAAGCTCCAAAAAAAAGCTATAGTTATGTGTTTTTCCTAAATCTTTAACTAACATATATTTGTCCAACTTCCCCTATCAAAACATGGCTCATCTTTATGATACCAGAATACCTAGATCAAACAAAAAATGTCAATGTTTTTGGCCTGTCAATCACACTGAAAGGGACCATACTGAAACTGAGGAGCTTGCAGGAGAGTTAAAGGATGCTGCAGATGACAGTGATCCAAATCAGCAGACAGAATTAATGAAATGGGATCATGTGTTACCTAAGTAACTACTAGGCAATCAGCAATTTTTTTTTTCCCCTCGGATGTATGTCTGTATCAAGATTTATATTCAGAGGATGACAAGTTTTGTTCTCAAGACTCTGATTAAAAACCCCCAAAACATATATATATATACACACACACATGCACATATATACATATATATATATATGTATATAAATAATTTGATTTTGTGAAAAGGCCAGTTAGGAATGAAAAAAAGTAAATGAGCAAACAAAAGTGTTACAAGTTGAAAATTAAGCACTATCCCACAGATGCTCATCCTGCTCTTTGCACCTGCCCTGTGGCAGCACAGAGAACTGCTAATGAGCAGGAACAGCTGCATTAGCTGCTCTTGGACAATCTCTAGCTAGGCTTCATTGAACAGGTATTAAACACGACAGCAAAATCTCTTGGAGAGACTTTTTTAGAAAATAGCAACCTCTGCAGTAACAGGTAACTGCTCAAGCTGCTGGCCATGCAAACTGGGGAAGAACTAAGAGGGACCTTCCACAAACTCTGGTAAAAGTCCATGTAGCTGGCAGTCACTTAAATGCATTGTCTTAGAGTCACTAGAAATAACAATCACAAGGGCTCTGGATGAAAAGGCAACTAACTTCGATTTTAAACTCTCTCTAAGTCTGGGCACTAAACCTCAAAAGTTTTGATGTCTGACAAGCATAGGGAAATTCTACTGTCAAAGTAGATTCATTGAGAATGTCCCTTTGTGAATCATTTCAATTTAATGGGAAAAATGAATTTCAGACTGAAATTCTTTACCATATTGATCTATAGTAAATCTATACCATTTTCTATGTATCCTTGAAGCCACACTGGAAGTGATCTTGAAATCACAGGAAAAATACCACTAATAGATTAAATAACTAGAGGGTACACAGCATCCCATTAAAACTGTGTTTTCAGGTTTGTAAGATTGTAAGTAGGCTGGGTAAATCACTCAGGTGAATGCACTGCATAAAAACAAGTCATTATTACATGAGGGTGTAGCTGTGACAGTATAAAAGATGGTTGAGTAAGCAGATCCAATAGCAAAGAGCAGGAAGCTAACAACAGTGCTAAGGAGATTACAGAAACAACAACAGATACTCTACTGAAACAGGTAAGTGACTTAAGACAAAAATTACCTGAAGATAAAAAATAAAATTAAAAAGTTGCTTGCTTTATCCATTTCTAGGGCAAAGGTGCTTAACTGAAGTTAATGACTCCCTGTTGCCACAGAGTTAAGATTTCAGTTGTATTGTTGATCTCTTCTGCTCTCTTGTGTGTCACAATGCATGTTTTGATCTTTCATAGTAAGCTCATTAAAAGATGCTAGGAGATTTTTATGGTTTTATGTGTGAGGAGTATCCTCTCTACAATATCTAGTTCCGTTTACCAGTCTTGACTAACAGCTACTGTGTGATCACTTGGTGCACTTTTTGGGGTGGAGATGAGAAAAAGAAAGGGAATGGAGGTAAGAGAAATAAAAATTCTAACTTCTTAACTTCTGTGACAACTATTTGATACATGGAAATATGTGAGCTAATGAATCAATGTATACCGGTATGTATTTTTGAAGAGCACGTGGAATTACTGCAAGAGTGGAAGAAAGGAAATAACACTTCAACCCACAAGATAAAAAGGAGGATGCCAGCAACAGCTATTTTTTCAAATAATGAAGTAGTACTACAGAATATTAAGTACCCTAGTGACTACGCAGAGCTAAGTGAAGCAGTCCACTCTGCTGCCTGGATATACCTCCTCATACAAGGGTTTTTTCCCCCTTTTTAAATTTTTTTTTTTAACAAACAGATTGCAAAATTTGGAGATGAGAATGCAAATGAGATGAAATATATCTGGGTGTTACAGAAGTGTTTCCTAATGTGTCTTCTTGCAAAAACTTAATTTAAAAAAAATAAGGACACCAATGTACACCATTTTTGAATTAAATAAAGGAGAAGTAAAGGAAAGAAAAGAAAGACTCATCATCTCCAATCCTTGTCAGAATCTCCAGAGCTTTAGGTTGTCCTGAGCTGTGTTGGGAGGGTGAAGTCAAACACCTTCTATAGTAGCTCCTGCTCTATGGGAGTATGGGACCTTTTCCTTACATTTGGTCAACAAGATTGGTTTGGGATGTATTGCTCTAATATGGAATAATTAATGATATTACTTACACCAAAGGTTTTACAACAATATGTGGGTGTGTAAAATGAAGTGTAGCATGTGACAGCACCTCAGGAGGAAGTCTTGCAATGACCAGCACTCCCCACCACAGGCTGAAGCATGAGTAAGCTCAGAATGTCAGCAGCCAGAAGAGGACATAAGAGGGTGTTACCACAGAACCAGTCCTTTTTGTGGAGTGTATGCACAGCATATGGAGCAGATAATGCTTACTATATCTAAGCAGTTCTTAGTATTTACAAAGTGACTGAACAGTTTAACACTCTTTGAGTGTTCCTCTGCTGCTCAGAATCAGCTGCCTAAAGCTCATATAATTAATGATCCATTTCTCACTGATGATGCTGATTTGACATTTATAGTATTTACAGTATTCATTGCGTGCTCCTGCTAACAGAGAGACAAATTTCCTTATGTGCTGTAGACATGAGCCCTGCTCAAATGCCATCATTTCCTCAAGGACGATTTGAAGTTGGATGTTACCAGTTACAAACAGAGATGTGGTATTGCAGGAATATTTTATAGTGTTTGCATTGCATGCCTCTACCAGGAAGCACCTTCTTTGGATTGCTACAGAGTGAGTCAAAATGCTGTGATTGCAGTCTTGGCAAATTCATCTAAAGCTATGGGCAGACTGCCAGAGAAGCTCAAAGCACAGTTTTGGGGCAAACTATACCATGGTGGGTATTGTGTTTGAAAGGTTGAGAAAGGAGCAGGCTGTGTGCCAAAGAGGAAACACTCAGGAGCTCCAAGCAGCCTGACATGTAACATCCCATGGTACACAGAATAGTCCTGGCAGTGCTGCCTCAGGCTTGAAAGGTACTCAAGGCAGCATGAGCCAGTGCCTGCAGTGCCACCCCAGGATGTACAAGACTGAGGCTAAAAATGCAGTCTGTTTCTGACTAGTTAAAGTATTTCTCAAGGCTGGTATCAACTGCAGCAAATCATATTGCAAAACACCCAAGCTCAGCTGGAAATTAAGTGAAGACATTGTGCTTCATCCTTTCAGAAAAAAATAATGCAATTCTGTTCAGCTAAAACTGTTCTCTTGCTTTTTAAAGTTTGAAAGATCCTCAAAGCAAAATAGGGTTCAGCTTTCTGAAACTGCTAGAGACCAAATAAAACTCCTTCCTAAATAGCTCTGAGGTCTTCTAGAAAGTACTTTGTGGGAAACAGTCTGAACCAAAATCAGCCACTCACACTAGAAAATGATAAAGCTGACTCAAGAGCTGAGTACAGCTGAAGAGCACTACTTGTCTGGATTTGCTGTTAAGTGTGTACCCTTCTGTCATTTGTTATAATTACCAAACAAGCCCCCTTCCATCGCATTTACTAACAGAAAGTACCAACTTCACAGCAGAAAGAATATGCTCCCAGAACTGTCACAGGCACAAAGCAATTTGTATCAAAGGAAGTTCTCACCACAAGCGGATGAGAAGCCACAGGAAAACCATATTAACAGTATGTTAACTTACACAAAAGACTTAGAGAGAGGCAGCAATTTTCAATCTCCTCCCCATGCCAAATTTCCCAGCTTGTTGTCATAAAGTCTCCTGTCATTTTAGTAACTACTGGCAGGAGCACGGGGTCATCACAAGAATTTCAGAATTTTATACTGAGGGAGAAGGTAAGATGCATGCACTGGAGTAACCTGTGAACTCAGAGGCAGAAGAAACAATGCCAGAGGGTACAGAGCCCCTGACAAAATCCTGGCTCCTCAGAGCAAGAGTCTTATACCAAAGCACTCCTCCAGAAAAGCCTGGAAATGGAGCACAGCACGTACAGGAAAGTAACAGTCAAACTGTGTTTTACCAAAGAAGACAGATGCAAGTCTGAGTCAAAAATTAGACAAAGCCTTCTCCCATGCCACCACTTCCCACTGAAATTGGGGAGACATTGGTCCAAACACTGTTCCCAAATCCTGAACCCCAGAATCACAGGACTTGGACCACAAAGCAAGCAAACCACAGGAACAGATACTCCACCTCAGCCTTTGAGCAACCTGGTCCAAAAGGGAAGAAACATTCTCCTGCTGAACCTGCCAGGTGAAGGCATCAGAAGACTCCCTGGCATTGCAAACCCAGTCAGCATCAACAAAAGCTGGGCTAAAGTTACCTAAGGACGGCTGGTTGGAAATGGCTGCTGACAGCAATCTGGAGCGCTGAGCCCAGCTTCGGGCTGCCATGTGGGTAGGAAGCATTCCGAGGTGCTTGAGGTGCCACAACAAGCTCAAAGGTGTCTGGCACATTAACCAAAACATTGGCAAGGCTCACCAGAGCAAGAGCTATTGCAGCACTGATGGGCAGGAGTGGCACTGAAGGGCACAATGACATGTGCTGTCACCAGACTCTATATTTTCCTCTTATTCCATTTTGCATTCTGCTGGCTCTGACTTCTTTATGTGTCACCAGATATTAATTAAATAATATGAATTAATCGGAGCATTTTGGTTTAATTGTTTCAATGGCATTCTGAGTTTGGACTCAATACATATTGCAGCCCAGGGCAGGTCAGATTTTACAGCTTATCATATATTGTTTATCTCACTTCAGCTGGAAGGAAAACAAGTGGCTATATGTGATACAGTAAAAGAGTAATTAAGGATGAGGCAAGTACCACTAGCAGTGAAGTGCAAGATCGCCTCAGTGGTAGTGCTGTTCATCTCTCTCTATCTAAACCAGAAGTAACATTCTGTGTTATACAGCATAGGTAGAAATTCTCTTATGGGGAGAAGAAAAGCACACACTTCTGCTGCCATCCTAATCCAAGAGAAATCCCTGTTCTTGTTATATATTTATTACAGATCCCTTCTATCCAAAACAAATCTGGGAAATATGCTAGTTTTAAAACACATGAGAAGTCATACTGAACACAACAGAAATTCAACTAAAATGTCTGTACTTTAATGTTCACTGTGACATATCTGATTAGTGATTTGTCATGACTTCCTACAGTACCTTTTGACAATCATGTCTGCTGTGGTTTAACTAAAAAAACATCAGATTCATCCCTTTTGCAAGTCTGTTGCAGTGACTGCAGAGGAAATGCCTTAGAGGGGCATTGGGGCATTTACAACCCCATACAATCACACACTGATTCTGAATCACGCTGTACTGAATCAGGTATGCAAAGTCATGTACTTACCTTATTAAACATGACCCAGGGGTCACAGCTTAGCCACAGGAAGTACTGATTGCCTGAATTTGAATATCACTACCTTTCTTCCTCAATGCATTCCCCTGAACTACATATAACTATGTATTTTTAGTCGAGCAATTGGTTTTTTCAAAGTCAGTAGCTTCACTTGGTACAAAATTGAATTTGAAAATTCTTTATCTGTATAACCCTGAAAACCCACATGTGCTATTGAAACTACCTCAAACACAGTCTCTGCATTTCTGAACCTATTTTTAGGCACCAAAATACAAGTGCTTTAATCATTACATAAGCAACTTCAACAAGAGAGGTTTAATTAAAATCTAAATTCTCTGTTCAAAGCAATGCTTCTTTTTGTGATCTTGCATGACAGTGAACTCAAAAACCTTCTAAAATTTAGCTCCAGTCATCTGTTTACATAGATTTCTAGAGAAATACATATGTGGAAATTAAAGACCATACCAGTACTGATCCAACAGCATAATTAGTTGGTCATTTAAATCTATGTATATAATGAAAACCAGAAAATTAAGTCACAACAGCATTGGACACCTCAACTCACAGTGCCTTGAATTTCTTATATTTAACCTGGTCTTTAACTGGGGCAAAGCTGACTCAGTCAAGGTTTGAGCTGAAGCACAGATCAAGGGAAAAGATTTCAGAAATTACAGGATTCTGCATTGCTTCTATAACAATCTCTAAGTAGAAGATCTGCCATATTTTAAAAGCTTAACCTCTATTGGTTTATAATTATTTTTTGGTAACCAACATAAATGGCATTATCTCAGCCTGAAAGGAAAAAAAAGAGTTCCTGTATTAGAGAGTTCCTAAATAAGAGATGGAGATCAAGTCTCCTCAGAATATCAGAAAAAGAGCTAAACCAATGAATGAAATTACAGCACTGATAACACTTAGAAGCAATCCAAGTGGTCTTTAAACTTTCCTCATCTAAATATTACACGTCAGGTATTGCGCACTTTGAACATCAGCTTTTTCTTTTTATTAGTATGAAAATCCAAAGTCTAAAGTCGCTAGTAACTTCCCATTTCCAGTTTGAATGGTCAAGAGTCAAAGTCTCTGTTCATAAACTTTCATGTCTGCTTATGATGCCCACATTCTATCCTGGCAGTAGGGAAGGCTAACTACAGCAAAATGTACAAGTGGGTGTGTAAGTGGAATAAGAGAACTGGACTTTGAAAACTGCTGAGCAAATGAATCAGTAGATTCAGCTTTTGGATCATCTATGCATCTTACCACATTGAACAGAAGAGATCAATGCCAAATATTTCTTTTGTGTCAGAGCTCAGAAGGTCAGTCTTTTGAGGGCAAATTCTGATCCCAAATAGTCTGATGTAAATACATTCAATAACATATTAAAAAGTTTCCAGTCAAATCAGTAGAATTATCTGTCAGTTGTTATGCTTAGAGTCAAAAGATCAAGATAAAAGTCAGATGCTTTTTTCCCTGCAAGGTAGAGAGTACCAGTTCATACTTGTATGTCTTTAACACCTACAGTTATCTCAATATTCTGTTTTGTCTGGTTTTAAAACCATAGACACTTATAGGCGCACACACCACTCAACTTTGCATGAAGAGAGGAGAATGCAAGATTGTCAATGATAACATGGAAGCAGCAAATTCACTCAGATTTTTCAATTTTATGCAGCAGCCACATCCTGCAATGAAAGTAGTGTGCAGCTGTTCTTGGGCACCACAGAGCACCTGCAAATACACATGCAGCCTCCTTAATTGTTAAAACAGTTCAATGACACATCTATGCCTTTCACACAAATGTTTTTGCACAGCAAAAATTATTTATAATATCCTGGCATCAAATTTTACTCTGTATGAGCAACTATTTAGGCTGAAGGGTTAGAGTTTATTTCGTGTTTAGCATTCAACAGCCTATTGCATTGGAGTAGGTTTCACAAGACAAATAAAAAATGGCTTCTTATATGATACCTAGAAGTGATTAAACTCCAGCTTTGTGTGGTAATGACCTTTAGCTCTACTCTTTTACAGCTCAGAGTGGTTGCACAATCTCAGTAAGAATTAGTTTTAAGCAGCATTCAGGAGTATCCTACAGTTGTATGTACATTGGCAGGTATCTAAAATACATCTCTGAATCCTGCATTCAGTAATGGAGCTGGAACAAGGCTGGAAGACACACTTTTTTTAACTTCTTTTGCTCTTTTTTTGGTCCCTGCATTATTCAAGAGTCAAGTGAATTGCACAAGGAACAAATTATTACATTTGAAAGATGTGTTAATCTGAATGGTGATACTTTAGATCAGCACAAAAAATGGATCTAAACAAAGAAGGGAAACTATTGAGCTTTCCATCACCTGTTAAATATAGCAAAGAAAAAATCACATTCTCACCATTTTGAAAACCACATCCATCCAGCCACTTCTGCCAAAAAGTAATGGCTTGAACAAATATTGAGCCATAGCCTGCTCAGACTTCAAAAAATGACTAGCCTGATAAAATTAATGGAACCCCTGCTAACCTACAGAGAATTCAGCATGGAAATTGTCATCCATTTTCTTAATAATTAAGTCTTGAGGAGAATAAAATATTATTTTCATTACCTAAAATTTTTTTTCCAGTCTTATGAAAAAAACCTCCAGTGTTTGTGCGTCTGCCTTCAGCTCCTCGGTTTCAGAACTGGGACATAGGTGATGTTTGCACAACTGATCTAGGTTATTTTATGTCATTGGTTGTGTGCCTTGGTCACTGAGATCACAAACTACAGTATCATGCATTTGCAAACAACAAGGAACACAGATGATGTACAGAGTAAAGCCTGCTCTACAGAACACAGCCCATTGTCTTCCAGGACCTGTGAATGTGTTTTCTCACACCTGCTTTCAAATCAAGCTGAAAAAAGGTTACACACTATTAGCAGTTCAGCAGGATGTCTGACCAAGAGCCTCCTCTGCCAGACTCAGGGATGACACACACACACAGTTCCAATTGGCTCAGTTTCTAACAATGAACTAATCAATAGTTTTAATTCATTAGAAAGAAGCTGTAGGTGAAAGGTGACAAAACACCACAATTTGGACTAATTTGCTGTTCAAATGAGGTAAAATGCCATGTACATTATGTACCAGAGGGAAAGGGTGGAGAAGGAAAAGCAGTTACAGCTTTAGACATACAGCTAGCTCAGGGCTTTGTTCCCTTCTCAAGTGACTCTGCTATGCTTCCCTGCCTTCCTCCCCCACCCCCACTGGTTTATAAAACACATCTAGGAGCCAAAACCACAGATGGTGTCAGCCACTCCAGCTCTTTTGAGATGATGATGCAATATCCACTTAGGCTGAACGGGGACCTGCCCAACTGCTAATTATTGGTATCTGTTACATACCTTGTAAAAATCTTGAATCAACTGCTTTGTTTCCCATATGCAAGATGCACCACAGACAAAAGTCAACAGACTTCAACATTGGAATCACCTCCTTGCACCAAGTTTGGAAAACTTTGCCATTAATTTTCTGTCATCCTTCTTAAACTGGCATTTTCTAAAATCTAAGAGGAGGTTGCAACCAGAAGGTCTAGGATGCTGCCTTGGCACAGTTGCTTTCACTTTTTTTCATATCCACTGGTACAGGCAGGTTCCTTTACACCAATTAAGAATACTTAAAGCCTTAAGTGAAAAGTGTTAGTATTAGCTTACTCTTCAGATATCATACATGAGTCAAATTCCAGCACCAGACAAACCAGACCTAGATCAACAAAAGCTTTATTACCTTGACCAGTCACAGAATCACAGAATATTCTGAGTTAGAAGGGACCCACGAGGACCATCGGGTCCAACTCCTTACCCTACGCAGAACCATTCCCAAAAGTTACCCCATGTGCCTGAGAGCATTGTTCAAACACTTTTTGAACTCTGTCAGGCTTGGTGCTGAGACCACTTCCCTGGGGAACCTGTTCCAGTGCCCAACCACCCTCTGGGTGAAGAATTTTTTTCTAATATCCAAACTAAACCTCTTCTGACACAACTTCCATTCCCTTGGGTCTTGTCACTGGTCACCACAAAGAGTTGCCTGCCCCTCCTCTTCCCATCACAAGAAAGCTCTCCTCCTCAGTCTCCTCTTCTCCAGGCTGAACAAACCAAGTGCCCTCAGCAGCTCCTCATACAGCTTCCCCTCAAGGCACTTCACCATCTTTCTTACCCTCCTTTGGACGCTCTGTAATAAATGAGTGCCGAAAGGACTTTGCTATTTAGCCCAATCTCTTGGATCATGTGCAGAAAATGTCTTCCAAAGATCACATCCACATCCAAAGCTCCACCTGCTAGCTCAGCCTGCATACCTCACCTCACAACTGTCTTTCTCAAGCAGCATTAAACACCGGCGCTCTCTTATTCCCATTTCAGAGATAGAGGAGGGCAAAAAAACCAAACCAAAACCACCATTGGTTTAAAAAACACAAGAAATCCCTCACAAAACAGGCTTGGCCTTCTTGTCAGCTGAGCAAGTGCAGTAACCTTTGCACAGTGTCAAAAGGGAAGGTGCTCCATGGTGAGATAACCAGCTCCCCGTGCCTCCCAACTGCGCTGAGAGCCCTGACCCCAAGGTGGCTGTGGCTGCTTCACAGACCCCTGGAGCTGCAAGGGAAACCCGTGCCTCAACGGCTGGACGTGTTAAGGACAGGACGCTACACAAAGAATCTAGTGAAAAACATTGGAATATATTTGCTTGCTTGAAGTGCAATCTTAGAGGCACCTTTTCTCGGTGAGGCAGAAAATTATTCAGTGCCCCTGCACACTTGGAGTAAAGGAGAGCCCTATGAAAAACCCAGGGCTGCAGCTTTCACAGGGCTGGGGTTAGTTTTCACAATGCACTGCTCTCTTCTAATGCTGTTATGCAAGACTTGTATGTTTAACATTTCTAACCAGCCAAAATTGCTCTTTATATTTGATCAGGAATATTTTTTTTTTACCTTTGAACCTGTTGCAAGGCAGGTTCAAAGGTTACCTGGGTGCAGTGTCGCCTGTTTATTAAAGCCACACTCTGATGATTCGGGGCTTAGTCCTGCCACGGGAGCTGGGGCAACACCACTGGAGCTGGGGAAGAACCAACCCTAGAACACCCCTTGGGAGTAGTAAATCAGCAAAGGAAGCAAGCTGTACCAGCCCCTCCACCCTCCTCCAGCACTGAAGGAAGGTAAGCAAATCCCTCCCAGTCAGAGCCTGTGTTTCCCAAATACTGGGCTTCCTGCTCCTGCAGAGAAGTACTGCAAGAGGGATAATAACCTCAATTTGCTGCAATACCTGGATCCAGTGCCCCCTTCTTATCACCCTATGTGCTGTTAAAGGCAACAGCTGCATAACTGGCTGCATGTTATTAAAGAAGCAGGTCTGGGCTCAGGGGTGGCATATAGGGAAATCACAGCTTGAATGAGAACAGCCACCTGAACACTCCCTGTTGCTATAGACTGGCTGGAGGTAGAAATCTGTCTACAGTCCAGGCTGAAGCCATTTTCTTATCAGTTGGTTAGTTATGCCTATTTAAAGATAGGCACAAAGTACCACTTCTAGGCTCCCATTCAGACTAATGTTTTAACCAGATTCCAAAAATATAAGAATATTTGTTTCCACAGCTTTACAAGCAGTAATAGATGCAATATGCTAGATCATTTAAATGCACAACCTTACTGTCAACATTTAATACAATAGAATCTAGCTTAATCCCTAGCTAAGAATATAGAAGCTGGCAATAATGCCTTTTGTAATGGTTTAAAAGCCCATATCATAGGGTATGGCACACCAGACTGTTGCCTTGGTACAACTGCTTGTTCTAGCTGTAGAGATGGAGCCTTCTCCAAGCTCTTGCTTGTGTGCAGAGAGGATGGTGGAGACAAAAATAGACCTGAAATCAAGCTGCAAGCAAGAGAGATGGCAAAAAAGCATGCTACTCTTCCAAGTCCTAAGCCCATCTCCTATCCATATCTCCTTTCCTGAGGAACACACTTGTGCTCTCAGATAATTTCTGTTCCAGTGCAATTATTCTGCTTTACAAAGCCGGACATGACCCCTGAAAAGCAGAACAGAGCAATAAAGAATTATTATGTTTACAGCATTAAGAAAACAAACTGGAATTAAAAAATAATTCAAATAAAGTGAGCTCACACCTCCCACAGACTCACAAAATTTAAATCCAGGTTTTGAAGGGACAACAGAGAAAACGGTACATGGAGCCAACGCTTTCCTTTCATTTATTTACATCCTCTGCTATTTGCTATATGTTAAAAGGTTCTTTTGACATCTTCAGATAACAAAAGTTTATACTGTGCCTTGACCTTAATGTTTGTTACAAAAGCTCACTTGATTCATCCTCTACGCAAAACTTTTTTTGACAGTGACAACAGAAAGGAAACAACCTGAACTCCCAATATACATAAGCTACCTACTGCTCATCTTAAGTCACTAATGGGTATGAGGGATAGAGGTGCAAATTTTATATACATGCACAAAGAGAAGTAAAGGCTGAGATTCATAACTCTGCTTTGTTTTTTGACAGAAAATCACTAGCAAAAAAAAAAATCTGTGCCTTTCAAAAGTCTAGAGTTTATTCAGATAATTTCTGAAAAATTAAAAGCCTCAACATTTGCATGTCACTTGTTATATTTATCAGGGGAGGAGGGTCAGCTGTATTCTAATTTATGAGCATTGAACAGAAATTATCATTAAGGAGAAGCTTTCCTATGGGCATCCTTTAATCCCAATTATGTTGGAGCTGTAACACCCAATGAGCCCAGGCAGTAGAGTGTAGCCTGACCAGCTTGTGGAGCTCTGCATCACATCCTGGGCTCCTGGCAGGCCAGGTAGGGCTATGCTGTGAGCATTTCTCCCACCCTGCAGCAAAGAGAATGCACCTGAGATGCACAGCACTGCTACCCAACAGCTGACCAATGACAGCACAAACTCACTGCTTTTTCTCTTGCTCCTGGAATAATAACAGCCTGAAGCCAGATATCTGAAGGGGGGAACTGCTGAGAGAGGCACACAGAGTGGGTGATAGTGGACCTGGCTGGGCTGGGACCCCAGCCCTATTTCCTTGCTATAAGCATAAATGCCCCCTTACAGGCACTATTAAAGCTGAAGCTCAAAGCTTCTCTGAAATGCCACAGGAACAGGTCAGGGAGGCCAAAGCCAAAGGCAGAGGAGTTTCATGAGGAAAAAGCTATTTCCTTCTCATGCTCAGCTTACAGGAATATCAGTGAATCAACTCTCAGTTTCACTAAAAGATACCTACATGGCTAAATAATGCCACAACTACACGTAAGTTAGGTCTACCCAAATATTATAAAGTTTACAGCAGCAATAAAAGCATAATTGAAATTAGTAGGGGCTATGTGTTTTAGTAAGCCAAGGTCTAGTGCAGGTTGTATTTTGGATGCAAGTACATGCTGTGTTAATTCCATCTCAGCTTTATGGTTTGTCTAGCTAATAAGATTATTCTGAAATCATGCAGCATAGGAAAACTGTCAGATGGCAAAACTCCTAAGTGAAGGAAACAATTCTACAATCTGAGGTTAAGGCAATAAAGTAGAGAGATAGGTGAAGTTATTGTCTTCCCATCCCTCCAAACTTACTGCAAAATTCCAGTTATATTAGTTTATATTATTGAAGAGAAAAAGGGAAATTGCAACACCTATAAACTTCTAAACAAAACAATAAAAAACAAAAAAACCCCCAAGAAACAAAAACAAAAAAAAAAAGAAAACTGTGAAATCATAAAAAAATCCCTGTCATAACAGGAAACAAAACTGAAGCTTGAAACATGATTCACTGTTACCTTGTACAAATAATTGCATGTACGTATGTCTATAACAGAACAGAAAGAACTAGGTAGCTTTTGGGGAAAAAAAACAACAAAAACAAGGAAAAACCCAACAGCAACAACAAGAAACCTAACCCCAAACTCAAGTAAAACAAAACCATCAGCAGAAATCCAGCCCACCAGCATGTCCATTG
This sequence comes from Cinclus cinclus, assembly GCF_963662255.1. Taxonomy (NCBI): domain Eukaryota; kingdom Metazoa; phylum Chordata; class Aves; order Passeriformes; family Cinclidae; genus Cinclus; species Cinclus cinclus. Next base: position 9,038,910 of record NC_085052.1, on the reverse strand, counting down.
CAGCAGTACATGGGAAATGCTGTAGTTAAAACTTTTTGTTGGTATTACAGGCTACAAAGCTCTGTTCACCTTAACATATATGCCGCTATAGAGAAAAGATTGCTATTGTTGAGAATACAGCTTTATACATGGAGAAGATAATAGCGAATAGAGAGAATAAACTATAAATATAATTTTAGAATGTTTTGGTTTACTTTTCATTTAGATCTACTTTAAGCTGTTTTCATTAACAAAAAAGCTCAATGACTTCCCCGTGTGGGTGCGTTGTTGGGGCTGTTTTCGTTTTAGTATTTTTAATCATTCCAGTTCCCCCATGCAAGTTCTTCCCCTTTAAAGCTACCCTCCCAACATGCTTTTCTGCTTGCTGATTTATTTAATCCGGGGACAGGAAACTAGCTGCAGTTTTTAACATGAGTGTTACCTAAGTGGTGTTGGTTTTGTACTGTGATACCCAGGCTTCCCTTTACTTAAGGAGAAGAGGTTGATTTCCTACCTATTCAAAATGGTAGGTGCCTTTATTCACTAGTTCTCATCCCTATACATGCTCTGCTATATTTTCTCTGTAAGTAATGAAGTTTTACAGCATTTGTTTTATTACTCATGAGTTTGCTTGTTGTTACTCACATGGGCTTTACTAAATCCAATGTGCAAGTGCAGTGATTAGATGCAGGGTTCAAGATAATGAGTTTCTCAGGAGACTCCTAGGAAATCTCTCTGGTAGTGTGCTATCAGTTAATTGTGGACCTTGGGCTGAATTAAGTTCAGGTATGTGTTTGTTCTTTGTTCTTCATAATAGAAGTGCTGCGATAATATGAAGTAATAGGCATTAATATCTAGAAACTTTAAGTGCTACCTTTTCTCTGTGTGGCTAAGGTGCCTAGTGATAATATTCTAGTTTTCTTAGGAGTTCTATGCAAATTTTCAAATCAAGCTTTAGTCCTTGCTCTTAATACCATGCCCTATCACTAGAGAAAACTTCCTATTAATATAGTTTTGATGCAGGAATGTTTTGCAAGAAGTTAATCTGTATTATCCAATTGGATAAACAGTAACAGAACCTGCTATACTGACTATATTTTAAATTCTTAAAAACTTCAAAGGGCCAGTTGAGCATGTTTCTGAGTAGGTAGTTTCAAGGAGAAAATCTGATATAAAGACTATATGAAAGCTTGGCTTTTCAATTAACCTGAGAAAATAACTTTTAGTACTAAGTAGGGTCATGATGTTGTTGCCCTCCTGATGGAGAGACAGTAATATCCAACACAGTAAAATTACTTACTAAAAAAAAAAGGCCTTTCTATTTAAATATCCTGAAAGTTTGAATTCAATAGATTTTATCAGCAAGGCTTAGAAACCACAGCTCTCTGCTTCCTCAAAGTATGTTGCTGAGGCCTTGTCCTTTCCCACCCTCTGGCAGAGAGTTTCTCAGCTAAGATCAAAGGGTGCTTGAACTGTTTGGCTCTGACTCTCTGAAGAGGCACTCTAAAAGCAAAGCCTCACTGAAGTACATCCTGGGCTTAATGCAGGTTACTGAGCATTTGGCTTCGTTTTTTGCATAGCTTTGCTCAGAAGTGACTGCTGAGCTTTTGCGCTTTAAAGTTGCTCAAAGTTAGATGTTCCTAAACCCTGTGGAACACAAGACTTCAGCTGCATCAAGGAGGAATGTGTAATGTACAGTTTCCAAGGAGTAATAACTGGCACAGTGGCTCACATCTGCAGGATGAGCAAGTGGAGAGAGTGAGCTACTGCTGGTTAAGTAACTAATTAGTGTAGGTGGCTCTACTCCACTTTTCCTGCTTGTAAACAGTCAGTGCTACCTACTAATCCTGAGAAAAAAGATGTCATGATCACATCAAAAGCTTAGGCAAACTTGATACAAAGTACATAACTCCAGAAGACATTCTCCCAGGCAATGCAGACTGTTGCATCCAAAATTGTGCAAGTATCTGAGGTTGCTTTGTTGTCCATAATGAACTCATCAATGGAGATGACACTGATTTTTCTTCATATTTATGTACTCAAAAGTAAAAAGATCAGCCACTTTCCAGTGGAGAGAATCTCCTCATGTGGAGAGCATAGAGAAAAACTTTAATTCCCTCTAGGTAATGAAGGAATAGCTGCAAAGGGGGAGGTACAGTAGAAATGAGACTGTGTACTCCTGAACTCAAGGCTATAAATGCTATTCTGTAATCTCTTCTGATAAAAACTAAGCCTTTGACTCTGGAGCTTAGTACATCGTATCCCTGACCATCGATCAGGGCAGACAACCTAAGTACACTTTCAAATGTCCAGTATCTTATTGCACAAGAGGCTTAACAGGTGGTTTGAGACATCCTGTGCATTTTGTGTCCCTGGAAGTTGAGTGTTCAGAACTCAGGGGTTTCAGACACTCCACCTCTGACCCCTCTGATGTTTAAAAAGGCAACTCATGCCCAGACTTACACTGCAGAGGAGGCTGGTGTCTGTCCAAAATGCTCTGTTTTTTTCTTGTTCTGCACTGAGTTTTCACCAAGTTGATGTAAATCAGGTATTATGTATACATGAGGCACTTGGATTTGTGGGTTAAACTCTGGTTCTAGCTGTTCCATAGCACAAATCTAGGCTGCAGCTGTTCTCTTACCATGGACAGGGAGGTCTATTGAGTATGGATTCCTCTTCTGCTTTGAGGGCAGCAGGATTAAGTGACAATTGGATGATCTGAGAGGTGATAAATTGGTAGCTACTTTGACTGACAAATAGTTACAGTAAAAGCTCTAGGCACAGGAAAAAACTGTCTTAATTCTGGGAATTGAGATAAATTTGCTGACAGTGTATTGCCACAGCTTGAACAACAACACACCCTATGCGCTTTGATAGAAGAGATTAAAGCCCATTGGTGGAAATATTGTTGGAAAGTAAAAGAAAAAAGATGTGAGAATATATATGTCAGTCTAAAAAGCTTCCAACATACAAATGGTGCAAATGTGATTTGCTCTGTCACTTGGATTTAGTAGTGGGCTCTAGGCTAAAGGAAAAAAGTTTGTATATCCAACCTTTCATGATGGAGAATGGAGACGCCTCTACCTAGCTGCCTCAGTGTTCATGCTATAAAAAAGTGTCTTGCTCATGTTAGTGAAAGAGGAAGTATCAAGTGCAAATCAGATGCAGTTTAATCACTGCAGAAAGCTGCTTGCTATCTGCTCCATTAATGGGCCATATATATATATAGTGTCAGGAGCAGCTGATTACCAAATTCACTTTATTAATGATCTTCAGTCTTCCAAATGAAGCAGTGCTAAACCTAAACTGCTAAGTAGCTTTGCCCTGAATGTAAACTTGATCAGCATGATCAGCAGACCTGGATTTAGGTTCTGGTGGTTTTTTTTGTTTTTTTTTTTTTAATCCAGGCTCAATTGATAAACGCCCAAGGGAAGGGTAAGAGATGGGTAATATGCTGTGCTACAAACAGGTTTGTGCTCCCATAAGTTTAATATGCCCAGTGACTAGAATTGCCCATCAGTAGAGAGTTCCTGCCTTTCTCGCTGCTGGCTGTAGCAGTCTTTTTGGACTCTCAGTACCTGAAGCCAAGGTCAGGAGTTTAAAAGGCACGTGGAAACTAAAGGCTTAGAGTAGAAAAGAGGACTAGGGAGTTGGTATTTCTCAGATATGTAGGTGATGTGCATCTAGCAGCTTGGACTTGCTTAAAAGCCTCTGAGTTACCCTTTCTTATCCAGACGCTGAGCAGGCAAAGCATGCCTTTTCTTACCAGAGAACACAGCAGGATTTCTGATTAACACTGCCACTGGAAACTACAAAACTGTAAAACAGATACAGGTAATCTAAATGATCAGTCTGGGCTCAGAGACCCAAATTCTGATTTCAGGTCCTGGCTGAACTTATTCACAGTTTGTAAAATACCTTCAACTTCACTGGAATTAAAGGGTAAATTAAAGGGTAAGTTAAAGGGTAATTTGAACTCACTGCATCAGGACTCCTGGTATTCTTGTATGGGGGTTTAGTTGAAAGCAGCATATTATCCACTGATGGCATTCCTTTGATTCTGTAGGAAGCACTTGGAAAGAGTGTTGTAGTTCATCTTGCAAAGTGTGAGGTGGTGTGTCCTGCACAGATATTTAGACACTAGCAAACACAAGTTGCTGAGATCTGATTTGATTCAGACAAAAAACAGTCTTTTGTCTTGCAATTCAATCTTAAAACTCATCAGAACATTTTAGAGATAAAGTACTTTGTTTCTAAGGAAGAAAGCTCAGGTCTCTGTGTCCTATAAGAAAGTGCATTCTCAGATTTTGCTTCCCTGCCCTTGACAGAAGATACTCTGGGGGATGCAAGCAGCAGAATTTTTTCTGTATTTCCCAGCTAGACTTCCATTGCATTGACTTCTAGGGTCACCACTTCCTAGTAGAAAGCAACTTTCATAGTTTTGATTTGTGCTGGTTTTTTTTTTGGCTGACCACACTGTCGCTTTCTGAAATATTTGTCTAGCATGACCAATAAAGGCAGCTGACAATGAATATACTGTTTGTCCTGCAGACATACATGTAGGTATATCAAACATGTAATTTATCAATACCCTTCCTATTTCAGCAAAACCATTTCCTGTTGAACATTTACAATATTGAGGAATTTTCTTACTTCCACAATTCACATCACTGACCATTGGCATTTTTGTGGTTATACTTGGGGAGATAGATTTGGGAAATTATATACTGGTTTTCTCCAGGCAGATTGTTTTACTTAAGGATGGAAAGAATCTCTTCCTTGTCTGACTTCATCAGGCTTCAGCTTTTTGTGGAGGTGGATGCAGCATAGATTAAGATTTATGGGGACAGGTGACTTAAGATCTCTTAAGAGGCTTAAAACATTGCATAAGTGTGCTTCACTATTGTACCAGGACTCTCCAGGGGCAAACTGCTGAAATGATTTGCAGTATTGTTTAACAAGCTACTTAAGTAACCACAGCTCATAGGTAATTAAAGCTTCTACCTCAAGTCTACTAAACCTCCTGCTTGTTTCAGGTTCAACTCTGGCTCCACTGATCCAGCACAATGATCTGGATACTTCAAGTATTGTTCTCACCGCTCCCAACACCAGCATTGATCAGTCTTATTGCATTTGGAGCTGTCATGTTCCTGTGGGTGATAAGCAGGCCAAAACCCATTTTACCTCCTGTTGACTTGAACAAGCAGTCAATAGGAATTGAGGTAATGCTTTCTCTGCTTGTGGGCATGGTCTGTTTTGGAGCTTAATCTGAATACTGATCCATTTTGATTCTGGGTGTCAGTGGAAACTCTCCTGTGTGATGTGCACAGCCTTCTCTCACAGGAGGACAACTCAAGAGCATGGTGGGGAGATAGGAAGTCTTAAGATGCTAAGTTGTGAAACAGCAGCTCCTTCCAAGTAGGACTAGGTGGGCTTTCTACCAGATGGCTTTGGCTGTCACTGACTTTCCTGTATTTTCAAAGCACTGCCTCAGCTTTGAAACTGCTGCTAGACTTCATGCAATAAGACAAATGGTAGCAGTCAGTCAAGGCCTCTCAATAACCTGTGACTGAATTTGGGCCATATAGAAAATTCCTCTGCATGTGACTGAGTAGATCAAAATAAGGAATGGAAAATACTTCCCTAACAATGCAGTGCTATTGAAATGTTTTACAAGGGAATGGTGAGAGAATGGCTGAGGAACAAATGACATTTAATCTGTTCTGCACTGTATCATGCCATGCTCTGTTCCTAGGGAGGAGCCAGAAGAGGTGCACTCTTGACAGATAATAATCTGCTTTCTTATTACTTTGAAGATGCTAAAACCCTGTATGAAGTTTTCCAGAGAGGAGTGAGTATTTCTGGTAAGCTTTGCACCTGGTAGTTAGTACTTGTCTATCACAAGTAAACAAAATTTTTTCCAAGATCCTTTTCCTTGTGTCTTGGCTGTGGTAATAATGCAGGCTAGCAAAAGCTCTTCTAGCCTTTTGTGGAGTGGAGAGACAAGTGACCATATTTTTCCCTGTCCCAATTTAGCATTGGTCTTATTTGGCAGACTGGGCAGGAACAAATACTGGGAGCTGAAGATGGTAGAGCTCAGTCAAGAGTCAGCAGATACAAAGCATCAGAGGAGCTGGGAGGGGGGAAACACCTCTCCTTTGTCTTACGGTGTGAATTTTCCTGCAAAATTGCTGCCTGTTTACAACAAATGTGAATTTGTGCAGGTCACTTCACAAGTCCTATGCATGGAAATATGAAATGGTTTGCAAACTGTTTCAACCTCACATGGGTTGTGCAATGGAAAAAATATCACCAGTTCTTAGAAGTGTTGCTTGTAAGGATAAAGCTAACAGTCTTACAATATTGGTTTGGGCAAAGTGCTTAACTATGGACACTGTCCTTCTCTCCATGGAGCTACCTGAATGTCTGACAGAAAACACTTCCCACTTCAAATGTTTCTATGGTAGTGTTATGCAACTTCAGTACTGAGCCTTGAAATTGCTTTTCTGAACTCTCATTAGGAAATGGTGAATGTCTAGGCTACAGGAAACCCAAGCAACCTTATCAGTGGCTGACATATAAACAGGTGAGTACTGTAAATGACAGATTAATTAATTTGGGATACTCCCTTGTAACATTAAAGTGGGGGAATAACTATCTTGCAGGTTTCGGACAGAACTAAATACCTGGGATCAGGGCTTCTGCAAAAAGGATGCCAACCATCATCAAACCAATATATTGGCATTTTTGCTCAGAATAGGCCAGAGGTAAGCAATAAATTGTGTATTCTTTCCTACACTACTCTGACACTTTGGGGTGAGAGTCTGTATTTAAATAGATTTAGGCCACATGAGAAACGATCACAACTTTTTCCTTCCCACATCCCTTCTTACTGACTGAGCACATACTGAGCACATACCATTCCAAGCATGCAATACAATGACCTCTCACAACTCTTATTCTCATGGATGTGCTCCTTCCATAGCCCTCACTGCCATGTGCATGGGCTAGTCAAGCTGTATGAAGTCTGTAGGCAATCCTGTCTTGAGGGCTCCTAGTTTTCCTTAGCTGTGCTGTTTTCTCTTTTCAGTGGATAATTTCAGAGTATGCCTGCTACACCTACTCAATGGTTGCTGTTCCACTCTATGACACTCTGGGACCAGAGGCCATTGTATATATTGTTAACAAAGGTAAATATTGACTTCTACTCTTTCATAAGGATTTTTCTAGGAAATTTTGTTTTGAGAGAGCTAAGTTCAAGGGAATTTGCAAAAATCAGAGTAGCTTTAACCTAGCTGCTCTTAAAGCTCTTCATTTCTTAGTAAAGCCGCTTTGTCGGGCACATGGTTCATTCTTCAGCCTAGAAGAATCCAGTGGGCTTCCTATGTCTCCTAGTGTCTTGATAGCAAGACCACTGAAGCTAGATCCTTTGGATCATTCTGCAATCAGAGTGCTCAATTATCTGTTATTTGAGATTTTTCAATCTTGAACTCCCACACTGCCAAACGATTGGACAATGCAGACAGACTTGCATGTAAATTAACACTAGATGTGTGTGTCTGTCTGATTTAAAGTTGTAGGATGAAAAGCGTAGAGGAGGGAAGGGTAAATACATGCTTAAATCTGTTTAATCTGTCTGGTTCTTGCATGTTCTACAGAAACAACTTCTAGCAGGCTGTTATGGAATAAACTGGCAAGGAAGTTAAATAAATCTTCAAACTTTCTTCCCCCAGTCTTAGGAGAGACATGGGGGAAATAAATATCCACTGTTGTTAGAGTGATCTGGGATCCACCCCATAAATAGGATTTGCCAAGAAAACCACTTCAAGAGTTATAGTGGTGAATCTTGGAAACAGGTCTTGTCTTGGGATTACACAGCTGTGATCTACCAGTTTAACTGGGAACTGTCAGGGTGAGGTAAATCCAGTTCCTCTGGTGACTTAAAGGAAAAGACTTTTGTAACTGCATCTGCAGGGAAGCTGAAGTATTAACTCAAGAATTTTAGCTACCTCTTTCAATTGGGCCTTAATTTCTTTAGATTTAAGGAAGATGGCTAAACCTAAAAAACATCATGGCAATACCAAAAGTCTCAATGCCCATGTTGACTGTGAGCAAAGATATATCTCTTCAGCTCCTCAGCATTTGCCTTTACTTTATATTGCCAGAATATGAGGTTTACACTATCAGTTGAGTATGGTAGGAGGAACCTTCTTAGTACTGTAAGACAGCCACTGAATCCACATGAACAAATGCAAATGGCATCAAACCAATGTGATGTTCTAAAAGTTTGTGCTGCTGAGCTGCCACTGGCCTCATGTCTTCTAAACAGACTTCTGATAATTTATTTTCTGTAGCTGAAATAAGCGTGGTGATCTGTGACACGCCTGCAAAGACAGAGGTCTTGCTTAAGAACTGTGAGGAAAAAAAGACCTCATGTCTGAAGATTATTGTTCTCATGGATCTCTTTGATAAAGAGCTCCAGGACAGAGGAGCTAAAGTGGGAATTGAGATTCTGTCACTGCAGGAGGTTGAGGTAAGTTGCTAAAGGCTTCTGGAATACCTTGCCAGGTAAACATCTTGATCTTCTGTGGCAACAATGACACTTTATTGTAAGCATTACCCAGTTGTCCTGCCTGTACCTGACATCTTGATGAGCAGCCATTTTGCAACTTGATATCTTTAGCTAAAGGTGGACAGCCAAGACTTGCTTAGCTTAATTCATGATACTGTTGTAACAGGATTTATCAGATTTCTACGCTGGCAGTTGAGTGTAATTTGAACTGTAAATGCAAATTACTGGCTCCTTAGACATCCCAATACTAGGCTTAAGCTTGCATACATGTAAGGAGATGTGGCCTATGGCAAATAAAAGGAAACCTCTCCACTCAGGACTTCCAAATTCCTTAAGCAGTTCTGATCACTTTCCACACATTTGAATGTATCCTTTCCAGGCTTGCAGCAGACAGTTTTTCAGAGTTATGTGTACTGGAGTCAGGAAAATGCTTCTGTTTGAATGAGACGGAGTATCAAGAGGCAAAGTAGTAAAACAGGTGTTGCATTTGAAATGCAATTACCTATTCACCTATTGTGCACATCTGTTAAGCTTTTTTTTTTTTTTTTTTACACAGGAGCTGGGAAGAAACAACATCAGAGAACCAGTTGTAAGTATCTCTATGAAACAGCTATAGACTTGTAAATCTAGTCTATGGAAAGACCCTTGCTATGCTGCTAGTAGAGGAGGCTGGCAGCTTTTTTTTTGTGAACCAGAATCCCTGATTCAGCACAGTTAGGAATTGTATGTAATTACAGATAACCATCATAATCCTCACACTGACTTTATGTGGCTTTTTCTCTCTAGCCTCCTAAGCCTGAAGATCTTTCTGTTGTGTGTTTTACAAGTGGAACCACAGGTAAGAATTTATAGTGATGCTTCCCAACTGAAAGAGCCTCTCCATGCAGCTTCCCTGCACAAAAATAAAGAAATCCTAAGAATATGGAAGGATATTCCTTCCATAGGATAAACCTTTTGCAGTTTTACTTGGGATACTGTCACTACAAGTCAAGTCCACTATGATAAAGCTTCTTAGAACTGGGGGCAAGAAAAACCAAATTCATGTTGTCTTGTCCTATGAAAAATGCAGCCTTAATATTCAAGAGATTGGTTGTTCGACTGTGCATTTTGATCGACAAGGGCTAAAACAAAAATCTTGTTTCAGCATTCTCTATGCTACTCCCAATTGCTCTGCTGTTTCAGTAGCCATCTCCTTTATGTAATATCCATAGCTGAAAGCACTCAAGATGAGGCATATTTGTGATCTCTTATGACAATAATTGCTGGGATTGAGCCTAGCACTGAGATAGTTCAAACTGAGCCAAACAAGACATGGGGAACTGCCAGCAGAAGCAGTCAGAGCCACAGCTCACCTTGCTTGCTCTCCAAAGGTAACCCGAAAGGAGCCATGCTGACACATCAGAATGTTGTTTCAAATGCTGCTGCCTTCCTTAGATGCACAGAGGTAAGCTACTTTCCAGGATATGTCCCACAGTCATGAAACCAGCTTTAACGTGGGCATTTTCTGTAAAACATTCACTCCCAGAAATTGATGCTTTTCTAGCTGCCCCTTTTTCAATGAGACAAAACTACTGCAAGAAACTTGGTTTGAATTGAACAAGAACTTCTATGTAGAAGTTATTCTAGAATGAGTCAGTCCTAAATACTAAGAACACTAAACCATCTATCTCAAGACTTGCCAAAACATAAAACTAATGTTGATTTAGTGTAGCTGAGTGACAGCTGCAAATCTTGAGGAAGGGATGGATAAGCCTGAGTTGCTTCAATCATTGGAAGTGTCTGTCTCAAAGTACTCAAATTAACCCAAATTTTATTTACTTTCTACTTAAAAGTGACTCAAGCAGGTACAGAAAATGCTAACCTACTTCTACTTCCTTCCCCTCTAGAACACAATTGAGTGTACAAGTTCAGATGTTGTCATTTCCTATCTTCCTTTGGCTCACATGTTTGAGAGAGTTGTACAGGTATGTACAGAGATATATATCTGAACTGTTATAAATCAAATTACAGTAAATGTTAGCAACCCGTATGTCCTCAAAACCTATTCACACAATAACTTTTCTTATTTTGTAATAGCTGGGCACTGGAAATCATGCTGATTTTTGTAGACTAATAATTATGGCTAGTGAAGCTAGGAATTCTTCTTGACTAAAGATAGTCTGGTCAATTTTTAGGCTGTGGTATATAGCTGTGGAGCAAAAGTAGGCTTCTTCCAAGGAGATATCAGGCTGCTAACAGATGACATGAAAACCTTGAAGCCAACACTATTTCCAGTTGTACCAAGACTGCTCAATAGAATATATGACAAGGTATGTGAGCAATTTTAGCTAAGTTTTCTTTGTGTTCATATATCCAAACAAGCATACAAATACAAAATTATATTGAGTATGTCATAACATCACCACTTCTTAGCAGGAAGAAGTTTTTAGAACCTTTTCTGAGGAGAAAGAGTTCTGGGAGTGTAAGAACAGTGTTTTCAGTCATGACTGGGCTAAGTTTGTTTCTGTTAAGAGACAAAAACTTTGTTTACTTTTGTAATGCAAATGAATCAAGCGCAAAGCTAACAGGATCCCTGTTCCTCAAAACTATGGCTGTAGTGTTTCAGCAGTAATATGAATTAGTCTTACCCTTCGGGTCACCTCCTAGACACTGCAGCAGTGAAGACAGACCCTAGAACGTCAAAATAAGATTTGGTGCCTCTTAACAAGGCAAGAATGAGATGTACAGATGTGAGTTCAACCCAAGAGTCACTGGTACTTTTCCTTGCAGATCCAGAGTGGTGCAAACAGCCCACTAAAGAATTGCCTGTTAAAATTTGCTGTGTTTATGAAGATGGCTGAAATAAAACAGGGCATCATTCGAAATGACAGCATTTGGGACAAGCTAGTCTTCAAAGCAGCTCAGGTAAGTTATTCCAGGTGTAAGGGAGCTAGGCAATGTAATATTGGAGGATCTGATGGGTTCTTTTTCACTTGCAGGAAGCCATGGGTGGAAAAGTGCGTATCATGGTGACAGGTGCAGCCCCTATATCTCCCTCTGTCCTGACATTTCTTAGAGCAGCATTAGGTTGTCAGGTAAGTTGAGTTTTCTTTTAAAGTAAGCCCTGTTTGACTATGCACAAATGAGTTAACAGTGATATAGCTGGGGTCCAGTTCAGCTTGTTCCTGAGGAAAATGCTGTCAGTCTTGGGCATTTACAGACTGCTTCATCTGAGTTAACTCTAACACAAAAAAAAAAAATTCTGCAGGGCCCACTTCAAACTACACTACCAAAAACTAGGCTTTAGGCTCTGAGAAGAGGAATAGAGTAGCAGAAATAGGAACATGCAGCACTCAGTCAGGCAGCTGTCTCTGTGTTTTGTGGCTTATCCTGACGGTCAATGAGCTCCCAGTGTAGCACCTTTGAGAACAGAAAACAAGGTGACTGAAGCCAGGTTTGAATAGGTGAACTTTAACATCTGGTTACACCAATGTGATTAAGATACCTTAAAGGCAAAGGTTGTTTTGGCTTCCTTCCTAAGAAGGCTTGAGCATAGGCACAGTTGAAACTGAGTCCTTTCACACCAAGGACTTGATGTTCAAGGAATACGCATCCTTTCTTGCACAGATCTTTGAAGCTTATGGCCAGACTGAATGCTCAGCTGGATCCACTTTCTCAATGCCTGGAGACTGGACAACAGGTATGAGAGCTGAGACTTGTGAAGTCTCCCAGAGCTGTCCATATAAAGAGGCACTCAAGCCTAGGTGCTCTAATGCTTTTAGTTTAATGAAAATTAAATCATGGGTACTCAAAATGATTCTTGGTAGCAACAGTCACCTGTCTGCTTTAGGTACTAAAATTCTTGACTCAGCCAGGTGAACAACCCCAGTGTGAAGTGACATAGGTCAGTTTAGAATTTGTCCCAGAATTAGGAAAGGAATAGAGAGAGCTGAGTAAACTGCACAGGGACTTCCCAAATGGCCTTAAGAAACTAGATTTGTCTCCTAAATGATGTTTTACTCAAAAATATTAGGCATACTTGATTATTTTCATGAAGGACCTTGAAGATTTAGCTTTTATTTTAGCAGTACCGGATATCCTAAATTCAGACTCAAGTAACCATTTTGTGAACACAGTAACTGCAGAGTGTAATGAGGATGAAATGCAAATGAATGTCAGGATCTATGAGAGGTGCTCCTGAGTAGGCATGAGTAGCTTTTGTGGCTGGTGTGGTTGATTACACCAATAATGCTCTAAGCATCGAGATTTACCTGCTATGTGTCCTACATTAACTGTCTGAAAATGGCATTGCAACAACTTGCTTGAACATTTGATACCAGACCCCTTTAAACAAGGACTTTAAAGGAATACTTGTTAAAGCAGTGAACAATCTCATTAAATATCTACAATCACTGCAGTCCTTTTTTTGTTTGTTTGTTTGGTCTTTTTTGTCCTCTTAGGCCATGTTGGAGCCCCTCTGGCTTGTAATATCATAAAACTAGATGACGTGGAAGAAATGAGCTACTTCTCTTCTAACAATGAAGGCGAGGTAGGTACCATGTCCTGTGCATGTCAGGAAATACTGAAACATAAGACTTGGTGATAACAGTGTTCTCTACTTGCTATAGGTCTGCATTAAAGGACCAAATGTATTCAAGGGTTATCTGAAAGACCCTGAGAAGACAGCAGAAGCAATTGATAAAGATGGCTGGCTCCACACTGGAGACATAGGGAAATGGCTGCCAGTGAGTAGTCGCTTAATACAAACCATCTCTGCATGTGAATTCCTGTTACTTCACAGTAATCTCTAAAGATGGAATTCTAGGATTAAATCTCTACATAGGAGATTCACTAGGCAACTCCAGGTAAAGCTCCAAAGGCCAATTAGGTTACAAGATACCAAATAGCACCTGTTAGGCTCATAGTTAAGACTATTCTTCACTGTAGAAGTGATATAACCAAGGTGTCTTGGTTTCTGTTAGAGGAGAATAAAGGAGCTGTTCCAATCAGGTCCTGAGCTAACTGGAGAAACCAGAAAAACCCTTCTCTCTGTAGAAAGCAATGACCAGTATGTGGTTTCTAGACTACTTCCAGATGTGCCTCTCATAAAGCAAAACAAAGCCTGTTAATCTTCTCTTATATAAGCACGACAGTGACTTGAAACTAATGACTTCCACTTTTAACTTCTAGAATGGAACACTGAAGATCATTGATAGGAAGAAGAATATATTTAAACTTGCACAAGGAGAATATATTGCTCCAGAGAAGATAGAAAATGTCTATATTGGAAGTGCTCCTGTAGCCCAGGTCTTTGTACATGGTGAAAGTCTGAGGGTAAGTGATTTTAGGAGTGAGTATCCTGCAAGATTTTCTCCCATAAAAAGTTCTGGATGATCAGGGCACAAACGTACAAGAGTCCTTGAATAAAATCTGTTCCTAAGAGAGCCATGTTTGTAGGAAAATATTCTCAGACCTATAGACTTCCCAAGTGTCAACTAGCATTGTTGCAAGCTGGGTAAAGGCTGATTACATTCTTGTGTGGGATTAGTATGTCAGGTCAGCTCTGTGCAGTTTAGATTCATAGAATAGTCCCCCATGCAATAAGCAGGGACATCTTCAACTAGATCAGGTTGTTCAGAACCCCATTTAGCCTTGAATGTTTCTAGGGATGGGACATTTGCCACCTCTCTGGGCAACCTCTGCCATTGTTTTACCACCCTCACACTTTCAAAAAATTCTTTGTACTTAATAGAAATTTACTATCTTATAGTTTAAAACCATTACCTCTTGTCTAATTGCCACAAGCCCTACTAAAAATTTGTCCCCATCTTTCTTGCAAGCTCCATTTTAGTTTTGAAATGCCACAAAGCAGTCTTCATGGAGCCTTCTTCAGGCTGAACAACCCCAATTCTCTCAGCCTTCCTGCACAGAAACAAGTGTTTTTCCATTCCTTTGCCATGGAGGTGTTACCTATGCTAGCAGAGGCCAGTCTTCAATCTGTAAACTAGCCAAAAGTAATTGCTGGATCATTCAGCACACATAAACTGTGTCAGTACTTCAATAACTGCTGTCACAACACTCAGTGACTCGGAATCCTCACAGCTATCTTTGAAATCTGAAAATGCATGGAGATGTACATATGACTTGTCATAGAAACACTGCCCACAAAGACATTTAGTATGACTTATCTTGGTCTCAGCCTGACTATTTCCACTTGTTTTCAGTCTTTTCTAATAGGTATAGTGGTCCCTGATGCTGAGATGCTTCCAGAATTTGCAGCAAAATTGGGAGTAAAAGGTTCCTTTGAAGAGCTCTGCAAAAACCCTGTGAGTACCTTTGTGTTTAGTGGGTTGGAGACAGAATTTTATTCTAAGTCCAGTCCTACATTGCTCCAAATTCGTTCTATCCACCTGTTCTCAGTAATTTGAACTGGTTTAATGTTGGGTGAGTCATGCAAACAGCCTTACAGCAAAAACTGGAACTGAGTATAGGTGTTTCTTGTTTCAAGGGCTATTGCTGCTTCTTTTCCAGTGAGAAGACAGACATGACTTTGTAGTGGCCTTAATATGAGAAATGTTGAATGTTGAAATATGTACTCTTCCACCCTCAGTCCTTCCTGCCTGGGCAAATGGTTATGCTTTTGAGCTGCAATTACAGAATGACAGCTTTACCCACTCTGCTTCTGCTGTGTTGTTTCTTCTAGGCAGTGAAGAAAGCTATTTTAGACGATATGATCAGACTGGGGAGAGAGGCTGGCCTTAAATCCTTTGAACAAGTGAGTACTTTCAAATCCTGCTTGTCACTAGCAGCTGTATTGCTAACACAGTGGCTGGGAAGTCATCATTCCTGCTGCCTGTGCCAGGAGGGGCCCTGAGGCAGTTGCCCCAGACACCTGATTGAAGCAGACAGTGAAATATTGGCTGTTGGTCCCTATACCAGGAGACCAGGGGCTGTGAAGGGCAACAGCAGTCATTCCCAACAGAGGGAGTGGAGGTTCACAACAGGCTGTAAGGGCTTCTCTGGAATTCCACCCTCTTGCTGTGGCAGCAAAAAAATACAAAAACAGTTTAGTTACTGGATCTCCTGGGACTGAATTCTTGCCCAAGGAAGCTGGGAAGAACTGGTGTCTTCTAATGATGCATCATGCACTAAATTGTTTTCTTTTAATAGGTTAAAGACTTGTACATCCACACAGAGTTGTTCTCTGTAGAAAATGGACTCTTGACACCAACACTGAAGGCAAAGCGAGGAGACCTTGTTAAATTCTTCCAGAAGGAGATTGAGGCCCTCTATTCATCTACTCAGGAATAAATGACCAGTTCAATTTAAACTGCATGGAGTAGTTAAATCTGTGACACTACATGGCCTGTGGTGAAGACAGGCTTCAGTGGAAGGGAACAGGAGCTTAAATTTATTTGTTTCTAGTGCTTGAGAAAAATGACTCGTGGATGAAGATGGCTGCAGTATAACTGACAACAAGCAGTGTTAACATCTTGTGGGACTGAGCATTAACTGTCTAGGCAAAGCCAGAACTTTCATCTTTCTTGGACTGTGACTGAAATGCAAAAACTTACAAGAACCTCAGCCTTTAAAAGACAGATGTATGCACTTCTCACTGCCAAAAGCAAATCTTGTTTTACTGCTGAAACTGTGAACTCCACTTTGACCTGTTGTGGATTCATCTGCAATCAGACTGAACTCAGTATGAATTCATGCTAACATGAATTCAGAATACAGAAATGAATTTCCTGTTCCTAGTCCTGGACCAAACGGTACCAGTTGTTTATAATGAAAATGAGTGATCTGGCATCAACTGGTTTGCAAAATACATTCATCTACAGCAAACACAGTTCATTCTTTAGGAGGCACTGGATCAGTTTTTGCACATTTTTAAATGAAACAGCAGCATTAAAGCCTTTACACTTATGAATCTGAGCCTAATAAGTGTAAAACTTCAGCTGTCAATCATAAGGATATAGGATGCAATAAATTGAGATTGCACAATCAGACTGAAGCCTGTGTGAATTACTTGTGGCTCTGCTGCAACCACGTTGTCAGCTGCCTGGCTCTGTATGGCTGCAGCTAGAACACAACTGCTGCAGAACATGAACTTGTTCTCTATGCTGTCACTTGTCAGCCACAGCTCGAGCCTTGAGGCAGTAATACAGTGCAGTCCAGATTTGCTCCTGTAGTCTAGTTGCTCCTATACTCAACTTTCTTTTCCTTGTCTTCAGCTTAGGCTGAGCTGAAAAAAATGAACTTACTTAGATGTGACATTTTCTTGTGTTAAGCTGCTGCTTTAGAACATAATTTAAGCTGAAAACTTTCTTACATCTTCCATCAGCCTGTGCTGTCTCTGCTGAGAGCTCCTCCCTGTCCCTGCACTAGTCAGCTCTAGTAGCTCAAAAGGCAGCACTAACAAAGATGTAACATGGGGAAGGTGTATCTGTAGATTTCCTAAGCCAATTCTCGTTGTCTGCAGACAAAAGTTGTTTTCCCTGTTTTGTTCAGACAGCTAGTGGCTTTTCCTCGCTCTCTTTAATGATCTTGGTCAGCTATCCCAAAATGAAAGCAAGATTAAAGATCCCCCCTTGCTGTTAGGCAGCTCTAGCTTTGACTAGTAAAAACTCACCCAATTCTGGTTCTAGTCTGGGCCCAAAGACCTTGGCATCTTCAGGTAACCATTGTGTCACTGTGTTTGTCAGAAATGTGAGGCTATAAAGGCATCTAAGTCTCTGAAACTACATGTAACAAGGTTGTTTACATTTCCTATACTTTCCTTAAAGCAATGTGACATGGAATTCAATAGTGGCTTAATCCTTTTCCCCAGGTGAGACTGGAGAGAAATAAAAAAAAAAACCAAAAAAAACAATCAGGGAAGAAGAAATTTATCCCAGAACTGGTTTTGGACACAAAAACAAGCAAGTTACCTGTGCAGAGTAAATCCAGTGCAACTGAGATCTGCAGAAACTCGAGGCTGAATCCTGTGATGTCACCTGCTGCAGTTCCTGAAAAGTACTCTGTTGATATAATAAACAGCGAAGCTTCCTTGCACAGATAGGCTTGGAGGGAGGATGGCACTGCTTCAACAGTAAAACATATATAGGAATTCAAGTGTGAATGGGTCTTATATTGGTCTCGTGTGCCACTTCTGCTGCATGAACTGATTTTCAAAACCTCTCAACGTGGCTGACATGTAGCTCTACACTATGAGAGACCGATGCACCTGCTGCATTCTGGATACATTTAAAAAGCTTTGAGTTGGCACAAGTTACTCCAGTTTAAGGTCTTCCTTCTAATGGATTCATACTAGAGGCTAAATGAATATGCTTTAAGAAGGATGTCAATTATTTGTAGCAACTAGACTCACAAAAATTTTTGTTCTTGGATACTGCTTTCTTTAAAATGGATCAAGATCTCTTGGGTATGGGCTCAGATTTCAGAGGGAACAAACAGTGCTGGATGAAATTTTTGCCATTAAAAGCATAAAATATTCCTACTGCAACAACCAAAGCCTTTTTTAACCTTGAAAAGCAACTGACAATGTTTTTTCCAAGTCAGTTCACACTCCCATGCCTAAAAACTAGTTCTTCTAGGTCTAATAACAATTGAACCCGAAAGCGAGTACGAATGTATCATTTATTTAAGGTGGACAATGCACATCATTAAAAGTCACAGGTAACAAATTTTATCTGGAATTTGAATCAGGTGTTTATTTTCAAGGGCAGCGTCAGAGAAATACAAAAGATAAGTAGCACGCATAAAAATCAGATGCGGCTGAGAAAAAAACCTAAAATCTTAATGCTCAGAATGCAATTTAAACAGAAAAAAACCCCCAATCCTGACTTGTGATGAAAAAGATGCATCTTGAAGGCAATCCACTGAATGGCTTCTTAAATTATTTATTGTTTAAAAAGTATGCAAACCATGGCACAGGCAAATACAACCCTTTCAGCTGTGAGGAAAAGAAAACCTCATCCTAACATATTCATTGCATAAGTCTAAAATAATATACAGAAAATTTCAAGTAAAGGATTGTGTTCTGAAGTAAAAATTCCATTAAATATTTAAAAAAATTAGAAGGCTATTTGCTTTTCTTCTCTCCATCCACTGGTTGATCCGTTTCAGAGTCATACTGGTATTTTTCCACACACTTCCTAGGGAACCAGCCTCGTTCTCTTATTCCACCTTAAGACATGAAAAGTTGCATTAACTTGGAACAAAACATGGCCCACTACTGTGGAAAAGCACAGGACTGGGAGCAACAGCAAGCACCTAAGTTACCTTCTTGTACAAGACAGAACATCTAAGTAATTTCTAAAATCCCTGCCTGGGGATGCACAGATTTTGTCCCACTGCCTAAAACGTTTTCAGGCATGTCCAAAGTTTTGCAGTGCTCTACCTTCCTTGACAAAATTAATCTTCATACCTTATCTGAATATTTCTGTCTATAAAGCAGGTTTACAGCTCATTTTTCTACACACCAGGGGAAGAGAAAGCAAGTAACAAACCTGTCTACCATAGACTTTGACACAGCTGATGACTGTTCGTACACACCCAAGCTGTCTCCCATGTCCTACTCCCCTCCAGGTAAACTATCCCAAATCTTTTGGTTCTTCCTTATAACTCACATTTTCTATTATTCTAACTATTCTCATTTTTCTCCATTTTCCTCTCAACCCTTTACAGTTGATCTTCCTCTTTCTTGAGATGCAGTAACTGCTTTTAGTTGTAGATGTATTTCAGCAGTCTCTGTCAATGCTGAGGAGGATGGAAGGTTTATTTCAGCATCCAGGAAGCTGTATGCTTTTTCTTTTCTGAAAGTGTTGACTCATCTTAATATTATCATTGAGTTCTTTTTTTCCAAAGAAGAACTGCTACTTATTTTGCCATCTTGCTGTAGTGCAACTTTTTAGCATTTTGCTACACATTCCTAACAAAACTCATCCTATTTTCGAAGTCTAGTCTGATCCAGCCTCTCAGTGTTCACCAAGTTCTCCATCCACACTACATTTTAGCTGATTTAAAAAACCCAACATTCAATAGAGGAGATATGTCCTGCTAATCTTTACAATAAGCAATGCCATACAAACTATTGCCATGTTCATTTGTATCTGATGTCTGAAGTTCATTGAAGTGAGCTGTCAGGGCACTTCCAGCCCATGAAGGTTTCAGACCTCCCATGAAAAGCATAGACTCTGTCAGTGTAGTGACTGCTGGCAGCCAAACTCGTGCAAATATGAAATGCACATGCAGTGAATTAATGACTGTTTGGAAGAAACAAGAGAATCCAACACTCTCCGGCAGGTAAAATTTTAGTTCAGTCCAAAGCAAGAGGTCTGAAGTGAAAAATGCAAAAGCTTAAATGCAGGTGGCTGTGATGCTGACCCTCTGCAGTTCAGGAGTGTTTAATATCTTCAACACCCACAGTTAGTTTTATAAACACATACTAAAGTCTCTAAAAATTATTCCAAACCAAAGACATAATGTCTCCTAGTTTTCGAGATACACAAAGATTAATCTCTGTACTTATACAGGGTGTGTAGGTAGGAAAGCTGGATGTGTTTAAGACAGACCACCATTTGAAAATCAAAAATTATTAATCCTTAACTTCTTTATAGTCTAAAACCCTAATTTCTTCTTAGAATATGAAGTGTCCCCCTTCCCACCCAACTTTCAATAAACTACTAAATGAGTGTGCTGTCAGTCAGACAGAGTCACAATGTTTATCAAAACTGGGAAGTCTATTAGATGTAAAGAACAAAAACTGTGGAGAGAAACTAGTGCCAGTAATGTTACCATTCTATGTTTTGAGAAGTGAACATATAACACTGGCCACATTTCTAGATAGCTATAAAATTGATTCACAATTTTCAACAGAATAAGTAAAATAAACTGCTCCATACCATCAGCAGCTGAGATGAGAATCTTCTCACCATACATCCAGTGTCTGGAGAAGAAAGCATAGCACGTAATTAGATGCCAGAATTCAACTCAGTATTTTAACCAAACATAAAGGTGTGGAGCCACTAACTTTAAGCCTCTGGTGGCTAAAATCAGATCCCCTTTACTCAGTGCAATTCTAGGTTCTTCAGTGCACGGTGTTGTGAACAACGTTTTAACACCTTTAGTCACAGGGCAGCAGACACCACTGTAATCATCTATGGCTCGATACCGCACCTATGGATTGGAACAGAACACAACAATTTGTTATTTGAAGGAGTTACAGCCTTCCTGATAAATTTCACACTAAAAAAAAGAAACAATTCAGCATACCATAGATTGAAATATAATGACAGTGACTGTCAAAGGGACCCTAAATTCTAAATTGCTGCTTAACAATGAAACACAGTCCTCTTTATTATCATCTTTCTTCCCATCTGGAAACTAAGAAGCAAATGCAAAGGCTAAATGCCAAGATTAATTAAGCAGAGATTGCTATACATTGTTTGTGTCGATTAATTACATTTATTTATACTGCTATTTCAAAGTAATTTTAGACCAAACTTCACAAATACTTACACTTCTTACTCGCTTGTCTGCTTTCTGTTTCAGCTGCTCTATCTATAAATAATTATAAACAGAAATTTAGGCAGCATTCAACACAAAATAAATCCAGGTATTGAAATCATTCAACAAACACAGGAAATACCATTAGCAGTTCGAAGCGCACACAAAAGTGTAACTTTTTAGTGCATTAAAAAAGGGAGAACATTTAAGAGAACTCCTGCACATGTATTTCAAGCCAATCTATTTCAGTTATTTAAAAAGCTGGTCTGTTATTATAAAGGAAAGCAGACCATTGGAAAGCAGGGAGAACCAACTTGAGGTACCATTGAAGACCAGTTACCGTCAAACTGTACTGGTGACATCCATCTCTAACTGGCCAGTCCAGGCCATCTCCCTCAGGAATCCCAGACCACGTAAACACCTGCCTGAAGTTCTTCCATTTACTTCCCATATCATAGGGGAAGATGAAGGTCTCACCCGTTTGGTAGTACTGGATTCTGTCTTTGGCCTAGAAAATAATTAAGGAATGGGGTATGTAAAAAACCCTACCAAGTACAGTCAAGCAGCAAATATTAAGAAGGTTGGGTCATAAGCCCTGTATGGGTCCATGGGACCTTAAAGGCAAATATTTTCAGGCAAGAGCAGTGAACGCCTCCTGTATCAACCCAGGCCTTTAAAAACTACTTAAATCAATCATGGCATTCATAAAGATGTCTGGTTTGGGTGTCCCCATACCTGTCACCTCCCATTTACTCTTTAACAACAGAGTCCACTGACTACACTGATAATTGCCTCCACACTCTGATCTTACTTCACTGCTTTTTTTTGGGACCGATGCCTGACTATTTCTCAGTAATATACAAACACTTCCACAGCTCAGAATCCTTTGATTAATGATCACAAACATGACTCAACATTGGTAGTGCCAATTCCTCCTCTAAAAATGCACACACAGGCATGATCTGAATCACCCACATTCTGTAGTCACATACATTCCCACAGTTCTGATGACATCTAGTGGAGCAGCCACAGAGCAGTGCTCTCTGTTGTAATGTCATTTTATTAAATATTTATTATTACAGTCTGTGCTTAGCTTTCAAAAGGGACATATTAGCAGCCTGTTTTACAGTAAAAATTGTAACGTATTATTCCAAATTCTACAATATAGTGGTAACAGGGGTTTCTTTCACTTATGTTCCATCATCCCATTATTCAAAGGTCTAACAGGACTTGAATCCAGCCATATCCCGTGCAAAGAGTTGATATTACAATATTTAAGTACTTATATACAGTCAATATTCTCATGCTAATTTGGCACACAAAATAGAAAAGACAGCAAGACATGAATGAAAGAGTTATGGATTTGTACAAAAAAAACCCAGGTAGAGCCAAATTAATTTCTATACACTGAGTCAGTTTTGCTTCCTCTAAAAACTTAGCTTCTATTGCTTAACTATATTTCTCCTGGAAAATCTTGTGAAAACCTCTATAAAGATGAGGAAATCCAAGAGAAATTTAAAGGACAGAAGATGAGGTATTTTCTAGTACTTCTTTAAAATCAAGGAAAATCTTCCCCAGTCAAGGAAAATCCTCCCTTACAACCCAAACCAAGAAATGGGGAAACCATAAGTCAAAAGATGCCACCTTGAATGGGTTAGTGAGGTGGACAATTAAAGGTATAGGCAGCTGTAATGACAAAGCTCAAGTTTCAGATGAAAACACCCATATATTTCAAGTAGATAAGCAAAGTCTTTTCAAAGCAAATATTATTCTATGTTCAACAAACTCCTCCAAAACAAAGAAAAAAAAATCTATGCATTTACATGCTTTCTCATTTATTTCAGTGAATTATAGGTGTTAGGTCAGTGGTGAATTGAAACAGCATCTTTGGTTTTAACCCAGAGGTGAAACAAAAATTAATTATAAATATGGAAAATAGACTC
Source organism: Cinclus cinclus (assembly GCF_963662255.1). Taxonomy (NCBI): domain Eukaryota; kingdom Metazoa; phylum Chordata; class Aves; order Passeriformes; family Cinclidae; genus Cinclus; species Cinclus cinclus. The sequence goes on along the minus strand of NC_085052.1, from coordinate 9,015,927 downwards.
TGTAACAGTATAAGAATACTGTAATAAAAGCATACCTTTTCTTCAATCCAGGATTCGATTGAAGTTTTATTTGTCAAAATTACTTTCATCTGAAACAGAAGCATTAGGTGAAATTAGGATTTATTTTCCACAGGAATACATCAGCTACACAAAGAAAGCTTCATTTAACAAACTAAATCTGTTTTAAAGAACAAAGCAACTTTTATAGACTTAACTGAAACACTTGTTAGAAGCTAACCATCAGCAGAGATACGGGATCTAGAATTATACACTTAAGACAGTACCACACAGTATTGTACTATATACTTAAAATGTGTCTTTTTGTTTCCTTCCAAATATCTCCAACATTTTAAGAAATATATCAGACATTTACACCTATTTGCAGGGACAGGGCAAGTATTTTACCTTTTTCAGGGAGTTTATAAAATCCATCTCATTTTTTCTTAGTCCATTAGAATTTACATCCAAGTCATCCCATAAAAAATAATGAAAAAAAACCAAAACTATGCTAACAGAAAAACTGGGACAAAGCTACATAAATCCCTGGAAAAATTATACAACATAAGCTCTGAACAACTGTTCTTATCTCAAGTCTGACTTCTGTTTCTGCTCCACAAGCATGCAAAACTTACAGCTTTTAACTTCTTTTTATCAGTCACAGACTCACCTGGATAATAAACAGCATACCAACAGCAATAGTGGTTCCTAATGCCAGTCCTAAGGCAAATAAAGATGCAGCAAATGCAGACAGTCCAAAGGGAATAATGGGCCGAGGGTCTCTTTTGGCTGCACTCATGTCAATCTTCACAGAACTCCACCCAAAAGATATCTGCAAAGAGAAAAATTTTGATTCAGTTCCAGAACTTTCCAGCTGCTGAAACAAAGCAAGTTAGCCATAAGAAATCTGGCTCTAGTCCCACATCTGACAGGTTTATAATGCAAGGAGACTAACTAAAAAAAATATATTCAAAAGACTTTTCTCTAATCCTCAGAAGTTTGTCACTAGATGGAAAATGAAACCACAATCACTATCTTGCAAGCTCCATAGGCCCAAAAAATGACAAAGGAAACAGGACTCCAGTGTGTTAACAAAAACACATTCATCAGTATCAGATGGATAATGTTTGCATAGAACAGTCCCCATTTTCCATGGAAATGCTGCAGGTTTTTCTCTAAAAGCTTTGCAGACAGCAGTTCTTAACATTATCCCTCTGCAAAAACAGCTCAGCTGCTACAAACACAACTTCATCTGTTACACTCAGCTGATGTTATCAAGCTCTTCACTGCAACCACAAAAGTTGAAATCAAAGCTTATAATCTTAACCATGGATCTGAGATATGGGGTGTACTCCAGAACAAGCTTTGCTCAGTTAAAAAACCCACAGTTAACATATTTTAGTCCCAAAAAATAATGTATTTTTTTCCCTTGAAGAAATAGGCACAATTCTAAAAAAGTGGCCAGTAAAAGAAAATAAATAGGATCTAACTTGTGAGCTGGAAATTAATAGCAGCTGTTTTTTGTGCCAACCAAAACACAGCCTCTGCCTACATAAAGTACTACTCAAACTAGCTTCAGTCAGTGCATAGCAATAGGAAACTCCCTATGATTATGAGAAGCAACAGGGGAAAAAAAAAATGAAAACAGAAACAAATTTCTCTGAATCCCCCTCCATTCACACACATACACCTCACAGGTACACATCAAAACTAGGAGTGCATGTGTAAAGAATAACAAGGAATTCCACATGCTTCTTCTCAGAAAACCAAATTCTCTTGTTCTTCCAGAGATAAATTTTGTACCTGACTTAAACAACATTTTAAGCATTTAAGTTTTGTTTTCTTACTCTGTTGTAAAGCTGAGTGTACATTGTCATAATAAATATGAAAGAAGCGTGAATGCATCCCAGTGGAGCTAAGAGGAGAAACAGAGTGAAAGATGCATGATTCTGGTATCCACAACAGTTGTTGATCCAAGGACAGTGGTGATCCATCTTCAGCACACATCTGTGAATAATAAATACTGATTAATATAAAGGACACGTATGATGTTTCTCAAAAATCTCAAAGGATGGCTGACTTTCTACCTCTCAACCTCCATTCTTTCATTTGAACCCACCGATTTCTGACAGATCAACACAGCAGTTTCTTTTTAGCTACTATTCAGAATTATATTTCCATGTAGAATTTTAAAAAAGCAAATAAAAAGTGCTTCTAGGTCCTACCCTCCCTAGTTATCTGTCCTCCCCTTTACTCAAACTAACTAGTTGCTAATAAACAGTATAGTAGAGAGTTTGGAGACAGAGCAATAGAATGGGACTTGTAAGAACTATGATCACAATAATTAGGCACTACTGTCAGTGCCATTTTTTAAAAACCAGAGTATCAGGAAAATAAAGGAAATACCAAATTCCCTGTGAACTACTTGTAGAAAGTGTATTTAACCCAAGATATACAGACAGAAGTGTGATAATATCTCTTTTCACTGGTAAACCCTCTGCAAGCCTTCTCAAATGCTATGAATTGACCTATCCTCATTGCAAATTCTTTGCAAGAAAAATACAGTTAACAAGTGTAAACACCCTAGAGACCCTCTTGTATTCAATATAAAGCCAGTTATTTTGGTGTAGCTTACAGATGAAAAAACTCCCCCACCCGATTAAAGGTTTATTCACATCCCAAATTACCTTGACAGGTGCAAAAGTCTAAGTGACCACCTACATGATCAGTTCTCAGTGTAAAGATTGTCACTCAAGGAAAAAAGCTGTCAATTTTAAATCTGGGGATCATGTAGCCAAATTACAGCACTGCTCTGAAGTTTTGGTTTCTGTTTCCTAAAAAAACACTGACTGCATATCTTGGGTTTATAGAAACAACAAATGAACACTATGATGCAATATCCTTTCACCACATTTTCTTAAGAGTCCTTCAGAGGACGACCTGCCTGGACTGCAGACAGCTGAAGTGCCTTGATTTTTTTCAAGATGCATTAAATTCTAGTGAAAGCTATTTATAATATAGTATCCCTTGTATCAGGACGAGTGTGTTGGAAGATAACAAGGTGCAAACTTCTTGAGGTGACCTAAAAGGTTTATTATTTCACTTAACATGCCAACTCCCCTCAAAACCCTGCTTTGGGGCAGAGTAAAAAAATTCAGTCCAAAATTTCCACTCAAATCAACATTTAATTCCCATTTGGAAAGATGACAGAACAGATATTTTTACTCTCCCAGCAGGTCAATGTTTGGACTCAGAATTTAAAAATAATTTCAGATGATTTTTAGTATTTACACAGACTCACATCCCTGAAGCAGGACTGCATTGCTTTGTTAGTAACGTCAGGAAGTTCCTAACTGATTTCAAACTATAAAGCAAATGTCAAAGACAGTCATTTTTCTAAACTAAAACACAGCAAAACTATATAGATATCATACAACTAGAAAGTGGAAATACTTGAAAAGGCTTTAGTTTTCATATGGAAGCTTTTTTTAAAAAGCACAGTGCAAGTGCTGGAAGCACAAACTATGGTAACGGCCCATAGTTAGATCTGAAGCTGCTCTGAAATGGACTTTAAACAATTGTAAAGAGAAAGAATACCTGTTACATTTCCGACAGTGGTGTGAACGAGGTGCCTTGTAAGACTGACACACTTTACAGTATTGGAGAAACATGCAATCCTGAGATTTTTCCTTTAAACAGAAGAATAGGAGTGTTATATGTATACACAACTCCACTGGCAATGTTTATCTTGGCATTTTTCTAAGCACCTTTGATTTCTTCTGACAGGGTGTGTTTCATAGTCCAACCGTATTTAATGGTAGGCGTTGGGGGAAAAGAAAATTAAATAATCTCCTAGCTAATCTCTTAGCTATCAACACAACCATCTCCCACTGCTGAAAGTGCTGGTTGCTAAAAGAAATAAACAGTTCTTCTGTGAGGAAGAGCAGCTGTACAAAGCAGGGTTTCATAGTGAGTTCTGAGAGTAAAAGTCAGCATGTGGCCATTCTAATTTAAAAAACCCCAAAAATCTGAGCACATTCTCTCTCCATTTTACACCATAAACAACTAAGCTAACTACTAAGATACAGCACTGGTAACCACTAATGTTCCACTCTCTCACAATCTCTTTTACACACATGCCCCAGCCACAGCTGGGGACAGAGACACTCATAGAAAACATGTAGTGGCCAAAATCTTGCACTCAGGAAGTGGAGTACCCAGTTGTCCTGCTAAGATAATTATCAGGATCCTCTTCTGCCAGCCTGTGTCTTGAATAATAATCCAGGATTAGAAAAGTGACCAGCACTAAACTTTGTATCATGCCACTGGAACACAAACTCTGGGCAGCTGCCTTGAGATACTGAACCTGTATCATTCTTGACTAGGACTCTTCCAAGAGATTACTGAAGCACAGGAAATACAAATTTCTATCTTGCATTGTTAAGCAGAAGGTAAACATATAATTTTCTGGCTTGCACAAAATAAAGGAATTTTCTAAATTAATTACTTTTAACTGTTACTGCAAGCAGCAAAATCTGCAAAACAGGCGTCTGCAGGAGCATGCAGATAACTTGAGGTTCTCATTCTCAGCTAATGGTGCTTGTTTCCTGCTACTTTGCTTTGAGAAACCCTTAATAAACAAAACACAGCAACTGCTACGTGCCAAGCAGCCTTACCAGACCCCTGACAGCACAGGGAAGGGATGGAGAAGGGCAGCAGAACAGAACAGAGACTTGAAGAAGCAGATAAAGGATGTAACTTAGGCAGGAAGCCAGCTCAGCTCTGCGAGGTTGTCAAAGCAGGAGTCATTGAAATCAACAGTGCTGTGCTTACTCAAGAGCTGAGGTCAAGGAACAGCCACCTGAAAGATCACAACGCTGGCCACTGAAGACCACCAGAGGAGACCCCAAAAGGAATGCGGCAATGCAAAGTAAAACACTACATATACTTATACATTAAGTAAGTGGCGATAACGAATTAATGTGTAATCAGTGTGGGTGATAAAAACTCTTGTTTACTCAACGTCCGGCACACTCGGTTAGAGGACGGATAATTGAAGCGTCCAGCGCGCTGCTTTCTAAAACCAAAACTGTGTTAAAAAGTTTCTGTTTATCCGATTTCGGTATCAGGAGCAAGCTGGGCTGTACTGGAAACTCTGGAAGCTGCAGGAGCAAAGCGGGGACAGGCAAAGGACAGATTTCGGAACACGATGAGGAAGTAGTGGCCTGAGAGCGTGCAGCGTCCTTGGGGGACAGAGGAGAAAGGGTAGCATGTAAAGACACACGATTTCTACTGTCCTGACCCCGGGGCGGCCGGCCCGGCCCCAGGGCTGCCCGCCGGACCCCCGCGAGGCCCCGAGACGAGGCGGTCGCAAGGCAGCGCTTACCGGCGTCCACCCCAGCGGGACGTACCCGGGGCCCACAAACATGGCGCTGAAGTAGTTGTAGAGGATCATGACGGTCCAGTTGAGCAGCATCACGAAGTTGACGCTTCCCCCGGCCGTGTCCAGGGGCCAGTACCAGAGCGCGGCGTCGGCCATGGCGGTGGCGGAGCACACGGCCACCACGGCCAGCGCCACCGCCGGGCCCCAGTGGCACAGGCGCCGCGCCCGCTGCAGCGCGCCCGGCCCCACCATCGCCGCTACCGCCGCCCGGCCGCTGCCGCCCCGCCGCCGCCGTGCATGGCTCCCGCCGGCTGCCGAGGGCGAGGGCGGGAAGGGAAAAGGGAAGGGAGCGGGAAGAGGAGTGGAGGGAAGGGAGTGGGAAGGGAAGGGGAGGGGAGGAAAGGGGAGGAGCGGGGCGGGAGCGGCGCCCTCGCTGCCACCGCCCGCCCGCGGTCCGCTCGCAATACGGCCCCCCCAGGAAACAACAGCCCGCCGGTAGCGCCGCGGCTGCGTTCCTCCCCTCCAGCAGGTTACGAGGCGGGGCGTGAGGAGCTGCGGGGCGGGAGTGACCCGTCCTTGCCGCCTCTCCTCGGTGCCTGCGGTGCGGGGCGATCCCGCGCGCCAAGGTCGTCCGGGGGTTGTCGGGACGGCCGAGAGGGACTGGGCCGTGCCGGTTAAAGCACCTGAGGTTCGCCGGAACGTGTGGCGAGGCGCCCGGAGGCGGGGTGGGGGCGCTTTTTGGCGTGGCAGAACGCGGAAGCGCTGCGGTCCGGAGCTGCGCCCCCGGCACCGGCAGCGCCATCGCCGCGATGTCCTCCGACTTCGAGAGCTACGAGCAGGACTTCGCCGTGCTCACGGCAGACATCACGGGCCGCATCGGGAAGGTGCCGAAGCTGGTAGGAGGTGAGCGGCTGCTCTCCGCCCCCCGCGGGCCTCGCTCCGCAGGCCCGGCTGGCTGGTCTGTAGGAGCCGCTCCAGCTCCCAGCGATGGGCGCGCAGGGCGGTGGCGGGAGGTGCCGGCGGGGTTTTAGTGAGGTCTCAGCGTTCCCTCACCCCAGTGTGTCTCCTCGCTCCTTACGCAACACAGTCACCTCCTTGCCCAGGGTCTGTCCCAGCAGCGAGTTGTCTCTCGAGATGTGTTAAGAATACTCGGACAGAATATTTGTTGGCTGGCCACCTGTAAGGATCAGCTTTTCCCTTCTGCTCGGCTCTGGGGCCACGCGAAGTTACGCCAGTGCACCTGGGGGGCTGAGCAGAGCTGGTGGGGGATGCTCCCTGTACCAGCATTGCTGCTGAATCCTCTTTATGATGATTATGCCACAGCATTAGTAATGGAAATCAAGTTTTTCTCCTGTGGCACAGACTGATTTTGTGCGTGACTTAATCTGAATCAGTATTTTTGCTGCCTACTGTTCGTACATTTGATTTGGATAATCGACTGCGGTGACTCACATGCAGGAAGAGATTCAAAGAAGTCAGTGTTCATTTACTTTGATGTGTTTGTCAGTAGCCTGCAGCGTTCATGGTCTAATTCATGTTGTATCCCTGCAGTAGAGTCAATACTGTCTGTAAGAGCAGAAAAATGAAAATTATAACCTGGTTAATCAGCCCAGCTGAATCTTCCAGCACATGGGAATCATTGCCCCAACACAGGGTTCTGAGTGTGAGATGGAGGGAAGTTTGCACTCATGGTTTTCTCATCTGTTCCTCTTCTAGCTCAGCTTAATCCCACTTCTGTTTCCAGCTTGTTTAATATTTCTGCCTCTGCTTCTTATGCATATTACCCAAAAGTTTGGGACCCTTAACCATAGGAGTGTATAAGAAGGAAATAAACACATACTAATGGTGTACTTTTCATATGACTAAAGGAAAAGGTATCATGCATCCAGGACCAAAGAATAACATCCTACTTTTAGAGTGGGAAATGCAACATGAAGTGATGAAGTAGTGACTCTAAACAGGATTTGAGGTAGGTGGTCAACTAAAATGTGTGATCTCAAGGGATTTTGAATAAAAGATCTTTTTGATTCTGGAAGATTATGTCAAATTCTAATCTTAGCAAGTTAGAAAGTCTTCTGAAAAAAACAGGGTTGACTTCCATGCTTAAAGGAAACAATGCCTTTTCCTTAACAAAGATGTTTTGCTCTTAATCTTAACAGCAAGGACACAGGGAGCTAATTCAGTCAGAAGCTGTAGCCGAGGTGGAAAAATTTGTCTGTTTTCTAATGGAAACTTACAAAATGAAGAAGAGAATGAATCAGAGTTCCTGTGATTGAATGCTAGAACTGGTGTAATTTAATCTCAGGAATTATATTTAACCTGTAAATGGGCACTGTAATTATTTACTGAGAGGATGCAGGGAATACTTCATAGGCTTCTTAACTTTTGAACAGTAAATGTAAGGACCTCTGGTAGGAACAGAGAGACATCATAAATACACTACTGGCTCATCCTCTGAAAATCAATAGTCTTAGACTGATTTATAGGAAAAGAGAGGTTTAATTCCTTAATTGTAAATAATAGAGATTTGAGTTCCTAATTGTATAGATTTTGGAAGTCATCAGAGTCTGTTCAATGGTAGGAAGAATATTCTGCATAATAGTAGTGGATTTCCATAACCCTCTCTTTGAATCAGTCTCCCTTATTCACTTAGGGAGATTTTGGAGCTTAAATAAAAGATGTTTAAAGAGTATTGGCTTCAACAGTGACGTAGCCTAGAAGCAGCAGGCTTTGAAATCATCACTTTTTTATGAGACCATTAGAAGGTTACTTTTTTTATAGAATTTGCCATCCTCTCAGAAGAGGCAGAATGCATGTTCCCTTCAGGACCAGTAACATGGTCCTGGGCTAAATGGAGTCAAGACAACAGTTATTCCTACCCCCCCCACCCCATCCCCCTGCTATTATATTTGAGGTTGGTCATATGTGGTTTGAACTGACTTGCATTAAGGCTGCTTCTTGCATTGTACATTTATGGCTTAGGTATTGCTTCTGTTTTCAGGGCCATTCTGTCTTTCATCAGGAAAAACCTTTTCCATGGCTTCAAAACAAACTAAGCTAAGAAGTCTTAGCTAATAGAGGCATTTGACCACCTGAAAAAAAAAATCTCTGATTATGCTGAACACTTTATCAGAAATATTTTAAATGCACGTTTTTTCCTTGTTTCTTAATAGGAATATTTGCAGGATCTTTGCTTCTTCATCACCAGAAGTTCCAGTTAGTTCTTGTGACGATGGCTGGGAGAGCCTCAAAAAGAGGATTATGAGGTGGGAGGGGAACATGAGGTGACAGTTTTCAGCAGCAGTGATTTGAGAGACTGCTGATGGCCTTGAGAGATTGCTGATGGCCTTCTTCCTCCCCGCTGGAAGGAGCAGGATGAAAGGTGTAAGGACTTGTGCCACTCTGCATAATAAAGAGAGATCTCCTGATCTAGTGACTGGTTATTTCCCTCTGCTGCCCAAGATGGACCCGCTGTAATGGAGAAATGCTGGTTAATTGCTTTTGCAACATTCCTGCATTCTGTGTTGTCTGGAGGTGATGCTGTCTTGTGTTCTAGGAGGATGATGGCTCAGCAGACAATCCTGTTGTCACAAATGCATAAATAGTTCAGCAAGAACTGCAACAAAGGCTCTCTGATGCCACACAAACAATAAGTAGCAGGGACAATAGAACATCTTGGGAAGAAATGTCTTCTGTTGTTGAGGCGGACATCACCGGGAGGATTAAAGAAAGTTATAAATAGAGAAATGCCTTTTAAATAGATTTTCTGTGATGCTGCTGCAGGTCTTTGAAGAATAAAGATCATTGATTGATATGTTTTATTAATGCACCTTGGTGTTTCAGAGAAACATCTGTCTTGTGATTTGACCAAAAAAATTAATATACATTTTGATTGCTTGATGTGAAAGAGTTTTATCAGCACAAACGGTGATACTTAGCCTATTCCCAGCACAGTAGCCTCTGGGTTGTGATGGCTCTGGACTGGAGTGCTACTATTTTTCTGATACTTGGTACCTGTGTTTTCTGCTGGGCAATCAAAGTGTCGCATTTCAGTTGCTAACAGGTTTAGCTGAAGAAAGCCTTACCTTTAATTTTCTGTTGTACTCCTGTACTGAAGTTTACTGTCTCAGTTTTAGGTCTGGCTCATTATGTTATGCCTCTTGAACCCAGTTTTGTAACCCAAAGAGAGAAATGTATGTATTCCACTTATCTCTGCTGTTGGACAATAACTTCTGGCAGTGGTGAGCATGTAACCACCTGAGCGAGCACAGCAACATCTGCAAGTGGTCTGTGAACTGAAGCCCTTTGTTATTTAGTCTCTTCCTCAGCATGTTCTAATGAAAAGAAGCAATTCCACAAGCAGTGAGGCTATTCAGTCTTGACCCAGGTTATTTTAATCTCCTTGTTGACTTTGAGATGAAACCAGTGCTGTGCTACCTTTCCAACCTTGCAGACAGATTCTCACCTTTCTGTAACTGCTGTTATTTTGTGAGACAAAGTGTCTAATGCCAGGGCAAAGTTGAAAGAATTGGGGGAAATGTAGTGAAAGCTTGTTTCTTTTAGAAAAGTAATACAGCCAGAGTGTTGTGTTGTGTACAAACAGAGAACAGATATTTTTTGCAATCCTACACAGAGGAAAACCCCCTTTATTTTCCCAGTCTTTATCTATAGTTTTTTCAGTTTCACCACTTAAATTATACACACTATGTGGAATATTTTGTTTGGGACATTCTGTCTAGCAATGTAGGGGAAAATTACATTTAGATGTATTTGATGGAGCGTTGTTCTTTATTTTCTCTAAAGGATATTTGAATTATCAATCAAAATGAAAAGTTATAAAACACCTTTTTCTTCATTTCCTGTGGAAGTGTATTTAAGGAAATGATTGAGCATGCAGGTTGAAAACTGCTAAGTCACAGTGGACTAATACAGTTATTAATATGAGCACCTTTAATTGGACTGAAACTTGTTTGTCCTGATCCAGTTGGTAAGTGGCAAACTTCTCTTACCCAGAGGAACTCCCTTGGATCTCACTTTCAGTCTCTGAGTAAGTCATCCTGTGAGCATTGTGCCCCCCTTCCTATGGGGATTCTGGCTGTGAAATAAGTTGTTTCCTTTGCTTAACCATTGAAGTAAACTTGAAAAATGCTTTGGAAACCATGGTTACATGGTATTTTGTGCCCTAGAGCATCAGCAGTTGCAACAAGTTTAGCTGCTCTCCTGGAAGTCTGCGAAGATCCTGCTCCAGACCTGTAGTGCTGGGATGTTACCATGTGCCTGCCCACATATCTGTAGCTAAAGCAAAAATAAAGGCAGTTGTCCTGGGCATCGTCTGGGTGATTATGTACCCGGGCCAGTGTTAAAATCTGGAGTTGGGTTAAAATTTAATTAACTAAACAATTTGAGATCATTTGAATACCGTCTCCTAATTTTATGGGAGAGGTTTTAGCCAGACCTTCTGTACTAATGAGCTACTGCAAAAGGTCTGCAGCTAAATTTCTGTGTGGATCAGTAGGACTTACTGGCCAGTGAAGTAGTTCTTGTAATCACAAGTACAAGCAGGATTTGGTCAGCATGAAATACCTTCCAACCCCCCCCCAGTTTTATATTCCTAAATTTCAGGTTCCTAAATGTGTATGAAAATTGTGATCTAGTACAACTCAGGGAAGTACTAAAAATGATATAGTACATTTATTTTCTGCTGCTATATTTTAAATTTTATTTCAGCTTCAATAAAATGATGCTGTGTATTTCATATCTTCCACTGTTTTTATTTTTGTCCATTGTCATCTTGCTAGCTTCCAAATGAGGGAAAGAACAGAGATGTTTTGGGATATGAAAATAGAAATGGTATGTGGGGGGTGGGGGGAAAAGGGCAGATTTCTTTTTTTATTTTTATTTTAGAAGATAAAATGCTGAGTTTTCTGGCCTGGGTGCCATCATGAGAACCTGGTGGGGAATTAAAGGAAGACATTGCTTGCAGAAAACTAAAAGTGCTACACAGAAAATATTTCCTGCATCTTCTGTTGGGGTAGTATCCACCAGATGTGGCAGTGTGAATTCCAGATTTGCAGGAAAGATGATCCCAAGCCTGATCCTCTCTGCAGGCAGAGCTCCAGTGTATGTAACTGAGGAAGGACAGATCGTGATGCTCCTGTGTCCTTGAATGAGAGCATCGAGTATTTTAGGTGAATGAGAGGCTAGATGGATAGGCATTTCAGCCTGTGAGAAGCTGATTTATGTTCCTTTATTAAAGAGTCCCCTCATGAAATTCAGTGGCTTGTGGAATGCAGAGGATCGAAGGAGATCATCAGATAGTCCCTTTTGGTCTTTAATGTGTCAGTTCCAGGATACAAAGAGATCATGTGGAAGAGAACCAAGGGGATTCAGACTTTAAAACAAGGCTCTGAAGTTTAGAGATACGTGGACTTACCCATCATGGCCTCTGGGGAGCTGTAACTGGAGACACTTCGGTGACATTCACTTTTTATCTGCTTCATCAGGCACACCACCAGTACAGATGTCTCATGATACTCCTGATTTCAAGCAAACCATTTGTGTGTTCAGAGTTTTGTTGTTAACTTCATAGACACAACGGGTGGATTTAGAGTCTGGAGGCTGGAATATGAGATGGTAGGACTGCAACCCTTGAATACTCACAGTAATGAAGCAGTGTGGGGATGTTTTATTATCCAGTGTCTGATTATTTCTCTGTTCCCTTTCATGCTGTAACAAACCAAGTTGTGAAGCAATTGGAATTTATATGATGATGTGAAACTGAGTCTCAGTTCTCAGTTCAGAATGGATTCTTTGCCTGCGAGTGAATGGTTGGAGGCAGGTCAAAAAGTCTCTGTAGCTGGGATAGAGCTGGGGAACCTGGCAGATGGTGATTGCTATGTATAGCTTAGAACTTACTTGAATTTTTTAAAAATTTAATATTTTATTACTAATTTCCATTTTTACTGCTACTAGAAGACAGTGGTTTTATTTTAAGTTCCTGTGGCATTTCATTTTATATCTGTTGAAACAAAAGAAACAATTCTAGACCCAGCATAGGAGTAGGGGAATAGAAACATCATATTTCTTCAGAACTGGAGTTAATTTTAATTGGGATGCTTACTTTTGTGCATTTCATATTTTGCAAATGAATTATGTTAAGCCTTTGTTCTTAAATGATTTTTTTCCTATTTAGTGTATGTATGTGCCTTCTCATCCATTTGTACACACCAGCAAGTGTCTGCTGAGGCATAATTCCTACTGCTGAAGCAGCTGTAAGTGCTTTCCCAACTAGCAAATGCTGCATAACAAGGCAGAAGACTTCAAGGATTCTCCAGTCTTTTTTTTTTTTTTTTTTTTACTAATGTGTGGATCACCATGTGTGAGGATGTCACACAGAATAAATCTTGAGTCTGTTTTAGCTGATACATACAATCTTTTGAAATGGTATGTTTTTTCTTTCATGGTGAGAGCACAATTATATTGGTATTTTCACAATTTTGTTTCAGATGAGAAGAAGCAGATGGTTGCAAATGTTGAGAAACAGCTCGAAGAAGCGAGGGAACTGGTATGTTCTGGCTTTTCATATATTAACTGCAAATTCCTAAAAAGAAAAGTAGCATCATTGATAGTAACATTTAACACTCATGCCCTAAAAATACTTAACAGTGATGTATTAGAAAATGAAATAATAGTCTTGTAATAGTTCTTATTTGAGGATTTGAAATACAAGAAGAGTGTATCTTTTTTTAATCCTGTGTTAAGTGTGCAAGGCTTGCACTATTGCTGTAAGTCAATAAGCGGTTAAAGACTTAGAGTTTAGGTCTCTAAAACTAGGGGTTAGGTTTTAGGTCTTTTACTTTGGGAATGGAATTAAATATTTGCACACCACGACTTTGTTTTTGACTTGTAAGACCCAGGCACCTACTTAATTTCATCTATCAGAATGTCATGTAGAGCAATATATCTTTTTTCCATTTTAGCAAGTGAGACTTAAAGGTGAGGGCAAAGGGGCCACGGCAGTGTGGGTCAGGGATCCAAGAAGAGTGTAGGTGTTAACCAAGCATTAATTTGTGATTCACACTAACAAAAACACCCCAGTATGTGACAAGCAACATGTGCTAAGCAACTGTGACTCTTCTTTAATTTATTTTGTTCCCATTACAGCCTGTTGTGTCTTCCATCTGGGAGGAGTGTAAGAGTAGTTTTGTAGATGTGGAGTAAGGTATTGGTGACAGCTGAGATTTTCTTTATCCTACATGGCCAATAGTTCCTTACCTGAAGTTGCTTTTGTTTATTGCTTGCAAATGGGTTTGGTTTATCTAATGTCAGCAATGTAATCTGAATGTTGGGATAGGGAAAGAAATTAGCTTTTCTACCCCTGAATTTCTTATAATGGAGAGAATTTGAATCAATTATTTGGCTACTAACTAAACAATAAAATTAACTTTTTGAAGTGGAATAGGAACAAAAAGCCTCTCAACTGTTTGTAGGCATAGATGGTGTTTTTGGTTTAAAAATAGAATTAGTCTTTTAGACCAGAGCATTGGAATAGCATCCAGAAAAGCTGGATCTTGGGATGAGTTCCTGCAGTTTTGCCTTGTAAGGATAACAAGGCACCTAACCTTCCTGATTTGGTATCTCCAGTGAGAAACATGGTAAAATTACTGTCTCATCTCATGAGAATGTTCTGAAGATACATTATGGCATTTTGGGCACTTTCGTATTCAAACAACTGCAAAAAGTAGAAATCTAGAAATGTTTTTCAGCTCATTTTCACTACAAATTGACGTGGCAAAAGACAGAGCAGTACAGAGAAACTGCAGTGTGGGTGGTCATTCACATTTGGTTTTCTACTCCAAATAGATTGCATGTAGCAGAAATTGAGTTAATGGCTTCTTACTTCTCTCCTTATGTCAGAAAAAGTTCATCTAAGTTTCTATTTATTACAAGATGAAAAAATAAAGCCAGTATCTGTATTTTTATCCTAATGATGATCTTTATTTAATGTACTCTTTTCTTTCACTCTTTTGGTTTAGGTCTTTAGATTCAATTATTGGGTTTGAGCAATTACCCAACATGTTTGTGATTAATGTCAAGGCTTGGGTTTAGTAACCAATTTGAACAAACCTGCTAATAACAGAACTGATTAAAAAGATCCTCTTTTAAACTAGAGGCTACAGTAGAAAATCAAAATAAAACTAATTCCTTGCTACTGATAGTTTTCTTACATTGGTTTACTTCATTTTCTTGCATAGTCAAAGGTGGGATTATCTGATTTTGTTTTATTTCCTACTTGGCTAGGAAATAACACTCTCATGAATTATAAATATTATTATAGAGATAATTTATTTGTATTCACAAAGCAGTGATGGTTTTTAAACACTGTCTGCTTTGTTTGGGTAAAACCACTGGTGTAATTGATTTGATGTATGTGCAGAACTGACATGAAAACTTTCAGACTCCCAGGCTGCTTTTCCAAGCAGACCTGTGGAGTAAGAAATCTCTGGAGAGAAATCCTGTTGTTCTATATTGGATGTGGAGTATCTGATTGTTATTTTTACCAGGTTATTAAGAAAGGTGATAGTTGAGCTAACCTTGGGGAAATTCTTCAAGTATAAAATCTACCATGTGCTGGAAGAATTGTGAATTTTTGAATGAGATTCTACTTTCAAGAAGACAGAACTCTCTCTCTCTGTTATTTGCCTTTATCTTTGATGAAGAATGCATCACAGAGTTGTTGCATTGCAAATGCTGGGTTATTCTTGGCTTGCATTTTTTAGTTTAGATCTCTGTTCTAGTTCCTGTAAAATAGTGAAGCTTACAAGTTTCTTGAAATGCTAGCAGCTGATTCCAGAGCCCAGAGCAGATTCATATGGAGAGCTTCCTGTAGGAGGGGGAGACTTATTTTGGAGTAGACAGCATTAGCCACACTACTTCATTGTATTTTTGAATGGAAATATGCAGGGCTGCTCTACTTTTGGTTATTTATAAAAAATACTATTTTAAGACCAATAATATGAGTTCTGGAAATGGACATAATCAAATTAAGTTGCATTTAGATTCACACTTACTCAGATCACTGTCTTCTGCATGGCTTCTCTTGAAATTTCTCAGCCCAGCCACAAAGTGAACCCATTTAATCTCATGATGAAAAGACATTGGTAAATACTGGTCAGCCTAAATGTGCTTCATTGTTGTTCCTTGGACCTTACAATCTCTAATGTTGATTCTTTGGAATGAAAATTTTAGATTTCATGGACTTTGTGGATTTCATGGACTGTGGTCTGATTGTGGGTGCAAATTCTGGATTTACTGATAGATGTTTTTATATAATAGACAAGAATTGGGACTTCATTAAAATTTCCCATCCTTGCACATATATGTATATAGATAGGTAGATACGAGAGAAATGTTTATAGAACATTTGAGATCAAATACATGAAGATGAAATTGCTAAGAAATAAGCTATTAATTCCAGTTGTTGGTTTAATTTATAATATCCCTTTGGAAAGTTAAGCCTGAGCTAAAGACCTGCATAGAATTAGAAATTGCTTTGTGTGTTTCAATTCATTAGCGACTATTTAATTAAAGTCTGCTTTATAGTTTATTATTGAATATAATTTTGTATAATCAGAATAGATCAGGCAAAATGACTTTTGAGTATCTGGCATCCATTGATTAAATTCAGATGCTTTTCTTATGATATGAGATGAAATTTCAGAGTGTAAGCAAGTGATTACATAGGAATAATTTCTAGCAGTCCCTTGTGAAGACCTGCAACCAGTAGCCTGGGAACCTAATTGAAAAGCATTTCTGCTCCTATGCCATGTTGCTCAACCAAGATCAGTAGGAGGTGAGTAAATATTGTTTCAGGTGCCTACAGCAACCAAAGAGAGGTATTCTTTTATCTTTTTTTAAGTAAATTGGAAAGATTTTAAAAGGTAGGTGTGGGTTTTTTCTGCTGTTCAGAGTAGAATTCCTGAACAGACAGCACCATTTAGAGCAGGCTCCAAGACCCAGTGGGCAGGTAATTAGCAGCTCTCATTTACAACTTTTGATTTGCTGTACCAGTGTTCCATATTTTAGTATTTCAGGCCCCTTAGAATTCCACATGGCAAGAATAAATAAAAAAAACTTTTGAAAGATAGAATATGTCTCTAATTTTTTAATCCATTTGACTGTATACAAGTTATTGTATAGCATTGTCATTGAATCCTGAAATTCAGCTATTTGTTATACTAACATAAACATTTGGGACGTAGATTTAGGAAGACAGGTTATGTAATTCTGCTGAGTTAGCAATGTTTAAAGAAAAAAGAATCAGTTTATTAAACATAAGAGTTACTTTATTAAACATACAGGCTGGTGGTAAATAAAACTTCAAAAATATGTATATATAAATAAAATACTTTTCAGCCAATGGTTTCCAAAACCACACAGCTAGGTGGAGGTAGGCTTTCTTTGGAACTATGCTCATATGCAGGAATTATCCTCAGTTTTGCTATCTTTTTGTAATAAGATGTATTCATCACAGCTGGAATTGAAATCAAAAAATGTTTGGCTCGAATAATTCCCTCTGAGTGTTAGCAATACTAATGTTGTCACTTGTTCCTTGACATAAGACTGTGCAAAGATTTTGATAAATTGTTTGTGTATTGCGGAATAAGCAACGCTTTTCCTTATAAAGAAGGAATATTTCTTCAACTTAGGTAAATTTCTTGTTGTTTAATTAACCTTTTGATTTATATACCTCCTCTTTGTTTTTACTTTGTCAGCTTGAGCAGATGGAACTTGAAGTTCGAGAGATCCCACCTCAAAGCCGAGGGATGTACAGCAGTCGAATGAGAAGCTACAAACAAGAAATGGGAAAACTTGAAGCTGATTTTGTGAGTTTTTAACATATTACATAAAGAAGGCTTCTCTAAGGATTTTTAAAATAAAACAATGCAGTTTTTCAGGCAAATGAGAGGGCTTTTTTGACTAGTGTGAGATGAGTTCTGCATGTATCCTGCTATGTTTATGGACAGGTGAAGAGAAGCTTTTCTTTTGGCAGCAGTCCCATACAAATATTTCAGTTGCTAGCCTCCTGTCCCTTTGTCCTGTAACTCTGTTGTTTCTCTGTCATTAAACATTTTGAGTGTTCATGATGCATGCAAAATAGTCAGCTTTTAATCCTGTTTCTCGAGGAACGACAGCTTGTAGTAATGTGGGCAGTAACATGAAAAGCACTATAATCTCCAATCCGTGGAATTTTTGAATGTTGTTTATCTCATGTGTACTTTATTTGTTAGTCACTGTGTTTTCTTTTCCATTGCACTTGGATTCCTCTTGGCTTTTGTACAAATTGGTTATAAATACTACATTTTTTGAGTAATGGATGCAGACTAACAAGATTCCCTTGTCTAGGGGCTTCTGTTACAGTTATCAGTCCTTTTTTTGTGACTGGGATTTGCACTGAATAGATTTACATAGAGACAAAACTGTTTCCTGTAAAATACTGAAAAAGTTCAAAGGGATTGCAAAGTGTAGGAAAATGCTATGTTAATTGGCAGCAGCTCAGTTCCTCCAGGGTAGGGAGAAAGAAATAACTAGTGGCAGTATTTTCCATTCACTGGGGAACTGTGAATTTCCTCAGGTTGCTGGCAGCAGTTTAATCCTTCAGGGGAGGGGAGTCAATGTTTATACCTGCAGCCAAGAAATCCAGCTGACTGTCACTCCTGTGTGCTTCTGCCAAGTTGAGCAGTTGCACAAAAATGTATGAGAAGATGGCTGCAGTTTGTAAAGTTTGAGGACTGTTGTAATAAAAAGACTTGCATCAAAATTTTGAGGCAGTCTCATCTGTTCCCCTGTAGGAATTGCATGTGGCCAAACAGTGACTTCCCAGAGAGAGCAATTTCTGGACCAATTGTGAATGCTGTTGATCTTCTCAGATATTGGAGAATTTGCTGTCAGCATGTATTTGTTCCTGACCTATTTCTATATGTGGATAGATGGTGGAATTCATACTTTCATATTCCCAGGCAAGTGAAAATGAGAGAGTTCAGAACAGAGCACTATAGGGAAGAGGAGAAATGAGTGCAAGAAATAGCATCATAGCACTGGGAGTTACATGATCACAGGAACATAAGTTTGTTCGCAGAGTGAAGAAGCAAAAACATGAGAAAGAGGAAGGAACAGATTGTAATAATGGGTAGAAGCAGCAGTTCCAAACCCAAGGATCTTCAGCAGAAGATCAAGGAAAGAAAATGATGTGAAGGATGGAGTAAAGTGCTGGAAGAAAACAACTGTGCTTGAAAAAAATCTCACTTATAGCAAACAGTGGTGTTACAACTAAATGCTTTACACAGTTCCAGTTTCTAAGTACTAATATATTTCTAATTTTGTACATAAGGATATAAGATTCTTTTTGGATTATTATCCAGGCAAATAGCTACTTGTTGGAAACTAAAAAACAAAATCAATTGCAAAAACTGCATACCTCAGTGGACAGTCTTTTTCATTGTGTTCTGTATTTCAAACCTAAAGTGAATGCAGAACCAGCACTAGTAGTTTTATTTAATATTAATTGATAACTTGAGAATTGATCTTGTGGTTATTTGAATGCCTTATAGCATCTGAAAATTTGCCCTCACCCGAACAGTTATGGAAAACAGCAGAATGACAACATGTTTAAAGCTAGGAGAAGGAAACATGGGGTTTGTGGACTGTTCCCTTGTTCATTCTTTACTGGCAGGATGGACAACATTAAAATTTATTTTTAACATTTAATATGTAACTGGTGAGTTTATTTTATCTTGAGCGGTGTGTGCAATAATGACAAAATGCCATCACTATAATATTATTTACTAGGTGCTGTGGCATCTTTGTGAATATGTAGGGGTTTTTTCCCCATACACTTTACTGTGTTGAAGTATATTCTGAAAAATACAGATTTAAGCTCTGTTAAGCTGTACTTAGAAAAGTTACTCCAAACATGGCTTTTCATCTCTAACTTTGGAATCAAATAGGAAAAAGTTGAAAATAGGAGATTTATTTCCTCTCACTGCTAATCCTTGTTGGTTTGAGACCTGCAGTTAGGTGTCAGTGCCCTGCAGTCCAGGGGTGTGTGAAGGCAAAGGCATTTACTCCATGCTCTGTAAATGCACGTGCATAGTTGGTAAAACACTAATTGCAATAAATCTTATCCAAGGAAAAAAAAAACACCTTGCCCTGCCTTAGCCCTCTCTCTTGAAGGGGAACAGTGATAATGAAAAAAAGAATAGCACATTTTTGTCTTTAAAAGTACTGAGGAAGCATAGCACTGTGAATACTGATGGGGAAAATGAACAGAGCGAGCTCTGCACCTCAGCTTGAGTCCGGAGTGGCTTCTGATGCTCACCTCAGTGCTCTGCAGTCTTCTCTGGGGAAAAATATCAGAACAGGGCAAACATGAAGTGATGCTTCTCTGCAGAAAAGCTGCACACATCTTGAAAAGCCAACTTTCAGGCTTGCGATAACCGTACTGAAACAGAATGAACCTGTTTGATAAGACTTACGCCGTCTTTTTTCTCTTGCAGATGTAAATCTTGGGTTTATGATCTCATTTTCTATAGCACATCCCAAGCCCTTCGTTTCTGGGGGGGTTGGTCCCCATTAGGTCAGGGAAGGTGTGGTGGGACCAGCGGGGCTCTGCTGGGCTGCAGGGCTCTGGAACACGCTGCTGGCTCTATCTTGTGGTCCCAGATGGAGTTGCACATCACAGTCTTGTGCTTTCCGGGTTGCTCTACAGCTTGGGACCGCCTGTGAAAGAGTTCCTGAAGCTTAAAACAATCTTCCTGTCAGGAAGTCCTTCTGCATTTTACCGATGCACCATTATGCGGTTTAAGTTTGAAAATATTTTTTTCCCTGGCAATTTCAGATGCAGAATGTCCATGGTGCCTGTTTGAAGTAAGTTCTGATGGCAGAAGAAAATATTTAAATATATGGGCTATAGGCGTCGTTTATTCATACAAATAAAGCATTTAATGTTAATTGTTACCTAGAAGTAGCCACTTACCTTCAAACAGTGGGGATATGCAGTGGTAAAAGGCTTCCAGATTTTATAAACATTACTTTGAGCTAAATCTATCCCAGTACATGTGAAAATGTGACTCTATAGACCTAGCTAATATGTGGTTATTTCCTAGCATTTGTATCCATCCCCAGGGTTCCACATACTGGCTCAATGTCAGGGTGCCATAAAATAGAAAAAAAAAAAACAAAGGCAGGCATTTATTTTCCTGAAAAGCTTACTGTTGACATATAAGACATTCAAATAGATGAGGACATATAAAAAAATCTTGTAAGACCACATTATACAGTAATATTCGTGTTGCAAAAATGAATATTGCACAATCAGTGTTGAAAAGGAGGTGAGTATATTGAGAAAGAAGAAATAGCCATCAAATAAAGGAGGCAACATAGGAACTGTTCCTATCCTGTCAGCAGCTCAGAGGTAAATCTTGCTGATAGCATTTGTTATCAGTTCAGGAGACAGAGCTCATTCCCTTTAAATCCTCAGAACTGGTGTTGATTTTGGTAATTCTGAATTTGGTAATTAGAATAGCCTTTAAAAGAAAAAAGGAGGGGGGGACAAATTTGCAGATACATAGATGCATTGTACAAAACTTGACTAAACATTTAAACATTTCTGGCATTTAACAATAGCTCCAGTCAATAGTGAGTTATGTATTTACAATTTATACCTCCTGCAGGTTCTGTTTAAGATCATTGTTAAAATTTTAGCTGCTGTTAAGCTTTAAAAACATTTAAGGAGATAAACAATGGAATTTCCTTGATTAAAGTTACCTGTCTTGTATGACCCTCAAACACCACCTGAGTCCAGAAGCTCACCTGAACAACTCATACAACTGTGTTAGTTATGTGCAAGTACCCCTTTCCCCATTTCAGGTTCAGTCACCTACCTAGACAAGTAATCATATGGCTGTAAGCATAATGAACACCATTTGTCAAATGACAAGTTGCTGGCTGTACCTTTATGGCCAGTCTTCCCTAGCTCTCCAGTTTGAACTAAAACTGAGTCAGCTGCTGCTGCTCGGTTATTTTGATTTATAAAGCAAATAGTGAAATAATGTTTTGTACTTACAAGATTGTGAGCCATATGTGGGACTGCTGTGTGTATATCTTAATTGTTGTATCCCAACAGTGTTTTTAAAAACAGGGAATCAGTCATGCCATAACATCATGTGTTCTCAAGAACCTTGTCTGGGCTGGTACAGGTACCTTTAGTGAAACCTGATCTGTTGACACATTTAAAACTTCTGAAATCAGATTAGCTTTCACTATGTGAATAGTACAGCTCTTTTGAATGGGTTGTAGAGGATTTGTTTTAGTGCACACAAGATTGAGCTATGTTTCAGAAGAAAGAATTTGAATTATCTGGCCATGTACGTTACAATATAATTTTGAAAAAGCATATTGTGAACAAAAGTTCCTTCACTGCCATTTTTATAGATACTGTCTCCTTCTTGAGATAAATAATCACTCCTCTACATTCTACTCAAACTGCTCCGTACAGAGGTACTGTTTGTTTTCCTCTGTTACTTTTCTAATAACTTCTGATATTTTTCTGCCTGACTGTGCATTAGGCTGGTTTCTTTTCTGTAGAGGCTCACTCCACATTGTCTTCAGCTTGTTTTCACTCATTGCCCCACCCTGGTGGGTTTGTGGTGGGAAAAGGTGGAGGCATTTGACCTTTTGCCATTACTTGATTTATAATACTGCTATTTTAAATGGGGAAAAGGTGATATAGGGAAAAATGTTCTTTTTTTTTCATTTTGGTAACATTCAAGGCATAAACTGATGAAATATTAGAAAGTGGTTTAACTTAAAACCCTTGTAGAAAATTTGCTCTAAGCTATTTATGTCTTAAATTTCTTTTTACTTTTTTTTTTGTGTGGAAGTTTGAAGATGGAAGTAAATTTATTTCATAATGGAATTTACTAGTGATGAGATGCTTTTCTGTGGAGGAAAGTGTGAAAGATAGGAGTCAACATACTGAATTTATAGCTTACCTAAAGAGTTACGATCATCTTAGCTGAGATTCCTGAGAGGCCAGACCAGTGAAACTCACCTTACCTCCTGGGCTTTGTAATACTATAGGTGTTGCTTGCAAAGAATTATCCTGTGTTTGACCAATAAATGTGTTCTGCATCTTGTAACTCAATGTGTAAAGAGACAACATGCTGGGTGAAGGCAACCAAGGAGCAATTTTTTTGTCATCAGTAAAGCTAATGCCTTATCTAGATTCTTCTCTCAACCAACTCTCTCCCCTTTGACCCTCACAGGAAATTCTGTGTCTCTCTTCTGTTAACAGATGAGGCTAAAACTGGTGATTTTTATGGTGTCTCTTTGTTGGTCCTTCAGCAAGTTGTGGTGGAGGTGATGCACATGATTTTAAGAAACACCCATTTGTGTAGCTTAGACTTGGCTGACTGGTTCCAAATAAAGGTGTTTTCAGGAAGTGATTTGGTGAGTCTGATAACTGTGTGGCTGGGAGCTGTGAATAGAAGGTGTATGACTCACACAGGGCGTTGTGAGCATTCGTGCCTCTTTCCTTTCTCCCTTCACACACAAAATGTTTCTGTACTAAATTAAGTTGAAAAGTGGTCTGTGGTAGAATGAAGTCTCTCTGTAAAATGTGTTTTAAGACATGTAATAGAAATTCAGCATGATATCAGATCTGCCTTTTTCACTTAGCAGTCTTTCTCACCTGATAGTTTGTAGAGATGTTCAGATTTCAGCCCTCATCAGCCTTCCCCAAGTAGAGAACTTCAATTTCTGTTTACCTTGGAGTTTGTTCTTATGTTAAAACTTCTACTTCTCAAAATAGTAGAATTAAGTATGCTTGCTGTTCTTTCTAAAAGAATGGAAGAAGCCGTGTTCATGCAAAATTACTTCTAACCAGCTGATGATCGAAGTGACTTCATACAGAAAAGGTGAATGCTGGTTTTGGGGGGAGGGGGGCACAAGAGGAAAGGCTTTATTGTTTCCCACTCCCTCAGTGATTTCTTATTCTACTCAAGTGATGCTTCCACACCTGTCTTGCAAAATGAAGCAGCTGTCGCTGTCCTGCTTTTGGTAGCAGCCCTAATAACGGTCCTGTAGTTGAACATGGGTGTAGGAGGTAATGATGAATGAGGAAAACAGAGTAACCTTATGCTCACTTCATTGTATTGCTCACCTGCACTCATTTAAGTAGAAGTTTGATTTTGTTTCTATCACGAGGTAGAAATATAAAGATTACCAAAAAAAACAAAAAAAAAAATCAGGCAAACTGTGCAAAACCCCCATCATTTGAACGTTTGCTTTTCAGTCTAGAGCTACTTTCTAGAGTTCCTTAACGTGTTACTATGTTTTTTCTTTTCTTTTTTTTTTTTTCTTTTTTTTCCCCTAGCTAGAGAGAAGCTATTTTGCATTTCTTTGCTGACTAGGGAGAGACACGTGCTGCTGGTAAATGATAAGAAATCGAGAGGAGGTTGGTCAGACCCGGGCAGGATTAATTCCAGCCGCTCCCGGTGTCCCGGTGCGCTGTCCGTGCAGTGACGCTGGGTGGCGCTGTTTGTTTGCAATGCAAGTGTCGCTCCCCCCCCCCCCCCCATTCCCCCCCCAATTTTTTTTTTTTTTTTTTTTTTTTTTTTTTGCTTTGGTAGTAACTGAAATTACTGTTTCATGAATAAAATATTTCTGGTGGGATTTGCATTTCTATATTGGCTGAAGATACTGTGTTGAATGTTTTATTAACCAGCCCAGTGCAACTGTCAGCCTATTAAAGAGATCCAATGGACCCTGTTTAGCTAAATAAACTAAATAAATCCAATTCGTCAAATTGTGTTCCTGGCTGTTTATTTTCCATTCTTTTGATGTACAGTTTATTTTAAGTTAAAGCCACATAGATTTAAAAATTAATGTGAAAATAGAATGTAGTGTTTGAAACATGAGAAGAGTAATTGCCACGGTCAAAAATAGCTTCCCTTTATAGTGAAGTTGCCATCTGGTAAATGGTGAACTTCTTATTTGTGACTGATTAACTGTCCCATGTCAAAAATTAGTTGGCAAATGAGTGGTTAACAGCTTTTTTTGCCAGCTTGGTTTTGTTGCTTCCATGAAGAGAAACTTGAAATATAAGAACTGGTGTTAAAAATAACTATTTCTACCCAACTTCAAGAGGTTTGTTCTTTATCTTGATATTTTCTCAGTCAGAATTCAAGGGGAAAATTTTATATTGTTGTTACGTAGTAAATGCGTATCTAAATTCTCATTGAATCATAAGCAAATATTGGAGTGTAATATAAACCTTTGCATAACTGAATACTTTGCTCGTCTGGTTGTCAAACAGTTGTCAAACATTACAAATACTAGCATTCTGTATATTCTGCTGGTACTAATAATATTTTAGTTACCTTGTTTCTGCTGAAAGCCTTTGCCAAAGAGTAGCAGGAGACACAATCTGGATTTATGATGTTACTGGGCTAGTACAATTTTTTCTGTGCCAGTTGCAAATTCTTGTAAGTGCAAATACATTTTAGATTTGTTAATGAGAGATGAAGAAACAGTGATGGATGTATTTGCTCTTTCTTTCTGGTGCTTTCTGTAGCACTGGTTTAGTGGTGTTACATGTTAACTTCTGTGTGTTTCACAGGAAATCAGAGTTTCCAGAGGTATCATGTTTTGCACAGTTTTGTTTTTATGCTCTTGAATTTCCAAAAGTGGATATTGAAACTTAGTGCAATAGAAATACATTTTGATTAAATTGCATTTCTGGCTCTTTATTCAGGAAGTCTACTATAAGTGATTGAGCAGCCTTTGTGAAAAGCTAATGTGTTAGATGAACTAAACATTGTCAGGGATTCTTAAGAAAAATCACCTAATCAAGAAAGTCCACCTTTTTTATGCTGATTTTTCTTACTAACCCAAATGGTAAATTTTTGTTTCCACCTCTACCCGAAATTCTAACCCAAGAACAAAGCAGTTATTTAGGCAGAT
Organism: Cinclus cinclus; assembly: GCF_963662255.1. NCBI lineage: Eukaryota > Metazoa > Chordata > Aves > Passeriformes > Cinclidae > Cinclus > Cinclus cinclus. The sequence goes on along the minus strand of NC_085052.1, from coordinate 8,990,525 downwards.
GTCATCAGTGTTGGCTAGAGTGCTGTTTCCTTCTGTAGGTAGACTTTAATTTGTAGTGAAAAATATTGCATTTCTTGGATATTTTCTAGCTGCAAATGTTTTAAAATGGTATTTAAATAACTAAACCGCACCTCTTTTTTCTCAGAAAAAAACCTCCCCATTTTGTGCTCTAATCTGGTTCTTTTTAACATACCAGTAATAAATGCAGAAGGAACTTTATCATCCTGTAAAACTGGCTACCAGAGGTAGAAAAATATGGACTTTTATGCCAGTGGAGATGTCATCTTGTTTCTGGCTTAAGACGTTGTGAAAAAGGAATATAAAGTGAAAAAATGGAGCTGGAAGTGTTTTAGAGTGATTCTGCCTCCTCCTAGTAGTGTTCTTTACTATGTGGAATATATGTAAAAATGTGAATATCTTTGTTCTTTTCTTTGGTAGCTTTTTATTTTTACTCTCTAATAATTTAGTAGCCAAATACAGCCAGCTTCCCTTAAATCTGCTGTATAAACCTCAACAAAAAGTCGTTCTTGGCTACAAAGCCTATTTAAACTTGCTGTTCTTACTCAGGGAGGAAATCCTTGCAAAGCCTAGAGGATCTAAAGTTGTACATTTGACAATTTAATGTTTGTATACATTTATAATAAGTGGATCAAATACAGCACCTCCCTTACTTTTCATTTGCTTTTTATAAATTGGGTTTAGGGTGCCAGGGCGAGGAAAATATGCCTTTTCCAATATTGAATGAATACTACAGAGGTTTCACTCCTAAAAGAGGTGATCAATGAAAATTAGAGTAGAAATATAAAGATTACAGACAGTAAAAAGGAATATAGCAGGTGGCTTCAGGGATCAGCAGTAGAACAGAATAATTTTACCCTCTATAGTAACATTTAACCATTTCAGATGGGTGTAATGAAAAAAGGGTTTTGCTAACTAAATATTTGGTGCCTGGCGTATAAAAGGAAATGGGGAGTGTGTGTGTGGCCTCTGCATGTTTCCCATTGAGTGGCATTTGTGCTTACTTTCAGAACCCCCACAACTTTCCAACATGTCCTTAGTTTGGTTTTTTTTTTTGTTTTTATTTTCTGGGAAGTTAAGACTAGAATGAATAAGGGTAGTGTTTGCCAACTTACCCTCCTGGTCAGTGTGGAAAGCACTGAATTGCAATTGCAGGCTTTGTACCTGTTCACTAAAGATTCAAATGTGAATTCTGGCAAGTCAAAGAAAAGGCTTGTATTGTGTCTGGTGGGTCTTGGCTTGGGCCTTAGTTAGAAAGTGCTCCTGCATTATGAATTTAACACCTCCTTTTCACTGATTCCTGAGTAAAGGTTTGAGCCATTATTAAATCGAGCTGTAACTTTTTCTAGGTCGTATCACCAACCAGGAAAAAAATGTGGCAGTTAATATTTCATTTCAGAGAGAATAACTGCCTTAATATCAAAGCAAATTCTCTTATTTCAAAATCTGAAAAGTTACTTTCCATTATGGTGGTTGGTATTTTAGGACATGTAACTGCAGATATTTTGTCACAGGGATCCCCATTTGTGGAGTGCCTAGCACAAAGGGATTTCTCACTCATGACTACAGCTCTTTGGCACTGTAATGAGTATTAACTAAACAGAACTATGCAAATGACTGAGTTGTTATGTTAATGTGTTTCTTGTGATTATTTTTATTTGTTTAAGAAATATAGGTTAGTGTCAGTATTACAGGTTGTTCCATTAGCAGCTGTCTTTGAAACTACAGGTTTTCATGTTACATGTTTCTGTTAAAATTTCTAGCATCCTTAAAGAAGGAGAAGTATTTATGTTGGATTAATGTGGTTGGCAGTAAAACTAATAATGCTGAGGCAGGGTCTAAACCAAGTGCTAGGATTTTTTTATTCAAAAGAAAATGCTTGATTTGTACTGACTGTTTTGTTTCATAATTCAGTGTAATTTAGACCCTCAAGTGACCACGTGATTCTGTCTTCTTTCTGCCCAGTCTTCGGGAGAAATCAGATTCTCTGGTTCAGTTGTGTAAGCTTCCCACAAAGTTAGTTCAGTCAACTAAATCAAGGTAAAAAGTTACAGAAAGGTCAGGATTAAGTTAGGGGTTGCTAACCTGAATTGCTTTCCCAGCCTTTTTAAACCCTTAGTGCTCCTTTTGTCTTTTTCTTACCTTCTGTCATGTTGTCCTCCTGTTAGATCTTTATTTCAGTTGAAGGTACCTGGGCTGCATCTTTCTCCTGACCCATACTTGGAGTCACTTTCAAACGTGTTATTAAATCCCTTTTTTCCATTCATGAACTAAAAGTCTGGCATTCAGCAATGCAGATCGGTGGCTCAGCACTTGTGCCCTGTAGAGAGCTTGGTTTAAAATGCATGTATTTTAGAATGGGCATATGGAAAATTTTCTCCTTTCTCTCCTCATTTTCCATTTTCCTTTTTTTGTTTCCCTTTCTGGGGCAAATGTTAGAAGTTTTTACTTTTAATTTGTACCTAAAAAGTACTCTGTTGTTAAGGTCAGAACTGCTGAGTTCCCTTCTCTCATAACGTAGGACCAGTTTCCATGCCATTTTTATGTTTTAAAAAATGTCTTAGCTAAGGACTTTTCTCCCATCTGGGGCTTCTTGTACAGTGGTGGTGTTTGCTTGGACGAAATCCCCCAGTTTTCCTCACTTACTGCATGTGAATCTGAATAGAATTGCTTTTTCAGGAAAATGAACTGGAAACTCCATTTCAGGTGTGCACTGAACAGACATGAGGGTCTGAACAAAATACTGGTATTTCAGGCAGCTTTGAACCACATTGAAGGGAAGATGTTTGATCTAAGAATGGGGCCAAATCTATTCTGCAATGAAACCTGAAATCATGTACACTACAAAAAAAAAAAAAATAGTGGAAGAGCTCCAACTTGCCCCTGATGTAGATAAATGTATTCTTTTGGAGCAAGACTTCCTTTTGAGGTCCTTCCATCCTTTGTGAAACATTTGGACCCTGTGGAAATTTCCATTCCCTTTCTTGTACCCTGTATCAGACAAAGGAAACCAGGACAGGTGCTTCTGTAGCCTGAAATACCATAGAATCACAGAGTGGTTTGGATTGGAAGGGACCTTCAAGATCACGTAGTTCCAGCACCCTTTCCCCGTGGGCATCTTCCCACTAGCCCAGGTTGCTCAAAGCCCATCCAGTCTGGCCTTGAACACTCCCAGGGATGGGCCCAGGTAATCCTATGGCTAACAAGCATAACTATGTTCATTAATACATTTGGACTATTTTTCTTTTTTGGAAATTGTCTTTTCAGTCACTTATGGTGGATCATGTATCAGTTCTTTTACCTACTTGTCATTTGAACAGAAAAAAAGCCCCTATATTTTTACATTTTATCCAATCCACTTTCAAGGACTTCAGCACTGAATTTCTGATAGCAACAAAGCATTAGTGGTTATATTTCTGATATTCCACACCTGGGTCCCCAGCTGTACTCACTGCATTTGTGATTTTGATGCAGAAGTGACATGAATCATTAAAATCCTACAAAAATTAGCAACAGGAAATCCAGATCAGGTCTTTGAGGGCACATTTAGCATGTCTGGTGAATTCTAAGAAAACGCTGTCATTATCCCTGCTAGGTACGTTTTACAGACTAGTTAAATGGCAGGGCTGGGCCATGCCATGCTTTGTGATGTTCATAGTATCAAGTTTAGTATGAGCTTGTTTGTATAATAGTAAATTCTTCACTGTATCTAATTCTGAGGTGTAGAGTCTGACTTAGTGAAGAAAAGAAAATCCTCTTCCAGCAAGGAGAGCTGCCCATTCTCTGGCACCCCCTGCCTTTAAGCACTTCTGTGCCTCTGGCTGTTGCTTGGCCTGAGTGTGGCTGGGGCAGGAGTGTTTGAACTAATCTATACGATGGAGTTTATTCTTGCATTCAGATAAAGGCTTTTTTTTCCCTATAGAGCAAGCTGCTGCCTTCTGGCTGGAGTGACTCACTGATGAGGTGTTTGGCTGTATGGGGGGGATGAAATTCTTGAAATGCAGCTCTGCTGCCCTCTTGTTACATTTTTGAGGGAAGTATCTAGAAAGAAGTGAGAACAGGTTGTTCTCCTGACATAACAAACAAACAAGGTGGACCTTTGGTAGTAGCAATCTTCTTGAGGGAATTGAACCAAGCACCTCCTGTGGAAAGTGGAAACAAATCCATTGCTTTGCTCAACTTCAGAATTGGATTCAGAATTTCTTTTGACTTATATTTTACCTTTTATGAGGCTTAATACATTTTAGAAAAAGAAATCTTTGGCATATGCTTAAATACAGGTGAACAAATCTGTGTTTGTTTTCATTTGTTGGGTTTTTTTTAATATAGACAAAGTCCTTTCCCTTAGCCCAAAAAGTCAAAGTGAAATTTGGATTTCTAGGATATATAGTCTGTCTGTAAACTTCATTGTTGGCCACATCACTTCAAAAATAGCCATATGAAGAAAAATGTGTGATGCACTTATGGACAGAGAAAAGCCAATAAATCAAATTTGATTCAGGAAGCTGAGAAATATTTTAATAACTTTCTGACGTTTTCCTGTAGTGCTTATTTACCTTATCAATAGTTATGGTGACATATGATTGTCAACTTTTTATATTAAACCAAACTAATAAATTAAACATGTTGTGTTTATACCTGATGAAAGCTGACGTTTTGGAAAGGTGTTAAAATATACTGACAGGTCTTGTTCATAAGCTCCTTTGGTATAAATATGTAGATGACATCTTTAGATATTGTTTGTACATAGGCTGATAGGCAGGAAACGTTGACAACGTAACAAATGCAAATGTCAACCCCACAATTTAACCTTTCTGTGTAGGAAAAGATGTTAGTTTTAAGTTACATGTATCTTTTAACTTTATTTTCAAAGTTTTTTTTTTGAGGCTGTTATCATTGCTGTTTCATGTGCCACTGAAAGTAACACTGCAATAAGAAAGATTTGCACTTAAGAGCTTTTCTCTGTGGTGTTCCTACTTAAATGACTGCAGCTGAGAGGGTGTTTTTTCTTCTAATTCTTTTTATTTTTCATGTTTGCCTAGCAGCTTCTGAATCTCTGCAATATTACCTGTTCATTCCTTACTTGCCAGTGATTCAGGGCTTGTGTGACTCAAGGGCAGTAAACCAGTAAAACTATTCTAAAATGTTAGAGCAGTTTCTTGTAACAACAGACAGATGTCCTTGGCCTTAACCTGGATCAGGGTTGCTTCATATGCTGGGTATTTCTGATTTGAAATTTGTCTTCTCCATGGCGATATAAATCCATTATGTGTTCTCTGCTTGACGTTTTATCTGCATTCTCCACAAGCTGTGATTGATATAAAATTCTGCTGAAGTTACAGTCAGTTCAGAGTGGCCCTGAGCAGCCTCCCCAGCCCAGCCATGGCCCAGGGCTCTATTTTGGGGCTCTTTTCCCCTGCTTGGGGGATGCTGTGGGATGCTGCTCTCCAGCTCCCCATGGCCCTGCCCATCTGTGGCCCCTGCTGAGCTGCACCCTGATAAAATTCTGGCCTGACTTTACCGGCACTGGGAGCTGTGCAGCTCTGCCAGGTGTCTGTGGCACAGGGGAGTTCACCAGCCTTGGTCTTTCTGACTTTTAAAACTACTTGATTGGAATAGCTTCAGTGGTGCTTTTCTGTCCCCTACCTGAGCACTTCTGCCTGAGGTCTGCAGTCTGGGTGAGCAGTGTGGGGTCTTTTGTGTCCAGAGTGCAGGAGTTTTGTTGGGATTTCGTAGTGTTGACCAAGAGCGTTCACTGAAATACTAAGTACCTTGCACTGCATTTGGAATGGGAACGCCTGTCTTGATCCTGATGGCTGCAAGCAGAACTCCTACTGAAGCCTGTAGCCTGTCTGAATTGTGTCTCTTAATTTCCTGGTTTGGGTTTGGGAGGAGCTTTAAGAAGAAAAACTTTGTCCTCTGTCAACCAGGCTTTCCATTCTGTCTTTGGTGACCAATTTCACAACTAGGATGAACTTTCCCATACTGTTCTTGCTACTGCTTCATGAAGGACTTCGTTTATCACAGCTGAAAGCGCACAGGTAGATTGGTAAATAATCTCATGATGTTTCACACAGTTCCAACAGAGTGGTTTGAATATTGTCTTTATAATCCCTGAGGATGTGTCTGTGAATGTCATCAAGGGGAATCCATCCCTTCCTCGCGTCACTGAATGTGCCATACTCCATATGTCAGGTAGAGAAGCTAACCAGAAATGCAGAAATTTGGGAAGGGGAGGCTGGCATTAATTGGTTTGTGATTCTGGAATGTTGGAATCAAAGCTGCTGTTGTTGTAGCAGGAATTACAGTATGCTAAATTTTAGCAGTGGTAAAGGAAGTTGCTACTGGTTTTGTTGTTTTTCCCTTGTTATAAATGAGTTAAAATGTCCACGGGTCACAACCTCTGTTATAAATAAAAGCAAAAATGTACCAACAGTTTTGGTGCTCTCTAAGTGCCTACAGAGGTAGTTAATGAAAGTCAAAGTAATGGGAGGTTGGTGCAGGCATATAAAATTTAATAGTTCTGGAAAGCTTCAGGTGCATTAAAAATAACTCTTTTCCAGAATAATTAACTACTTTAACTTGGTATTGAATCAATCAGTCAATTAGTGCAGTCCTGTTTTTGTTTTGTGGAAACTTTTGTAGTGCATTAATGAACGCCAACCTTTTGAGCAGATATTTCTGCAGTTAGACTGACCTATATATTATGTATTACTTAAAGATAGGTCTGAAATGTGTTTTTCAGATGTATATTGTTTTCTTTTTGTTAGATAGATAGACAGATTTGGGATGTACATCTGTGGTACTGTATAATTGACAGAAAACCCTCTGGTATTTGACTGTCCAAAGAACACTGGAAGGTATAATTTACTTTGCAACAATCCTCTTCTGTCAGATAGTTGCATTGACTTTCTGAAACAGTTGGAGAAAATTGATACAACTTAATGTAAATTAAATTGTTACATTTGATTCTTACCTCATGTTACCTCCCTGTGCTATCTAGCACTTCCCAATTGTGCAGTAAGCATGTTTTGTATGGCTTTTATTCCAAATCTTTCCCTGGGGAAATCACTGGAAGTTGTGGGACAATGCACTTTCATGTGCTGTTTAACTGGCATTGAGTTAGTTTCCTGAGTTATCTATAGAGGTGGCTTCATTTAATCCACTTCCTTTGTACAGATTACAAATTGCTGCCTTGTATCAGTAGCACTGACCATTTTTTTCCCCTGAAAAAAAAAATAGTAAAAAAACCAACAACCCAAACCTTTAATTTCTAAACTGTTATTTGGGAGCATAGTTCTGTGGTTCTAAATAAGTATGGCAGAGCATGGGTGCCATAGCTGCAGTGCACTTCTGGAAGTTGCCATTAATTAGCATTCTGGTTCTTTAGCTTTGTTTAGCAGCTTTTCTGCTCAGTGTAATACTAGCTCTCTCTTTCTTCCCCTAGGTTTTGTGTTGTTGTGCATTTCCTGCTTAACAGAATGTTTGTTTAAGTAGATAGAAGTGTAGTGAATTTCCTGAAAGTTACTCATTGGGGAAATTGAAATGAAATTTTAAAGAATCATTAGGAATGCAAACAATAAATTCTTTCATTTGCTGTAGGCGTCTTTAGGTTGGAATGACTAGAAAAGGTTCTGGTTAATTAGAAGTAATTTGTTAGAAACCTGAATCCTTTTTTTTCTTATTTCCTAGATTAAAACTCAGTTCCCAGCTGGATGCTTATAAGTGCAGGAAATGTAATTGTGAGATGATTAACTGCAAAAAGATGGATAATTGGAGTTCATATGATATGTCAAATATGGCTAAACCAAAAGGTTTTCTGTGTGTTGAAAGAGATTGGCTGAAGTCTAGATTGCAGAATATTGAGCAAGGAGTGTTTTTAGAGATTAATAGTCACAGACTGCTGCAAGACGATGAGGCAGAGCTCGACTGTAAAGAGCTAACACCTCCCAGCCCTTTCCTATATCTTCAGGTTTTAATTAGCATGGGTTTGGTTTTGTCCTCTTCCCTTTATTGCTGTTATGTGAATTGGAGATAGGAAGCACGCTAAACATTATATATCTAACAGCAATGCTTAGAGACAAAGATATCTCCTCCTCTCTACTAGGAAAGGCTCAGCCTACCATAGGATAAATTATTTGATTCTCCTATGTTATTCCCTCCCCAGTGTCTTGCCTTACAATTAGCGTCGTTTTTTCTATAGATTTTTTTAATGTTTGTAATTTTTGCTTTGAGTCTTGTTTTTTTTTTTTTTTTTAACTGTACTGTAATAATAAATTAAAAGGTGATACATACAGTATAAACTGCATCAGTGGCATTTTGCTTTCATTATCCCTCATAGATGTTTAGCAAAACAGTGCCTGGTGTTTTAAATTACTTCTGCTTTACTTTAAAATGAGAACTTCTGTTTGAATAGGCTATTGTTTTGTTAGCTACTACATTGCACTTCAAACTGCAGAGTGTTATTAGAGTCACTGTATTTTGGGATCATACAAAATATTTGTTCTCTCCCTGCTCCCAACCTATAAACTTCATATCTCGATGAGGAGTTTCTAACCCTTGGAAAATACTGCTTTACAAATTCAGCTAATGACCCAAATACAGCTTGTTTGTTGTGTATGAGTTGTATTAAAATAACATACTCTGTGTGTATTGTCATTAATGATATGCTCATTTTGATAATGGAGCTGCAGTCTCTTAGTATGTAGTCCTTGGGGAGATGCTGCATTTTTTTAACTAAGTATTGTTCTGGCTCCTTTCCTTGATTGGCCCAGAAATAGCAATCAGCTGGGGAGCAGGATGACATGCCTCTTAGCGATCCCTTTTATCTTTGAGATGAGTATCAACATTGTATGCTTCCTAATGGAAGTGTAATTTAATGAAATCTATTGGGTAAACATACTTCAGATGTTCAAAGGAGGTGACAAAATTTTTGCTGGCAGCCAGGACCTGGCTGGTTTCCAGCTTGCCTTTAGCTGCTATGCATATAGCATTGAGAGAGGCACTTAAAATAGGAACACAAAGTATTGTTTCTATTGTGTTTTTGGTTGTGGATGCTTTTTTTCCTCACTGTTTTCTTTTCCTTAATTTTATTTTTCTGGTATTTGTACTAGTGCCTTATGACTTCCAGGCTTTTCTAGTAAAATGCTGCCTGAGGTCAGGTTTCCCCTCTCCCTCCCAAAACACAGATGACAGTGTTAAACTCAGGGGAGATGGCTGGCACAGAATGTGCTGCATATTGGGGAGAGGGGTGAGTGGGGAGGTGAATGATCCAGACTGCTGTTAGTCAGTAACTATGTGAAAGAATAAGTTCCTCTCTAGACTGATAAAATTAAGTATCCTGTTTCAAAGATTGTGTCAGAGCATTTTTGTTTTATCAATAATTGCTGATGTAGAGCTGTCCTCACTGAGGTTTTTAACAGATGGCTGGGAGTGGAAAGAAAGCTGCTCAGCCTTCCACCTCCTCTGCTAGAAACAAGATTGCTAAAAGGAGACAGTTGTCCCTCTTACCATTGCTCCCTCCTTGTTACAGAGCATGGTGATCCCAACACTCACACAAACACACACACACACACACTCTCTCTCTTTGTGGTAGCAAACTTGGCAGAAAGACTGGAAAGATCATATCAGCACTGTTGTCCCTTTTAGTGGATGTTTGACTGGACAACTGATGGATCTTATCGCTCAGATCCTAATGGTTTGGTAAACTGTAGGACAGTGTTTGAGAGGAAATACATTAACATTTAGACACATTTGAATATAATGGATATGTCTGTGGAACATGGGGTTTTCTTCTTTACATGGAGGGTCTATAGGAGGTATTTTTCATTTGAAGACTTCCACAGTGGGTGTAATTGGGACATGAAGAACATGTCCAGAGAAAGATAAATGCATCATTGACCTTTTGCTGTTCTTTCAGGTATTAGTGACTAACTCTGAGCTTTTTGTTGTGGCCCACTTTATTCCCATCTTCCCTGCAAAGAAGTCTCTTTCTCAAGTTTACGTTGTCCCTCTCCTATGAATGTGTGACATGGTACATTTGAGCCATGTGGTTTTACTCCAGTAACAAGTGAGTTCTCTGGACTGGTGGAAGTCATGGTCTGCCAACAGCTTCTTTGGGTACAAAGGCAAGGTCAAGAAACTGTCTCTTTTTGCAATGTGGTTAAGTTTGTGTTCTATATGGGGACAGTAACTAAGGATCAGAAAGCAGTCAGATTAAAATGGAGTGAAGCATATTGCTTGTTTCCAAATAATGGAACGGAATGTGGAAGATTGAGGAAGAAAATTCAATATATGTCAACATACCTGGTATTTCTATAACTGTCAGCTGTAATAATGATACAAGATAAATTGCAATTGTGTTGAACTGTCTTCATTCAACGTGTCTTTGGTTCCTCAGCCAAACTGCACATTACTTTAATACTTTACTGTTCTATTTTGCAAACTTTCTAACGTTGTCCAAAGTCTGTGCAAGATCCAGATGTGTACTATGTGTGTGTGGAGGCATGTGCAATGTTTGCTGTATATAGAATACAGTGATGCTGGTTTAGCTTGTGGCAGCTGTGGGACAATTAAAACTATATATAATTTAAAACTAATTAATATATAAGCACATTATATTTAGTTTTGTCCTTGCATTGCTTCTAGAGACTGGTGAGGAGAAGCAGAAAATGGACAAAATTGCAGGCACCAAAGCTTGTGACTCTGATGTGAACCCAAAATAATTAAATGGTTTACGAGGCTTTCAGCTCAAGAAAATGAATAAAGCTTCAAAGTTGCAGACCAAAACATTTTCAAAAATATGAAGTTTGGTTAAACTGTAAAATATTCTGGCTTTAGATCTGCTTCTTTGAAACTAACCTTCATGTGAAGTAGTCCTTAAAAGCAAAGGAGGACCAGTTAGAACTTTAAATTGGTATCTTGGTGATTTTATTTCCTGTGTCTCTTTCCTGGTGAAATTGGGCTTGAGGAAGCCAGGCACTATTGGATCATTTAATTTGGTGCCCCTTCACGTAATTATCAGTTGAGAGTCCAAGGGAAAGGAGCTAAATGCAGTAGGTTGGCAAGGTGGTATTTATCAGCTTCAAATCCCTTCTATGGATTTAGGGGAAAGATGCTGACTTAAAACTTTTCTCATCTTGATAATTCTGAGTTTTTCTTCCACCAAGGACATGATTAGATGGTAGTCTGCTTTTTTCTGTTTTTCTTCATTTTATTCTTCCTGATTTGCTTCCTCCTTTACAGTAGTCCTGCAGCTGCTTCATACCCCAGTGCAGGCGATTAAGCTGCTTCTGAGGCCACCATCAAAAGCTGCTTTCTCACTAGGTCTGCAGGAACATGCAGAAGCATTACCTCCGACCACTGCCATTGCCATCTTTATCATCTTTTTTTTTCCCTATTGTCAAGCCATCGTTTGTAGCTGCTGTAAGCTTTTACCTGTGGCAGCTTAAAAGATATAGGTTGAGATTTTTTCAGAAAGGACCATGAAGGAGTCAGTGCTCAATCCTCAATGGCTTTCAGCGCTGAGCAGCTTAGACCTCTTAAAAATTCTAGTCTTATGTCTTTTCAGGTGGGATTTTCAGATTCTCATGAGTAACCTGTGAAAGGAAGATACGTAGAAACCTGCACCTCATTTCATGGTTCAAGGAGGGCTTGTTTTTTTCAGATTACATAAGTGCTTTTGAAATTTCATCCTTTGACATGATCTTGTCGCAAGAAACATGTTTTAGTCTTAGCAAGGTAGGGTTTGAACAGCTATGAATTCAGAGAAAATCACTTGCCATTTGGAGAATTTTATTTAAATGTTTCCTTTCATGTGGATTTCCAGTATGGTCAAGCAACCAGGATATCCATAGGCATTTTGGGTAGGTGAGTATACGAGCTGAAGTAATGAAATCAGAAATTTGTATATAGCAAAGCTAATCCTTAAGTCATTGAAGAAGGGGACAGGAGTACCTCAAAGTGTTGGTTGTAGCAAAAAAAGTAATGCAAGAAATTCTGTGATGTTACCTGGACAGAATCTTTCTTTGAGAAGTGACCATCTTTTTCTGTGGCATGATGCAAAATGACTCTGTACTCCCTGAGAACATTTGCCCTTATACAAGCTCCTATTGAAAAAAAAAAAGTTACCACTAAAACTCCACCTCTTATTCTATCTTTACTAAAAGGAGTAATTTTTCCTCTTTAATAATGTTATGGGTAGACAGATAACAAGATGGAAGTGGAACTGAAGTTATAGCTGAGGGAAAGATACAATTATACAACATACTATTGAGGATAATATTATCTGTACTGCAGGTGATTCAGTTAGTGAAGAAGAGTTGTAGAATTTTCCTATGGGAATGTGTTGCTAAAAATGAGAGAGGTGGGGTAGCTTAGAGAAGTAAGTAGTGTTGTGCCCCCCATTTGAAACACCTGTCAAACACTTCCAATTGGTATATCCCCAGCTGCCACAAGAATGAGTCTATTAGGTTGGACCAAAACCCCAAATGGCTTCATGTTGTTTCTCTGTGAGAGTGTAAAAGATGACTGCAGAAGGGTGCAGGGAAAAAGCAAGTGTGTAACTGTTGTTACTCTTACACTCTTCCAGCCTTTCTCAATTGGGACTGAGAGATTTCTGAGTCAAAAGTGGTGTTTCAGCCTAGAACTACATCATCAGAACAGGAATTAGTTATTAATTATTAATTAGTTAAAAGTTGTGGCTTAGGATCAGGGGAACTAAAAAATCAGAGTAGAATTTTTGCGTAGAGTCAGTTGTGCTTTGCCTAAAACTTGGAGAATGATGAAGCAGGATGAAAATTTGGAAATGGTGGGTTTTGTTCATTAATCCTTCGTCATTGCTCCAGTGTGAAAATGTGAGAACTGAATTTAAAACCAGTGGTGGCAAAAAATTTCAGGGCTGGGTATGAAGGTAGAGGAATGGGTGGTCCTGCCATGAGCACCTTTCTGCTCTGGACCTGTTTCCAGCCTCCTTGTCAAGCTGTTGGAGGAGTGGGGGTACACAGACCCTGGAAAATGATAGTGCATTAATTAAAATAACTTTGGTTATATTAGAATTCATTCACTCTCGTTAATTTGTTTAATCCAATGTAATTGGATGATTTTATTCTGTGGGTAGAAGGAGGTCCTTCTCTAGTAGTATTAGTGGCAAAGCTTCCTTTCTAGTAAGTTATCTGAGTTCTGAAGTTATATAATGTATTCTGCATTGCATGGATTTTTATTTTTGTGTCTTAAGGCTATTATGTACTAAGAGTTGAGCAGATGTTAGAAATTATACAAATGAGACTATCTGTATCCAAAGATGTAATTTTAGGAAATGCTTCATTATGCTTGTAACTGGCACTTCTGTTTACTTAGTGAGTGTGTGGGGTTTTATGTGAGTGCCATCTATTTTCTCTCTGGATAAGCTTTTCATTTTTGGCTCTAAAATATCAGCTGTAGGAGTTCCGAAAAGATGGTAAGAAGTGCAATTAATCATTTATCTGCTAGGTGTCAGCAAAGGTTCTCTTTAAGATAAATAAATTAAAAACTGTATGCATTCATACACTAGATCTTGAAGCTGTGTGGCTCAAATCTGTTTAGAGGCTGAAGAGGAATTTATAAGGAAATATTAACAGAAATAGATACTAGTCAGTGTCTAGAAGAGACAACTGCACTTCATAACCTTCATTTAATTAATTCAATCCATTGCATTTTTCTTGATGTGTGCAACTTTGAACCTCTCTTTAATTAAGCAAAATTAACAAGTTTATTTTATGTGGAGAAAATTTCACAGATTTCTGTTCAGCAGAGCTTTTTTCAAAAAATTGAAGTTACTGTGTGGGGCATAAGCGAAAATACTTTCATAAAATAAATAACAAAGGCTAAGAAGAAATGGTCAATTTTCACAGTGGAAGAAGCTCATCAGTGGTGTCCCACAACTTCCTATTGTGTTGTTCACCATATTTTTAGATGGTCTTAACATAAAAAAGGAAAGAATTGATGAAGTTACTGGTGATACTAAAATAGGCAGGACAATAAAAGGAAAAGCTAAATTAATTATTTCAGAGTAGTGTTCTGAGTGGTTAAGCATTAAACTCAGAGGTGAAGCTTATTATTAAGTAGAAAGGAATGCACCTATCTGGAGAACAGTTCTGAGTTGGTATTCTCAATGATGGACAAGCATTACTGTTTGGGAAAAATAGAATAAAAAGTTCAAACTCAATAGTGTTCAGAAAAGAAAATTGCACTGAAAGAATTACTACAAAAGGACTAGAGATTGAGACACATCATCTCTCTACCTATGTACCTTTATGACTCTTAGTGTGATTATAGCTCCCTGTTCCCCAGAAATGCAGTAGCACAACGTAGTTGGGAAGTGCCACATCTGTGGTCCACCACAAGGTGAGTGAGGAAAGAGGGTGTACCAAACAGGGGTCATGCACTTTGTCCCCCTCTCTGGGTTTCTAATATTGGTGCTTCCTGCCATTGGTACTGCAAGCTAGGCTGGATAGACCTTTGTCTGAATGAGTATGGCTAAGTCAGCTTTATAAATTGTGTTTTTTCCTGACCCCATGTGACATAGAAGGGGATGCAGTCACTTCTACAGTGTTGTGCCCAGGTGAGGTATAAACAACATGCCTGAGCTTCCTGGCTCCCAGAACAGTGGAAGTTTTGCTTAGATAAGTAGTGCTTGTTATTCCAACTAAAAGTCTGGGGATGTAGTAGGCATGTGTTGGTTTACTTAGGGTAATAGACTAATATATTTAGCTTCAGCCTATGCAGAAATAATAAGACATCCTTTGTTCTGGTGTGATCCTAGCTCTGGAAATAGTATAACTTAAGTGGGGAAAATACCACAACTATTTATTTGGGAATACAAACAAATTCCATCTGTTTCTACATCTTTGCCTCATACACTTGACAGCAACGTTCCCGGGAAGAGCTCTGTAAATGGAAATATTTTAAAGTTTGTACACTTTGGATTTGTGTGCGTACTTAAAGATAATGGAAACATTAGGCTCTACTTTTTTTAGTTATTTTTTATGTATAACTTATAGAGCTGGGAATCACACCATTACCACTTCACATTTATTTTCAAAATGTAGCACTTACAGTATAAGCAACAACCACCTAGAAAATTATCTCAAAATGAAGAGATTGTGTTGAAAGAGGTACTTTGAGATATTTTTAAACCAGTTTTTGAGAGTTTGAACACAAAACCTGAGTGTAAGGAGTAGTTACACGCTTCCCAGGCCTCGTATAAAGTTTCATGTTTGTCATTAAATATTACACACAATTTAAGAATTCATGTGAACCATTGCCGTTCTTTACTAAGATACAATTTTTTATAAAGTCCTCTTATTAGTAGTGTAGGGGGGTTTTTGTGTGAAGCAGTATTTTGTGGTCTACTGAGAGTGACAATGCAGTTCACTCAGACTACTAATTTTTTTAGGATAGCTATGTAACTTCAGAGCAAGCCTAGTATTTTCCCCTTAGCACTTTTTTTAATGAGAAACAGTGTTGTCTAATATTAATGTGTTACTGGTAATTCAGGAGGTCTCAAATAACTCTCTCAGGCCTGGTGGCCATTCTGTGACAGGTGCTTTAAGGTCAGAAAGATGTCCTGTCTGCACAAAGAACTTCAGTATCTGACCTTTGCATTGGCTTTGCTAGTGAAGGATATGACCACATTGATGATATCAGGTTTATGCAACAGCACTGTTGTTGTACTTCTTTTAAAATAAAGCAGTATTTTATTTTACTATGTTATGCTCTTAATAATTAGATTTAAAAAATTTAAAACTGAAGCACTTGATCTTTAGACTTTCAGCCATGTTCCTCTATGAATTGCTGTGTCAAAGAGTGTATTGATGCAGCCACATAGCTGGTGTTCATATATTTCCTGCTCATTCAATAGGAAAATATGATAGGAATGCTGTCCCTGTGCAGTGAGAAAAGTTTGATATTTTCCCCAAATCAAGTCTCATTAGAAAGAACTTCAGCCACTGAGATTTGAAAGGGTTTGTATTATTAAGTTCTATCTTGCCAGGAAAGGAGCGTTCTTACATTTTCTGTTTAAAGAGTAATCAATTGATCAATCTCTTTCCATCTCCCTTGTATATTTGTTCACCAAAGGGCTTCGTCCCATGCCAATTTTACAAAATTCAAGTCAAAAGATGCAGGTAGATCTTGTGTACTTATGCTTCAGCTTCTGAATTCCACATAAAAGAGTCATAACCCCACAAAGAAAGTATTAAAACTTCAGATCTTAGCAGAATGGTATTTTTCCCAGTGCATGAGAACAAGACAATGACCACAGGAAGCAGGTAGCTGTGTGCTTCTGTACATTGTATAGCTTCTATCAATACAGTTTATATAGTCTTCCACAACACACAGCTTTTACTCTAAAGACATGTTAGGGTTTTTTAAGTTCATGTATTGATTATAAATCAGACAGGTTATAGATTGAATAGCAAATAATCCCCATCACCATCATAATTTTAAAGCAGTTTTGTAACAATGTGAAAAAATTTCTGCACTGCCAAATGCTTTATTTAATGTCATGGGAAATAATGAAATTATCATACAAAATAACATTAGTTTTACTTTCTTTCATCTTCCATTTACTAAACAGGACTAGAATGACATGTGCAGGTATATTGCCTATATTATGTATGTTGTCTCTCATTTTGATCTGTAAATATATAGTTCCTTTTCTAGACTTCTTCTCTAATTGTGGTTATACTGAAAATTGACTCTAATACAAGCAGGGATAAGGGCTGGCATCACCCCTGTGTGCTGCCCATCACACTGATCTCTCAACATGTATTTTGGATTGAGAGAGCAGAGAGTGGCACATCCTGCATTTATACTTACTCCTATAAGATAGGAAATACAACCATCAAGCTTTTAGGTTAACCATGGCAAACAAAACCCAACTTGATTCTGTTGTCTTAGGGCCAAGGCTGAGACGCTGAGTATCTGTGGCTGCTCAAAATTCAATGAAACCTGTTTATCATCTCTCTGTGTTTTTAAAAGTTAAACTGAAAAGTGGCTGCTCTGTATTTTCTACAAAACTAGACTGTCACCATTTTAATGTATTAATTATTTGTATTAATTATTTGACTAATGCCTTACATTTATACCATTATATGCAAATTAATTTATTAAAGTAGAGGTCGGCTTATATGCCATTATTGTTCCACTACCCACTTTTTTTTGTGCTGTTCTGTGTGAAGTTTCTTTGGAATGTCTTAAAAGGATGGGAAGGGATGGTTTCTCTGTAGTTTCAAAATCACTGTATACACTGTACAGATAATGGAATGATCCAGCAGAAATGAAATTAAAATATTTTTATGCTTGCAGCTTTATTTTTCTAGTATTACTTGTTTGCTAAAAGTGTATTATACATGCATTTTTTTTAATAAATTTTGCCAGGAGATGAGAGATGACTTTTAAGAAGATACATATTTCTTTACTGTTACTTGATTTTGTATACTCTTTCTCTCAGTGTAGTTATTGGCGTTTTCTTTTCTTTTCATTAGGGTGGTAGGATTTTTGTATAATTTCACACCTACCAGTGCTCAGAGTTACATTATTATTTCACATTGCTTTTTTTGGCATCATAATTTCTAAGGTAAGAAATTACAGTCGCAAAGACAAGATTGGAAATCGTTTTATTTGTCAGGGTAGGAGATAGAATATAAGTGAACATGCTGGGTTTTTCAACAGAGCTAAAAACCAAAACAAACCCCCAAAAACATTGCAAACAGCAGAAAAAGAAACAGAAAAAATGATTTAGACAAATTTCATTCCAATTAGCTTGTAGATGAAAGTTTCTTTTTAAAGTGTTATAATCCATAAAAGAAAAATAATTCCTAGTTCAAATGCTGAGGTCTGTGTAGTGTACTACCAAGTTTCAGAGGCAAAGTGTTTTCAAGGTCTTTTCATAAATGGTGTGTTATGGAATGGGGTCACTCGAAAAGGAATAATTACAGAGTGATCAGAAGATTTCTTTGAAAAGATTGTGCTAGACCTTCTGTGTGGTTTGTGGAAGAACAGAAATAAGTTTTGCTCCTAGGGTGGGCTAACAAAATGTATTGTGTTTTTGGTGCTGCTTCTATCTTTGCCCGAAAAGATGCATGCATCACCTCGCAGTGCACTCAGCTCTGTAAGGTCATTGCCTCGAAAGCAGATCTGGGAGTTGTTAGAAGTACAACACACTGCTGCACCGTTTGACCAACTGCAAAAGTTTAGTTTTGAACTCTAATGAGTCTTTGCTCATCTCCTGTCTTAGCACTACCAGATGATAGAGAATTAATTCCTCTTTGATTGTACCTCTCTGTGCTTTTATAAACTTATTTGTATTATTTTGTGTTGTATTTTATTTGTATTCAGCCTCTTTTTGTTTCAGAGCACGGAGTTACCAGAAAGAATTAATTTGAGGAACATTTTTCCACCCTTTGTGTACTGCTCATACTGAGGATCTGTGATCTACAGTAATTCTTATTCATTTGGAATATAGTAATTTGTTCCTGTCAGCGCAGGGGCTGGTTTGTTGTTTTAAATTGCTGACTTTTGTTTTTGCTGGCATGCTCCCCAATACAAATTGAACATCTGACAAAAATCTATTTGTGTGACAATTCAGCTGAGATAGGTGCTCTGTGTTGCCTAACAGTACAATTTGGGGTCCCCAAGATAAAAGTTGACTGAACGCCAGGATTCTAGTAGAGCTTGTTTGTGCTGATAACAGAGGTAATCCATATTCCTCAGGTCTGTAAATCAAACAGACAAAGGAGAAATATGTATGTGCACCTTTCTCTTTGAGATAGTGGACTGGTAGTTTCTTCTTAATAACCATTGGGACTATCCAGCCCCTGAGAAAAACAGGACACTGACACCAGGGATGTCCCAGTATGAAATCAGAGTGATTGGGAGAGTCTTGGAGTGCTTCTCCCTTTAGCAGATAGTGTTAAATAAATTATTCTGTGGATCTGGTTTGTGGCTTTGTGGTGACTTCTGTGCTTATGGGGTTTTGTCTGTTTGGTCAGAGTTGATCCGTAATACACTGGAGGAGGAAATCCAGCAACTAGGTCTTGACTGTTTTTCCCAGAGCAATACTAACAAATGTGTCAGCTTTAGTGGCCATCTATGGAAGTAATGTTTAGGAAAACACATACTGGTTCCTCCTGATCCCCTGCAATGATTCTTTCAGGATGTAATAAATGACTGAAATAGCCTCTTTTTGATGAAGTGTTTAGATCCAAAATGTGAAATACAAACTAGGAATCCCAATGGCCTAGGAAACACTTTCTCATAGAATACTTTTTAAGGTGCAATAATTGCTTTTCATATTTAAATAAAAATATACCTCTAGTCAGCTGTGTGCAGTTATGCTTCCTATTTTCCTTCTTATCTGTAGAAACACATTTTGGAGTTAATGCTCAAGTATCAGTCTTGTGATTTAGTGCAGAATCCTGTATTATCAGGCATATATATCCTGTTCTAGGAAAAGAAAATTATAAGCTGTCACCCAACAATGTTCTAAACTTTTTCCATGAGGCCACTACTTCAGAAATCTTTGCAGTCTGTTGTGATCCTGTCATAAAGGTTGTCATTGTCCTGTAGAATCATAGAGCTGCTCATAATAGCAGTGGACAATGGCAATGGACAAATGACACTTCCAGGGTTCCACTTCTGTTTGTTGTGCAGTGTATGATTCTCTGGGGGATTTGAAAGAGGGAATTTAGTAGAGGACCCAAATATCTGAAAAGAGGGAAGGAACCAGTAGGAAATGGCAAAATGAGTGGTGGGAAAGGGAACAGAATATGTTCAATCATTCACACTTTGTGCTAGGAAAAGGTATGATCTCACTGGAGCCAGCATGTGGTAAGTGGAGGTAAGAAGATGCAAACTGTGAAAGGTATAAGATGGAAAATTGTTGAATGATGGGGAAAGAATGGCAGTTCTAACATCTAAGATTTGAGTGGAATAGTTGTTATCACTCTCTGGCTTTTTGAGAGTTCATTTTTAGGTTGAAATTTTAACCTCAGATTATTGCATATATTTGAGTTTGTCCTTGTATTCTTAGGAATTAAAAACCCAGATATGTGCTATACAAATGGGTTTTTTCCCCTTTAGTTCCTTATATTCTTTCCACATTGTTTTTGCATGTCAGGCTCATGAGTTGGTGTTGAAATTATTGTTTGCCATATGCTATCAAACTTTGTTTGGCTTTGTATCAGATCATCTGTGTTTGATGCTAACAGCTTTTTTATACCAGAAGTTTCTACACTGTGCCATGCAAGAACAGCTGCTGGGGTGGAGGGACAGATGTTTGGTCAAATGGTACTGGGCCTTTCTTGCACTTCAAAGGAGCTGAGCAGAAATACAATATGACTGTAGAGTATAGTTCTATTTTTCTAATATGAACAATTTGAATATTTGCCATAGTTTGTTAGGAGATTGGGAGAGCAACTGACTTGTATGAGCTGAAATTGTAAAGTAATTCATTAGGAAGTCTTTTTCTTATTCTGGAGTTTGCCATGTAAAGATGAGATCCTCAGGATTAAATTCTTATTGCCAAGATGTGTTCCATGGAAGAGATGTTACAACACTCTGTGATACAAATTAATTGCTTTTGATACCTTGTTAGCTTCTTTGTTTAGAATTTCACTCCAATTTTTTCAAGTGAGAAGTGGAATAACTTTTGAATTTAATCTTTGTCCTAATACTGAGATCTGAACATCTTTCTTCTTGTGCATGAATACCATTCTTCAGTCGCTATTTAAATAAAAAAAAAGTATCATTTAAGCAGTAACCACCAAGGTTTATTATTAAGTGTGAAGCTCTTAGATATGCCTTAGACTCCTTGAACTGCTATCAACAGAAACAGGCAGCATTTACTGGAATGAGAATAATTCTGTCCCTGCTCTGTTTCTTAAGATTTCCCCTTATTATCCATTAATGGCCACTATAGGAGGCAGTACAAATTTTGGACTAATTGAAGCTTTGACTGAGATAACAGCCTTTATGCAGTTGTACATCAAGTGAGACTTCCCTTAAGGTTCACACTACATTGTCTTGACAGTGAAAATCTAGGCAGCTATAAACAAGATCAATAGAAATGTGTAAGCATTGTTGGTGACAACATAGGAACAGGAACAAAACAAAAATACCCAGTGAATTTTTAGAGTTTGGACATCAGTATTTAGTGTGAAATGAGCTACTGCCAGTATTGGTGTTGCTCGTTATTCTTTGTGTGTTATGCTGGTCCACTTGGAGGCAGAATTCCTGACTATGTCACAGGTAACAGGAAAAAACAACAAGTTAGATGAAGCTTGTGTATCAGAAAGACACTTTAAATGCCAAATATATGTAAATATCAATGTTTTCTATAAGTATACTGCCTTTCCCTTACACCATATTATTGGGCTTAAGACTTGAGCTCTGAAGAAATTAATACAGTAGGGAATGGGTTGGTATGGTGGTTTTTCATACAGATATCTGTATTATAATAGTATTTTTTCATTCATTTATAAATGAATATTTTAATAAGTATTTTCACTGGATGGGGAGACTGAAAAATGGAGAGGAAGTACAAAAAGGAGGAGGAATTTACGCTGATAAATTAGAAGTAGTGGATTTTTGATAAATTAGAGGTAGTGGATTAGTTACTGACTTTTATCTCAGGTACTGTAAAGCAAGAACTGCTCATCATCTGCTTGTGATAAAACTAGAAAATGCCATGTCTGAACATCGGGCTAGTATTTTACCATATTAGCTATTGATTTAACACAGCATGAAACAACTGGTGCTGTCCCAGTAGTGCCTGGTGGGGAGCAGTGAAAGTACGGATTTACTCCTCCATCAATCTGCTGCAAGCTTCAAAGCCAAATTGTGGCCACTTAACTACTAAAATTACTAAACTCAGACAATTTTTATCTTTTTCAGGCAAGGCAACATGCATGTCTGTCTGCAAATATCTATGTTCTAGAAGGAAGCAAAGGAATCTCAGCTAAATCACATCAGGGCAGATACAATAAATTCAGGAAATACGAACAGCAAGATCCAAAAATTAGTTTTGATAGGGCTATGCTATACATAAAGTACTTTTCATTTTCCTTTTCATTAATCAGTAATTTGAGCTAATGTGCTCATAGTTCAGAATGTTGGCAGTGAAGTATACAGAATGAGTACCTTGTGGGTATATTTGTATGCAAACCACCGTAATTACACCATGTGTCTATTTAATTGTTTGCATCAAGCATTATTTTATTTTTATTTAATGGTAAAGTCAGAAATTATAATCTGCTACTCTCATGGAATAGGGTTCTTCACATTGTGATCAATATTCTTAGGGATCAACTGTAAATTTCTTATTCTGTGTATTACAATTCTCAGTAATTAAAAAAACATGTATCCATAAATGACTGGAAAGATGCTGCTAAGGGAGAGTGTGTGTGCTCAGTAAAAAAAGGACAGTATCTAAAAATAGATTTTTATGGACTAAAAAGTATTTTTGGAAAGGTCTGCTTAAGTTTCTTTGATTTAAAATAGATTCTATCAGAGTAGCACCAATGTAGGTGGGACAATTCAGCTGCCTTAGAAACATCTCATTCTCCCTGCCCTCATTCTGGATGTCTGAAATGAGATCTGTCTTTATGGCATCGTTTTGGTTTTTACACTTGGAGTTCACAGTGGACAAAATGTATAATTTAATAAGAGAACTGCACTCTGTAGCAAAATTGTACTTTTAATTGGAATACCTGAAAAATACCATCTTTCCTGGGCTTTGCCTACTGTTAGAAATCCAGGGAGTGGGAGAGCTGGAAAAGATGATGGTAGTATTCAAAAATGGCAACTGGTTCATCCCAATTACAGGTTTTCATTTACAGTTAGGTACAGACTGATGAAGGTAATTAAGTAGCAAATAGAGGAAGGAAGTAAAGCTTGGATGCTTTCTTTCTGGGAAGGGGAGGAGCTGGTGGAATGTCCCAGCAGGTGTCTTGTTACTGTTAGCGATGGGAACCTGGGCTCCAGATGGAGATACTGGATGAAACAAAGGTATTTTAATGAACATTCAATGTTTTGGTTTATCTGAGATGTTTATCATCCTTCACCATGAGATAATTAGTGTGAACTAATTAGTTAGAAAATCTTGAGTCTCCTTAAGATTTTTTTCCTCCCTGCTTTACTGTCTTTGGGAGCACTCTCTTTAAAAGCTGGCATTCTTATTAAACTTCCCCCTTGGAGGAAAATGGCTCTATATTTTTATTTTCTCAGTTCATCTGACTTTTGGTCCAACACGCTGGAGTTTATCTTCCATCTCCAATTCAGCTCCAAACGTTTAGAAAACATTTTTGTTAATTGCACACTTGCAGCACAGCATAAAGTCTTTGAACCACAAAACAGTCTGAAGTACATGATCCTGATGTGTAGTTGCTCCTTGTCCCCTAAATAGTTGGGTAAGTGAAGCTGTGTGGTAAAACAGACTTTATTTAAAAAGGTATAAAACCAAGCTAATAGTAATAAAAGAAAGCACTAAAATATATGACTTAGGTCATTATAGCAAGGAGATGAGTTGAAATGACAAATAAAGATTTAATAAAAGAAACATAAGCTTTGTAGTGTACTTCTGAAAGGCACTAGGAGTTCTCTGTTCCACCATTATCTTTAACAATTTTTCCGAAAAGGTAGTTTCACAGAGAAACTTGTAATTCTTACATGTATATATTATATTTTAAAAACCTGCTGACCATTCTCAAAATAAGCTTATTTTTGTAGCTTAGTTCTGCTTGTCTTTAAATTGAAGTTATTCAGATCTCTCAGAGACTTCTGTAGAAAAACAGCAGCCTGTATGATATTAGTGACTGACTTCCAATGCCTCACATGACTTTTAAAATTTGTTTTAGGAGTGAGAGTCTTCTAGTACTTGCCATAGTAAATGAATTGTTTTAAGTGATCATACTGATATCCTTAAATATTTCTGCAGGTTAGCCTGAACATGAATTGAGTATCAATTTATCTCTCAACAATACGGGATTGATTTTGGCTGTTCCTGTTCTTTGCATACAGATGGGGGGCTTTTTTGAGTCTGGATGTGTCCTTTTTCACTTCAAGACCAATTCTGAACCTGTGTTCTAAACAGAATTTTTCCCACTTAGTCCCCCTACACTCAAATTAATTGTCAATGTGTAGATTACTTTGAACCTGCATCAGGCGTGGTCTTTCAACTGAGGTATCTTTATTATCAAACTCTTGTCTGAGTTGGGAAGAGAGGGTGTTCCCCCCTCTCCAGCCTTGCTCTTGCCTTTTATTCCAGCACTGATGATAGAAATGGCTGTAGTAAAGAAGGGTCTGCAAGTTGCAGAAGCTTTGTCAGCAAATTAGCCAATGTATGTGTGCTGTATGTATCAAAGCAAAAAGGCACAACAACCAACTTTTAATTTAACAATCTAAATTATCAGACTGGTCTTTGAACATGCACAGGGTGGTTACAAGGAAGCAACAGGCTTTTCAGGAAGGTGGATCTGAGAAGGAATGAATTTGTGTGATCTCATGCACAATTTAAAGGAATTTCCACTGTCTGAATAGAGAAGTTGGTTAACTCAGCCAGCTAAGTAGATGTGTAGAGATGGGCTTTGTAATGAAAGATGATAGTTTAATAATGGTCGTTTGAAGGAATCCATAGAAGGGGGTTGGACGAAATGCTGAAATTAGAGAACTGAAAAATACATTACAGGGAAAGACTGTGAGCTGTGGGTAACAGTGGACAGTGGAATAACTGCAAGTCAGCAGTGTAGAGGTCATGCATCACTGTTGGCCTACAGAGATGTTACAGTTAAATTTGCAGATATACCCAGTCTTCCTTCCTGCTGCAGCTGATGCCTGGCACATGAGTAAAAAGGCTGGCAAACTGCTGTGCAGAACAGCCCAGCACTAAAGGCACCTTGGAGGGACTAAATTCTGGTGAAAGAATAAAGAACTGTATGTGGAGGGACCAAGGTTGGGAATTAGTATGTGGTAATTCCAACAAGAAAAGATGAATGGTTATAATAAAAAGAAAAATAAAATTGATTTACATGCCAGGCTAAGGGGAGTTATTCCTTGTAATGTTTGGAGAGTACTATTCAAGCCTAAGCAGTACTCACCTGAAGTTTTCTATGCTTGGATTTATAACTGTTGTATTGCATTATATTTCTTTAGATGTTTCCATGGATTTCCATAGTGATCATAGTGAGTATTCGAGCATTCTCTTTAAAACAGAATGAGGCAGAGTTCAGTTAGTTCCAACCTTCTGAATTTTGAAAAATCTTTCTGGGTTGTTAAGTTTAGAAGTTTGAGTTCAGGTAAATAAAAGCTGCTTTTCTAGATAGAACTGTCTTTTTCACAATAGGAGTCATCCTGTGTTACTCCATAAATTCACAGCAGCAGTGAATTTCAGTTTTCTCTCAGGTAGCTTGTTTCCTTCCCTACCCACAGGAGGTGCAGTGTAGCAGTTTAAGCATCTGCCTTGTTGGTGACATGCATGATCCCCTGGTCATGAGTTTGAGGTGGAAGTAGTTTTGTGGGCAGGAGCTGCATTTTTCACAATCAACATAACAAAATGTGTTGTATCCTCATGGGGTTTGCTTGACCTTCCTCCCTGCCCTTACCCCATAATGAAATTAAAAGTGTGTTTGATGAGGATTATTGAAAAGAAGATTTATGGACCTGTGACATCTATTTAAGATGGGTGATAGTATCTCTGCATTAATTTCACATCATCACTTGCAGTTTGATTTCTCTCTGCTGTTGCAGGAAGCTGCTGACATTTGGCAGAACAGGGGTTTGAGTTGTGTTTCTCTTTCAGAGTTGCCTGCAGCCTCTTGTGTGTGTGCAGGGATGGAGGCAACACTGGGGGTGGCTGAGACATTGACTTCTGCCAGCTGACATGTACTGTTGAATTGATTCTTTCGATCTGAAGTTTCAGTGGATTTGTGGAATAGTTTTTATTTACTTTTGGACAGGAACATCCATTTGATTTTTTTTTTTTCAGTTTTCTTAAGGAAATGCTTGAATGACAATTTTCCTGCTTTATGCACCCAATTGTTAAAAACTCAGCCACTTAGGAGCAGGAAACCCCTTTGGAATTGCAGTCTGAAGTGTCTAGTCTGTTGTTCCTTGATCACCTTTACAGAAAAAAATATAGTTTTGGAAATGAAATACAAGTTTTGAAAACTGATGTTTGAACGCAATTTTTCAAATTGAAAAAAATTTCAATTTCTTTTATTTAAGAAGAAACCAGTTTGGGTTTCTGTTTCAATATAAGCTTTAAGATGGTTAAATAGGGCCACTTTTCCTCTAAATTTGTTAAACTGTATCTTTTCCATTTGTGCTTAGCAAAAAAATACTTAAACACCTATTCCAAAAGGCAGAGATGAAAGTTTATATTCTGCAGTATTAAGCTGTCCATCTGGGGACCTGGTCACTTTTTTCGCCTTGCTTTTAGCAAGAGCAGTGGCAGAAGTGACTACTGTCAAAGAACAGAAAATAAAATCTGAGATGTATTCCCACAAATTATTTCTGGTTATGTTAATCTCAAGTATTTATTTACATTTAGAGCATCTGAAACAGATGCCTGGAGATTTTTTAAAAACATTTATATATACTTCGAAATTCTAATAAATTTTGTAGGAAAACAGATGTTTGTGGATAAATAAGCTTTTTTGTTGTTTACATGTATTCCACCAGAAAAATTGTTTAATCTGTTCTTAAAACATTGAGCCTGAAAAATTGAGAGGTTGGGATAAAAGGATCTGCTGGGTCTTTTGTCTGGAATGCACCTATGTTTGCTCATCTCTTTGGGGGTTGCTTAGCATTTAGGAGGGGGAAAGCTATTCTTTAGTTCATGTATGAAAATGTACAATACTTTATATCAATTATTTGTCTGATTGCTGGAAGTGCATTGGAGTGAGGGGGCACTGGCTAGTTCTGGCCTTCACTAATGGGAACATTTCAGAATGTGGATGGTAATTAAAGTATAGAATGCGGAAAATTAGGCCAAAATTGAATAGAAATGAATAAGTATGTGTTCTGTTGTGCAGATGTTGGAAATAGATTATTTTGGATACCTCTTTCTATCTACATCTTATTTGGTTACCGTGTAAAATTCAGTCATACACCATGTAGATTGTTTCTCTTCCCATTACCTTCTCTGTTTTTATGTTGTGATGTATCTGTATAGGTAGTAATTTAGCAAAATATCCTGTCTGCCAGGTGTGGGAACTAGCTGATTGTATTGTAATACCAGATCATTACTTAATTCATATGCAACCTAGCCTAGCACATGGAAAGCATTATAAATCTATTTACAGTGGGGCTGGTCTGATGATAACATTGTATTAAATTCCCAGGTGAGGCAATTTAAGCAATTGCTTTGCCATGTGTAGGCCATGGAAATTAACTTCTCATATGCTTTAGTAATAGAGGAACTTCATTGGTATGCTCAGATTAGTGGTATAGCAGAATTCTTACAGTCTGGTTACGTGTACCCTGCTTCACATGTGGAATCATACAGGGGGGTGGTACTGCAGATCACAGATCTTAATTAGTTTAAGCTGAGTTAATTCATTTCAATTCTAATTTAGCTGGGCTTGCCTATGAACACATTCAGTTCTATTGGGAAATGTTAAGGCTTGGGTCAAGTAGACAGATTGTTTAAAGCCAAATTGCCAGACAGAACTGAGCAAGTGTATCTGTTTGAACAGGGCTTTAAGGAAATCACCCAATCAGTATGCAAAAATCCTGTTCATAAACCAAGAGAGATCTGCCTGGAATCAGAAATTCTTCCTTGTCAGAAGGTCTGGGTACTGTAGTACATTTAAAACAGCCCCTGAAACTTTCTGAGTGCTGAAGTTCTTGTAGAAAGTGGCTTAACCCTTTATGTCTCTGTGTTTGGGCACATGCAAACACATTCACTGAGCAAAACCACTTGAGTGCTTAGACTTTTTGTCTCAGTATATACAAGAAAATATAAAATCCAAGGAAAACTTCTATATATGACAGAGCTTTGCAGACAAAAATCTGCACGCAGAACCTCTTAAACCTATACTGAGCTGCCCAGAAATGCCTTGGATTACAAACTCTGTAAAGCCTCTGTCTTTTCTAGAAACATACATATAAAGTACCAGTAGACAGTGGTAACTGACAACTAAGACTAAAAATGTTGACAATTTCTTGATTTGCCTGGTTAGCTTATGTATAGAAGTCATTAACTATTTATAAAATGCATTATGAATTGGGTTCCTTCAAACTGTAGCAGAGTGTGTGACATTTCCAGCTCAAACTATCATTCTTGCATTTGGCTAAAGTATGTATTTATAAACAGCTGATGGTTATGAACTAAAAAAAATAAAAAATAAATTTAAAAATACTTAATTATCGAATTCAGACAAGCTGCACTAACTTTCATAGCCACATTTAAAAATGTTAGCCAATAATACTTTAATAAAAATAAGAATAGCATTTCAAGTATTGATATTTTCAACAAATCCTGAAAGAATAAATGAACACTTTAGTTCAAAGACCTTTCCTTTTATATTATTGATTCATTTGGTAGTGAAACTGTGATCAAAAGTGGTATAAAATTATTTATTGATTATGGCAAAGAGTTATATCTAATTGTAGCCAAAGCATTATTTCTTTTAATAAAATTTCTGATTTTCAGATCATGACAGATTATTACAATAAAAGAACAAGGATACAAATATATTTATTAAGTTCAGTGACAATTATAATAAAGGATTATAAAGGTCCTTTAAAAATTGTATTGCTATTAACCTTTATTTATTTCTTTCCTGTGAAGTATATTCTTTTTCCTTTCTCCAGTGCAGCCTCTTAAGAATGAGAATATCATCCAGTTATATCTT
This sequence comes from Cinclus cinclus, assembly GCF_963662255.1. Classification (NCBI taxonomy): domain Eukaryota; kingdom Metazoa; phylum Chordata; class Aves; order Passeriformes; family Cinclidae; genus Cinclus; species Cinclus cinclus. The sequence goes on along the minus strand of NC_085052.1, from coordinate 8,961,615 downwards.
TCAAATAAATGATGTGTAATCAAGGACCATTTCAGTCCCTACATATTATTAGGAAGCTTGTTCACTGGAGAACAAGCTCATGAAGCATCATGTTCCTCATCTCAGTCTAATAATGATGAATACATTCAACACTAACAGGATCAATGGGGCTGAGTCATTTTGTGAAATTGGGAGAAACCGTACAGTTGAACTGCTAGACCTCAAATGAGGTCTTGAGACTGAATCTTAATCAGAAAAGAAGATTAGATATTTATTGGTATATATTTGCAATTGCCTTCCTTGTTTGATGTGTGTCCAATAAAAATAGGAAAATAATGTAATTGAGCAATCTATGCCAATTTGTTGGCTTTTTGGTGAGAAAAGAGAAAAACAAAACCTATCTCCATATGATATTCTTGCATACTGTGGAGTGTTTTAGTCCCCCATAGTGATGAAATGAATAATTTAAACAGGCAGCTCTGATACCACAGCCTGTTTAAAGGTTCTCATTTCCTTTAATGCTGTAGACTACTTTAGCTTGGTTAGTATGAAACTGTGACAGCTGAGATCTCCAAAAGATTTGGCACAATTCACCTCTTGCCGTGGGTCCATGGTCCAGGGCTTTGTCCTTCCTACTTACACCTGTAGCTTTAGGATATGACCTAGATCTGAGTGCTGGCAAGTGAATCACAAATGGGTAGATATTGTAATGATCATGTTGGTAATAAAGGAGAGCTACATGACATAAAGAGCTAAAATATTTTGCTCTGAGGTGACCCATACAAGGCTTACTTCACTGCTAGGTCCTTTGCAAAAAAGGTGACCCACTTCCAAACCTCTTTGTTACTAAGGTGATGAATTTCCCTGTGTTCAGTATAATTTCTAGTGTTTTTTTCCCATGCCTCAGTCACAAGCACAAATTTTGGCATGATCGCCAAAGCAGGAAAAATTTGAGGGATTCATTTTTTCTGCATTCCTACTGGTAGTCACTGTCATGGCAGGGTGTGAGGGAATCCCCCATCAATAAAGGAAGGCCCTACACCTTAGGTTTTGTTACTCTTGGGTTTCTTCCTCTGATGAGGTGTAAAAATTACCATAGCTACTCTCAAAAAGAAAAAAATAAGTTAGACAATATGTTAAAAATCCAATCCCTTCTTTAATGGTAGGTGTGGGAGTATTAACTGAGTAATAGCCTGTTATTTGGCTAACAGAGAAATTGAAAGCTGGGCTGACGTTCTCATTGCTCTGCTGAATCCTGTGCTACCTTGGTAATCATCACACATTTCCTTTCCTTTGCTTGGCACTTGATCTAGTTTAGAATCAACATAATTATCAGTTCAAGAGCAAATCTGGTACTCATAAACTGTGAATTTACTTAATATCCTGTCTATCATAATGATCCCATGGATGACCGTCTCAGTTTTGTGGTGGCTCCATGAACTGTTGAAAACCAATGTTTCCTTGTGCTGTTATTTTCCCTCCTTTCTTTCACCCTTTAATTTCTGGTCCTTTCCCAGCAACCTTAGCAGCATAGAAAATGCTTGTTAATTTTCTTAATCTTTAAATTGAATCAGATATGTCACGTGTGTGTTGTTCAGGTTTGTTTTTTTCGGGATTTTTTTTTTTTTTTTAGTATGGGAAAAGCTCAGTCTTCCTTTCCTGTTTAGTGGCACTGCTGCCATCACTGTTACGTTGCATTCTGTGACCTGCTAGCAAGTGTTCTTCAGAAAAATGCACTTGGTTCCTGCACTGGCATTTTTTCCATGTTTTTGCTATTATACTGTATGTTGCCTTACATGTTATGTGTCTCAAGCTTCCCAGAAGCTGCTTTCATTTCTGCAATGTTGAGGGTGTGACTGTCTTAGAAATACTATAGTTTAACCATGCAGATTTGTTAAGGTACAGCAGTTGAAGAACTTTGTAATAACTTTCACTTGCAGATTTTTATTTTTTTTTAATCAAATAGGTATCCATTAGGGGGCTCTCGAGGTTTAAGATGATCAGCCTTGATACCAATGGCTTCGGAGCTTTACTTCCTAACCCTTTTTTCTTTTTGTTTTACAGAAAAGGTCACGAATCGCCTACAGTGATGAGGTGCGGAATGAGCTCCTAGGGGATGACGGGAATTCCTCAGAGAACCAGGTAGGATGCTAATCAAGAAGCCCTAGTGGGTGGCTGGAGGGTGAAGGAGGTCACTGGCACACTGGGCTTCTCAAGCTGCTCCTTAACAGCATTAGCAACAACTCATGTGGAAGTGATACTGTTTAATGCAAAGCTGGGGTCTTAATCAACTTCAAAATGTTTCTTGGAGATCTTACATTTAACCCTTTAACTTGTGATCACTGTCTGCTATCTCAAAAAAAATCTTTTCTTCTCTTTTCTTTATTATTTAGTACTTAAGAAAGAACTTGAAACATGCTGTTTGCCGACAAAGCCAAGGTCTTCACCTCAAACACATGTAAAAGGAATAAAAAAGTACATAATGCAGCTTTGATAATAATGCAGTATAATTAAATCAACACTGGCAGGCAAAACAAATGAAAGTGCGCTCTCAGAATTAGGCAGTATCCCACTCAGTTTCCTTGTGTGATTTCTTCTTTATCCAGATTTTCTCTCCTTGTACCAAAACCACAAGTTGTACTAATAAGAGTGTGCTTTCATAATGCATGTTGTACTAGGATGCAGTGCTATCCTCCTCTTTTAATGAATGAAAGCTTGATAATCCTGAGGCTTTTTAAAAATCTTGTACCCGTATTGTTCTGCATACTACAGTGAGGATCCTGCTAGACTACCGAAAACTGTAAAGGCAGTGCTTTATTCAGGACACTTTGACCCACCTGTTAATATTTCTTTTTGGGATGAAACTTGTTTGACACTCTGTCTGAAAGGAGAATATTTAGTTTCTTTCTGAAATGTATGTTATCAAAATCTTGTATTTTTTGAGTATGAAGTTAGCTGAAAGTTTTCCTACAGGTCATATTTTCTCTTCTGACCAGATAGAATCCCAATTATTTTGCTAATGAAAGAAAAAACTGTGTAAATGTTTACTTGATAAATGTGTTATTAAAAAAGGAAATGGATCAAAACAATTTCTGAAATTTTCTTGTATCTTCTATGCTCAGTATAGGCTCGGCTCCACTAAGGACAGGAAAAATAAAGACTTGGAGACTTACCTGGTACAAGCACTTCCAAAACACAGACCCCATAGCCTCAATCTTATACAGTATTTTAAACATGTTCTTTAAGTTTTTAAACTCTGTAATAGTCTTTAATTCATACATGAATGAAATTAGACACAGGATGCATTATCTGGAGACATAAGACTGAAGTATAGCATCTCTGATATCTATGTGAAGACTTAAATTTAAAGGACATTAATCTTCATATTTATGTATGATAGAAAGGGGAGATGCCAAAATTTGGTAAAATAAAGAGGGGGTTTTATGTCTAAACAATGAATTTATGGAGAAGATTATTTTTGGGAGAAGAGTTTCACCGTCTGTATGTCTTGAACATGTAAATGCAGTCCTGTGCAAGTGTTAAGGTTCTCATTTCTCTTAACATGCTGCTACTTTTACATTTCAACAAAAAATTGTGTGAATTCAGACATAAAACAGCAATTGTGTTAAGAAGCTTTACTTATAACAGAATATCTTATGTGTAGGGATGTGATAAAATATTTTATTTTCACTTTTTAAAGAATGCTTAAATAACTGGTTCATGTGAGCACTTTTTGTCACTGGTGATCTTTTTTCCAAACTTGGTGGAAAAGACTTGTTCTCATCTCAAGGAGCTAAAAGATACTTTCAACCTTCAATTTGTCAACTTAGGGCTTTTTCTTCCAAATGACCACTATTTAAATGGAAGAAAATTTTTGGCTGCTGAAGGACTCTTGTATAGTTTTTTAGGTAATCAAAATCCTTTTCTATTGTCCAACTTGAAATTATTACCTCTGTACCTTTTAAAGTTCTTAATTCCTTTCTTGAAAAGTATAATGAAATGGCACCATAAAGGAGTCACCTAATTTCTTTTAAATATGTGAATGCCAGTATTTTTAAAATACATTATTTATTGTGTTGTTTCAATAATAAATATCATTCTCTTTTTCTTATTAAGTATTTTTTTATACCTGTACTTGTATACATGTAGCTATGGGTGCAAGCATTTAGTGCAAAAACTTCAAGTGGTATTGAGCTTACTAGAATGTACAGCTTTCAAAGTCAGGTGTAGGCTTTAGGTACTTGCCAGACACTGTGTTTAACTCAGTAACCCCAGACCTAATATGCTTTCACTCCTATACATTATTGTATCAAAAGAAGACTTGGAGTAAATGATGAAAGGATGCTCAGGTATAACTTAGAGCTGTGTAAAATATTTGAAGATGTTTCAAATGTTTGCTTTTGTTTTGTCTGATGGAAATAAATATAGGTACATGGACTTATCCTGACCCTAATATTGTAGGATTTTTTACTTCTCAATCAGTTTGGATTAGGTTAAATTAGTTTAAATGAAAAAATGGTGGGCTTGTTTTCCCCAATCCAGTCACTAACTGTGGAAGGGGAGAGAAAGGATTCCTTTTCTGACAGAGGAGATGTTGACAAAAGTTGCCAGCTCAGAATTGCTTCTGTATCAAACCACAAATACTGGTAAAATCTGCCAATTCGGATTGTTGGGTCAGGGTTGTTACCCAGAAGCAAACAAGAGACATGAGTTGTTGGTCTTTGTCGTTGTGATAAACACTTGCATGATGTTTTTGGTGGAGAGAGAAGACAAAAGGAACTTAATGCATGCTGGCTGGTATTACCATATTAAAAAGCTAGAAATAAAACAGGTCGCTATTGGAAAAATAAGTTATCTGTGTCTTTTCCTCAGCTTCTCTTTATTTAGTTGAGTTGCAAAAGGTTCAATTACAGCAAACCAAAGCCAAGTTGTAAGCTGTAATGAATAGGATGATAGGTATGAGTTTCCAGTTGTTCTCTCAGGAAGAAAGATTGAAGTACAAAGAACAGATTGAAGAATAGCTAATGGTGATTTGTCTTGTCTTCTTCATTTTCCCAACATGTCTCCCAGAAGTAGCAGCCATATTCTCTAGGTGACACTTAGGATAGCTTGGAATATATTTTCCTTATAGTGATTATACCAAGATGCAGCTGCTTTTAACAGATAGATCATATAGAAATTTCTGTAGGAAGTTGTAAGAATTATATATTCTGCTCCTGAAAGCTTCTTTTTAAATAAATGCAACCTTTTTCATGAGACAAGTAGTTATATAGTGCTCTTAATGCACCTAGAGTTCAGTAAAGTCACTGCTTAACATATTTTAATTTCTTTTTAATTTGAATCATGGGAATGTACTCAGATAAGGCACTCAGAGGTTAAAAATCAAGAAATGTTGTTTCTTGCATCAAAAGAGCCCCCCACCTCACAAACCAAATCCCTAAAACTACTGTGTGCATTGGGTTATTATTTATTTTCCAAGAGTGCTCTTAAACAGGCTCCATTGCTTGCAAGTCTTCTTTGTCATCCTGGCCACCAATATTTAACAAATCTCTTGAAAGTTTTGAGTTTTTTAGTGCAGTGAGACACTACCTAAAGTTGTAGCATCACTTTAATAATAATAGAACTGTTTTATGTAGCAATTTGTATGTTTTGGAGGAAGTATGTGTTGGGTTAAATCAGAAATCTCTCTCAATTGAAATTATGTGAAGTTCAGTATTATCAGCCGTCATGAGGTATGACATTGTTCCTTTCTCTTTTGCAGCTGTGTTCATTAGTAAGTTTAAATAAATTCACATTGGGTTAAACTGCATATCCATATACCCATATATTCTGTATGTGATTCGTAGTGAACAAATATTTTGCGTCTACTTAATTTCTGACTACAAAGTTGTGATAATATTAGATTTGGGCTTGCTGTGCATAAAGTGTGTCAAACTTCAGCTACAGACCAGGGGGTGAAGTTGGTCAATTTAATTCGCCAAGATCTAAAGAAGGTCGGTATCATTTCATATAGCCCTGGCAGAGCAGATCATTACCAGACACAAATCTGTTCGTTACATGCCGAGGGTTTATAGCAAAATAAATAGACTGTCATCATAAGTTCAGAAAATTGTGTGTTCGACCCACGATAATGTGTAAAGGGCGTTTAATAGAGTTCAGCATTTATTCGTTATCTATATGCGGACAGAGACGGCGGTGGCGTTATCAGCTTTTTTAAAAAAATTCAGTAGTTTTCCATGTCACATGACGAGCCTCGCGGCCACACGCGTGCGTACACACACACACACACACACAGACACATCCCATCTCGCTCCCTCGCTCTCTGTGGTGCAGTTTTGATTTTAGTCACAGCAGAAGGCTTAGCCACAAGAGATTCCACTGGTTCAAACCAGCGTAAACCAGATTTTTTTTTTTTTTTAGCTCACAAAGGAACAGATTACCTCTTGTATCGAATTCTGTATTATATTAAAAAAAATAAGAAATCTTTGTTTCAAAAATATGCTGATTATCATAAACTAAAATGGTGGCTGCACATGGCTTAACGCTGTTTATAGTTCAGGAGTGAGCATAATAAAAATAATGTTTCAAAATAGAAATGTAAAGGTAACACATTTTCATCAAGAGCATTGTTAAATGAGGGAAAATACATCTTTTGTTAATTTGAATGAATATCTTTCAGCCAATGTTAAAAAAAAACCCAACCCTCTCCCATTACTTAGCTTAGCTGCAAATCCCATGCAGAGCTTAAATTCAGCCATGCAGCACAAACAAGATAGAACATTTTTGTTTGGGGACCTATTGAAAAAACAAATGTGCAGCATTTTAAAACTCTCATTGATTATAGCAGGGTGGCATGCCCAGACCGGCTCTATTGCGGGAGAGTAGTTTTAAACTTTGGCCCTTTAAGTATCATAGTCAACTGAAGAATGGTGGCCTCAGAAAGAAAAGATAGCTATGTGATCAACTCCCAGATCGTCTCTTTCTAAAGAGCCTTAATGTTTGCCTTTTTGGGCAAAAAGGGGGGGGAAGAGCTGGAGAAAGAGACCAGTTTATGATAGGCCAAGCACTTGAATTTAGGCGCTGGTTTGGCCGGCAGTGCCGTTTTCTTTGTACCAAATTCTAGCAAAGTTCCTTTAGCTCGGTGTGGAAGAGCTGGCCCAGTTCAAGTCGGGGTGGTGTAGGAGCCCTCCTAATTGCGTCTCGTTAGAGCCTCTTGTCCCTTTTGCTAACGGGGTGAGGCAAACCTTCCGATTCAGATGAGCCTTATGAAACAATAGACAATAATGGAGGTTCTTTTGTTTCCTTCATGCTGGTGAGACTTTATTAGTAGTAAACATTCTCAGCTTACACATGTGTTGAAAATTAGTGTTATGAAACTGTAGGTGAAGTATCAGCATAAACAGAGATAACTGTGTAGCTGTTGCAAATTCGAACTGGAATCGGTGAGAGAACTGTAATTTTTTATAAAGGGCCATTCTTGTGCAGATGTTTGTTGTGGGTAATTATACATTTTGTTCCAGTACAAATAATTTATCTATCTCGCTAAGGGATGAGTGTATTACAACATAGCTTGATAATCAGGCTGGGGTTTTATTTAGTTTTGCAGTAAAGCTGCCAGAGCAATATTATTAGTGCTAGTATTAGATTGTGTTGATTTACAAGCCTAAATAAATAAAATTAATATGCTACATAAGCATACACACACACACTCTGTGTGTATTTATATACACACTGTATAATGGTCTGGATCAAGAACCTGGAAAGGGTCTTTTCTGAGGGAAATATGTTTCATGTTGTTCCCTATTCCTTTGTCTATTTTTAAATATGCTATTCAATAAATCATAGTTCTGAGCCATTTAACTAAGCTGGTTCATTTCATTTTACCTGGCAAAAACCCTCAATATAAAGTTCAATAATACAATTAAATAATATAGTTACAGTAGAACTTGGGTATATAAAAATTGCAATACTGAAATACATGCTATAAAGATGCAGTCATTTATTAATAAGTTAGATCTGCTAGTAAAATAAGAAATCAGTTGTCACAACTAAAATATACAGAAAACATTCTGAAAACTTGTATATACAAAACCACTTCAGCTGTACAATCTTCGAAGAGAGGAATAGTAAACTTGTTTTTTTCTTTATAATATAGACTTCTATGAAGTCATTCCCCTTTATTTCATGATGGTGTCTTAGATGTGGTTTAAAAGAGAATTTCACACTATTCTCTTTGTTTAATGTGACAGTGTGAGAAAGTGATCTTTATTCGTTCAAAAAACTCTGCATGTAGTCTATGTTTAGGTTCTTTTAATGTGTTTGTCTGTGATTTTTAAATGCTAAACATGTAAACAGATAAATTGTCAATGTTAATTCTGTATCCTGTCACACAACTGATCTTTCTTTCCTGCCATTTCTTTCCTTTTTATCTTTTTTGTGCGTTCATGTTGCAGTTGATAAAATTACGTGAAGAGGTGAGTACTTTCTTGCTTTTTGTTGTCTAGCCTTCCCTTTAAAGCTGAGTTTCTAAATCTGAAGTAGATCTTTTTGTTCATTGTTGCAGGGAAATCTACACAAAGCAAAAATATTGATTACATTGCTTTAAAATATTCACTGTTGTGCCTCTTTTTCCCTAATAATTGTATACTTACATAGGAATCTCTAGATCAAACCTTAGAAATTAACATTCTTTGATAGTGGATTTTTTTTAAAAGGCACTAGAAAAAGAAGGGTGGAAAAAACCTCTATTATTTGATCTCTGCAAGAATACCATGATCAAATCAGGTACAGTAATAATCATGTTTGCATCACAAAATCTTTGATAGGGAAAGTACATTTATACACTGGTATTGAAAGTGAAAGCATTGCTTTGGTATAAAACCTTTGCTGAAGCATTTTAAAAATTACACGGTATTTCACAGTGTTTTGAGTTTGGTGTGAGGTATTTAAATAGCTTATGTATTATGTTGGATTTTGTACACCTACTGAAAATACAGTAGAGGTAGAGAGACCTACATACATATCAATATTTATTATTTATTTGTGAGTGCTGTAGATCTGTAGGTGTAACACTAGAGATCAGTATTCCAGAACACCTTTCTTCCAGTTATAAAATGATTCATAAATATTTAGAAAGAAGTTTGTTTTAATGGTCAGTTCTTCAGTGTTTCAGTGTATTTTCTGAAATTAATCTCTGCCTTTGCTTACTGTAGAAAAACAGGTTTTTGAACTGCTTTTTTTTATTATTTCCTAATAGCCACTGAAAAGAAGGGCTGAGTAAAGTCAAGTTTACTTACACATCATATTTCTGAAGGATTTCATACAGAGAGCTTGGACCAGTGAAATGTTTGAATAAATATATTTAGAAGCACAAGTATTTTAACATCACTTATTTGTCTAGTATCTTCTTTGGGAAACGTGTGCCCTGTAATGTATCAGTAATATACACTGAACTCTGCAGGAAAGGATTTGTTAGTTTTAGGAATGGTGATGACAAACAATTTTAAAGTGACCAGATTAAGGATAATTACAGCAAATTCTTAAGAACAGGTAGATATTTGTGATACAAAGATTCTTTATTTTCCCCTTCTTCTCAGAGAGCTGATATTAATATGTAAAAGCTACGGAGTAAAGGAGTTAACAAAAAAAATTAAATAAAATAAACATGTAACCACATGAAAGCCTTCCCACCACTGCTGAGCTCCCCTCCCCAATAGTCCCAGTATTTAAACAGATGACAGTATTGTTGCAAGGGTTTGTATAGCCTGATTTCTGAGGTTTTTCAGGAGAACAAGGCTCATTTTCTCATCCCTTTAACAACACCTGCATGTCTGCTTCTGTCCTTTTGCAAAGAGTGCAGTAGGATCATTTTTTGTTTGCACACATAAGATTATAGTTTTATAAAGACCCCTAATTTTTAAATTCACTCTGAAAATTTAATTATATGTAGAGAACAAAGCTGCTACTTATGTGCTTTTCTTTTTGAAATAGCTATGAAGAAGTAGGAAAAATCAGGGTGTTATTGCTAAGGTCTGCAACTTGGGAGCTATACTTAACTCATTTATATATTTTGGATTTTATAAATCCTCTGTGTGTTAGCCACCTAAAAAAATGAAATTACTTCTGGTAATTTTCCTTTTTTTTTGCTTTTCCTTGCTAGCCTCATAAGTTACTTTTTCTCTCTCTGGATATGGTGAAAGCAGCAGAAACTAAACAAAATAAAGGGACCTATTAGTTTGTCTTGAATAAAATTGTGCAGGTAGAGAGAAAAGTAATTTAAAGCCCAATTGTTGGCATTCTGTTATCTGCATGTAAGTACCCACTCTGTGTTGGATAGGTTGTAAATGCAATGGTGTTTTTATACCCAATGCAAAATGCACATTAAAGTTTAAATGAAGGCTAGTACAGTGACTCAGGCATAATTCTTAACTCGTCACAGAGTGAAACATCAAGGCATCCCCAATTATAGTTCTCCTAAGGAGGTATGAAGTGATCTTAAAAGAAATTGTGGTTTGCCATACTGTTTGTTAATAAAACCCGTGCTTCCTCTCATTACAAGGCTCTATTCTCGCACACTTGCCGTACACAGGCTTCCATGGAGGCTGTGTCGCTCTTGTCTTTTGAGCTCCTGAGATCTCAGTTTGAATCCAGCCCACATGGAATGACTAAATCTCTAGTGATAGCATGCCACTTTGCAAAACTTCCTTATATAACTCCAGATAGAAGCTGTTTCTGAAGCTGCAAGACAGACTGAATCACCTCGCTCCCCCCCTCACAGAGTGCAGGGGATACAGTGGGAGAAGGAGTTTGGGGAGGGGTGGGAAGCAGTTGAAAGCATCAGCTGCTGCTACAGGGCAATGATTTCATGTCCAAAGGACAGGGTGCCTCCAAATCCAAACAATGTAAATGACACCACCCTTTATAATAAAATTAGGATTCATTGTAGAATGCCTTGGGTGGAAAGGCTCTGAAATCAAGTTAAGAAACGGCTCCGAGTTAGTGTTGGCACCGAGTTCACAGGGCTTTAGTATTCTAATTGCTCACAGTAACACTGAACTGGGATGGTAATTTATTTTATTTGAATCTGGCTTAAATGGTATAGAAAAATATACAGTCAAACACTAATTCTTTCTGTTGGGTAGCTCTTTCACCTTGTGATGTGAAATCTGATTATTTCCCCCTCTGTCCCTTAACATAGCGGGAAAATGTTTTCATTTCCCGTATACAGCCCTGTACATCTGTTCTGTGATCAGTGTTCTACTCCTTGTGCTCACTCCCTGCCTTTGGTGGTTTTTTATGTATCTCCTCTAACTTTTAGGAGTCCTACCCTCTAAACTCCTTCTTTTTACGCCCCACACCTCCCACCCTCTTCCCCTTCTACTTTTCTTTCTTGAGAGACATCTATGTGAGTGTTAGGTTTCTGAGGGTTTTTACAAAGTTTAAAATATTTAACACTAGTCCAGTATCATTTGGAAGGGTACTATTTGGAGAAAGGCACCATACTATTTTTTTCTTTGTGATGGGCAATGAAGAGGAACCAGCAGATGTTACGAAAAAATGCCTTTTTAAAAATAATTAAGCAAAATTAACACTAATTATCTAGATTGACCATGAGTACTAAGAACATGCACCACTCTAGTTGCTGTCATGATTTCAATTAAAGCATTGTAGCTTGTGGTTTTAAATTGTATTAAGTGCTTGTGCTGATTATTTTTTTCTTGGTGGCCTGCCCCCCATGAATGCAAAAGGCTTTTTTGCAATTTAGTCTTAACCTATCCACTGTGTATTAGACAACTCTATTAATTATTATAGACTGTTATTGCAGCTTTCC